>NC_069075.1:122253814-122878814 GCF_025698485.1 Gossypium arboreum
AATTTACTTTTTGTTTTTAGCTTAATTTTTCTTTTCTAATTTTTCTTTTTAAATTGCTTCTAGCAAGTGTCTCTAGTTTATGACTAAAAGGAACTCGTCAGGACCTTTGCTTTTCAATAGTGAAATAGAAAGAACA
Organism: Gossypium arboreum; assembly: GCF_025698485.1. Classification (NCBI taxonomy): domain Eukaryota; kingdom Viridiplantae; phylum Streptophyta; class Magnoliopsida; order Malvales; family Malvaceae; genus Gossypium; species Gossypium arboreum. Next base: position 122,253,951 of record NC_069075.1, read on the forward strand.
GCCTACAGAAATTGAAGAGAAATAAGGTAAAGTCTACAATACATAGAGGAAGAGCAAGAGGACGTTACAAATTTTACTGAAGAAATGGCCTATAATCAGAATAATCTGCTACCTCCTATAGTTACTGCAAATCCTGTTAATCAGAATCCTGCTCCTTGTACTATGTATGATTATGCTAAGCCTACTTTAACAGGAACTGAATCGAGTATTGTTCGACCTGCTATTGCTGCAAATAATTTTGAACTAAAACCTAACACTATTCAAATGATACAATAGTTTGTTCAGTTTGATGGTTTGCAGGACAAGGACCCCAATACGCATTTAGCAAACTTTCTGGAATTCTACGATACGTTTAAAATAAATGGCATTTCTGACGATGCCATTCGCCTTCAGTTGTTTCCCTTTTCATTGAGAAATAAAGCTATACAGTGGTTGAACTCTCTACCACGAAGGTCCATCACTACTTGGGAACAAATGACCAAAAAATTTTTACTTAAATATTTTTTGCCGGCTAAAATGGCTAAGTTGAGGAATGATATCTCTTCTTTTGTGAAGATAGATTTAGAAACACTTTATGATGTATAGGAGAGATACAATGACTTATTGAGAAGGTGCCCTCACCATGGGTTACCTCTATGGTTGCAGGTTCAAACCTTCCACAATGGTTTAAATCCCTCAACTAGACAAATGATCGATGCAGCTGCCAGTAGAACTATAAATAATAAAACACCTGAAGATGCTTATGAATTTATAAAGGAGATGTCATTGAATAATTATCGGTGGCAAGTTATGCAGACAAAGCCAACAAAAGCAGCTGGTGTTTTCAACCTCGATGCGGTCACTATGCTATCTAAGAAGGTAGAGCTTTTGAATAAAAAGATTGATGGTTTGTATAGTTCTACTCAGGTACATCCAGTAATGAGGTGTGATTCAAATGAAGGACGGGTGCACAGCGTAGAATATCCATCCTACAACCTAAGCACAGAGAACGATCAAGTCAACTATATAGGTAATAATTCTAAACCTCAAAATAATCTCTATAGTAACAATTATAATGCAGGTTGGAGGAATCATCCCAATTTCTCATGGGGTGGTCAAGGAAACCAAAGACAACAACCCCCTCCAGGCTTTCAGCCACCTTACCAGCAAGAGAAAAAGTCGAACCTTGAAGAGATGCTTACAAAGTTCATCTCGGTGTCAGAAAAACACTTCCAAAACACCGAAACTGCGTTTAAGAATCAGCAAGCATCGATTCAAGGGCTCGAAACTCAAATAGGATAGCTTGCCAAGTTGATCTCTGAACGACCACAAGGTAGCTTGCTAAGTAACACTGAAACTAACCCAAGGGAGCAACTCCATGCTATCACTGTGCGCGACGAAGAAGGGTTAGTTGGAAATGAACCAGAACCGAGACAAAAAAAGGTTGTAGGTAAGGGTAAGGTTGAGCTGAGCCATAATGAACCAAAACCGGTAAGTAAAGAGTATACACCTTGTGTGTCATACCCCAATACGACAAGGAAAGACCACACGGACGAATAATTCGGTAAATTCCTTAAACTACTTAAAAAATTACATATTAACTTACCGTTTATTGAAGCTCTTTCGCAGATGCCAAACACAGTTAAATTTTTAAAAGAGCTTTTAGCAAACAAACGGAAGTTAGATGAGTCATATCATGTGGAGTTAAATGCAGTTTGCTTGGCAATCTTGCAGAATAGACTACCCAGCAAATTAAAAGATCCAGGGAGTTTTACTATTCCTTTTTTAATTAGTAGTTTAGACGTTAAAAATGTCTTGGCTGATTTAGGGGCTAGTATTAATGTCATGCCTTATAAAATGTTTAAACAACTAGGTCTTAGGAAATCCAAACAAACTAGGATAAGTATTCAATTGGCTGATAAAACTATTAGATCTCCTAGGGGTATTGTTGAAGATGTGCTTGTTAAAATTGACAAATTTATATTCCCAGTGGATTTTGTTGTCTTAGACATGGATTAGGACAGTGATGTACCCTTAATTCTGGGTAGACCCTTTTTAGCAACTGCTAGAACTATTATTGATGTTGGTACAGAAGAACTAACGCTTCATGTAGGTGATGACACGATCAAACTTCAAGCTCGTGATTCCGTTAAACTATCTAGTGATCGAGAAGATATTACAAGTTCTTTCCATGATAATAACATTTTGGCTCAAACTTCTGTACAGGAAATCCCTAGGGATAAAGTGATGGAGCCATGAACAACTCTTGATGAACGAATATTACGAATCGAGGAACTAGATGAATGGCAAACAAAAGTTAAGGAGAAACTGAGAATACACGATGAACCAAAGTAGTGTCATGATAAACTTAAGGGTGAATCGAATCAATTTAACCTCTGAGCCTAATGGAGCAATTCCTTTTTACGGTATTAAACGTTTTCCCATACGGTACAGTCGAGGTAACTCATTCCAAATTTGGCACTTTCAAGATAAATAGTACTCGTCTAAAACCTTATTGTGATAAGATTGATAGCAGGAATGAGGAGTTCCAACTCCTCAACCCACCATGACCAGGCAAATGAGAGGTAAGTTCGAGTTTAGACTTTAAATAAGCGCTTCTTGGGAGGCAACCCAAGCACTAACACCACTAACTAGTTTATTTTCTCTATTTTTCATATTTTAATACAGGTACAGTGACCCACATGACCAGGACACATGGGCGTGTCCTTGGTCGTATGGAAACAGGACTAAAAATTCCCAAGTATCGACATACACACGGCCACAAACTCGAGCCACACGGCCGTGCAACACGGCCGTGTAAAGCACACGTCCAGGATACACGGGCATGTCCTTGGCTGTGTGAAACATAAAGCTTACTTTTTTGAATTTTAAATAGGTCAAAGAGCCGCACGGGAAAGGCCTACGACCGTGTGCGAGACACGACCTGGCCACACGAGCATGTAGGATGTTACACGGGTGTGTGGGCGAGCCATACGGGTGTGGGAGAAGCGAAAGACATAGAACACGACCGTACGACACGGCCGTGTAAACCACATGGCCTAAAAACACGAGTGTGTCCCAAGCTGTGTGATGAATGACCATTCAATGTTCAAATGAATACAGGCTAGATTTGAACCACACGGGCATGTGACACCTCGTATGGCCCAACACAGGGCCGTTACACTACTGTGTCACCATAAAAAAAAACCTTAGCCCCTTTCTTCATTCTTTTCTCTTCTCCCCCAAATTCCCCCAACCCTAGCCACCGTAACTCCATTCTCCCCTCCGTCCGACCACCGTTCGAGCCACCTAGCCTCGCCGTGTACTCCTCAACCCTTTGCGCATACACTTTCATCCCATTTTTCCCATTCCTCACTTATCCCTTCACCACCGTCCAACATCGCCTCAAGCTTTTATCCCCACAACCCAGCCCTACCGCCGCATTCCTATCCCTTCCCCTCGCCATGGCCACCACCACTCACACCAACTAGCCCAGCTCTAACGTCCGTGCGACTTCACCGACTACCAACCCTACCATTGGTCACCCCTTCTCAAACCTTGTTCTTGTCTTCCTTTATTATTATTAGTTTAATTATTATTTTTTATTTTGTTTCTTTATTTTATTTTATTTTATTTCTCTTTGTCTCTACTGATTTTATTTACTATTTTGTTCTTGATTAGTTAGTTAATTCCTTGATGATAATCTTGTGTTTTTGCTTCATTAAATTCTAAACATTATTTTCAGTCATTTGATTTCATTTACTTCTGCTAATTCCATTAGTCTTCTGCATATCTTCTATTTTCATTGCTATTCTTAGTTTTATAATTTTTTTTTTTGCTCTGTTGCTTCATGGATTGGTCTTAGATTTCTCTTAATAAGCATGTTGCTTCTTAGCCCCATTATATTCTATGTTTACTTTCTTCCAATTTTGGAGCTTCGTTTAAATTTTTATTCTCTCCTTACATACCTCTATTAAGTGTGTTCATTCATTCTAAAATATTTTGCATGCCAATTATGATGAACACACGAGGCAAGTCAAAAGTGGTCGTCCCCGCTTCGAAAAAGTGGAAGGGTCCTAGAGTAACCTCCTCGAGCGCTTCGGCCGCAACTCGCCACCCTTTTCCCAATTTCCATCGAGCAATCAGGAGGATTTATATCAGCTTCTCAGCGCACGACCCCTCGGTGTGGGTCGTTGCATTGATTGGGTCGCGCTAGAGCAGGTTCGTTTGGTTGATGATGTGCGCGCGATTATTACCACAGCCCCGTGGAATAGGTTCTTCACCATTATCAAGCCCAACTACTCGGAGCTTACCTTAGAGTTCGGTGCTACATTTTCAATCCAGCAGGTCATATCAGTCCATGACGAGCCCGGCACTGTCACCTTTCGCCTTGGTGGGCTAGTGCGACAGATGAGCGTCCTAGAGTTCGGTGCTACTTTGGGACTTTACACAGAAGAGTTCATGAGCACCGAGGACTTTCTTTAGCTTCATAGACATATTCATTACTCACCTTCGCAATGTTGGACTGAGCTCACGGGCGGCCTAACTAACTATGACGTAAGTCACTTGAAGGCGACGCACCTCTCTCTGGCCCTATGGTATATACACGCCCTACTAGCTCACACTTTGACAGGTCAGAGAGAGAGCACAGGAGTGGTTAGTACTTATGGTGCCTATTTCCTGTGGAGCCTGACTACCGAACATGTGTTCGATTTGGCGTATTTCATCACACTCGCTTACCGCAACCAAACTAAACATCATAAGAAGGGCCCCATCTTTCTCGGCCCTTACGTGACTCATCTCGCTTGACACTTCGGTCTCCTCGACACTCTAGAGATGTCATTGACACTCACACTGGTAGGCCAGTTGTCTCCTCAAGGAATTTCTAGTATGATCCACATGAGGATGATCGAGCGACATTATGGATTCTATCTCTCTCAGTACCATTTAGCTCGTTCTTATGGTCAGAATGATCCAGAGGACATTACTAATGATGTTCCTCTCCTTTATGAGGACCTACCTTCACCACTATCACAGAGTCACCGCCCCACTGCTGCCACCTTGACAGATATATCTGAGCGACTCACTTGCTTTGAGCAGCAGTGTTTTGAGCAGTTCGACAGCATCAATGCCACTCTTCGACAGATTTGCCACCACATTCACATCTCTCCTTCGGCACTATCGACCCACGAGGCATCCGATAATGAGGACCTTTGAGTCTATTTATTTTATTATTTTTTCTTTTTCTTTTTTTTCTTTTTCTTTTTCTTTTATTTATTTTTGAAGACTTTTATTTTATATTTTATGTTTATCTTTATGGTTATTATCAAGTAATCACTTAATTCTTTTCCATAGTTGTGTTTATTTTCTTATTAGTAACTCAGAATCATGCCTTTCATTGGCCTTATCTACAATTTTAGCTTTCGCTATTCCAAAGATTTCATCCAAAAATTCAGGGTAGTTCGCTTCTCTCCCTCTCTTCTGATATTATGCTTATATTATTATTATCTATCTTTGTATATTGAGGACAATATACATCTTAAGCAGGGGGAGGTTATTTATATGATTATCGGAAAATCCACGAATTTCTATCTCGTTCTTAAGTAATTTTCTCATATTACTATTAGAATGAATTTTGATTGACTAATTATTTTTATTTATATATTTTGGATTAAATCATAAGTAATCGTGCATTGATTGTTTAAAATTTAAGACATTAGAGAATCAAGCATGATAAGTTTATTTTTTAGAATTAAAAATTTTTAGGTTGTTTCCCCAAATTTAGGTATTATCTTGAAGTTTGAAATTCACAGGATTGACATCAAAAGCCATAATTTTTGTGAGATTTTGAGCCTTTAGAGCATATATCCCTTCTTGCTCACTTTTATTGTTGCTTATGAGTGTGTCAATACTAATTTGTTATTCTAGAACTTGCTTCGATTATACATGTCGAGACGACACCTTTGATTTGATACACTGAGATGATAAAGACACTTAGGTTTTAACCCACTCACTGCCTAAAAGGCCTACCTTCATAATTAACCCTTAGTGAACCCCCTTGAGCTTAAAACCTCCCTCTTAATTCACCCTTAACATTAACCCATTAACCTCTTTTTGATTCCTTGAGAATTTTCCCTATTTAATATGATCATTATTTTGTCGAGATTTGATTTGAATAATTGCCTTGCTATGTTTTCCTATTCAATTAGTAGTTCTAAATATTTGACTTGTTCTTATTCTCAAAAAAAATATGAATATATATATATTTATGTTGATTCTTATTAGTTCTCTGTTATGAGCTAAGTATTTAATTTTATATTCTGTGAAGAAGCTCATGTTTCTCGTTAATAAATTCGATTGATGTAATTATTTAGTGTTAGTTTTTCTAGCTAGCTAATTTATCAATTCAATCTCGATTCTATCCTTCCTTTTCAGCCTTTATCCACACCTTTAGCCCAAGCCCCATTACAACCATGTTAAAGACCTTTTGATTTGTGTATCATCTCATTTAAAGTGGTGGAGATTTGATTTTCATGCAAGCCTATAGTATTAACTTTTCATGTTTGACTAATTGAGTGCTTATTTTTTAACCTTAAACACCTTGCGTGATTTGAGCGAATCTTTAGTGAGGATGCCAACTCTGTGCGATTTTGAATTAAAGGTAAATACTTAGATAAAAGGAAGTACCTATATTTTCGTGATCAAATGTTCAACTTGGATTGTTTGAAAATTTGATGATCTTTTAGTTAAACTCTCAATGTAGGATTACTTGTGGATTACTTCAAAACATTATTGATGACAATTATAAGTTGAGAAGAATTTATTTTAATTGTGAGTTGAGGATTTTGCTTAAGGACAAGCAAATGCTTAAATGTGGGGATATTTGATAAACCATAATATATACATATTTTTATCCCATTCTTGGCATATTTATGGATGATTTATTATTAGTTTTATCGAATTTGATCCTCCTAATCCTTTAATTTCATGTTTTATACTCAGGAGAGCATAGGAAAGTGAAAAAAGCAAGAAACGAGCCAAAAACGGACAAAATAGGCTAATTTCAGTGTTCCACACGGCCTAGACACTTCCACATGGTTAATCGACAAACCCGTGTTAGACACACGGGCAAGCCACACGCCCGTGTGTCATGGTCATATCAACTTAAACCAACTCAGAATTTCACACGGCCTGAACACCCTCACACGGGCGTGTCACACGGCCGTGTCCCTGTCGAGTCCTATTTTAATTCTACTCGAAAAAGGCTAATTTTGGACTATTTTGGGCATTCAAAAGTCTATTTAAACACATGAGAAGAGGATTAAAGGGGGATAGAGAATAGAAGACAGAAATACTCGAAGACAGCCATTGGAATCAGCTCGGAAGCAGGATCTCCTTCAAGACTAAAGATCTCCTTTCAATTTCTCTCGAAGTTTCTGGGTTTCTTTATGTTTTGTTATTTTCCTATTTTTGAGATGTTTTCCTATTACATTATGAACTAAACTCCCTAAATACCTAGGGAAGATGAAACCTAAGACGGATCTTATTGTTTAATATTATGAATTTAATGATAAATATTTGTTCTTGTTCTTAATTATGTTTTTTTTTTAATTCTTGTCTTAATATTCTCAGGAGATTAATTCAAGTTGATGTGCTTATTCAGTGGAGCAAAAGTCCCTGTTTAAGAGTAGATCTTACATAATTAAGCGAAGTTGCATGCAACCCTAGAAATAGGGCGACATAAATCTGTCGGATTAGAGTCAAATCTAATAAGGGAATCCATAGATCGAGTTAATGCGACAATAGGGGTTTTAATTAGAAAGAGATTTCAATTAATCAACTAGAGTCTATTATTTTTAGTCTCGAAATAGATATTAACATAATTTAAAGATTTCTACGGATCAAGACGAGTGAATAAATCGTTAGATTCAGAATCGGAATAATAAGTGAAGTCTAGGTGGATTCTTCCTTGGGTATTGTCTTTATTATTGGTTATTCGATTACTTTCTTCATTCTCTATCACGTTCATTAGTTAATTAGTTTAGTTAAATTTGATTAAAACAAATCCTTTTTATTTTAGGCTAAATAATAGAAAAATAGTTAATACTAGTACTTTTAGTCCTTGTGGATACGATACTCTGGACTCACCGTAACTAATACTATCATTCGATAGGTGCACTTGCCTTAGTCATGATCGTAGTCTAGTTTAGTGGTTCATAAAACGATCATCAATTACTATTAAAAATTTATGCATCATCATTATCAACACAAGAATCCTTTCTAGGAAGAAGGTTAAAGTCATCAAAAACATGTATAGACTCTTCTACTACTAAGGTTCTTTTGTTAAACACTCGAAAAGCTTTAGAATTTAAAGAATAACCAAGAAAAATTCATTCATCACTCTTTGCATCAAATTTACCAATATTATCTTTTTCATTATTTAAAATAAAACACTTGCATTCAAATGGATAAAAATAACTAATGTTAGGTTTTTTATTTTTGAAAAGTTCATATGGAGTTTTCTTTAAAATAGGTCTAATCATTACTCTATTAACAACATAGCAAGCGGTGTTTGTGGCTTCCGCCCAAAAATATTTTAGTAAATTAGTTTCACAAAGCATGGTTCTAGCCATTTCTTCTAGAGTTCTATTTTTCCTCTCAACAGCTACATTTTGTTTAGGGGTTTTAGGTGTAGAAAAATTATGGCTAATTCTATTTGAGTTGCAAAAATTTTCAAACCCAAGATTTTGAAATTCGGTTCCATGGTCACTTCTAACGCTAGTGATAGAGTAACCTTTGTCATTTTGATTCATTTTTGAAAATGTGATGAATTTTTTCTAAAGCTTCATCTTTAGTACTTAAGAAAAGAACCCCAAGTAAACCTAGAATAGTCATCAACAAGCACAAAAGCATCTTGTTTTCCACCCAAGCTAGTTGTCCTAATTGGACCAAATAAGTCTATGTGAATTAGTTGAAGAAATCTACTAGTTGATACATCATTAATAGGTTTAAAGGAAACTCTTTTATGTTTACCTTAACACATGCATCGCAAATTTTATCTAATTAAAAATCAATTTTAGGTAATCCTTTCACTAAGTCATTTTTAACTAGTTTATGCAATATGCTCATGCTAGCATGTCCTAGTTTTCTATGCCATAATAAAGTATTATTTTCATTTTTAGCAACAAGGCATATGAGTGAATCATGCAAATCTTCAAAATGCACCATATAAACATTTCTTATATTATGTCCTACAAGCATAATCTTATTAGAAACAATGTCAACTATTTTACAACCATTAGATTCAAAAATGACATTCAGACCACTATCACACAATTGACTAATACTAAGTAGATTATGTTTAAGACCATTGACATAAAGCACATTTTTAATAAGAGTTGAAGAGTTTTTACCAATAAAGCCTGTTCCTTCTACTTGTCTTTTAAAGTTGTCACCAAATGCAACTACTCCTCCATTTTTAGGCTTGAAATTGACAAAATGGCTCTTGTCACCAGTCATGTGCTTTGAGCATGCACTATCAAGGTACCAAGAGTTTTTAAGTGAATTCTCCACCTTGAAGTAATGCTCATTTTCCTACAAATATAGAATTAAGCTTTGATTTTTGGTACCCAAATTCTTTTGGGTTTATAAGCATTAGTTTCTATAATTTTGGTCACTTTAGATATCCATTTAGAAATCAAGTTCTTATCTTGAGAAGTTATAAAAGTTTTGGGGACTTCTATGTTTATAGAAATTAAAGCTATTTTTAACAAAATTTTATTTTGAATTTTCTCCTTTTTCAAAAATTTTGTTAAAGTTTTTTCACTCTTAAGCAACTCAAGATGCTTTTGATGATTATCATGAACTTTAAAAAGCAAATTATGCAAGTCAAAATTCTTTTTCTCAAAATCTTTTATATTAGCTTGCATATCATTTATTTTACTTTCAAGTTCATACTTGACTTTGGACATTGGACATTTTATTTGGGTGTTACTTTATTTTACAACTTTAAAACTTCCATGCATGCATGCAAACTAATAAGGTTTATGATATTTTACATTATCAGGTTTATCTAAATTATTTATGATTTTACTTGTTTTAAACAAAATTATAACTCATGATTTTTCTAAGTATTTTGAAAGTCCATTGCAAAAGATTTTTACTCAAAACCATTTTAAGAAATAATTAAATTACAAATCCCTTTAAAATGACATTACGATAAATATTGTCTTTTCAAACAATCATGTTTTAATAAGAATTTTTTTCAAATATAAAATCACTCAGTATTTAAATTTTAAAGTTTTCATAAAAACAACAGGAACCTAGTTGTCTTTAACAAGTAAATTATTTTCGAATGTTGTTAATATAATTCCCAAGATTCGGCCATAGTGTTTAGGTCAGGTTTGGGGTGTTACAAGTGTAACTTTTACCCTTTTTTATTTTTTTTATGAAGTACACATTGATTGTCTTATTGGTTGTTACCTTAGAGTTGTTAAAATTTAAACACTCTAACCAACTTTATAGATTCATGATCATGAGAGTTAGATTTAGTTAGTTCATGTGTTAATTTGTTTAATTAGTTGATATTTAGCAAGCTTCCATTAAAATGAGATTGATGATTTGAGCTTGAATTGAAGAAATTGATAGTTAATAAGCTTAGATAGTGATAAGTACTAAAGTAGAAATTAAGTTAAACTTGTTAGATAGCTTTGTAGCATTAAAGGCTAAATTAAATAAATTGAAAATTGTTATGAAATTATACTACATATAGAAAGTATAATATCCCTAATAAAAAAATGTGAAATCAAATTTTAATACGATGTTAGATATCGAAATACATGTGTATCTTGAGTATAGGGACTAAACTGAATAAAATGCAAAGTATGTTAGCTATATTGTAATATGATTGGGATGTAAATTGATATTGTTTTATAATTACATTATTGAATGTAGCGAAAGACAACGTCAAGCCATCGCAAGTGAATGGAAAAACAAGAGTTATAAACGAGTGACGAAAACTCAGTTTATACTTTTATTATTTAAGTTCATTATACATATATACATGTTTGTTGCATGTTAATTGTTAAGGTAAGCTTAAACTTATCATATGAATTAATTCGTATTTGATAAAAATATGTCTATAATTGAATTGATATGTGCTTAACATAAACGAGAATAATATGAACCTGTTAAATAATTAGTGATACGAAATGATAATGAAAATGATATGAACTATGATATTGAACATATATGGACTTAATTGTTGATTACCCTATTAACTATCTGAGGCAGAGTCAGATATAACTGGCATGTCATAGGATTAGATTTTGTACGAGTTATACTCTAATTATATACCAATGAGCACTAAGCACACATTTTACTTTGGTTATACCAATGAGCATTGCGCACAAACCATACTCTGGACATTCTGATGAGGCACTGGATGTCAATTGGTGTGATGGTCGAATGATCCGTGTATCTGCCCTATGTTTGTTCCGGTTAATAGGGATTATAAAATAAGAACATGATAAATGATTTTGAATTAAAATGATTATATATGTGAAAGATGATTAAAGACAATTTGTGGAAATGGAAACAAAGAGCCAATATGGAAACAAAACGAATCAATAGATTCGATATAGAAATGAGATAATGATATAATTAAATGGTATGAGTTGAAATAGTGTATGAAATGGTATATATATAACATGAATAGGTGAAACTGAAATGATTGAAACTTGAACATGCATTAATTATATTTTTATCATGTTAATATTTTTGTTTATACGACTTGAATCATAAAAGTACCATTGAGCTTTATCGCTCAGCGTACGATTTATTCATTCCATGTGCAAGTATTAGTAGATCTCGAAGACTCAAGGATGAACAACATCCAAACCGCAATTCTCAACTCAACAAAGTTTCTAGTCTCATTTTGTTATCTAAAGTGGCATGTACCTAAAGTTGTAATGGCCTTGAATTGTATGTGTCATATTAGCACCATGAATGGGAAGTGTCAACTAGAGTAATACATATGAAATGTTGAATTTGAATATATTTGAATAGCATAATAGCATGTATAAATTGTTGAATTATATGGAATTGATATCGTAATTACTCTGGCAATGAATGTAGCATCTTGTAATTCGGACCCGACGATCCAATCAAGTATAAAATGTTCCATCACTATTCAAATTTTTTGTGTTTCTCAATAGTGAATGAATTGATCATAATACTTCCCACATAATATATAAATAATACAATTATAATATATTAGGTTAGATTATACAAATTTTATTATTTATAAAATTATATATATAATATAAAGTTGCTTATTATATAAATAATTAAAATTTATTATTTAAAACTAAAGTAATGCAATTTTTTATATTTTTAAGTTAATCAAACATATTAATTTAAATATAAATTAATTAAATTTAAAATTTATTTATCATATAAATTCATTTAATAAAATTATTTGAATTGAACGAATTCTTATTTATAAATATTATAAATATTTAATCAAATATTTTAGTAAAATTAAAATTTTTATTTATAAATGTGATAAAACTTATAACTAATTAAAAATATTTATATGACAAATTCAAGAATATAATGAAAAACAAAAATTATATTGGTCAGTTAAATTTTTTCTTCAAATTCATGTTTTTATATATCATATATATATATAAAAGCAATTTCACTAAACTTTAAAGGTTGAGAATCGATGTGAAAGTGAAAAATGGTAAATGTTAAGAGATAAATTTCATGTAATTGATGAAAAATATATAATTATTTGACCGTATCAATTAGTTAAATGAACATTTTTGCATGGTTTTTGAAATCAGATTGGTGATCAAACCGATCAGGCCATCGATTATCAATCTAATCGTTGGTCTAGTTTTAATTAAATAAATTATTAAAAAATCATAGAAATTATTAAAAAGTATAAAACTCGATTCAACCACCAATTCAACTAGTTTTTAATCTCAATTCCACCGATTTGTACTAGTTCACAGATCAACCAACTCTTTTCCTTGCTCTAAAGCAATGTACTAGCGATTCTTAATCTAACCAGTCTGATCTAATTTCAACAACATAACATTTTTGGATAAAGACACAAGACTATTCAAAAATTAAACTCAATACTGATGTCGAGTGAAGAACTAAACACAAATGTAAAAAAGGTATAATCAGAGTCACAATTCAACAAAAGTGGTTTGCCAAAAGTTGTTTGCCATTAGTATTGAATCAAACAATAGGGTTCTTTTGGATATTCTTCATAAATTATTAGTGTTCGTGTATAAAAGGTAAGGGAATTTGAAGGCTGATATATTTAAATAGGTAAAGGAGTTAACAGGTTAATAATTGCTATAAATTGAAAAACAACGAAACTTCCCAAAAATATGGTTTTGATGGTTTCTTCTGTTGTTGGCGGGTATTCCAAAGTGTGTTGGAATTTCAGTCAAATTTAATATGATGGAAATTCGGCATTAACATAGATTGCTACATTATGTCAAATTTCAGTCTATAAAACAACCATTGCTCCATATCCATAATCTGACGACAAGGTTTAGCATTCAACGGAGTTATCCACGGAAAGCGGAAAAGGTTGTACCGAATATCTATCAAGATGTTAGGAACATTGAAAGACCGACTCCCAGAATGATGTTCACTGAAGAACAAAAGGAATTAGTTTAGGAAGGAGAAAGAAGGATGAAGGATACAGCAAATTCATTCTCGTTGGTAGCGGCACTTATAGCCACGGTCGTGTTTGCTGCAGCCATCACAGCACCAGATGGCACCAATGCTGACATTAAAAGTGAAAAGTGAAAAGTCATTCTCATGTTCTTGTCCATCCTCACTGCTCATTATGCACAAGACGACTTTCTCCAAGCCCTCCCCAAGAGGCTGATTATGGGGCTCCTCGCCCTTCTCATTTCCATAACTACCATGATGATTGCCTTTAGCTCACGCTCTATCTGTGGCTGCATCAACCTGTCTATTGGTAACCTTGTTTGTTTATTTGCACTTTCCACAACTTGTCGATATGTTCTATTCATTCTACTTATGGCCATGGAATTTCGGCAAGCACAGTAAAAGTTTAATTAAAAAGCAAAAGTGTTTTGAGCGAAATTAATATGATGGAATTTCAGTCAAATTTCGCTCAAATTTCAGAATTCAAAAGCAAAAGTGTTTTGAGCGAAATTAAAAACTTCATGATAAACCCTAAAAGTTTAATTTTGTGGAGTACAAGAATTGGCTTTGTTATTTCTCAAAACATGAATTTCATTCATGAAAAAGCCATTAATGATGCGACTCATTAGACAGGTATTCAACAAAAGAGAGCATCACAGAACGACAAAAAAATGTCCTTGTTTCTTTAGACATCAAACTGTTAGCACTTCACTAGAAAATTTAGTTGCCACCTACACGTTTCCGGTATACATCACATGGCTATGACTGGTCACTGACACCCAACTGATACTGAAGTGTACTGCAATGGACCCTGAGCTGGTGTTTTGATTTGTTCCAGTAATGGAGACAACTTCAAACCAATGATTTCTACCTTGGCATTAGAATGGCCATACAAAAAGACGTCTGTAATCTGCAAACATAGCACCAAGACAACATAAAACAACTGATGTCAAGCAAATAGTTAGTCTGCAGGTTACTCAAGCTGCATGATATTGCATTTCATACAAAAGGGGACAATTATATGGTATTGAGAAAAGGTTTCGTTGCTAAAAGGCGAATCTGATCAGGCAAAAGTACCTGAGAGCATCCAAAAAGTTTAAGCACCCTCAGCGATAAACAGCTATCTACAATCAAGCCCATAGCTTCATCAGTCAGATTTCGGCACCAAGATAGATCCAGACTAACCAGATTTCTTGAACGCCTCGCAAGTGATAAGGCTGTATTAAGACCAACCTAAAAAGGCTCATCCATTTATAAGAAATTAGAATAATACCATACAAAAACAAGCAAGAAGCCTTAAGAAATGGTTTTCTTTCTTTACTTTTTTTTCCCTGTGTGTAGGCGGGGAGTTATTGTATGTGCATGTCTACGCATATGTGTGAGAGAAAAGAGGAGAAGCATTAATCAAGTACCTTCCCAACATTGTTCAGTGCTAGCTCTTTCAAAACCTCCCCAGACATTTCAAGAAATGCAGCTATAGCATCATCACTATTGCAAGCAAGGGGAAAAAAAAGAAAGAGTGAATTCTACAGCTAATATAACAGAAATCATATTCGAAATATAAGAATGAAGCAAACTCCAACGTACTTTCAAAATATTGGGTAGACTTGAGAAAGACAACTGCTCCAAACCAACCATATGGCTACCTCATTGATTAGACACACATAAAGGCACTCCACTCTTACATTATTACTCAATAAGACATGGGGGGAATACTTATTTATACAACGAATGCCTTGTGCCCCGTTGGAATAAATAGTAAAAAACGCCCATGTGCCAAACTCAACTATCACACAATGTCAACTACAAGGAATCAACTAGCAAAACACAATAGACGAGACCACAGCATAAGATTATATGACATAGTAAGTAAAAATAACCCCTCCCAGAAGACACGGTAAATACCTGAATGCATTGCGGCAGAGTTTCAATGACTGCAATGACCGACAACCACTGGCCAGGTAGCCGAAAGAAGTGTCTGTCAGTTTGGATATGTTACCAATGTCAAGTGCTCGTAAATTTGAACAGGTTTCCGCAATGATTTTCAAGGAAGAATCAGTTAATTTCCTGCAGGAAATTACAGTATCAAACATATTTAGGGATCAAAAGAAACTCAAAACCAGGGAACTACAAAAGATTTTAGATAAAACAAGTGATAAGTAAGCATACCAACAATCCATCAAAATCAGTTCCTTGATACCATCGCCTCTTGCAATAAGAAATTCCTTGATAAAACTATCAGTTACAGACTCCAACCCTGCTACTGACAACACTTCCAAATGCTCCAGCTTCTTCAATGATGGCAGAACCAGCATTGCATCAATACTTTGGCAATCATCGATAAATAGTTCCAGTAGAACTGATGCCAAGGAGGTAGCTAAAATGTCAATAGCGCTGTGGGTAAGAAATGAACACTGGCTGAGATTTACAGATCGTAATGCAGGGGCAGAAGAAACAAGAGCACTAAGCCCGGCATCTGAAAGACGATATGCACCAGTCAATGACAAAGTGGTTAGTGCAGGCAAGCTGTTCGGCGACCGAGCTAAGGTAGAAGGTAAACTATAATCCGCTAAGCAGTGGCCACAGTAATCAAGTTGGAGAATCTGAATTCCAAAAACAATAAACTTTAGACTAGTCGCAAAAAGAATATCAGGAACTGGACAAATAGCAATAACTCAATACGACGTGTAGATGAATATACAGCGTACCGTCAAGTTGATAGTGTCACACTTTTCAAAACATTGATTGAACTGTTCCTCAGTTAGCCATGAACAATCTTTGAGGCGAATTTCAATAGGGGATCCGTTAAGAAGGAGATCAAAAAAGTTACTATTCATTCGCCTCGAGTCACAGAGCATATGACAGAGCTTGTGTCTCAGAGCATCAGGCACATGAGCAAGCGAAGCAATCGCATCTGCATTATCGACAAGAACCCTCAAGCTCAAATCAAGCAATGATGGAGGCAGCCGCTTTGACCAGTCTTTTCTTTTACCCTTTTGAGGAACCCACTTAATTTGTAAGTACTGTACCTTGTCCGAGGAAGAACTCCCCTGTCTTACGTTCAAATTCGCTGCTCTATCCCTTATAATCTTCATAGCAGTAGAGAAAGGACCCGGCCAATCTTCAACACCCTTTTCTTCAGGTTCTTCGGACGGAATTTCGCTTTCAGCCTCCGTTGATAAAATGTTATCATCTTCTTCCTGGGTGTTGAAATGGGCAAATCGAGAAGCATTTTCCCTAGCCGTATCTCGAAACCGCTCCATTCTCCCCTGACTTGTTCTCCTATTATTCTTCTTACTTGGCTTTTCATTAGACAAATTCACTTCCTGTGCTAGAAGTTCAACGTCGGAAACTGAACCGTCAACTAAACTCTCATCTTTAGATTCCAAAGCACTCTCTACAAGCAATTTCCCCTTCCCTTTCTCTTCTCTACTATATCTCCTTTTTCCCTTCACATTCACTCTCTCCTTGCTTCTTTCCGGTTTCTCAGTATCTTCACTCTCTTCCACTAACATGCTTTTACCTTTCCTGTCAATTTCAACCTCTACATCGCCTCCGCTGCCGTTGCCGTCGCCAAATGGACCCTTCTTAGTAACCCTCTTCCCCGACCGCAAACTCAATACCCCTTCATCCTCGCCGCTCTCCAAACCGACATCGTTATCCGCACTCAACTTCCTCTTTCTCGAAACGTCACCGTTTCGTCGTTCGATAGGTTCCTCCGCCTCCAAAACACCATCCTGGCCGGCATTGGACGAAGCTTTCGTAGAAAGACGAAGGCTCCGCCGAAGTATGGGTGCGGAACCGGAAACTGAACCAAGAGTTTTAGGGGAGGGAGTGAGTGAAGGCGGCGATGAACGAGTGGCGGGTTGTTCGCGGCCTTGAGTGGGAGTGGCGGGCGGGTCGATATTGGCCCGAGCTTTTAGGGGCTTGGGTTGGACCGGAAGGATTTCGCGGGATCTTAGGACCGGCATCGCTGCTGAAAGAAAATGGCGGGAAGTGAAAACGAACCAGTATGAACACTCAACAAAAGAATAATAGGGAGAAGTCGTATTAAGAAAAAAGGGCGGCCTTTTGGTTTTTTAACAAATTTAGGGTTTTTCTGAAAGAGAAGCTTCTCGCGTACGCTTTTCCATATTAATTTTCCCGCCACATAAATGTCCTCAATATTACGGGCCTGAATCTGAATGGTCAGCCAGTTGGCTTTTTTATGTATTTGTTTTTGGCCCAAAGAGATGGGAAGAAGAAATAAAATAGTGAGAGGAAAAAGAATGTATTTTATTGATTAATCGGAATTTTTATAATATTTATTTATTAATTTATGTTTTTTAATAATAAAATATTGATAACGTTCAACATGATTTAAATTTTAAATTTATATAGGATTTTAAAATATTTTAATTAAGTTTTAGAGTATTAATATTAAATTAAATTAATTGTAAGGTTAAATTTATCATGAACATTTAAAATATGTTAATCTAATCAAATAAATGAATAATCTCTTTCCTTAAAAAACTATATAATTTGCTGAATTTTAACTTTATTAATTTGTTTCTTTTAAGCATGCACTAACAACCTATTATTTTAGACCTTAAACATAACTATCTAATTAAATACTATACACTTCAACTCAACTTACCATATATAAGGTTTAGCATTATATATTAAGCTTAATTCAAATCAACATTAAAGAAATACTATCTTAATTCTAGTATCAAATTTTATTTTCTTATATTAGAAGCCAATCATGACATATCTAATCTAATCACATATATCATATATTGTTGTGATTATAGGGCTAAATAACGTCAATAGTCCCTTTTTTTTTAATAATTAGATTTAATTAGGAAATAAATTGATTTAAATAAAAAGCGAGTTCAACTGGACGAGCTTTCTGCATACGTATCAAGAAAACACATCTAGCTGGACACGTTTTCTGGAAAGCTCATCCAGTCAGGCATGTTTTCCCTCAATGTTCAAAAAGGTCAAAAAGCAATGACTTTTTTATCAGTGCCACGCCAACTGTAAAAAATAAAAATAAAAATCCAACAATAAGTTTTTTTTTACCCTATAAATACCCTCCAAATTTCAGTTTTTTCATCCACATTCTTCTCTCAACTCTCTCAAACCCTCTCAAGTCTCTCGTTTTGATCGTGTACGATATTTTCATTTAAAAATAATATTTTTATTAATTATCTCATATTGTATTTGTTCAAAATCTATTTTTCACGAATGACCGCCTCTCTAATCCACTTCAACAACAAGAATATTTCCACCACCCAAGTAGTAATGGTAAGACGGAAATTTAAATTTCATTAATTTCAAAAAGGTTAAATTTATTTTTTTTAATTTGAAATTATTTTTATTGTGTAAATAGGCAGATAATCGTGTTTTGGAGGGCTTCATTCATAACATCGGAAAGCTTGCGATCCCTGAAATTCTTGGCCACTTGCAAGCAGTTGGATTCTTACATGTGTCTTGCATGTTCGGGGGCTACAAACTTGATTTGGCACTTATCAACTCATTGGTAGAAAGATGGAGGCCCGAAACACACACTTTCCACTTTCCATTTTCCACTTTCCATACAGCGAGTGAACAATCACACTCAAAGACGTTGGCACTACAACTCGGCCTGCCAATGGATGCGCCAGTCATCACGGGATTAGCGATCGTTCCGGGTAAAGTGGACTTCTGCACATCACTGTTGGGGAAGGTTCAAGACAAGTTCGAAAGTGGTCCGATATCGATGAACTAGTTGAATGATAATTTCGACGAGCTCCTTGAATACTGAATAAAGGAGGTCATAGAACAGTACACTCAAGCATACGTCATGAGTTAATCTGGGGCATTTTAATGCTTAACAAATCTCAAAATTTGGTTCATGTAAGGTGGCTACCACATCGTGGACTTCAATAAGTACGGAAAACTAAGTTGGGGATCTATCATAGTGTCCACGTTATATTGGGAGATGTGTTGGGCCACGATACCGAGTGCAACATTGATCGGTGGTTGCCTGCTCTTGTTGCAACTGTGGGCCTAGTGGCTACTATTATTTCTACGTCCCAAGGTAACCAACCCATACATGTTCCCTTTGGTGACGAGGTAAATATCATTTATTAACAAATATGTTGTCTATACAGTAAATTTTTTTATTATACGTTTTGACTAACATATCGCTTATATAGGTGGAACCGTGAGCCGAGTTATATGAGACTGCCTGAAGAGCTAGAAGATATTATATTGTTGTTAGACCAACATTTGAAAACCGAGGTTAGTTACTTATTCTTTCGAACCTATATTAATTACATAATGATTCGTAAAAAAAATTCATACATAACTATACTTACAATTTTACTTTTCTATTTGAATGGATGTTGTACACCGACACTAATGTCATATCTTACATCTTGCCAGAAATGTTGGATAATCGGCAGATGTGGGATGCCAAGGTGTCATTGGTAGTGTATACGACGATGGAAATGCACAAATCGGATTGGGTGTTGTGACAGTTCGGGTGGAGGCAATGAATTTTACTGTCACCGTGAGATTTAAAGAGTTGTACAATAGGAACATACGGAGGAAGGGCAATAACGACTAGGTGGTACAGCACAAGGAGCACATTGAGGCGTGGGATTGTAGGGTAATCTTAACTCGTTCGTGAATTATTTTTTGCAGTAGACATGGCGGCATCTGATGATTACTTGGCATAGTTCAAAGCTACCAGCAATTTGTATATGTTACAATTGGAGGTAAAAAGTAAACAAATTTGGGCAAAGAGGCAACATCGACCTCCACAATAGCGTAGGAGGGGATGCGATCGCATGACGGGTTCGTCATCCGCTCTGATAGAAGATACGTTACTTGTGGCTACGCAATATAAAGGTCAGTTCGCTCCACTTATTCTCGTTCAATTAAGTAGCCTTTTGTTTTTTTCATATGCACCATCATACTACAGACCACCGTCGCATGTGGTCAGTTTTTCTATTCCCACGGGTACATATTCTGTGGCATTGACACCCCCTGCATACTACACCCCTATGCAGATGTCGATACCAAACCCCATGTTAGGGCAGACGTTGATGTATGCATCGCCACCGATAAAAATACTGATACAGATGCCCATGCAGCAGTCAATGATAACATCGATGCCCGATACCTTTATGACGTACTCGGAATTTAGGAAATTTATGATTACACGCCTATAGTGACCCAAACATCGCGCACATCATTGTTTTATAGGGGTGGCTCATTATTGCAACCACCAGACACGATAATGGCAGATACACGATGAATGGCGAGGATGATGCAGCAATCAACCATAGAAGAAAATGATTACGTTGCGAATCCTAAAGAAATGATTGTTCAAGGAGTCGTACTAGATACATATTCTGGCGATGATGACGACGATGTGAAGTCTACAGGCCCATACCTCCAATTACACTCCGGTTGAACCTCTTGTTGTACGGCTGGTTGTATGTAGAAATCTTCCACGCAACCGTCGTCCACCGCCATGCTGCACACATTCTCCCCAATTACACGGTTGAGTATATTTTTTCTTATAAATATTGTAATGTAAATATAGATATGTCATAAATAAAAAATTAAACTTATTCATTCAAATAATATATTTGTCTTTATCACTATCTACCATGAGTTATGCGTAAGTTAATAATAACTAATAAATTAAACCAATGAAAATATGTGAAACACACTAATGAATATGAAATTTAGTAGAAAGTAAAATTAACGATGTTGAGGCCCTAACGTATCCCTATATAGGAAAAATGGCTTCATATTCACTGGGTTTCTATAATACCTGCATAATTTCTGTTGACTGTCTCTCTTCCGAATATCCATATTATTCTTTATCCGAGTGGAATTTAGCAACCTTTCGGGATGCGACGTAGGTCCTTGTTTGTCACCAACTTGAACAGCACGCTGGACATAGGCGGCCACATACTTTCATTTGGGACATGTGGGAATTCATGACTTCGCACACTATGAATGCGTTGTAGTTGGTAGACGTCGTTGATGTAAGGTGCGTACTCAATTCATATGTTTCTACGTGTGATAATTGCATGTGCGCATGGGAACCAAAGTGTTTGGAATCTCTTACAGTCACGAATCCTTTCTGTTAAGTTCATACGATACGATGCACCTGATATTTTCTGGTCAGGCCTAGCGTGCTCTGTGACTCAAAAATTGAGGTTTCGACATGAATGGCAAACTATATATATGGTGTTTGCTCTCGCTATACTTCACCAAATCTTTTTCATCATAGAATGTACCATCGTCTATTATCTGTCCAGCATACATTGACTCATTCTTAGGAAACCAGTCTAATGTATGTTTTTTTAACAACCGATGTTACTAGCAAATGACGCGTCATTTTAGTACGGAATTGATGCATTCGGCCAAGTTTGAAATTATGTGCCCATATCGTAGACCCCCATTGTACGACTGCTTCCACTGTTCAAATGGTATATTCGATACATACATCGCAGCGTAGGTGTTGGTGGTGCTTAAATTGTTCAACATTTGATGGAATCAATGTTGGACAAGCTTGTAACATGTCAAGAAATAGCTACTGGTTAGTGCAATAAAATAACCCGGTATAAATATTTGATGTGCAGTGAATACATAGTTCAAACTACAAACCCATGTTAATGACTAGATCTCGCTCAGTTGTCTAAAAATATTTTTTACGGTAGTTGGATCCCACATGTCTTATGCAGTACCGATGATGAGTGCGATTCTAAAGAAATCTATGACGACCAATCACCAAGAGTATTCCGAGTCTGTTATCCGATATGACACATATGTCAAGTTGAGGGTAAATGCGGTGACCTAACCGGCTCAGAAAAAAATCTCAGTGATCTGTCGTTTCTCTGAAAGTTATTGCGAACGTTATAGGTAAAAATCTTCCGATTACTATCCTGAGCAACGGCAAACAACAGACACTACTGATATCTTCCTTATAGCTAATGACAAAAAACAGACGCTTACAGTGTTAAAATGCCTCTGTATTGCTCAAATGTCGAAAAGAACAGGTGAAATATTTTTTTCCTAGGGACCAACTAATTGCCTCAGTACCCTGGTCACGTTTCAAGATCGATTACAGAACCTGATACGTATCAATCCAATACCTGACACCATTGCCATAGATAGTTATATGAACCCTCTCACCTGTGATGTAACTTCTCTATAGCCTTTTGTTTTGCAACTTTCAGTTTGTAGTATGTTGGAGTGTATTGATACTAGCTACATATGTCTGTAATCAACACCGGTATTTGAATTTGAGGACTGACATTCACCATTGGTAGAATAATGTCAGCAATCATGTCCAAGTGTAGCCTTGGATAGTCCTGACTTGCACCTGTCGCAACACAAGTATGGGGACTAAGATACTTATTTATCATCCACATCCTGATTTTCTTCTGGTAAGACGTTATGATTTTTCACTTACATCACTCGTCCTACATTACGCACTTTTATTCAAATTTTTCTAAAACGAGACATCGTAACGTAGTAGTTCATGCCGATCTTGAAGCTGTACCGCTTTAGTACAGTAAGAAAAGCATCTTTGTTAGAGTATTCCATTTCAGCTTCTAGTACTCGTACATCACAACATGTGCTTACATGTCCAGGTGTTCTATATGAAAGTCGCGAAAACTCTAACCACCTTCGGTTGACAGGTCAATATTCTTCATGTGGGACAGAGATTCATAAGCCCTGAATCATGCATCTGGATTTGAGGCGTCATCGTTAGACTCGCAAAGTTTCGGCTCTGTTGTAACTAGATCTGGTTTGAAAAATAGTACCACTTTTGAACCATCCGGCCCGCACTGGCTTAGGTTCTAGCTCTTCCCTCTCGTTTGCATTTACAACCCTTTCTTCCTCATTTACATCTCATTTCTTGTCTGTACCTTCATTGTCACTTTCAAGCACGGTGTGGAATGTACATGCTAGCCCCAGTCGAAAGGAGTAGTTCATCGGTTCTCCTATAACCCATGTGTCTGGCAAAATATTCAACAGTTTGATGATCGGTATACGTCGATGATCGACCGGTATACATCGATGATCTTCCGGTATAACTGTTTCTGCCTCATAACATGGACCCAATGTCGAAGTTGAAATCAAATACACTAATTGAATGTCGAGCTCAAGTGTCTAGGTTTGGGTTATAATGATACCCCAACTAATACTGACCCCCTAAATTTAAATTAATGCCGGAGACCGATAAGTATCTGCCCAACCCATAATTATGTAATATGACTTTTTACTTCAACTTTGGTACCCGTATTCGTCACGACGGTGGTCAAAGATAGGTCAGATCCATCAACATCAGCAAACTCGGCATATAACTTAATAACAACATTTTCGCTTGAGATGTGCGATGATATAACTGTCTCGAGATGCTTTTTTCTAATCACATCAAATAGTTAATACTTATAAGGGTAAACAAATGCAAGAAATTTGCATTGCAACCTTGTATTTTTTTTTCTCTAGCCTTCCTGCTATAATCAGTGTAATTTTTTTCTCCATTCCTAAGCAACCAATACCTTTAACCTTCTTGTTTATTTAAAGGCCGATACCATCGTAGACGCAAGAAGACTCTCAGGTGAGGAGCGATTGTTATGGTATAGTAAAGGTGATGCTCATTTTTGGGCGACGATGGTTGTCATTATTACACAACCCATTAATAACTACAATTGCTGCCACGTCGACTTGAGTTCGACTTCTACTGTGCTGGAACATTTGCTCTCCACCTGAGAGCCCTATTGTGTCCACCTTAGTGTCAGCCTTCAAAAAAGAATGAAAGGTTAAAGATACTGATTGCTTGGAAATAGAGAAAAAAATTACGTTGTTTATACCGAAAATTCCCAGAGTTTTCCGTATGATTATATAAAGCATTGTTTGCGAGTATCCAAAAACCTTAATCTCTTAACCACGTAATGACCGTCACCTAGCCCCCGGTTGTACTTGAACCCATAACTGCATCATGATCGCCAACTGGGATCTCCACTTGGACTTCGACCACTGATTGTATCAAACATTATTGCCTCAAAACCGGATTTCCCCATAATGGGTTTCTAAGGTGATGGTCCTATTGGTCTTATTTAGTCAGACTATAGTTGTTCATTATTGGTGTTTCAACTCTTGTTTAAATAATTTTTTGTACTATTATTAGTGATGTATATAAAAGGCTGATAGGGGACTCGGCCCCTAAAATGAAAAATTGTTCATTTAGTCCCTTTAACTTTTTTAAAAAATTTAAATTAGTAAAGATAAAATTATACTTTGGCCCTCTACAAATGATAAAATTTTGATTTAATCCTTTAAAAGTTATAAAGATTTAGCCTATTAAAAATTACAATTTAACTTTTCCCTATTAAAAAATTTTCTAGCTTTGCCCCTGACTACTACTATTCACTTTCGTGTTTAAATAAACGTCTAGATAAATCTTTGGACAATAGTCTAGATATGATTTCAAGACAAGTGGAGTTAAGATGTTGGCATTTTTTACTTTGACCTTCATAATTGCTTTCTTTATAAGCAAATGATCCTTGGGTTGTGTTTTCTTCCTTCTAAAATGATACTAATCAAATTTCGTTAAAGAAGAAAAGATGAATCGACTTGTCTTATTTTAAAAGCTTATCTTTATCCTTATCATCACCACTGAAAACTTTCTCTGAGAATCATAATAAAAGGATTTATCTCAAAAAAATTCTTGATGAATGAGACCAAGATTGAGGATGGAAGTAATTGGATTCGAATCTTATAAATCGATTGAGTCAATTTTTGTATGCTTTCATGTTTTAGCGAAAGATTTTGAAGTACTAATTCTTGTAAATTTGATACACCAAGACTATTCAAGAACTCTGAATGTCAAACGTCGTAAAGAGAAAAATTAAATGCAATATGTTTTCTTTTTTAATATTTTAACTTAACTGATAATTCAAATAAATTTATAACAGCTATTTAATATTGAAAATTTATTAATTTATTAACATGAAAGGTCTTTTTGGACCTTCCCTCGTTGACTCATGTCTAGTCATTCATGCTTTTTTTTTTTACCAAAATGATTAAATTTTAGTTTTACTTCCTCTTATATGTTTAAATTTAAGATTTAATTTTATAATTTATTTTAATATAAATTGATCTTTATATTTTATAATGTTATTAATTAGTCCTAAAATTAATATTGCTAATTTTTAGTTAAAACATTATATTGTTATAAATATTTTGAAAACTCTAAAAATCTTACATACTGACATGTGTTTCCTATTTCTTACCTTCTTCTTTTTTTTTACAATTTTAGAAAAATGATAAAATTTCAATTTTGATCTCTCTATTATGCCTAATTTTGAGATTTAACCACTACACTTTAATTTATAATGTAATTTAGTCATTATATTTTTATAATGCTATTAATTAGTCCAAATAATTAATATCATTAAATTTTCAATTAAAATACTTTTTAAGTAGGATTAAAATATATTTTAACTTTCAAATTTATACTCCATAATTTAATATAAACAAATAATCAACCTAATGTGAAGGGGAATCATACTATTTTTTTTTTGTGAAAGGAATCATACTATTTTCATTTAAATTTAAGAAACATAGTTAATATACATACGTTAATAATAAATTATAGGCTTGAACAAAAAAAACCTAAACTATGATATTTTTTCCTAATTAGATGCCTAATTTTTTTTTGGTTATTTTCATTACCTAAACTTATTTTTCTGTTACCATAATAGGCCTTCCGTTACCAAATGTTTAAAAAAAATTCTTGAACCAATCATTGCCTACCATGTAGCATTTGAGAAGGTTTCGTCATTGTAAAAAAATTAATCATTTTACTCTTAAGTAATAAACTTGTTTGGACACAAAATTATTTTTACAATTTTTTTTTTACTCATCAGACAGTGATATTACGATACCCAAACTTAGGGTGCCTTTGGTTCTCGGTTTAGCATCAGTCCAAGGCATTTTTTTATTGATTTTTGTGCAACTGCAGCACAAACCTCCCTTTGGATGATCAAATTTCAGTGCAGTTAAAGGGAGTAAAACGCACCACACCCTAAAATTTCCACTGCTCCATTTATGCCCAGTTGAAAATTCAAGCACCAGTTGAAAAGAGCAATATGTATGTTACAGTAGAATACAAATGTTAAAAATAATAAACATTTTTCTCATTATTTTATAATAATAAACATTTTATCAAAAGAAATTTAATCTACCATTCCTTGAATTAACTACTTTTAGATTATTTATTTTAATTTTTAATTATTTTAATTTAAAAATATTAAAATTTCTATTTTATATAATAAAATATGGAAGATATATTTTATATTTTATTAAAAGAATTTATAAATTCACATATTTTTAATAATTTCATAAAAGTAAAATAATTTTAAAATTTCTATTATATATTATTTCTAATATAATGTCCTTAATAGTCATTTTCTATCAGACTCACTGCTTATAAATTGCGTTTGGATCCAAACACACACTCTACCGCTGTTTCTAATCTCACCGCTATAATATCCAATCTCACCGCCATAATATCTAATCTTACCGTCACCATTATTTTTAACCTCACTAAAGATAAACACACCGCCCATCTAAAATAAGCCTTAAACATTAATTTATTACAAGTACCTCTAAAAGTTTTGGTATGATGTAAAAAGAAGATGCAAAAACGTAAACCCTAGGTTGAAAAAAGAGAAGAGAAGAATGTCGTGTCTTATTTTCATTTTTACTGAGGTTATTATTATATTTCTTTTTAATTTTTCTAAAAATCCCAAAAATCTCAATGACTAGTTTAAAATTTTTTCTTCCGGGGGTTTTAAGCCTAAAATATAAAAATAAAAAAGGAAAGGTAAAAGAAAAGAAAAGAGGTATTATTGTAAATGAATGAAAAAAGAGGTATTATTGTAAATGAATGAAAGGGCGAGCGCATATTAGTGGGTGTGGACCCCACAATTCAAAATATAATTTACTCTACTTTTCAGTTGTAATTAAGGTTTCTTTACATTAATCATTTTAAACTGATTTAATTAAATTACATGGGTGGGCAATTTCGTACTTTCACCCAAGTCAATTTTGGTGGCTTCGACTTCCCGCTGTCACTTTATTTTGTTATTTGTCAAACGAAATTGCTTCTTTATCTTTACAATATAATATTTACAGATTATATTAATTTGATCTCAAATATAAAAATTTATAATTTTAATTATTAATATTTTAGGTTTAATTATAAAAAATTTATAAATTTAAACTTTAATATTTATAAAACTTATCAATTTAGTCTTAATTCTAAAAATTACAAAGAAATAATTTTTAAAGTTAGGATTAGGTTATGGTCTAAGCATGGCAGTAGAGCATTGGGGCGAGGCGAGTGAAAAACCGCCCCGCCTAGCCTTGTTGTCATCACTAATTAACCAATGGGTTATAAAAGGCTAAAAATAAATTTATTTTAATTTATTTTAATTTTTAGAGTTAGGACCAAATTGATAGATTTTATAAATATTGAGGTTAAATTTTTCTACTCTTTAGAATTAAAAGTAATATGAAAAATTTTGTAAATGTTGAGAGCTAAATTTGTTGAATTTTTATATTTAAGATCAAATTGATAAAATGTGTAAATACTAGAGAGCTAATTTTACTACTAGACCAATAAAAAAGTCCACATTAGCTTAAAGTGATTAAGATATTTAATTTTGAAAAATTTAATGACTAAATCGTATAAGTTTAATAATTAGGTGACCAAAATAAAATAAAAGATATAATTGGGTGATATTTTTATAGTTTACCCATAAAAATTCTTTTCATCATGTTCTAGGTTATTTATTTAATTGAAAATTTTAACATATGGACTAATTTGCATGTTTTAAAATATATAAGGATTAATTTGCTATTTTTTCAGTAAAGTGGCCGAAATACAATCCGCCTAAGTTCAGGGGCTTCCTGCTATTTTTAGCCAAAAAACAGACAGTACTATAAATGCAGAGGCCAACACCCCACTCATGTCATGTCCTAACACACGCTCTGTTTTTAGAAATTTCTAAGTCTCTGATTCCAGACCCCAAAATCCCAGAGTGTTTTTTCTTGTTAATGGAGGTTTAATTGAAAACTTAGTTTTCGATTACTACATAGACCAATAAATACCAAGTGTAGTGAGTGAGATTGTAGAGGTACACCAAAATTATATATGGCTCACCACCATCACCACCACCACAACACGAGCGATGGCGTTTCACAGAGAGTTAACAGCCCGCGTTTCTCGGGTCCAGTGACTCGCCGAGCTCACTCCTTCAAGCGCAACAATAACGCCGTCGGTTCTTCCAACAATAACGGAAGTAACAACAATAACTTGAGCGTGCATCATGAGATTGATCTACCGTTAACCTCACCCAGATCGGAGGTTGGAGTTGTGGCTGTGGGTTCGGTTTCAATTGATGGGTTGAGCCAAAGAAAAGGGTTGTTAAGGAAGCCGAGCGTTGGATCCATGGTTCTGGAATTTGGGTTGAAAGAGAGGAAGAAGTTCGGGCATTGGATGTTCTTGGTTTTCTGTGGGGCTTGTTTGTTTTTGGGTGTTTTCAAGATTTGTGCTACTGGTTGGTTTAGATCTGCTATCGAAACCGCTACATCAAATCAGGTACTTTCATTAATATTACGTAGCTTTTTGTGATAGCTGTTTATGAATTGACTTGCACTTGTATTCCATGTTGATAGATCAATGTGAAAAATGTTGTTTATCTTTGGAGACTATTAGATTCTTTTAATTCTCATGCTTGGGAAATTAATGGGTGATCGTCTTGTGTACTTATTGCCATATTTGTGGGTATAAAGCAGAAACTAGGGAGTATGCATATTAATTGCTGAAGTAATATATTTGCAACCCGAGACAATTTAAAGTTTCTTCGAAATGTGGATAAGTTGATACCAATCCCGGTTCGATTCCTGGATAACCCCTACCCCGTACATTTGGATCAAAGCATGTATCTGATTCTAGATTTTTATAGCCAGATTATTCCCGTTTCATATACTGAAATTGAATTTTCAACTGGTTATGCTTTTTATATCACTGGAAAAGAATCTTGAATGTCAAGTTTTTAATTTTATGTTGCTCCATGTATTTTTTTCTTTTCTCAAAGCGCAAGGTATGTTCTACTGGCAGATAAACTATATAACGTGGTTTAAATTTTTTCCTTGCTAATGTGCTATCTCCGTCGTTGTGATTAGGGTTTATCTGTGTCCTCCACCAATAGACTAAGGCTAATGGATCAAGGCTATCACGACTATGGGTACGGAGGAAGTGATTCAGATCAAAATCTGATGACATTGACATCAGACATAACTGATGTAAGTTTAAAATCTGCATCTTAAATTTATTGCCTCACGTATGCTTGTATGCAAAGAAACTTAGAGTTGATTATTCTGTTTGCCAAAAAACAATTTTAAGATATTTTCCATTTCTTTTCCAGCATTCAGGTATTTGGTCTCAACCAAATAGCAAGAATTTCACGCAGTGTATTGACCACTCAAAGAATCAGAAAAGTATGGAAGTCTTTCATCTTTGTTAACACTCCCTGTTTACTTTTATGTGTGTGTTCACAGATATATTGATGTTTTTGTGTATTGGGAACTTGCTATCAACTTCTATGTTTTCATTTGTTCTAAACTTCTAATTGTTGCTTTCTTGGCAGAGCTAGATGCAAAGACAAATGGCTACATTCTTGTAAATGCTAATGGCGGTTTGAATCAGATGAGATTTGGGGTCTGTCTGTTGTGTGTTTCTGATTGTCTTTATAGCCTAACCTTTTATTATTTCTATCTTCTGATGTATCAATAATTTTAGAATGCAGATCTGTGATATGGTTGCTATTGCTAAGGTTATGAAAGCAACACTTGTCCTGCCCTCACTTGATCGCACCTCATATTGGGCTGATGAAAGGTTGGTTTCTTTGTGTTCTGTGCTAATGTTTGGGATTGCCTGTTTTGCACCTATCAGTACATCAGTTCCTTACTGGTTCTGTTGAATGCATAAGCTAATAACCTTCATTTACTTGTCTTGCTATTAACGAATGGCTAGCTTATAGTTATTCCAATTGACATTCTTGACATCTGATGTTTGGGTACTTTAGTCACATAAGACTGTTGCATGGTATGCATCATAGTTATCTGTATATCATATAACACATTGTCTGATATATTTGCAGTGGCTTTAAAGATCTGTTTGACTGGCAGCATTTCATTGAGACCCTGAAGGACGATGTCCATATAGTTGAGACAATACCGCCTGAGTATGCTGGAATTGAACCTTTTAACAAAACACCGATATCTTGGTCTAAGGCTAGTATAAACTTATCTTTGTCATTTCCAATTGTCTATTCAGAAACTATAGAATGCACCTATTGTAGAGGATGGCTGGTTCTGTTTTCTGCCTGATATGGCAATAAGTTGAGCAGTCCATTCATACGACTGTTCTAGTGGCTTTGCTTCAGTCAAACCATATCTATTGTGATACATGTATGTACTTTACTTGTTCCTTATGAGACTAGAGTAACTATCTAACATACTTTTTTTTATTTAGGTTACATATTATAAGGCAGAAGTCCTTCCGTTGTTGAAGCAGCATAAAGTAATCTATTTTACTCACACAGATTCTCGGCTTGCTAATAATGATATCCCAAGATCTATTCAAAGGCTAAGGTGCCGGGTAAATTATGTGGCATTGAAATATTCAGCTCCAATTGAAAAACTTGGAGACACTTTGATTTCTAGAATGCGCGACAATGGTGGCCCTTATCTTGCTCTCCATTTGAGGCAAGTAAAAGAAATTTATTTATTATGTATATAAATTCATCTTTCCCTTTACTCCATACTTTTCTTGTTTGGTTTCGCATGGGTAAGCATTTATTTTCATGAAAATGGATGTGTATATGGTATCATCTTTACATTCATGATAAACTATAATATCGATTAAGTTCACATTATTGTGAATAAGTCAAGGCTGATGTATGTTCTTGCTTTTATATGTTTACTTTGTAGATATGAGAAGGATATGCTGGCATTCACTGGCTGCAGTCATAGCTTGACTGCAAAAGAAGATGATGAGCTACGTAGGATGCGTTATGAAGTTGGCCATTGGAAGGAAAAAGAGATTAATGGAACAGAAAGAAGATTACTTGGTGGCTGTCCATTGACCCCCAGGGAGACTTCCCTCTTGCTCAGAGCATTGGGTTTTCGGTCAAGCACTCGAATTTACTTGGTCGCTGGTGAAGCTTACGGAAATGGAAGTATGGAGTCTCTTAAGGAGGATTTTCCTAACATTTTCTCGCATTCCTCCCTCTCTACTGTTGAGGAGTTGGAACCTTTTAAGAATCACCAGAATATGTTGGCTGGTTTAGACTACGTTGTTGCCCTTAAGAGTGATGTATTTGTTTATACATATGATGGAAATATGGCAAAGGCAGTTCAAGGACATAGGCGATTTGAGAACTTCAAGAAGACTATCAACCCAGACAGGTAATTTTCTACCTGTTGGCTTTCAACAATTCTTAACCTTCTTCATCAGGTTGTTTCCATTGTTTTATTGAATACATGCTCTTACAGCCATCTAATCATTGCCATTTCTGGAGCAAAATGTGAATAAATAAACATCAATCTATTGGTGCAGGATGAATTTTGTAAAACTTGTGGATGATTATGACGAGGGAAATATTTCTTGGAAGAAATTCAGTTCCAAAGTGAAAAAGCTTCACAAAGATCGAGATGGATCTCCCTATTATAGAGAGTCTGGGGAGTTTCCAAAACTGGAGGAGAGTTTCTATGCAAATCCGCTTCCTGGATGCGTCTGTGAAAGAACAGAAGTATAGAAAAGCTAAAACACAGCTTCTGTAATTTTATCTCAATGCTACAGAAAGTAAAAGCTCAACCGGAAAGGATGACTCAATTCATTGGTTGCAAAATGCCTGGTCGAAGGGAAAAACCGGTGGGTCATTAGTAAACTAACATATTGATTCAGCATCACCCATCAATGGAGGTATTAGCAAAGCCACAACAGATAGCTCAGTCATAGAAATCTCAAGAGACACGGTAAAGATAAACATCCTATCCACCAAACTACCCTTAGAGAAAGAAAATGTTACTTTTTCCTCTTTTACTTCCTTTTTCTTTTACTAGAGAACATTTATTTTTATACTAGAACTGGTTTAAGGTTATGGCTGTAAAGAAAGCTGGGTGGTGATGGGATAAATGAGGTGGCTGATCAAAGTTAAAAACAGTTTTGAATAACTTAAGAAAAATACTATAGGACGATACTGATTGAATTGTATTACATCTGGATGTTTAATTAATAAAACGAAAAATATGATTTTGGTGTTAAATTCTACTTTTTGATAATATCTTATAAATATATTCCTACATATATGACCTCTGTAACAAGTCGTTCTTATGTCAAAACTCTTAAACTACTTGCTTGATTACTTTCTTTGTCTCTCAAATATTAACTAAAACTATGATCCAATGCTTGCTTGATTACTTTCTTTGTTCCACAAATATCAACTGTGATCCAAATAATATCATAAATAATGTCAAACTTGTCTTCATTTCTAATTAAGAAAAGACCCACCATTGGGAGACAAAGGAGACCAAAAAAAAAAAAAAAAAAAAGACTAGATGAGCAAATAGAAGCTCGCAAAAAAATGTGTATCCAAAATATTCAAAGAAAAGGGTGAATCCTTGAGGCTACAACTGCAAAATAGAGTCCACAAGATCAGACAGAGGTGCAAGTTCTCCTTTGTCAATCAACCGGAATTCCTGCATAACATGACAATGTTACAGATATGGAGGCCCCCATAATCATATCATCATTTGAGCAATGAAAATGAAAAGCACATGGGATTTTGAGAAAAGGAGAAACTTACCCAAGTAAACAGAACAAAATGTTTAAAGCAAGTATTCAAATGAGCTTCTTCTTTCAAACTCACAATCTTCTGAAAATGTGAGTGGTAAATGTGGGCGTATACTCTGAACAATCTTTTAAATATCGTCTTCACAACATCTCGGAAATTCGGTGGAAATGGTGCCCCTGTACTCCATCAAAAACAAAAGCAATCTCATCAACAATGACAATAGCTTCCATTTTATTTGGTTCATCACATGATATATTACAATACTAACCCAGTTTTTGTGGGAAAATTGCTTCATCTTCTAGCTGAGCTTCAATCCAGTCCATCAGATACTCAACATACTTGGGAGCTGATACCTCTATAGGCTTCTTAATAGTAACCCCATCTGCCCATCTATACTCATATCTGCCAACCAATTAAACCAACCAATTTCAATCTTTATGTATACCTGTTGAACAATACCAGACTCACTGGTTTACCCCTCGGCCTGTAAACCATAGGGGCCCTTGCCAGAAGCACAACAACAATACTTTCACCTAACAAAGCAAACTATACTAAGTAATATCATACTTTGGTCCTGCTGACATAGTTGGGCAGTTGTTTGCTGTGCAGAACTCAGTCAATGTACCATACAGGATATTCACCTGATTGAAGAAATCCACCGCTGCATGAAAATAAAAATGGAGAGAAAAATTAGTTCCAATGATAGTGAGTTCATTAAGAATTTCTAGCAAAGAAGTTTTTTTAAACTCAGATTCTTACTATTTACAGCAAGCCACTCATTGATATCTTCACCAGGTGGTAGCCTAACAGCTTCTCTCAAGTTCCCGCTACCCAAGGTTGCATCAATGTGCTTTTGAAGCTTAGCACCCTGCAATTCCATTTTCATTGAAAAATTGCTGCTCATCCACTTCATGTAATATTATTGAAAGCACAAACACACGTTTAACAAATGCTAAAACTCAAAACAAGAAAAAGAGAAAGGGAATCAGCACTTCAACCTTGCTTCCTGATGGAGCATTCTTCTTAGGCCTAAATGTCTTCTGGTTTCTGCATAATGCAAAAAACAAAGGATCAGCCAATCCTTATGAGGAGAAAGGGTTTCAAGTTTCAAGGATTCCAAGTATCGAAATCCTTTGCTTAGTATCAATCATCTAAAGTAGAACCAATAAACAACTTCAATCATGAAGTTGAATGGATTACATGAAGTCATATATATCATCACTATTCGAATGGATTTTTTCTATAATTGTTTCTCGAAAACTCCATGTATGAAATCATATATATCATCACCACAAAAACACATAATGAAAAGAAGAAAAAAAACAGAGATCACCACCATATTGAAAAAGACACAGAAACAAGGTTTGGGTAATTGAATGGGTGCGAACCTGCTACCGAGGCCGAAGAGACTCATGGAAAATGACAAAACGTTGACGTTTTGTTAACGGTGCCAAAACCTCTTTGTGTTTGTATAATAAAAATGCTGGAAACAGAGGATAAAGAAAACAAGAAAGCCGTATATGGTTATATATATAAATGGAGAGAAGAGAAAGGTTTTTGGTAATTAAAATAAGGAAAACATTATTAAATTAGTATATATAGGAAAAAAAGGGAATGAAGATAAATGACAGACTGGCAATTGGCAAAGACAGCGAAACTCTGTCTCAGTTAAAGAACAGAACATATGAGAGAACAGAGCATAGCCAGAGGGAAGAGCAGACACAGTCCCCGTCCCCCTTTGGCCTTTGCTGACCTGGCATTCTATTCCACTTATTTCAACCTTCTTTTTGGTCTAATTCTATACAAAGTCCCTCCCACAATAGAGTTTGAAAATATGAATTTTTTTCATTAATTAATTAGATTGTTTTCATTTTTTAAACATATAATGACAGTGGGATGTACAGTTAAACAACTTTTTGCACATATTTATATTATTATAATTGAATTTTATGGATGAGGGTAGAAGAAAATATATGATTAAATTTAGCAAAAAATGATGGAATTTAGTTGGGAAAATATGAAAGAAATGAATGAGGGTGGGGTCGTTGTAGCTGGATTTTGGATTTGTATTTCAACCTTTGGGGCTGAATTGGGATTTTGATTGGACCAGTTCAATGTCTTAAGCCTGCGATAATAAAATACAAAATTGATTAATGGTCCAAACAAATTTATTATATATTATTCAAATGATCTTCTACCCTTGACCCAAAGTCGTAGTTCTTACTTACTATATTCTCTCATTATTATTGTTAAAAAAAGAAAAAAAATCTGTGGGTATTTGTTTAAAAGAAGGAAGAAATTCGAAAGAGAAGCAATAACTGGGGTAACGA
The DNA here is from genome assembly GCF_025698485.1 of Gossypium arboreum. Classification (NCBI taxonomy): domain Eukaryota; kingdom Viridiplantae; phylum Streptophyta; class Magnoliopsida; order Malvales; family Malvaceae; genus Gossypium; species Gossypium arboreum. The sequence goes on from NC_069075.1 coordinate 122,289,886, forward strand.
TAGGATTGGATGCAGCAATCATTTTGGATTTGTGTTTTTGCTATCTTTGCTCTGACTCTTTCTGCAACAAACCAATCTACAGCTAAGTCCCAGCTCGGACTACTTACTATTTCTTCCACTACATTCCATGGATTTTATAATAATTTTGTTTCGTTACATCTGAGCAGGTGAGCTTAGGGTAGTCCCAGAATTGTGTACACAAACCAAGACACAGGTTTGATATCAAATTAGACTCTCCTATTTCACACATAATTTTAACATATATTCAACAGCACAGCCATTGCACATCAAAGTCGTGATTGTACTACCAGGAAGGGATAGTCCGTGTACCCCACAACAGGGTCTTGCGTATAAAATGTCTTCCTAATGTATCGATTTAATGGCGCATTGATCCTCAACCTAAAAACCAGGTCTGGATTCGATATAAAAAGACGGCCATACGATACCAGATCGGCATCACCCTCAGCTACTGCTTGCATTCCGAGCTCCCTTGTGAATCCACCACTGCACATGAAAGTTCCCTCGTAACTCCTTTTCAAAGTCCTCATTAAATGAGCTTCCTCATCTTCACTACCGTGCCTGCCTGATTCGGTTTGCCCATAGGCATGATAACGAGGCTGAGTCACATGAAGGTAAGCGAGTTTCGACCCCAATTTCAGCTGAAGCTCATTAAGCCTCTCGATCACGGCTAAGCCTAGGTTGAGCGGATTAGTGTCAGTGGCGTCGAGGTGATCGATTGCGGGTGAAATTCGGACTGCGATTCTATCTGCACGTACAGCTTCGGCTACGGATCCAACGATTTGCATTAAGAATTTACATCGGTTTGCCAGTGATCCACCGTACTCATCTCTGCGATCATTGATCCCGTCTTTTAAAAATTGGTCGATGAGATATCCATGCGCTCCATGAATCTCGATTCCATCAAAACCGGCTCGAATGGCATTCAAAGCTGCCGTGCGGTAGTGTTGGACAACCTCTGGTATTTCCGAGATTTGTAGAGCTCTAGGTTTAGGATATATGCCATAGCTCCCATCTAGCATCAAAATTCTCCACCTGTTGGAGAGAGGCTTGCTTGTTGACGATATGGGTGCCGCCCCACCAGGTTGATACACTATTTCATTAGTCAAAATAAGCAAATAAAATATTTCAATAAATGGTGAAAGAAAGGGGAAATGCATAGGGTGATGGAAGTTACCAGAATGTGAAGCACGGCCAACGTGCCAGAGTTGGCAAAAAATGATGCTTCCTTTTGCATGAACAGCATCCACAATCTTCTTCCATCCCTCCACCTGTTGGTCATTGTAGATCCCAGGAACATGTGGGAACCTGCTTCAACATTGCACCATTAGGCAATTTAGGATATGCCAGGAATCTGGATAGCTCAATATTATGAAAATCTGATATTATTGGAACAATCATTTTGTAACAGGGAAGGGATAAAAAGACTAACAAGGGTACCATTATATCATATACAAAATGATTATATTTGAAGTGAAGCATTGCATCTCCCAGCCCTATTATCTCATATTCAATTTAATTTAATTTAAAAATAAAAACTCTTCCAATATGCAAAACGACACAACATTGGGCAAATCCTATCTGTTTGATGGAAAAGACTAGAAAGTGGTATAATTTATTGGTGGAATAGTCGTATCAGGATTTGGTTAAATTACGAAATTACCCAGCTGCAGTGTCGGACACCAGTGTCCCTTCGGTGATGAGAAAGCCGCCTGGAGTCGACCTCTGCATGTAATATTCAGCGAGCGCCGGCCTTGGGATTCCATTCAACGCCCTGCATCTAGTCATCGGCGCCAGCACCACCCTGCCATCACATACAAACCAAACTCAATAGACCCCCGGAAATCTTTGGTAGAACATGTCTGACAACCAAAGTTCCCTCAAGACAAGGATCTAAGCCCCTCCGAAATCAAGGAATCTGATGCAAAAAAAAAAAAAACAGACAAACTGAAACACAGACCTGTGAGAAAGGTTGAACTTGCCCATCTTGTAAGGAGAGAAGAGCGTTGGGGTCCCTTGAGATAGAGTTTCCGCCATTGTTACCTTCCTACGAACTTGATCTGATGATGAAAAAACTTATCCGCAGTACACACTCCAGTTGAAAAAGTAAGGAAAACCAACAGTTACTAGAATAATTTACTTAATTATATAAAGAAATTTAGGGTGAGAGAATATAAGCATGTGGCATAAAATTGGACGGTATAGGGCGGGGGTTGCAGGAGTATTTTATAGCTGAAAATTTAATCCTTTGTTTTGATTTGATGAACTGCGTGGGGGGTTTTGATTGGAGATATATGGACGGAGGAGTCGGTGGCTGCTATTTATGGCATGGGTTTCATGTGCCGATTTAAACAGTGGCGACTCTTGATGCAAATATGTTTCCGCCGGCAATCACTGTTGCCGACCTGTTGTTGCTTTGAAAAAACTCTGGCGACAAATAGTTGTAGAATTACTTGTGTTTTTCTTTCTCTCTTGCAAAAGAAGAATGAGTCAAAACTCAAAACGGTGTGTACCATTCTGAATTCAATGCTCAGTTACAATTGTGAGTGTTCCCACTAGTTTGAACCTTGACAAAAAAAGGCCGGGTGAAACAACAATTTTGCACTTCATCAATTCTGTTAAAATCACGATTATACCTAATTAACACTGTAACGTGTGATCTCGATAAGTGCATTTTTAAAATTTTATTCCTGTAAATTGAAGTCATAAATATTTAATAAATATTTTTAAAGTTCAGTTAAGTGAATTTATTTAAATTAAAAGTAATTAAGTATAAAGATTAAATTGTATATAGCGTAAAAGCTAAATTATAGATTAAAAATAAATTAAAGGGCCAAAGTAGTAGTTATACTTATGTTATAGAAATATGTTAAAATATGTTATTTTAATAATTAAGTAAATGTATATATATAATATTATATAATAATAAATTAAAGTATAATAAAACAAAATTAGTATTAAAAAAAAGAAAGAAAAAGACATACAAATTAGAAAGAAAGAAAAAGAAAGAAAAATGAGAAAGAAGAAAAGAGAAATACGCACAGCGTTAGGGACTTTTAGGGTTTAAAGATTAATTGGTTAGTTAATTTAGTCTATTTTCTTATAATTTTTATGTTTTTAGAATCTTGGTATCTAGGGCAACCCGACCCATGTCAAAATTTTAGCAATTATTAAAATTTTAAGTGTTCTTAATGTTGAATAATTTTAGTATTAGGGATTAAATTGATATATTTTTAAGTTAGAAATGGAAAAGAATTAAATTGCGAGAACAAATTGTAAATTTTGAGTAATAGGGACTAAATTGTGAAAAATTCAAAATTTATATGTTTAATTGAAAATAGGGAGCTAAATTTAGCTTAAAGTGAAATTAGTATAAAAATATAAAATTAAATATGAAGAATAAAAATTAGTCTCAGTTAAGGGACTAAATTGAAATTTAGGCAAATATTGAGTGAAAATTTAAAATATTCAATATGAAATGGAATTGTGTTATATTGATGAATTTTAATTGTTTTAATTTCATAGCTAACGTCGTACCAGAATCCTCGACTAAAAAAGGGAAGGATAAAATCGACGTCGAATAGCTCGGAATTCACGGTTTGTATTTCTATAATCCGAACTTAGTTGTTAATTGTTATAATTCAATTTAATGCATATGATAAGTGTTAAGGTGAGTAATTGACATTTGATAGTTGATTGAAATGGATTGAATTGGTAGATACATATTGATTGTATTGATTATTGAATTGAAATGAATATGTGTTAATGTGAAAGTTGGATATTGATTATTATAGATTGAATTTAATTCATGTGTATATATGTGATTATATGAAAATTAGTATTGGATATTGGTTATATTTGAAATGTAAAATTAAACCCTATTAACTATATCGGGCTGAGTCGGATATAGATGACATGCCATAAGATAGGAAGAGTTCAGGGATTTCTTCGACTTTGAGTCGATGAGGCAATGAGTGCCAATTTACTTTGGTTTAACTGATGAGACACCGGGTGTCAAATTTATATAGCGCTGGGCATAGATATTACTTCAGATTTATCCGATAAGGTACTGGGTGCCAAACTGATGTGTTGGTTGGATCCATGTATCCTTTCAAGTCCGAGTAGTGTTAACAGGGGTAATTAAATAAAACGGTACTATGATTGATATTGGATGATATTGTATGTGAATTGAAAATGTGATAGTGATTTGAAACATGAAAATGAGATACATAAATTATGTACTAATGAATTGGATATGGAATGGATAATGTTATTGTTTAAATGATATGTGGATAAAATTGTGAAAAACTATTATATAGCAAGTGATGAGAATTGTGTATGGTATGAAATGGTATATTCATGAGTTAAGTATTGAATGGCTAATGTCATTGTACAAATAAATGTGGTTTGATATGTGAATACATATTTATATAGTAGTTGTGTGAATTGGGACATTGCTTAACAAATGAAATATGATAGCATATGATAGTCATGATATTGGACATTAATATGTGCTTAAAATTCAATTGTGCATATTATATTATCTTGTCTTTAAATATTTGGATTATAGAAATATCACTGAGTTTTACTGTAACATCTCGAAATAGGGCCTAAATGGAATAGTGGTTGCAAAACCACAAATTTGAGATAGAAAAGTTTATTTCAATTAATTTTTATGATTTACCGAGTGATTAGCTGCATGTGTTAGAGTATTGATAAGAAATTTTATAGATTGCATGTTTAATTTGCCTATTAGGGCTTATTTGCGAAGTTTTATATTGACCGATTTAGGGCCTAAACGGAACGATGGTTTTACAACCAAAAATTTGAAGTCAAAAAATTTATTCCAATTAAGTTTTAAGGTTTATTTATTGATTAAAATATTGTGTAAAAATATCGTTAAGTAATTTTACTGATAAAGTGCTTAATTAGACTTTTAGGACTAAATTACAAAAGTTGCAAAATATGTGTTCTAATTCATAGGTACTTGATTGAAATGGGGGTTTAAAGAGGAGGTCCTTAAATGGAATTAAACCATTATATTTCGTTTGGACAAAAATGGGCATGAATAGGACAAAATTTTAAAGAAAGGCCTTAAGGGCATTTTAGTCATTTGGTAATTAAAAGAAATAAAAAGGGAAAATAAAGCCAAAATTGACTCATCTTTTTCATGGAGGCTGAAATTAGCATGGGGGAAGCCATGGCTAGGGTTTTCAAGCTTTCCAATCTCAATAGTAAGTCCGTTCTAACCCCGTTTTTCAAGTTCTTTACGATTTTGGAATCCCGATAACTTGATTAAGCTTATTCTAGCAATAATTTAAGCTAGGGTTCATATTTGGAAAAATACCCATAGGTGAAATGTGTTTATTTTGATGTTTATGGTAGAATATGAAGGCCGAAGTTATGTTAAACAACTTTTGCTAAGCGGTTTTAAGCAAAAATGAGTAAAACGGCTTAATCGGTAAAAGTTGTTATTGTTCATAACTATGTGTTAGAGTGAGAATTTGATGTTGTCATAGAAGGGAAAAATGATCAGCATGTCATAAAACATAATAATAAGGGATGAAGTTTAATTCCCGAGCCTAGGGGCAAAAGTGTAAATATACAAAAGTTTAGGGGCAAAATTGTAATTTTTCCAAAGTTTGAGTTAAGGACTGTTTTGAATAGTACATTAATTAAATAAGTAAAATATGATTTTTTAGATCTCGGAAAACGAGATTTGAATCTAGAATTGGAGAAAAATTGAAAATAGGGAAAGTTGGTAAAATGGCCGTTTTAGTATCGAGGTAAGTTCATATGTATAATAAGAAGTAATTTATGCATGTTTCAATGTAAAATTGATATATTTACTATGATTTTCGAGGTGTTGAAAGTAAGTATAATTATGATGATTCAAATGTTCAATATTAATTTGACATGGAAATGAGAAAATATGTAAGTTTGTATGTAAATAATACATTATCTTTATTATGTTTTTGTATTTCAGCATATTTTATGTATTGTAGCTGATTTTTGAATCATAATTGACTATTGGAAGTATGAAATCAAGTATTAGAAAGAGAGAAATCCGGTTGAACCTTTGGAAAGATTGGATGATCTGAGATGGTATGTAGCTAGGTCACATGTATGGTCTTGAGTGCACATCATGTGTACAAGAGAGCTACGAGACATTATGATGTAGCTAGGTCGCATGGGTGATACTATGTGTACACCATGTAGACAAGAGAGCTACGGGATATATGTAGCTAGGTCGCATGCGTGGTTCCAGGTGAAGGACACCATGTAGATAAGAGAGGTACGAGATAAACTGGCTAGGTCACATGGGTGGTACTAAGTGTTCACCATGTGTACAAGAGAGCCAAATTTATGTGTATAATAGAGTTAGGTCACATGAGTGGTGCTAAGTGAAGGCCACTATGCGTACAAGAGAGCTTCGGTTTTAAAGGTGGGCTGTGTGCGATACCATCGCGTATCTGTTATTATTTCGAAGCGTTCAACTAGGAAATTGATTAAATGAAATTGTGTATGACTTTGTGATGATAAGTGTAAGTATATACGTGTGTAACTTATGAGCAATAAGCTCGATATGTGATTGGAAATTGGAAAGATTGTTATGGGAAAGTGATGAATACAATTGAAGCGTGAAAGATCAAAATTGACAATAAAACTGTTTTGGATAGTTGCAGTGACGTAAATATAAAAATTTACCAAAAATAGTAGAAATTGAACCAGAGACTGAATGAGATATAAAATTAGAGCTTAATAAGTCTATTTTCATATAACAAAAACAGAGCAAATATAACAAAAACAAAGCAAGAAAAAGAATTCTATATTATGAGATATTTAAGTTTTTGAGAGACTGGTTCAGAATGACTACGTGATCCCCTGTTATGACTTGGAAAAATCATTAAAAATTATACAAAAATAATTATGGGATATATTTTACATGCTTGAAATCCTTAATGAGTCTAGTTTCAAATGAAATAAACAAGAACATCCTTTGAATTTTGTACAAGGATAAAATTGATTCGTAGTGAAGAGTGGTTAGAACAGTTGAGTAGTGAAATAGGGGTAACTTCAATGAATAAACTGTATAAATTGGCTAGACCAAAAATTCTGAAAATTTTATGGTAAGAATATATGTGAATCTAGTTTCAAAGAAAATTAACGGTTTGTAATTTTGAGTTTTATAGCTCTAGAAATAAATAATTTAGTTTCTGGTACTCTGCTAGACAGCTTATTTTGAACCTATTTATGATTGTAATAGAGAAAGTATGTGTGATTGTGATGGTAATATTCCGGGAACATATTATGACTTTGATTAAAGTATGATAATGTATTGTTTATTAATATTTACATACTTACTTACTAAGCTATAATGCTTACTCCCTTCCTTTCCTTTTTCCTATAGTGTCGCAGATGTTAGCTCGAGTTGGAGGTCGCCGGAGGTTAAATCACACTATCAAACTATTGATCGATATATAAAGGTTTTAAAGTATTTTAAGTCTTTGGCATGTATGGAGACTCGTTTAATTGTTATTAAGTTGCTAGGAATTGGTTTAAAATACTGACCTATGTTATTTGAAGGTCTTTATTGTATAAAGTCATTTAATGTAGATAGTCTTGATTATGTTATTAATTAAATGATGCAATTTATGAATGTGCATGCTTGCCTATGTGTGTGGTTGAATTAAAGCATGATATGGGCCTTGTAAGCTCTTTTTAAGGGACAGCTCGAATGTGTTTGAAATTTTTTTAAATTAGAGTGAAATTATGAATCAGTTTTTATACGATGATTAGTGATTAAGTCCGGTAATGCCTCGTACCTTGTTCCGGCGTCGAACACGGGTAAGGGTTGTTACATTTACTCAGTGTACGGTTTTGTTTTTTCGTGCGCAGATTAGGTACTTTGCTTTTGATCGCCGATTCAGCATCCAACAACGATCCCGAGCTCAAATGTGGTGATGTTTATCTTTTGTGTCAGCATGTACTTAGGATGTTTAAATGATAGTTATTTTGTGGTTGGAGTGTAAATGAGGTTATAAGTGTAAGGATGGTTTGGTATGTTTATAATTTGGAGTTGAATGATGCTTTGATGATATGATTTGAGGATATAACTGTGTACCAATGAGGGTACATTGGTTAGGTATCTAGGATGATTTTTTTGGCCTTTTTAAATGTGTTTGCTCGTGTTTTGAACGGGTTAAACGAATGGTTTTTGAATTGTTTAATGTCCAAGCATGTAGGAAATGGTAAATTTGTTGTTTATGACACATTTTAGGTCCACACGGCTAACACACAGGCGTGTAACTTGGCCGTGTGAGAGACACTGCTAGCACACAGGTGTGCGAGGCCATTTTAAAGGGTACATGGCCTGGCACACGGGCGTGTGGCTTAGCCGTGTTACCCAAGTTAGAGAGTTACACGGGCTGGGACACGACTGTGTGTCTCTACTTCGAATGCCTACATGGCCAGACAAACAGGCGTGTGACTTGGCCGTGTGACTCACACTGCCTGACTATATGGCCATATGAATCTTGCAGATAAATTTTTTTTAACTTTTTCCTAAAATTTTCAAAATGTTCCTGATTTAATCTCAAATCATTTTTAAAGTATTTTCAAACTCTCAAAGGCTTAATAAGGGACTCTATGCATGTTAATGATGAACCATTTTATGATTTTTGAAATGTTTGAAATGAATGATTAGATTACGGTTACTAGGTAATGTTCCGAAACCCTATTCCAGCAACTGATACGAGTTAGTGGTGTTACAAATACCGTCTGCATAGTTACAATTATAATAAATTAATGAATTATTAGATGTAATAATTGTACTAATTTGAACTTAAATAGTTCAGTTAGGGTTATCCGTCAAAAATTAAAAAGTGTTAGACAAAAAGTATTAGACTTGAAAAAATAGATTTGGGGCTTTTTTCTCTCTCTTAAATAGTATTTTTTCTTATACATGAAAATTAAAGAAGAGTTATTGTGATGATTCTTCAAAATTTTCAATTGAATCATAGTGGACAAAGCCACCAAGAAAGTTCGTTTTATAAAAGATAACGTGGATGGAGATGAGGTGATGATAGTTAATTCCTCTACTGTTGTACTAGATAGGAATATAGGATAGTTCAATAATACATTGATTGGTAAAGAAGAAGGGGAGAGCAAAGATTTGAGCACCCCTAAGGATGATGATGACTTTGAACTGCTTGTTAGAGATATCATCACAGGTGAGGAGGATGGTATGCCATCGATTCAATTTTCCGATCATGTTCATCATATCATGAGGAAAAACATCGCTTTATCAATTATCGTCAAGTTAAGTTATTGGGAATGAAAATATGGTCTAATATGTTTTCTAATAAACTCTTTTCCCTATGAAAACCTTCTTAACCTCTGAAATTGATGGATTTAGAGAATGATTATTTCTTAGTGAAGTTTCAATCAATAGAAGACTATAATAAAGCTTTGACTAGAGGTCCGTGGGTTATCTTTGGATAGTATCTGACGATACAACCATGGACACAAAATTTTTCAATAATACAACCATATCCACATAATGTTGTTACTTAGATATGCCTTCTGGGTCTCCCAGGATATATGTATAAGAAGAAATTGGTTAAAGCCATTGGTGATAGGATTGGTCCAGTTGTTCGACTAGATGATAATACAGATAATAGTTTCCAGGGTCGCTTTGCCAGGATGGTAGTGTTTTTAGACCTCAATAAACCTTTTATTTCTAGGATCAAAATTGAGGATAAAGTTTAACGGATTGAATACAAGTCTCTTCCTAAAGTTAGTTTTTCCTTTGTTTTCTATAGGCATAATAAAAAATCATGTCATGTCATGAAGGTTGCAATAGATCGATAAGAGAATTTGAGAATGTTTTTGTACTAACCCCTTTTCGCCCTTATTGAGATTATCAGGCAACTTAAGAGAAATATGGACTGTGGATGCTTGTTGAGCATAGAAAACAGAGAGATGGTCGAAATTTTGAAACAGTGAAGGGAGGGCGACAACCGACAAACTAACACGCATCTAGGTCAATGTATTGCATGATTTACGGGATGATGAAGCTAAAATCTTGGAAAATCATATTTCAAATCCCACAAATTCTGGTAGTGGTCAACAAAATGGGATTGTTATTTATGACAATCTTCTTTTTGAAAAGGAATCTCTTCCTAAACAAATTGAATTTGTTAAAGGGAAGAAAAAAATAGAAGTTGTCCAAGTTAAAAATCAAAGTCAGGTCCAAATCAGATTTGGTTAAGGCAGGCCAATCGGTTAACAATTCTGTTGAGCTTAAATCCTTGACCAAAAAATAAGCAAAAAAGATATCATATGGCATCTACATCGATGGGCTCGTCCAACAAGGATTTTGCCACTGTCTTAAATTTGAGCCAATAAGATAAATGCCCCAAAATCTTAGTCCTCACTTTGGAGTGTAATGAAGTAAACAATGAGCCTTAGATTAATATAGTCATTTCCAAAGTAGAAAGGAAGATGAAAATTTCTTTTGGCCTTGAGCGTAACACCCCTTACTAGGTTTAGTCGCCGGACCCGAGCTACAGGATGCTACAATAGTTAACAGAACAATTCACACATGTTTTTTACTTTAATATTTAATAAATCAACAAAACAATTCATAAGTCAAGTTTAGAATGATTCACAACCAAATACATACAATCAGACTTAAAATCAATTAATCATTTTATAATCCAATTGAGCTTACGAAAGCTCTTAAACCAACCTGCGAACAAATTAAGACTAAATTGAAAACTTAGCAAAAAGTAAGGAAAAAATCTGCAAATAGGGTTACATAGCCATGTGACCAGGCTAAACTCGTGTGACAAGAAGTTACACGGCCATGTGACTAAACCATGTAACTGACTGAGATCGTGTATGCAAATGTCCTATAGCTTTCAATAAGCACATGGTCGTGACACTAGCCCGTGTGTGACACACAGCCGTGTGTTAGACCATGTACAACAAATAGACCATATGTTTCACAATACAATCAACCCTTCCAAAATCACTTTTAAGGCATTCCATAACCAATTTAACCTATCCAAAAACATAAACTTCAACTTCAATAACCAACTAAAATACAACCAATATGCCATATTTGGCACCATCGCAATCAAAGTTATAAGCACATATCAATTCTTTTAGTAACTAGATCATAAACATATCAACTTCTAAACTATGCCACTCACTTTCACAAGTTTAAATATCAAACTCTGCATTAACCAAAACATCATTCCAACAAGTTACCATATAGAATATGTACTTATTTGCAAGGACCATCCAAACCAAAACATATATAAGTGCCTTTACATGTGTTTGATCAACTTATGTACATGCCACAAATAACCAAGATTGAAACATTCAAAAGGCTACTGAATTTGAGAGACAGTAGGTGTGTGCTTCTCGCTGATCCAATTGACATACTTCAAACATTCAAAATCTACAAAGAAAGTAGTAACAATAAGTATTATAAAATACTTATTAAGCTCATACAATATAAACAAATAGCTTACATTAATCATTTAACAATTTCATGAATCGATATGTTATAGTTTCACCTATCATGTGTAACACCCCTAACATGTGTACGTCGCTGGAACAGGGTTACGGAGTATTACAAAAAAATTTAGAATATTTTCATATAATTCATGTCAATTATTGTTCATTTTCTGAGATTATTCAAAACGTCTCTTAACTAGACCCTCGAGCCCCAAAAAAAGCAATGGAATCGAGTCGGGACTTAATCGGAAACTTTATAAATTTTTCGCGAGTTTTCAAAGATTTTCCAAGGTCCAAGGCTCACACGCCTGTGTGGTCCAAGGGACACGCCAGTGTAACTCTAGGACACGCCCATGTGAGTAGGCCGTGTGATTAATTAAATACTTCAAAATTAGGTTTAGATTTAACATGGCCAAGATACACACCCGTGTTCCAGGCCGTGTAGCACACACGGCTGAAACACACGCCCGTGTACTCAATTTTGAGCATTCTATTTTCTCGAAATTAAGGTGTAGGGGACACACGACTTAACCACACGCCCATGTACCAGGCCGTGTGTCACACACGGTCTAGACACATGCTTGTGTGGACAAAATAAAGCCATTCCTAGCTTTATTTCTCACCTAAAATCATACCAAATCCCTGCACCAAACTTACATACAAATACCAACCAATCCAAGCATTGAATTCAAGTAATTTATAACATCTAACATGATATATTGTTACATATATTCATGCTTTTAAACTTACTTTTTATAAGCATACTCATTTAAACTTTCTCAATCAATCAATAATAAATACTTATGTTATATCCATAAAATAAATTTAAATACATATATACATGTACCAAAATAAAATCATCATTAGCCATTCCAATGGCTAGATTACAATAATCATTTACATTTACATGCCAATATGGCCAATATAACCTATACATGCCATTATTGTAACGACCCGAATTTTACGGTTATCAGAAAAGCGCATTTTCGAGTCTCCGTTTCTGAAAAAAATGGATTTGTAAATATTTATTAGAAATATTTAAAAAGTTAATTGTGAGGTTAATTAGATTGTGGATACGTGAATAAATGTTAATTAGGAATAAGGATTAAATTGAATAAAGGGTTAATTATAAATTAAAAGAAAGTAAAAGGACTAAAATGACAATTAGGCCATTTAGCATAAATGAGGCGGCAAAGCAATGTAAAAATCTAAAGATTATTATTATATATATTAATTAATATATTAAGATGTTATATATTTATTATTATTTAATTGATATTATATTATTAAATTATTGAATAATTTAATGAGTTGACAAATGTAGAGTGATCAAATGGTACATATGTAATAATATGTATACAATTGTAACATATTTATCTAATTACTTGTTATTTAAGTAAATAGATATTTATTATTTATTATTATTAAATTAAATTAAAGACAAGTGTAGGGTGATGATAATATACAAATGTAACAATGTATATAATGTACATTTATCATATATATATATTGATTATTAAATAGATATTTATTATTTGATATTTGTTAATTAATTATTTTATAAGATTTTTATTTGATAAATAAATTAGATGAATGACAAGTGTATGATATTGATGATGTACAAATGTAGTGAAAAATATGTGTACAATTGTATATGTGTAGTTAATTGTATAATAGATATTTAGTTAATATATATATATATATATATATATATATATATATATATAAAGTGAATAAAATAAAAAGAATAAGTATATAAAGAAAGAAAGAAAAGAAACAAAAGAAGAAAAAGAACAGAAGCTTGGCTGAAAGTGGGAAAGAAAGAATAAGAAAGAAAAAGAAAAGGAGAAACTAGGATTTGAAAGCTTGGAATTTAAATAGCTAACATCGCACCTGAGGCATCTACGAAGAAAGGAAAAGAAAAGGTGGACGAAGAATAATTCGAGAAATTACGGTTTGTATTTCTATAATCCGAACTTAATATTTAATTGTTGAAATTATTATTTAATATGCATGGTAAGTGCATTGAGATGATTATTTGGATTGGAGTGAAATTTGGTTAAAACTGAAAAGTGAATTTAATTATTAATTGTTGTATTTTGATTAAATGTTATGATAAGTAATTAAGGTGAGAATTATTTGGATTGTGTTTTACATTGAAATGGATTGATTTGGCATGTGATAAATTTATTGAATTTATGTGGATATATGTGATTGATGTGGAAATTGAATATTGAATGTATGTTATATTGAAAATTAAATTGACTGGGAATGTGATGAAATAAATATGAATAAGTGATTAATATGGAATTTGAATATTTGTTATTGAAAAGTGAATTGAATTGTATTGAATTATGAATTTATGTGATTAATTAAAATGTGTATTGATTGGAAAAATTGAAAGTGAATTGAATACCCTATTAACTGTATCGGGCTAAGTCAGATATAGTTGGCATGCCATAGGATTGGAAGTGTTTAGGGATACTTCGACCTTGAGTCAATGAGGCACTATAAATGTCGTACTATTACTTCGACTTTGAGTCGATAAGGCACCATGGGTGTCATACTACTACTGTTACATCGGTTTAATCGGATGAGGTACTGAGTACCGTACTGTTACTGTTTTCTTCTGCAAAGCCGATGAGGCACTGAGTGTCGTACTAGTGTGTTGGTTGGATCCATGTATCCGTTCATGTCCGAGTCATGTTAATAGGCGTAAATAGAGGTACTAAATGACTGATTTCTCTAAAGATTGATTGTTACTGAATAATAAAGATCAATTGATCGTTACCGAAAAATACTGACTGTTATTGAAATGGATAAGTATAGAATACTGATTGAGAAGTGAATAGTTGAATATTATTTATTACTATTGAACAGTGAACTGAAGTATGAGTGAGACATATGAATTATGTATCTCTGAACTTATCTATGAACGGAAAACATTATTGTTCAAATGATTTGTGAATTTATTTTGGAAAGCTAATCGGGTTAGTAGATGAGAAAAAATGAGTGAGTTATAAAGGATTTATCTTTGTAGTGAACAAATATATAATTGTGATTGTCATATGATTTTTAAGAGTATGTTATATTATTAAGTGTTCGGATTATAGAAATACCATTGAGTTCATACTCAGCGTACGGTTTATTTCCGTGTGCAGGATAGGTTAAAGTCAGATCATTGAATCAGCATCCCAGGTCGATCCCAAACTCAACGTGGTGAGGTAATGGCATGTACCTAAAATGTCTCTGTGTGCCATTTTGGATTGTCAAGGTAAGAATGAAATAAGTAAATTTAGATTTGGTAACAGTATATGGTAGGAATTGGCTTATTTGGTAAGAAATTTGAACTATTTGATAATGTATGTGAAATACTTAAAAAGATTCATCATATAAGCACGTAAAATGTCTAATTTGACATGTTTTGAGTAGGTTTGAATGTGATTTAAAGTGATTGAACTGTATTGACTGGTAATGCTCCGTAATCCTGTTTTAGGGACAGATAAGGGTTAAAGGGTGTTACAATTATAACCATAATTAATTTTCTATATGCACCTAAATAGGCCGATGGATAGTTTGAGTGATCTCCGCCAAGCTTCTAATCCAACGAGCTTTCGATTTACTCTAAAACAGGGAAATAAAACTAAGTAAGCATAAAGTGCTTAGTAAATTCGTATAACCTGATACTTAACTTACCATTCATTCTATTTTGAGGTAACTATGTAAGACATATTCAATCAATTTGACCTCAAGCCCTACACACATCCTCATTGCCCTTGTTAGTCATATATTCCATAATAACATCAAAACATATATGGGCTCAACAACAATCATGTTTCCATGCACATATGCTTTCCGCAACATGTATTCATTTAACATGTATGAATCATCTCTTTATATTACAAGTATAATTTCATAATAGTTCATCTCGAGTTCAGATTATTTTATGTTAGAACTTTACTCATATTATTTGAAATATCAAGGTCACATAAGTAGTAGTACACTCAAGGTGTACAAGTCTATAATCAAGGATGAACATTCTTATCAAATAATTTTCATATACAAATATCATCATCTCATACTATTATATATCACTTGTCATGTATCATCATTTTCTTGTATTTTAGACGGATACGTGTAATAACTCATTTTATTATTCATATCTTCTCATGTCTGGATTGTCACCCGTTGAACTTATTTGAAATATCAATGGATACACAGGTAGTACACTCAAGGTGTACAAATCAGGATCCGTCAATTCATATTCAAAGGTACCCATAAGGTACTATTTCAAAGTGTACACTCTCGAGCCACACATGTATACAACAGGATTACCAGTTTAGGCTAAATCCTTTTTATGACATATGCTCTAGGGAGCTTGATCTGGATTACCCGTTCGGGCTAAATTCAATCCATAACATATGCTCGAGAGGACTTATATCAGGATTACCTGTCCAAGCTAAATATTTTCTATAATGAGGTCAATAGGATTATTCGTCTGAGCTAAATCCCATCAGCAACAAATACATGACCTCATTCATTTCGGGAAATCACATATCCATCGATTTTTCATTTATTCAACGGGATTTAAACATTTTTCCAGCTAATCAGGCATGTGATTTTTTCATACATCTATAACATCCATATAATTCAAATGATCACATTCCACATTCATTCCAAGCATAAAAGTAACATTTTCATCATTTATCCTTTATCGGGCATTATCATTGATGGGGCTTTGTCAGATATAATTTCAATGTTATATATATACATGATATTTATACAATTCACAAACACAAAATTTAATTCAAGCATATAAATATACATTATTCAGTTAAACGAACTTACCTCGACAAATGTTTGTGTACATAAAATCTACTAATCCGATATTTTTCTCTTTTCCTCGTTCTAGCTTCGAATTTGGTCTATCCGAATCTATACGAGTAAATTTTACATCAATTTATCACATTTCATATTCAAGTGGACTCAATTTACAACCTAGGCAAAATTACTATTTTGCCCCTAGCTTTTTCATAAATTTCCATTTCGTCCCAAGGCTCGGAAAATTAAATTTATATAATTTGCTCCCTATTTCAAGCCTAACCAAAATTTCAATATAGAATTTACAACACATATTTTCTATAAATTTTAAAATTTTTCATCAAATTTCACAACTTTACATTTTAGTCCCTAAATTATGGTTTCATCAAAAATCACTTTGTAAAAGTTGTTTATCTATCAACAACCTTTCATTTCCTACCATAAATTTTAGATTTTCAGCATATTCATCCATGTCCCAATTTCTATACCTTGGTAAATTTTCAAATTAATCCCCAAAATAGATAGTTTAAGCTATCCCGGTTTCAAAAATATCAAAATTACTAAAAACAGGATAAGAAAACTTACCCAATTTGGCCAAGAAAGTTTCTTCTCTCTCTTCATGAAGTTTCTTCTCTCTCTTCTAGGGTTTCCATGTATTTTAGGTTGAAGAAGATGAGAAAATAAGATGATATTTTCTTTTCATCTTTTAACTAAATAAATATTTTTCAAATTCCAATTTAATCCCTGCCCTTTTTCTAAAATTCCATGGATGAGTCACCAAAAATCTACATACTTTTCTTTAATGGTCTAATTACCATATAAGGACCTCCAGTTTTAAATTCCATAGCTATTTAATTCTTATAGGTACTAGAATTCAACTTTTACATTTTATGCAATTTGGTCATTCCAATAACTAAACACATAATCGGTAAAATTTTCTTATCAAAAATTTCACATGACATTTCTAACATATTACGGACCATGTAATAAAATAAAAATAAATTTTATTTTCAGATTGGATTTGTAGTCCCGAAACTACTTTTCCGATTTCACTAAAAAATGGGTTGTTACATCATGGCATTCACAACAACATCAATCAAATGGGATTTGGATCATAACCATATATATAATTCCAAATAAAAAAGTACACATTTCACTTCATAATGTTTTCTGAATCAATTTATAAAAATCACTTTGCTCATATTCATATAATATTTTCCACATCTCATATGTATCTTCTGCCAATATCAATTTCATATTTCCACATCTCATATGTATCTTTCGCCAATATTAATTTCATATTTCCACATTTCTATATCTTTTATTTTTACCCAATGAAACATCGTAAAAGAACTCTGTACAAAAGTGAAAATAATGTCAAATGCTTGTCCGAACTAATCATAAACACTAGTGCCTGGTTACTCGTCCAGCTTAAACCTACACAACAAATAGTCTGGCCAGGGCTTTATATATACACACATGTAAGGTTACTAGTCCAAGTTAAACCTTTAAAACGACAACAAATTACCAGTTTAGGCTAAATCTGTGTCATATCTATCTTCGATTCTGCAACAAATGCTGGAGCTCGATACCATCAGGCATCAATCCGTAACCTCAGAGTCTTTTACTAAGTTCATTGGGATTATCTCAATAGTTCCATTCAATATTATTTCACTTCAATCAAATCTAATACCAACTTGTATACTATTTCATAACTACCCCAAACTTCCAATAATGCAAGTGCACACATTTAAAACATAATTCAACAAATTAAACTTACTTATACTGTATGAACTTACTAGGCAAAACAACAATAAACACGACGACATGGACTATTCTGTAATTTTCCTTTTTTTCTTGATTTTCCTTCGTCTTTTTCAAATCTTGATCTATAATATAAATATATTTCAATTTAATCATTAAAAATCATATAACAGCATGCTACAAATATATGTAAGCTCAATTTCATCTTTCGGTTATTTCTTTAAGTTTTACGTTTTATTCATTTTAGTCCATAAAATCAAACTTATCATACCTTCCACATTTGGACTCCAAACTTTAAACCAACTTCAAATATATTCAATTACAGCTTTGTACTATAAAAATTACAGAAATTATATAAAATTTCAAGATATTAACAATTTAATCCTTATGTTCAAAACTAACAAAAATCACTTTATAAAATAGTCATATTTTCCATCAAAGATTCAAACTCAACTATTTAATATAAAAAACCTCAAAATTCAACAATGGTAACTTTTCAAAACTTTGAAAGTTTTACGATTTAACTACGACAATTTCAAATATAAAATTTATGAAAAATGGGATTGAAAATCACTTACTTGCACGGTTGGAAAGGTTAGAAAGGTTCAGCCATGACTTCCTATTATTATTTCTCTTCAAATAGTAGAAACAAAGAAATGGTAAAGATGACCACCATCTTTTAATGTTTTTAAAATAATATAATATAATTTTAATTTATTTTAACATATGTTAACTAAAACACCTATCAAACCGTCCACCATAACGAAATATGGTATAATTGCTATATAAATCCATTCAATTTTACCATTTTCCCCATTTAGATAATATAATAAAATAACTATTAATTTATACGATTTAGTCATTGTACCTAAATATTTAATAAAAATATTCACGGGCTTGATTTATAAAAATGAGGTCCTGGTACTTCATTTTTCAAAACCATTTGACTTTAGGATCAAACCCTTTGTACTTAACTAATTATCCATTTAATAAAAATTATCAAAATAAAGTTCACGATGTCATTATACTTGACTCGTAAATATTAAATAATAATATTTACAGACTCACTCGTCAGAATTGTGGTCTTGAAACCACTGTTTCCAACACTGTTACACCAAACATCATTTTGTTGTTTCTTTCTGCGAAAATGGTGATCCAAACATTCCAGAAGATGTAGCTTTGGCTGAAAGCAACTTGGATATTGACATGAAATTCAATTTACAAAGATATGGGTAGATGGGAAGTGTTAATTGAAGATTAAAGAAGCCACCCAATATTCTAAAGAATAAGGGCAGTAAGTTCAAGGTTCGTGGGCTTTTTAAAGTTCCTATTTCTGAGTCTATGAATTGTAGTGTTGATAGTTTAATGTCAAATTTGGTTGTTGAGGATCTTATGGAATCAATGGAAGTGAAGGGTATTAAAGCTACCTCTATTGATTTACAAGCCTTTCTCGATACTCTCTTGTAACTATCTTTTATAATTTTTCTAAATTTGCTTGTTTGGAATTGTTAGGGTTGTGTTAGCCCTAGATTTTTTTCATGTGGTTAGAGATTATTTTTAGGATTATAAGGTTGAGGTTGTTGCGCTTTTGGAAACTAGAGTTAATAGGTTAAAAGCTAATGGAATTATTTTGAAAATGGGATTCCATTACTCTTACAGAATTGAATCTATAGGTTTTTTTTTTTTTTGGAGGAATATGGCTTTGTTGGAAGAATTTTGTGAAGTTAGACATTATTCTCAATCATCCCCAATGGCCAGGGTGTCTGTAAAAGTTTTGCTGCTTCTTTTATTTACGATAGTCATAATAGAAGTAAACGAATGTTTCTATGGCAAGGTTTAACTCATGTAGTTGCTCAAACTCATTTACCTTGGATTTTAGTGGGAGATTTTAATTCCTACATCTCATTTGATGAGAAGAAAGGAGGAGGACCAGTTACTTATGGATGTTCAATCTTAATGGATTTTCTGGCTAATAACAAATTAAGGGATCTCGAGTTTAAAGGGCCTATATTTACATGGCAGAGGGTGATAATTTTTTAAAGAATTGATATAAAAGTTGGAAATATGGAGTGGGAGCAAAATTTTCCAGAAGCTTTGGTTTACCATCTCCCCAAAAAAAAGTTTGATCATATACCTCTTTTCATCTATCTAGGCGACATTGTTAAAAAAAAGGTATCTCAACCATTTCGCTTCCTAACAGTATGGGCTAAACATCCTACTTTTAATTCTTTTATCAATAGTAGATGAGATCCCACTATTCCTATTATGGACTCCATTAATTCACTCACTTCAGACTTGAAGAGATGGAATAAGGAGCTTTATGGTAGTACTAATACAAGGAAACGCATCATCTCCCGAAGACTTAAAGGTGTCCAAAATACTCTTGATAAAAAATGGTCAAATTCTTTTTTTGATCTTGAATTAGACCTTCGAGCTGAACTTGAGTGCATTTTGGATAATGAGGACCTTTTGTGGAGGCAAAAAACTCGAGGGGATTAGTTATCCCAAGAAGATAGGAACACAAAATACTTTTGTAGTAAAACTTTGTTGAAAAGTAAGATGAATCGTATTTTGACTCTTAAAATTGATGATGGGTCTTAGTGTTATGAAGAGTACCGCTTACAAGATATGACTCTTACCTTTTTTCTAAGACCTATATTCTTCTGATACATGGGTACGTGGTACTTTTCCTTTGATAGGTAAGTTTTCTAAATTGGATTTCTTATATTCTTGATTCTCTTGTAAGTTTTCTAAATTGGATTTCTTATATTCTTGATTCTCTTGTTATGGAAGTTTCTAACGAGGAAATCTAATTTTTTTTTTTGATATGGTACCATAGAAAGCTTTGAGATTAGATGGCTTACATGCTATTTTTTCCTAAAATCAATGGCATGTGGTTGAGCATTTGGTTTGCAAATGGGTGAGAAATATCTTTTCAGGTTGACCCATGGATCGCAACATTAGCAAGATGCTTTTGGTTTTGATCCTGAAAAGCCAAAGTTCGAAAACTATTAATTTGTTTCGTCCAATCAGCCTTTGTAATGTTCTTTAAAAGTTAGTGATAAAATTAATCATCAATCTATTCAAACCTATCTTTTCAAAGTTGATTGCGTCTAATCAAATCAGTTTTATAGCTGGACGAAATATAATAGACAACATTCTTATAGCTCAAGAAATTATTCATTCTATGCGAATTAAGAAAGGGAAGAACTGCTGAATGGCTATCAAATTAGCTTTTTCTTCATTAAAAGTTGCAATCAGATTAACCAACAAAGGATCTTTTGTTCTTTCTGTCACAACCAACAAAATAAGGACTTTCATAGATCTAAATTGAGAATTTCTAAATCTCTTTCATTTTTGTTTATTTAATTGTTTAAATGAATTAGAAATTGAGTGAGCTTTGTTTGATTAAGATGAATAGGAACTAATATTCTTGGGAAATTGGTTAATTGAAGTGTTTGAGCAATTAACTTAAGGTTTCGGGATTAAATCAAATAATTGGACTAAATTGAATAGAAATCAAAATCTGGAATTGACAACTCTAGATAAAAATTTAGGTAATGAAGAGCAAATGAGACCTTATTGTGTAGAAATTCAATTGTCCATTTTAGTTTAAGTAGACTGAAAGATAAATTGGTCTAAATTACTAATTGGGTAAAATTATAGGCTTAGAGGTATTAATTAATCTAATTAGGTAATTATGTTTTTTAAAACCATTAATCCGTATGTATTAATTAGACGAGCTTTGGTACAATGTCGTGAAACTATCGCACGACCGCGTCATTGAAGTTTTTACTTCCTGTTCCTAGCCAAAACTCTAAAACATATTAATTAGAACTGTTGATGGACTCGGACCACCTTCCTCTACATCGACAAATCAGGCATATAACTCTACTACAACATTCCTAGTTGAGCAATGCGCATTAAGTATTAACTTAATAGGGTTCATTGACGTTAGGTATCTCTATTTCAATATCTAAATTCTCATCCGGCTTGAATTCGAGACTTTTCTTCTAACTCTGGACAGAAGCTCATTCAGTTTGATGCTATTGCTGGAAGCCAAATTTGTAGATTTGGTAGATACAAAAAGGACCACGATGTTAATGTCACAAATTTGACCATCATTGTCGAAACCTTTTTTTTTGAAAGGTCGAATTTTATTTTTAAAAAAATGAAAATGGGAGTCGCCACCAATCCTTTTTATTAGGTGTGATCGGGTCACCTCGTAGTTTAATCGTTTTAATAAGATGTTCAATTTATTAAAACAATATTTTTTCGGTCTACAAAAATCTAGAAAATGGGTTTGGGAGTCGGTTACGTACGAGGAAGGATTAGCACCCTCGTAACGCCTAAATTTGGTACCTAATTGATTAATTCATGTCTTAGTGTCGAAAGTTGAAAACTTGAAAATAGTTTAAAAATAAGATCCTTTTTGTATTAATGTTAATTTTATTTGAAAAAAATCTTAAATAAATTGAAATGAATATTAAAGACCCTCTTATCTCAAAATAACTAAATGTCACATCTCGTAAGTTAGGACGCGACACCTTGAATCCTCGAGAATAAGCTTGTCTTTTAATTTTCTATTTAAATCTCATGTATTTTAATTTTAAAAGGATATTAGGTCATTTGGATTCAACGAGAAAATCGAAACCCTGTAAGTTAGGATACAACTTCTCTAATCTCTAAATACGAAACATTGTCTATTTTTAAATTTTTCATTTTTGAAATGTAACAAGTGTAATATTTGAAACGATGAATACTTATCTTATTTAGGGTATAGTATAAAAATAATTAATTATATCTAAACATAATGCATGATGTAGTGATGATGAATCAATATAAAATTGCCATATAGATAGAATATTGGAATGATAAATATAAATAAATAAGGGTATACTTTAATAATAATATCAAATTTAAATATTTAAAAAGTGTAAGAATAACAAATAAATGAACAAATAGATAAAACAAATATAAATAATATCAAATTTAAATATTTAAAAAGTAAAAGAATAACAAATAAATAAATAGATAAAACAAATATTAATAATACCAAATTTAAATATTTAAAAAGTAAAAGAATAACAAATAAATAAATAAATAAACGGATAATATAGATATAAATAATATCAAATTTTAAATATTTAAAAGTGAAGGAATAATGAATAAATAAATAAATAGATAAAACAAATATAGATAATATCAAATTTTAAATATTTAAAAAGTAAGAGAATAAGGAATAAATAAATAAATAGATAAAACGAATATAGATAATGTCAAATTTAAATATTTAATAGTAAAAGAATAACAAATAAATAAATAAATAGATAAAATAACTCATAAAAGGATGAAATTAATTAAAAGAAGGATTGAATTGAAGTTTAAACGGAATTAACAGTATAAATCATAATAAAATAAATAAATTAAATAACAAAACAAAATAAAGGACTAAAATTAAATGTGCAAAAAAAGGCAGGGACCAACTAGGAAATTATTTCCAAGCCCACAAAGCGCACTGTTTCAAGGGGGATCAAAACGAAAAAAAAGAGATAAAATTAAATGGTGAAATTTCAAAAAAAAGGACTGGATTGAAACAAGCCGTAAAAGCAGAAGGACCAAAAGAGTAAATAGACTCTCATGTAAAAAACACGCGGATCTTTTACGGTTCGGGTCTGGTCGTTGGATCCTGGTTCAAAACGACGTCATTTTGACAACTGATGCTTAAGTCCAAAACGGCGTCGTTTTGATCCCTATTTAAATATATAAAAAAAAAACACTTCTCCCTTCATTTTTTTCAAAAATTTCTAAGAACTCTCCGAGACTCTCTCACCCTCTCCCTTTCTCCGGCCATGGTTCCGGCTGTCAGCCATCATGGCGGCCGCCAGTCACCGGCGCCACCGCCGTCGTCCATGGTGGTCGGAATACAAAAAGAGGTCTCTTTGACCTTTTGGCTCTCCCGACCCCGATTTGAGATCAAAATGCCCGAAAGCCTTCTAGAAAATCAGAAAAATTCAAAAGAACTCTTCGGTTTCTTCTTCTCCGACCACAAGAAGGGTAAAAATTTTCGTATTTTTGAATATATATGTATGTATGTATACTATATTCGAAATAAATATGAAACAAAAATGAAAATATACCTATGTAAGAAATTATAGTCTCTCTCCTTTTTTAATTGCTTTTTGTATTTTTCTCCGTTCTAAAAAATTACATTGATAATGGCTTTTATAGCCAATATGACACTGCTTATTTCATTGTCTGTTGCTACTGTTTTTGTTCTGTTTCTTTGTTCTTGTTTCTGTCCTTTTTGCAGGTTTGCTCGGCCAACGAAGGGGAGAAAGGCAAACCTTTTGCCATTTCAGTGAAACGGTGGCAGACATGGTGCATTAGGCCTCGGGAGACGTGCGCGCTGCGGAGGCACAAGGGGGGCGGCGCGGCTAGGTGGCTAGTTAAAGTTTCAATTTTACTGAAAATGTTTAAGTTTGTAGGCCAATTGGGCCATAGGTTTTTTTTTTAATTTTTGGGTTGTTTGTAAATGCAATTTTGGGCCTGTAATGAACTCTGGACTTATTATTTTTATTTTATTACTTAGTTTATTTTTAATAGGTTCAGGCGAATTTGGGCATTTACAATCACAATAAATAACAGTTATAATTTTTTTACTCATCTTCGCCAAAAAAACCTATTTCATAGGTTTAATAAAAAAAATATGACAATATTATACAAAAAATAAATACTTATTAACCAAATTTAAACAGGGGAACAACAAGAAGTAATTATTTACTTGAACTAAATTAGTTGTTGGGCCAATATTCCATCTTTATTATAACAACTATAAACTTTGTTTGAGCAAACGTATAAAACAACTTCAATCTTCAGTTCAAAATTTAACTTGGAAACCCTCTTCATATCATATTCATTTTATAGGAAAACTCTACTATCAAATATGTAACACCCCTAACCCGTATCCGTCACCGGAATAGAGTTACGAGGCATTACTGGACTTATATACTAGCATTTGTACAAAACCGAATCATAAATTTTCATTCCAAATCAAAACTTTTCAAATTTCACCATAAAGACCTAATATGGGCCTACGGGGCCCAATACATACTTTAGAAGTGATTTCGAACTAAACCAGTAACTTTGGAAAACTTTAAAAAAAAATTCTTGAAGTTAGGGGCACATGCCCGTATGGCTCCCATGGTCGTGTGGTCAGCCCGTGGGCTATTCTGACTTGCAATTTCTTAAGCATCAGAGGAGCACACAGCCTGAGCACACGCCCATGTGGCTAGGCCGTGTGGTAAACTGATTTTTCACCATTTGTAAGCCATTTTCACACAATTTTGACACACAACCATGCTTGAAACCCGTGTCCTTCAAACGACCAAGACACACGGCCGTGTCTTTTGCCCGTGGACTATCTTGACTTCACATTTAAGGATGCAGGGACACATGGTCATATCACACGCTTGTTGGCTTACTGTGTGTCACACATGGTCTGATCACACGCCTGTGTGCCAGGCCGTGTGAACTCAAAATGAGACTTTTGTTTCAAGTTTTACAACCCTGCGTAACTTAAGCTTCAAGCTAATAATTTCCTCAACTTTTAACTCAACCAAAACTCGATTAAACACACTTAATACATGTCCAATTAAACAATAAATCATCCAACCAATGTACCCTCATTGGTACCCTAATTCATATCGAAATTATACTACTTTATCATATTGTTCAAATTCATGTAAATTTAACTTCCAAAATATGTATATTTCGTACCATGCTTCAACATCTTTCATGTTCATTCACTATCATTTACAAAATAACATCTTAACAACTTAGGTACATGCCATTTTACCAAAAGAGAAGTATTTCACCACTTTGAGTCTGGGATTGGCTTGGATGCTGAGTCTCTAGCTTTCTTTCATACCTAGTCCTGCGCACGGAAAATAAACCGTACGCTGAGTATGCACTCAGTGGTATTTCTATAAAATAACACTTAAAAAAATATTAACATCAAAATGCATTTAAGTTATTTAATTCAAATCTAATGGCACTAGTTATATTTAAAGTTCTTTTTCAATGAAACGTTCAGTTCAATGATATTAGTCAGAAACAGTTTCAGTATAGTAGCACAATCATTCAATAGTTCAGTACATTAAATTACCCCTATTAACATAACTTGACCTGGACGGATACTCGGATCCAACCCACACACTGGGATAGTATACAATGTTTCATCGGCCGAAGTCGAAATACACCGTAACAGTAATAGTAATAGTAACAATAGTAGTAGTGGTACACAGAGTACCTCATCGGAACGAATTTGGAACAGTAACAGTAGTCGACACTTATATTGCCTCATCGACATAAAGCCGGAATATCGCTGAACACTTCCAATCTTATGGCATGCCAACTATATCCGACTAACCCGACATTATTAATAGGGTTTTCACTTTCAAATTTTCGTATAATAGTTAATACATTTCAAATTTAACAATACTTACCTTTAATTTACTTACCATACATAATAAAACAATACATACAACATTTAACTTAAAAACTCAGTTTATAGAAATACAAACCGTAATTCTTGAGTTGCTCTTTGTCCACTCTCTCTTTTCCTTTCTTTGTTGACGTTTCCGGTACTACGTTAGCTACGAAAAATTAAACAATTAAAAATTATCAATGTACCATTTCACACTATACATTTCAATTTTTACATAACTTTTGCATAAATTCCAACTTAGTCCTTAAGCCATAGCTAATTCTTTTTCTTCAAAATCAATCCCATATTTTCATTCTAATCCACCTTTAACAAGTTTTAACATTTAATTTCTTCCATAAAACAATAATTCTACAATTTAGTCAATTTAGTCCCTACTATAACAAAACTTATATCTCTTTTACAATTCAATCCTTTTCCCACTTCTAACTTGAATTTCTATCATTTTATCTCATAATTCATCTATTTGTTCAACTTAATTAACATCTAAAAATTCACTAACTTTCTAAATTTCAACATAGTTCAAGTAGGGCTTTGTTCTAGGATTCCAAAAACATCAAAATTACAAGAAAATAGACTAAATTGACTTACCAATTAAGCTTCAAACCTCAAAACCCTATTTTTCCTTTTCTTTTTCTTTCCTTCTTTCTTTCAGCCACTTTCGTTTCTTTCCTGTTATATTTTCTTTACTTTATTTCTTTATTTTATTTTATTTTATTTTATACTTCATTATATTGTTATATTATATTTAGTAATAATTATTATTTACTTATATAATAAGTAAATACATATAAGTATTTACAAATGTGCAAACAAGTGTATTACACATGTATCATATTTTTACCACACACTTGTTTCTTTTTGGTTTATTTACTAATTTAGTCCTTTGACTTTTCTTTATTCTACAATTCAATCTTTACCCTATATTCAATCTAGTCCTTCCACTAAATTAGCTTTAATTCAAGTTAATTCACTTAACCAAAAATCTAATTAACCACACTACTAGCTTCATAAATATTTCTAACAAATATTTACGAATTCATTTTGCAAAAATGATGACCCAAAAATTCAATTTTCTAATACCCGCAAATTTTGGGTCGTTACAAAATATGAAATATTTTTCAAAATGTTGGAAAAGATCGGACATGACTACACAAATAAGAAAAACATTATTTTTTTTTGTTATAGCCTTGCTTTTGAAAAATTCAGCCCGAGATTTTGCATCCATTTTACACAGACTCTTCCATCTGATAGAAAAGATGAGACAAATTTAAGAAAAAATTCAAACTAACAAGTTATTTCGGGATTCTTAAGATAAAAATCATTACAATTTTCTCGATTTTTTCAAATTTCGACCTAATAACCATATTATTTCTATATATTTTTTATCCAACATCCTTAATTTAAACCTAATTTTACCTGCTTGACAGTTGCTGACATGGCAGGCCTATAAGGTGAGCTTTTGCCTTGTAGGCCCGCCATGTTAATGAAGACATGTTCAATAGGGCACGCTTTCACCACGTTTACATTAACACCCCCAAATCAACCTATTTCCTAATTTTTCAAAAAATCGGTCCAATTCCCTAAATTTCATTTTAAATTGACATATTTATCTAATTTCTCCAATAACTTTTTACATCAAAATAAACATGCAAATTTTATATTAAGGTGGCAAATAAAGTCTTGAGTCAATGATAAGATTGCAATCCTAAAAATTTTATGATTTCAACTCGAGGTTAATTAATTAATTGGAGTTGAGCTAGTTATTTAATTTAATACTTATAATGATTGATTATATTGAAATTGGTATAACTTCAAAAGAAAATTACATTAAGGTGGGAGAAAAGATTTAGAATTAAACATTTGGATGCGATGCCAACAGACTTAAAACTCACACAAAATTAACTTTTACTTGTATATTTTATTTGAGTGGACTAATTTCATTTTAAAATATTTCTTTTCATCATTGTATTTATTTATATATATATTTATTTATATATATATATATATTTATTTAATGGTGTAATTGAATTGTTATCATAAATCAATTGAGTTTCAATTTAAATGTAAAATTATCAAAATTCTTTTTTTAAAGAAAATAAATATATAATAAAATTTGAATCCAAAACATATTAGTGCTAATTCTTTATTGATGTTACAGTTAAAAAGTGGATTTGAAAAGTGTAATATTAGCATTAGGAGGGGGGAGTAGGTCAATACATGGGTTGTGCTGATCCAGATTCAGTTCAAAGAACAGAAATATTTAATGCTTTGGTCCAAGGTAATTTATTGGGTCCAAAGTAATCCAAGTTGCAAAAGCAAGTACTTGTGATCATAAACCAGCTTTGAACAGATGGAGACTCCTATGGGCTTGTTTGTGGGTGAAAACAAATGGCTATCCTGCATCAGGGCTCTATGAAAGTTCTGAAAACAACCCAAATTATGGCACCCTAAAAGCTTAATGAAGACAAAAATGAAAAAAAGGCTTAGGTTACCAATCTATGTGAAAGAGGCAGGGAAAAAATTGTGCATTTAACAAAGTAAAGACTGACATTTCCGGATAATTAATAAAGTTGGAAAAGTGATACAGAATTGGAAATTAGTTATGATTTTGAATTTTAGAAATCCAATCTGAAATAATTTTAATTTTAAGCCGAGTGTGTACTAATATTTTAATAGTAGATTATAAAAAGAAAAAAAAAACTAATAAAATTAACAAGGTGTATACTAATAACAATAGTTAGAATTACCCATATTCCTGTTTAACCTTTAAATAAGAAGATAAATACATTTTATCGCGTTCTTGTACCGACCGAATTAAGATAAGTTGAGAGAAAAAAAATAAAAAACTTAAATACCGTTAAACCCGTAAGTTGTTAGTGGAGAATAAAAGCTTCATGACAAAACATGCAGGGAATTTTGGTTGAGCGGTGAAGTTGTTAGGGTGAAATTAAGGCTAATTTCATTACTATATGCTAGAGTTTGAGCCATAAATGATGTATACTTATTACTTAAATAAATTTATATAAAGCAGTGTTTTCCCCCCTGTTTATAGTTTTAGTTATTTATTGAGAGAAAGGTGTACTTGAGAATTTTCTTCTTTATTTCACTTCATTTCTAAATTCGTAAAGTAGTTGCATTGCATTGCATAGTAACTTCCATCATAAGTAGGTAAGATATGGGAATGTATGTCATAGTTCATAGCTACCCAGTATTACTTTTCTTGCTTCAATTGTTACCTTAAATTGATGGAATGCTAATATCCCATTATTCTATTTGATGAATCTAGCAACTTATCAATCCAGTTCACTACTTTTTAAGTAAATTCTTGAATTTGAATATTGTGATTAGGTAAATTAGTGTTAGGATAATTTAATTCCTTATCTAAAACTCCACCCTGACATTAGGAGAATAGTTGGGGGAGACTGACCCAACCCCGCCTCAATTTTCTTTTAAATTATGGGATTTTTTTTTATAAAAAATTGCATATTAGTTTTAAGGCTTTTAAATTATTTTATTTTTATTTCACCAAAAATTATTATTCTATTATTTAAAAATTTAAAATATATTTGACCTCTCAAAAAAATTCTTAATAAATTTAATGCAATAAATCTGATAACATTTTTATATTATACATTGTTTTTACTTTTATTTTAATTCTTTTACATTTTAATTAATCAAAGGGATATATTCAACTTAGTTATTTTGTTAGTAATATTTTTATTCTATGCTTATAAAAAAAACTAAACTATTAATATATTTATTACAAACTTATTTTACTTCTTCTAAATTAATTATAAATTTAATATATCACAAATGTAATTTATTAGCACAATATATCACTACAAATGTATCCTATAAATATTGAAAGAAAAACAATAAAGAACACCGTAACTATGTGAGGTTCAAAAATTACACCTACATCCTTGGGTACTACCAAATATATATATTTCATTGCAAAAGATATAAATGAAAATTACCTTATGAAGGAAATGAGTAATTTTGAGATAATTTAAAGATGGAGAAACCACCTCTATTTATAATAGTACCAGCACTCTATAACTTTGTAGTTTGTAAATATGAGATTGTGTTATTTCAACATCTAATTCATCTAACATATTTTATTATAAACAAATAAAATATTTCACAAGATTTGAAATTTATCAAATTTATTTTTTAAAAGAAAAAAAATTGAAATTGAATATTCAAATTAAACCAATAATAAACTTTTAACAACCGATAACGGGTATATAAATTATGGATGGATTGTAATATTCGAGTCTGAAGACAAAATTTTAGGACTGTAGTTCTACCTATATTACTATTGGATACAAGCACAACAGTTTTCAGCTGATTCTATATAAAGGTTTTCCCCACTAGAACATGCAATGTGTTTAGTTTTTGGTGCTTCAATTGTGTTTTGGTTATAATTAAAGAGCTTAAGAAAAGATTGATTTAAAAATCTTATTAATAATTTTACTAATTATCTGGCAAGCAATGCATTTATTTCAACAACTACCATTGTGTATTTGAAGTCCACATAAATATGTCCAATTACTTAGCAGCAATGGACCCATAAAACTTTCTTTTTATGACCAGAAATTTTCCTTAAATATCCACATTATTGCAGTGAGAAGTGTTATTATTAATTTTCTTTCTATACAAACATTAAAACTGCACCTTGAAATGGAAGTGAGGAGAAACAATTGAAGCATTCATGGTCCACAGTGTATGAAATGACCAGAATTTATTGCTAAACTTAAATGTAGATATGTGGGGTTACTTTTGTGACTCAATCATACTAATTTAGTTTATTATAATTAAATACTCACACTCACATTATCATAATTTCCTCATTACACTAACTCTAATCTCATCATATCTCCCACATCCAATGTCTTTTCCCTATAACTTTTTCTTCCCTAAGGTTTATTTGTTATTTTAAGATTACTTTTTCACCGAGAATAACTTTTTGAATAGATGATATTATTTTTATTTTAAATATTTAATTTTTAAAATTGAAATTAATTTTGTGATTTAAATAATTCAATTTTGCGTTTGATAAAAAATGAAATTTGAGTTACTATTTTATTGGTATTCTAATAATATAAAAAAGTAAGACTTACCAGATGTATAAATATTCAATTATTAGTTTAATAATCACAAAAAAAAAAAAAGAGAGTTGAATTTTGTTGTTATTTTCTTTTAGACTATAATTATGGTTTGAAATTTTTATTGTTATGTATTTTAATTATCGCAATAATTAATATATTTACTCTACAAATATTTAATATATATTCTTATTTTAATTGTGCTGAATAATATTACTTAATATTAATTTTAAGAAATAAAATTAGATTACTTAATTTATTTAAAATATATATTATGTAGTGAAATAAAATTAAACATAATAAAAATTTTATATTTTATATTTAAAGTAAATGGAACTTTGGTTTGGGGTGTTCCATACGTACCCCCACAGAGTTGCTCCAATAGCATGGGAAATACGTGCATTTGGAATTAGGGCAACCTACCCCATTGCCACCCTCTACAAACTACTCACTTTCCACATCCAAACATGATGATACCTGTACCAGTTAGTTCCTTGAATGCTTCTTGCTTAATTTATTTTCTTTTATCAACATTATTTCTCCTTCTCAAAATTACATCACATAATACTTATATTGCAATATTAAGTTGTTTCGTTGCAATCCATTATGTCAGGTAATGAAATTTGGATCTTAAATATCTTTGTGATTTGTAATCGCTTGATTCAATTTTTAGACAATGGAGCAGGAAAGTAATGTGAAATGTGAACCGTGAATCAAGTGAGGGGCCTGGGGGTCCACGCTCCATTTCCTTTTCTTTCTTTTTTTTTTTTCTATTTATTGTACAATTATGCTATTAAGACATGATCCAAAAACGGAAAGAAGTTTGTCCTAATTCCTACAGACACTCTAAACTATAAACATCTATTTATTGTTAACAACTACACATGAAGTGTGAATAGTACAAAGAAAATGACAATTTCATTTCTCCAATCTCTAATCCAACTTTTGCTTACCATATGGGTTGAGGTAAGTAGACAAAACCTCAAAACTCCCACTTTTACATAAAAGAGATGCATGATTTTGAAACAACAATCATGTTGGTGAAATGGTATAAAAATGTTGTTTTGAGATTACGTATCAAATGGTGTCTTCAAATTAATTGTATCACACGAAAATGTGTAGCCTCCACTTTTATTCAACATAATGCTAGATTTACTTGCTTAAGCCTCACAATTCATTATTTTCAACTACAATATAGTTGGGTTGGTTACGATTTCTTTCATGTTCGATGGAATAGAGTAAATTTTTTTTGAGTTAATTGAGTTGATTACTATTTTATCATCCTAAATCAATTTAATTTTTTTAATCGAGATAATTAAAATAAAATTGAATCGAGTAAAATTGTTAAAGTTAAATTTAAAAATTAAACCTGTCAAATTAAAATCTTATTACAAGATAACTAATTTCATATTAGAGCACATAAATTTGAAACTATTATATTTGAAAAAAAATTCAAAGCAAAATAAGGAAAAAATACTTTAGTATGATAAACTCAAATAATTTATTTATTTATTTAGGTTCCAAAATTATTATTTTAGAATATTTTTGAATTTTAACTTTCTTTATATATTCTTTAGATTTTTTTTAAATTTTTATAAATTTAAAAATATTTTTGAATTTTTATAATTATTTTGAACTTCTTTTAAAATTTTTATTGAGTGAGAGACTAATTTACTCAGTTTCAAAATTGATAGGGACTAAAGGAGTATTTACACAAACATATTATTCGAGTTATTCGAATTGTATTCAACTCTACTCGAATTCAAAACCCGAATTACTTATTCGAGTTAACTTGAAAAAATCAAACAACTCGAAATACAATTTTTTTTTCAAATTGAATAGAGTATTGTTCACCCCTAATTAATTATTTATCTTTTTAGAGAACTACAACGAGAGAATCAATCATTATTACAGGTTATGGATATCCTGATTTCGAATAAAAAAGGTATAACCTTGGATTGAATAGCACGTATTATTATTATTTTGGTATGCTCATTTTATGGTTTGAGCATAGTCATATTCAAGCCGAAAGTAATACTCAAATAAAACTTTCTTGATAATGTTAATTCTAGAATTCAAACTTGATAAGAATCCGAGAATAAATAATAGGTATTGTATATATAGATAGATAGCTGCAATAAAGAAGAAAAGAGTAGGTTTGGTATACATAGATAGATACTTGCAAAAGAGAAGAAAAGAGTAATAGAGAGGCATATCCCAAGAAATTCTAATACAAACATTAACGTGTAGCATAGGTTTTGGCTATATGTGTCACGTTTTTGTTGTTAACAAAGTGAAATCAAAATCACATGAAATATATATATATATATGTATATATTGATTCTTAAAAGACAAGGATTTTCCTCCAACAGGGATGGATTGTCTGAATCGACAACTGTATATGTTTCCATTGTTTTTCAGTAATAATTTGAAATTTTAAAACAACACCGACTCTGTTTGTTAGGGAAATAACATAAATAGTAGTGGGGTTATATAAATCATTTCAGATTATAAAAATATAACTAAAACCCACTCTCCTGTTTTTTTCTTCATTTTATTTTTATTTCTTTATCAATAATTGTTATTTTTATCTTTATTTTTTCTCCCTAAAATGTAATTTTTAATCTGATCTTCTTATAAATAGAGAAATTATAAATTAATATATAATAAAATTGTACTTTCTGCTTTAAGATAAAAAACTTTTCAATACAGTCTTCTTATAAAATTTTCAATTGCACTTTAACCCCTATAAAAATGAAATAATTTTTATTTAATCCTATAAATTAAAACATAATAATTTATATTTTAATTTATGAAAAATTGTAATTAAATTTCGCATTTTGTCAAAAGAATTTATGAATTCCTCTTGCATAGTAGATGAATAATTACGGGTTCACTCAAAAGTAATTAGACACGTGATTAATGTTTAAAATTGTTTTCTTCTTGTTAATGAGTTACTTTTTTGTTTTTCTAGGAAAGCACTTTAATAATGTTTTACATTTTTCCTCTTTTGATAATTAAGTTATATATAGGGTTTAGTTTTAAATTCTAATGTTTTAAAGCCATTATAAAATTGTCTTCAACTTTTTATTATTATTTAATTACAACAATTATGAAAATTTGTATTAAAATGTTTCATTAATTTGTTTCCTATAATCTTATTTGCACACACACACACACAAAAAAAAATACTAATCTATAGCAAGTAACTAACACATATAATCATTTGATATTGTTGACGCGGTTTATGAGCTATATCAAAAAGAAGTGCCATTGATGATAAGTATTGCTCAAACTCATAAACCTATCATATATGGAGTGGGCAAATTTTGGTAACAAAACTATTGGGTTGTGATCTTTACTATACTTTGGACATGTATATGCCTATATGTGATATCCAAATTACTGTGGTAACATATTTTAAAGATTTGTTTGGATTGGATTAAGCAAATCGTCTTCCTTGTTTTGAGGTGATTGGATTGGATAATTTGGTAACATATCCTACAGATTTGAAGACTTATCTTGGGCTTATTAAAGATATTCACTATGCTGATTATCTTGTTACTTTAATGGGAAGATTGATTGTAATTGTTGAAAAATATGGAATAATTGAGATATGCCTAAGGAAGTGCCCACCATCTGAAGCAACACGATAGATTGGCTTGTTTCTATATTTGTGAGATTGTTAATTTATTAAACTAAATTTTTGGGCTATGTTAATATTGTGGAATATATCTATCCCATAAATGAAGATAGTATCACTTTGGAAAAATATTTGGAGAAACGGATCGCATTACATCATGCCTATGTAATCCTTTGGATCGAGGATATTGGATTGAATTGGAACATAAATGTCATAACTACCAAGAGTCCTTGTTTACTTTATTTTATTATTATTCTATTGTATTCAGTTAGTTTAATTGTTGTTTAATAGGGATTGATATAGATCTTTATTGTGTTAGCAAATCTGGAAAAATATTATATAATTAAGAAACTTGTATAGCTTATGTACTAATTTTGAGAGCACTTCATCTATTCAAGTAAAGAACATTATTTGTGATAGTGTATTTGATTGTAAAACATGTGTGTTGTGGTTTTACAAGTTCATAGGGGCAAATTTAGTAGTGATAGTATCAATCTTCAAGGTACAAAAGTGAAGAATTTGTCAAGGAGGTGTAATAGATTTAGGTTCACTACTTGTAAGTGTTGAAGATAGTGAATATTTCTCACTGAACTAGGCTTCATAGACTAGGGAAATTGAACTGCGTAAACAATCTTTGTGTCCCCTATTTTTGTGCATTGTTTCATAGTGCTTGAAGAAGTGCCAACTTCTCAATCACTATTTCTACATAACTTGTTCTTTAGCAACTACTTTCACATTAGCAATAATTTATCTTTATCTTAACAAGACTTAAACTCTTATATATTGAAAGGTTTGTGTAGGTAAAAACTGTAAGGAGAATTTTAGCACTTGTTTTATTATTTAGAACTTGATTTTTAGAGTGTATTTTGTAAGTAATCAAATGAATCACTTGATTTACAAACTAAGTTTTTAGGGGGGACTTAGGGGGAGTGATCTTGACCTTAGGCGTAAAAGTGAGGTTGTTAATATGGTAAGTGTTAGAACTTGTAATCACTTATTGTACGAGGTGTTAAGATAGTGGATTATCCCTCTAGGCAAGGCTTTGTAGATGTATGGAAACTGAACTGTGTAAACAATTGCTTTGTATTCATCTTTATTCTTCATTAATGCTTGAAAAAGTTGGCATTGCTTTTGGCATTGGTATCAAAGCCTCCCACTTAACGTAACTAGTGGTGTTTCCTAAAGTCAATATTTGCTTGTAAGTGAGGGTTCTTTAGTTTTACGTCCCCCTATATTCAATGGATCAAATTATGCCTATTGGAAGACACATATGTCGAAACACAAAAATATATAGACTTTTTCATGCCCTTTTTAACTCAAATTTATGTAGTTTTGGTATAATTCTTGTCGAAAAATATAATATAATTATAAAATAATTAAATTGTACTTAAATTATTAACATATTGAATTTTAATTAATTTTATAATAAATTTTGATTAATTTTGACTTATTTTCGACAGATTTGCACAAAGGGCGAAAATTGGCTCTGCAATCATTGTTGGAAGCATAAAATCAAGGGGAATTAATTTTTCAGCCCAAGACGATCCAAATTATGAATATTAATTCATAATATAATTAATTTTAATTTTAATCCAATTTATGTTGGGTTAAATAATAATTATTAAGTAATTATGAAAGGAGGCCCAATTGTGCTAAACCGAGAAGACCGAGCAATTGGCTGCCCAAAATCATCCCACATGTTGACCCAATCAGCTTTTTTAGCTGATTATTTTTCTTGTAGAACAACCCTTGAAGCTTCCTTAAAATTGCATTCAAACCCCTCCACTATTCAAGCCTTTGTAGATTTGCCCCTAGTTAAATTTAACAAGTTTCAAAGCTTCAAACTTGCCACATGTGTGGTCGGCCATGAGGGGGAATCTATGGCTGCTAATTTTTTCTATTTTTAGTAGCCTCTCCAACTTATAAATACCTTATTGGCTGCTTATTTCAACACACCTCTCATCCTCTCATTCTTCACTTCTCTCTCACTTTCTCACTTCAAAACCCTTTCCTTTATTCTTCTTTTTCCCTTCCATTCCTTTGTAGATTTTCCCTCTTAAAAGAGCCTTTCAACCATCATTGGAAGTATCATTCAAGTGCTCGTAGAAGCCTCGGTTCAACAAGAACAAGCAGAGAAAGAGGAGCGAAGCAAATTAGTCAAGCTTCGGAGAAACACCAGATTTGATTCTAGTTCCCCATCCTTTAACTTTTTATTGTTGTTATGAACATGTCTATGAATACTTGTGATGTTGATATGTTTAATTTAATTAATATGGCTTAAATTTAATTCGTGTTAGGTTGATTACATTTCATCCACTTAAGTTATTAAAATTGTATTTGTATTGTTATAGGCCTTAGGCCTTGGTAAGTTGTTTGATTAAGTAAAATCATGATTGAGTTATTCTTGCATTATAATTATAAGGTAACTAATGAATTAATTATTTAATCGTGTTGAAATTATAATTAATTGATACAATATTTAATCAGTGCATATTTAATCTTCTAAGGTAGCTGAGGGTTAAATTAGCGACGGTATTAGAAGGTACATTAACCTTGCATAACTTGCAAGATTATTGTGATTAAACTGTTTCAAGGTAGGAATACATTGTAACCTTACTTAATCTTTTATGTGCTTATGAATATTGATTAATTGTTTGAATTGGTATTGGAAAATGTTCAAGAGATTAGCTAATTTAATTAGTATGTATGAATAGTAGTTAACAAATTACCGAGTTGCCGTGAATTTATTCGTAACAACATAAATGAGTTTAGTAATTCTAAGTTAAGAAATGTAATTAATCTAATACAATTTTGTCATCTTGATTAAAATAATATTTTGAAATCATGTATTGGAACTTTTATTTTTATTTTATCTAGTTAAACTTAGTTTTTAATCACTTCCTCAAAATCAAAATATTTTTCTTCACCAAAGTGTTTTTAATTGCATTCATAAATAATTCTTTTCACAATCTCTGTGGGTACGATAACTTGAATTTTATTTGTCACTTTATTATTTGTTGCAATTGTGTACATTTGCACATTTCTATCGTTCCAGTATGAGAGACTTTATAAAGTTAATTGATGCGAAGGCTTAGAAGGTTATTTTATCAAATTGGGAGCCACGCATGAAAGTGTTGGATCTGGTGCCCTAAGTGTAGTATTTTTGTCTATGTACACTTGTAATTTTTTCGAACAAATTGGTTAATAAAATAATTCAAGGAATCCATTAATATTTTTATAAGGTCTTCATGTGGTTTTTGCATGAAAACCAAAATAGAAACAAATATTGGCTCATTTTTTGTATAATGTTTAAACTGATACTAAGCAGTATTTTACGTGGTCGAATCGTAATATGAAAAGAAAACTTATATTAGTAGATGAACCTAAACATATACTTATTCTAATTGGAAATGAGCAAACCAATTGAAAGACTAATATGTCGTTTATCAAGTCCAATTGGGGAGATGTCTTTTCTTGGGCATCGAAGTAGATGACTCTAAAAGATAGAGACATAGATGTGACTGACTAGACTGGCAGTATATTGGACTGGAACCAAGAAGAAATTGATCTTGAATCTGTTTATGTATTTATTCATTTGTGACATTCATAGTGTGGCATACCTAAATGCTGAGTGGATGACAGATGCATGTGTGACTCGTATACTTTGATGTAAGTAAAAGCCTGAGTTCAAATAGATTAAGAACCGAAAGTTGGTAGCCCCAATCACAATAGTGGAATTCATAGGCTGAGACATGGGTAAATGATATCCTCTCATTGACATTACATGGTTGATGAAAAGTAGACGTCTTTGAGATGAATGACTTGATTACTATTTGATAGTAATTGACTTTTCATTAAGAAAGTTGTAATGGTTATCACGAGATAAAATAGGATCATATTGGGAGAACGAATTTATCCCAAAGAGATTAAGAATATCCTATAAGGGTAACACGCTTATGACAAAGTCATTGGATGAGCATTGATCGAGTTGCTTTCGTAATGGTATGCCGTTGAGGAGAGCTCAATCACAATACTATAGTGGAATGCCTTTGTGACTAAATGAGTATATAATTAGTAGGCGAAAAGAAGGAACTGAATTATAAATAATTTGAGCCCTAATCGCATATGTTCAATCGATCCCTCCGCTAGCTCGTTGAAACCATAAATGACTTGCATGTTGAATCAAATGATCAGGATTGAACAAAAATGGTAAAAATGGAGAAATAAGAAACATTTGAAAATGAATGTGGTTTTCTCTGAAATGAAAATGACCTACAAATAAATTTATGATTTTCGAATTAAACGAAGTTCGAAAATAGAAATAAATCATTTGGTCATAGTAAGCCCACTAAATGTAGAAATATTAAATATATTTTCTCATAGATTCTTTTATGGTAAAGTCGTCATATTTTTAATGGAAGTAGAGTTGGGTTGATAAGATTATTTAATTGGACATTAATTTGAGATGTTTATTTTGGGAAATAAAAAAAAAATATCGGGTTGGATTGAATTGAAAAGTACTAAGTTAAAAGTCAATGATATACTTGTAATTGGGCTCGGTATGGGAGAGGCCCAAAAGCCCCTCATGTTAAAGGGAGGGACAGCAAACCTTAGTATTATTTACTAGGGTTGTCGCCCCCTATACTTCTATTTAGACTATGGAGTTCATTTTTCTAGTTGAAATAAACTTCTACTTCTTCTCCATATAAATAGATGGCACCAGTAGGGCTAAATATACAATTTTAAGATATTGTTACTCTGCACAAATTTACTGAGAGTTTATTCTCAATTATTAAATCTATTTTCCGGAATAGCAATTTTGTTGGTTTCTATTGAGAAGAGATTTTTGTTTTCACACAAAAAGAAAAGAAAATTATTTCTAGTTCTGTATTTGATTCAAATCGTTCGAGCCCTCACTCGAAGCAATTCGTGGTACGAGAATAGTGGAGAAGGTCATTCGGTTGAAAGCCAAGAATGACGAGGATCCGTCTAGCCGAAGATACAGGTGCAATTTTAGTAAAGGGTTTATTATTGTAAATATGACAAACCAGCTCAGTTTTCAAAAAAAATATTTTCTTCTGTACAAGAAAACCATTTTCGAATCAGATTTTTTTCCAACAGAAAGAAATAGATAATGTTCAAACTATCAAACCTGAAGCCACTTGGACTGTAAATAAAGACAATGCATCTAATTTTAACTTAGAGGTCTTATATGCTATCTTCAATGGTGTAGATCCTCAAGAATTCAGGTACATCTCTAAGTTTATTTTTTCTCATGAGGCTTGGACCATTCTTGAAACAACCCTCGAAAGAACCAACAATGTAAAGTAGTCAAAGCTACAAAGGTTGACCATCATATTTGAGACACTTAAAATGCATGAAAGTGACTTTTGGTGGGTTTTATGCTAAGATATGCAATTTATCAAATTAAGCTTTTGAACTTGGTGATGAATATTCAAACTTTAAGATGGTGAGGGAATTCCCTAAATATTTGCTTGAACATTTTGCCATAAAAGTGACTACAATTGAGGAGGCCAAGGATACTGATGCGATGAAGATTGATGAGTTCATTGGGCCTTTACAAAAAATCAAAATGAATTTTGATAAGTTAAAGAAGAATAAATTAAAAGATGAGAAGAGCACAATACTTCCAGTTATAATACCAATAGTAACTGCTAGTAATACTACTATTGAAGAATTCTAAGAGCATATGACTTTGCCTACTCAAAACTTTAACAAAGATGTCAAAGAGACGTCTATAAGAAAGAAAAACTCTGATATTACCAAAAGCTTTCCTAGAAACAAAAATAAAAGCGTAATGATCAACGAAGAGGATGAAGAGCATATTGCTTTTACTGTTAAAATTAAAAGTGTTGGAACTAACTATGACTTGGATAGTGATTTAGATGGAGAGTCAAATTTTGAGTTCCTACAAACCTACAAAACGATGCTAGAAAAATAGAAGTGTGTAATGTGAATGTAAAGCAGGTAGATGAGAACTCCAAGCTCAAGGAAGAAGATTGGAGGTTGGTCAAACAGATTGAGTTGAAGAATATTATGCTTGCTAAAAAGGTTGTTAGTTTAGAGATTGATAAGAAGGATTTTGCGGCTACATAGCCCATGCTAGAAAAGTTCAATACTAGTAGTGATATACTTGAAGAAAATCTTTGCTACTGGAAAAGGGAGTTTAGGAAATAGTGACATTGGCTATGTTGAGACGAAGGGAAAAGATGTCATGAAAAGTCTAACAATTTTTGTCAAAACTACCAATAGTGATGATTACGATGAATACTCTAAAAAGATTATTTTGATACATGTAAAAAAGAAGGTAATATTTAATCGTTAAGTTATTTGTCATTATTGTGGAGCTTTTATTCATATTAGATCTAGGTGCTTCAAAATTTTGAAAGATCAAATGTGAAAGCAAACAGTGACAGAAACAGTGCCCATTGCTCTTGGCATTGCTTGAAAATTGGGATGTAATCTTTGCTAATCCTTTGGATGTGTGCAAGCCCATATATGATATCTAAATATACTATGGTAACATATCTTGAAGATTGGTTTGGATTGGATTAAGTGAATCATCTTCCCTATTTTGAGGTGATTGGATTGGATCAAGAAACTTGGTAACATATCCTTGACTTATTAAATATATTCTTTGTGTTGATTTTCTTGTTGTTTGATGTGAAGATTGATTGTAATTAAACTTTATCTTAACCAACCATAAACTCTTATATATTGAAAGGTTTGTATAGGTAAAGAGTTTGATAATTTTAGCACTTATTCTGTTATTTAGAACTTGTTTTTCAAAGTGCATTTTGTAAGAAACCAAGCGAATCACTTAGTTCACAAATTAAGTTTTTAATGGAAAAACTTAAGGGAGAATGGTCTTAATTTTAGGTGAAAGTGATGTTGCTAACATGGTGAATGGTAGAACTTGTAATAACTTATTGTATGAGGTGTTAAGATAGTGGACTATCTTTCTAAGTAAGGCCATGCAGATGTAAAAAAATCGAACTGTGTAAATAATTATTTTATGTTCATCTTTATTCTTTACCACTGCCTGAAGTAATTAGTACTGCTCACAACACAACTTTTAGCACTAGTCAAACATTATTACAAATAATAGTTCCAACATGTAACACCCCAAACTCAGTCTAGACATTATGGCCGAATCCGGCAATATCACATGAGAGTGTTTTGGCAAACCTCTCAACACATAAAAATTGTTCCAAATATTGTCTGCTACTCAGTTCGAAAGAAACCATAAATTTACTAATTGGCTTGAAAACATTTCTAATCTTGTAGAAGCTTTAATATCCAAATACTTCTTGCTACCGTTTTACTTACGAAAACCTTAGCTAAGTTTTAAAAAAAAATGCTTTGGCGTTGCAATTCATATTCCAAAATCACAGTTCAAAAACCCAGATTAAAACCAAAAGTCCAAGTCCAAAATTACATCAAAATTCCCAAAAATAATGAATAAGCTATAGTCGAAAGTTCATAAACCAAAACATGTGTGGTCGTGGTCACCGTCGAGTCCTTCACTGCGCCAATCCGAATACTGCTGGGGATTACCTGAACAGATAAATAAACAAAGGGTGAGTTTTCGCAAACTTAGTGTATTCATCCCCACAGTTCAACATGCATAATCAAATAGCAGAATACAATCATAATCCGGGCCTGAGCCCTTTACAGAATTGGTAGGAACTTTGGCCCATTCAGAAACAGAATCAGATCCAGACTTAGGGCTTTTGCCCATCACAGATATAACATGCGTAATAGATCAGATTATCAAAAACATGCCCACTAACCCTGCACACCAACTCCGTCCAACCCAACGTACCATGTAGGGATAA
This sequence comes from Gossypium arboreum, assembly GCF_025698485.1. Taxonomy (NCBI): domain Eukaryota; kingdom Viridiplantae; phylum Streptophyta; class Magnoliopsida; order Malvales; family Malvaceae; genus Gossypium; species Gossypium arboreum. The sequence continues at coordinate 122,333,137 of NC_069075.1, forward strand.
AATTGACTCACCCATCCCTACACATCAAATATGGGGATAAAATCAACCTATCCAACCCTACACACCATAGTGTATCATAATGTGAAACATAACATAAATACGCAGCTTAGCTGCCAGATAACGAGCTTATGAAGCCCTTCAGTTCTTCTCTCACTTCATCAAACCCACTCCAATGCAATGCATCATACAAGAATGGCATGCTATAGTGCAGATTAACAATCATATACTCGTAATCAGATCAGAACATATACACATACATGCATCACAGTATCATATCTCAGAATAGGGGTCTAAATAATGCTTACCGACCCTACGACAGATCACAGTCGCGTTGGGCGATCCGTGCAACCTTACAGTATATTTCAGACAAATGGGCTCACACGCCTATGTGGCCCATATAGCCCAAATTGGCCTTGGCCCAAATTTCCACATGCCCGTGTGGGGTTACACGGCCCAATTGATCGTAGCCCGTGTCTCGTACACGGCTTACCAGCCTTCACATGGCCGTGTCTATCACACCCTTGTCGCGTGCGCACGGCCTGGTTCATCGACCACACGCCCGTGTACTGACACACAGCCTACCAAACGAGTGACCACGTGCTCGTGTAGTGTCGACAGAACATTTTTTAGCTTTCACCAAAACTCATTTTCTGTACAATTGGAGTACACACCTGTTATGATTTGATGCTTAAACGATCCCCGAGAAATCCAGAACCTATATTAGACCAATATATCACTTAGTTAATTCCTTTACTTCAACATCCAATCAAGATTCCAAACTGTAAACCTGAGTAATTAAGCTAACAATGATTCGAGAAACTTACCGCGACAGAAACGATAACCAGTAGTCACACATAGGAAACCCGATTAATACTTTCGAACAGTACCTAACCAAGAGTAAAAATGAAACCTTTCATTATTTGCCTAATCAAAATATAACTAAAACGGCCACAACGTACTTACCGAAAACCTGTCAAACATGATGCGTAGGAAAAAATTGAGAAGGATCGAACAAGAAAATAACAAAGATGATAACAAGTTGAGGAAGAGGAAACGACAGAGAAAGGAAAAAGAAAGAAAACTTTCAAGAAAAGGGAGAAAAACAAGAATAGGATTCTATCAGATTTCCCCCCAACTACCCACTACCTACTCAAACTCAACTTCTTCAGTATTTGAAAATCACTAAAATTCTTTTGCAGAACCAAGCAAAAATATAAACTCCCCTGCTCACTGGGGACTCGAACTCCAAACCTCCAATATATTAACACTCCACTTAACTACCAGACCAGTAGACCCATTCTGATATAATCTCACTTACATTTAAACTTAAGTCTACTGAACCAAAGTAAGGCCTTATCCATAAATATACCAGAATTTGCCAAATGCAAGGCTTGAACTTAGAGCCTCTCACACACACCCTTAACCACTGAAGGAGATACAGATTTATGTCACAGACAAACAAAAATAAATATATGAGATTTTAGGGTGTTACAACTATACCCCCTTAAAGAAAATTTCGTCCTCGAAATTTTACTTGATCAGCAAATGTGAGGATACTGCTGACGCATCGAATCCTTTGACTCCCAAGTGGCTTCCTCAGTGCTATGATTCCGCCACAGCACCTTTACTAATGGGATAGATTTTTTACACATTACCTTAACGTCACGATCTAGGATCTAAACCTGTTCCTCCTCGAATGTTAGATCTAGTCTAACATCAATCTCCTCCGTAGCCACAATATGTGTGGGATCAGAGCGGTAACGTCTTAACATCGAGACGTGGAACACTTCATGTATGTAGTCTAACTCTAGAGGTAGCTCCAATTGATATGCGACTGGTCCTACTCGCTTCAAAATCTGGTACGGCCTAATAAATCGAGGGCTCAGCTTGTCCTTGCGATCGAACCTCAGAACTTTCTTCCACGGCGAGACCTTAAGAAAAACCATATCCCTCACTGAATACTCGATGTCCCTCCTCTTCATATCAGCATTGGACTTATGTCTATCAGAAGCCGCTTTCAGACGATCTCGAATCAAGCGAACTTTATCCTCAATCTCCGATACCAACTCCGGACCCAGAACACGTCGCTTACCCAACTTATTCCAGCATAAGGGAGTGCGACACTTACGACCGTACAGCGCCTCGTAAGGTGCCATCTTTATACTAGACTGATAGTTATTGTTGTAAGCGAACTCAGCTAGAGGCAAGTACTCCTCCCAACTGCCTCGGAAGTCAATCACATAACTCCTCAACATATCCTCCAGTATCTAAATCACCGTCTCTGACTGACCATCTGTCTACGGATGAAAAGCAGTACTGAAGTCTAATCTTGATCCTAAAGGCTCATGAAGCTTCTGCCAGAACCGAGACGTAAAACGAGGATCCCTATTAGAAATGATCGAGACAGGTACCCCATATAGCCTCACAATCTCTGAAATATAGAGTTTGGCCAACTTTTGTAGAGAGAAGCCTATCCTCATAGAGATGAAATGCGCAGTCTTAGTCAATCAGTTCATGATGATCCAAACAAAATCCTTTTTAGTGGGTGTTAGGGGCAACCCACTAATGAAGTCCATTGTTACATGCTCTAATTTCTACATCGGTATCTTAATTGATTGTAGCAAACCCGAAGGTAACTGATACTCAGCCTTAACTGCTGACAAGTCAAACAGCGAGCAACGAAGTCGGTAACCTCACGTTTCAAGCCTGACTACTAGTAAAACTCCTAAAGATCTCAGTACATCTTGTTTCCACTGGGATGCATAGCATAGGGATACATAGCATATGGACTACCATGCGCCTCCCTCAGAATCGACTGTCTCAAATTTTCATCCTTCGGTACACAGATCTGTCCTTGGAAACACAATACCCCATCACTGTTATTTCCAAAATTAGTCGTAATACCATTCTCTACTTGACGAAAACGCAACTCCAGAGACTTATCCCCCTTCTATTTATCTCTGATTTTATCAATCCATGTCGGTCTAACCTGAAGTTCCTCCAACAGACTCCCATCGTCAAAAAGATTCAGTCGAGAGAACATCGCTTTCAGATCGGTCATAGACCTACGACTTAACGCATCAGCCACCACATTGGCCTTACCAAGATAGTGCTTAATACTGCAGTCATGATCCTTAAGTAGTCCTACCCATCAACGTTGTCTAAGGTTTAACTTCTTCTAGGTGAGGAGATACTTGAGGCTCTTGTGATCAGTGTAGATGGTACACTTCTCACTGTACAGATAGTGTTTCCAGATCTTAATAGCAAAGACTACTGTAGCTAGCTCCAAATCATGCATCAAATAATTAGCCTCATGAGTCTTGAGCTGACGAGACGTATAAGTAACAACCATACTGTCTTACATCAGGACACAACCTAGACCCATATACGACGCATCAATATATACCACGAAATTCTTACCGGGTTTAGCTAGATCAGAATAGGTGCTTAAGTTAACACGGTCTTGAGCTTCTCAAAGCTCTCCTGCTGTACATCATTCCACATAAAAGGAACTTCCTTACGCAGTAATTTAGTCATCGGTGCAACAATCAAAGAGAACCCCTCTACGAAACGACGGTAATATCCTGCCAGCCACAGAAAATTACGAATTTTCGACATATTATTCAGTTGTTTCCAACTCAACATAGCCTCAATATTACGAGGATCCACACGAATCCCCTCAGCAGAAACTATATGACCCAGAAATGTCACTTCTCGAAGCCAGAACTCACACTTGCTGAACTTCGCATACAACTGTTTCTCACGAAGAATCTGTAGAACCACTCTTAAATGCTCATCATGCTGATCCTCTGTCTTAGGGTACACCAAAATGTCATTTATGAAAACCACCACGAATTGATCCAAGTAGGGCTGAAATACATAGTTCATCAAGTCCATGAATGCTGCTGGTGCATTAGTCAACCCAAAGGGCATAACTAGGAACTCGTAATATCCATAACGAGTCCTAAATGCTGTCTTATGCACATCGGCCTCCTTTACTCTCAACTGATAATACCCTGATCGCAGATCGATATTAGAAAACACTGAAGCCCCTCTGAACTGATCGACCAAGTCGTCTATCCTCGGAAGTGGGTACTTATTATTGATTGTCAACTTGTTCAACTGACGGTAATCGATACACATCCTCATTGTACAATCTTTCCTCTTTACGAACAGAATAGGTGCTCCCCACGAAGACACACTGGGCCGAATGAACCAACGATCCAATAACTCCTAAATCTGAGCCTTAAGTTCAGTCAGCTCCTTCGGTGCCATTTGATAAGGGGCGATACACACCGGAGCTGTACCCGAAAACAACTCAATCCCAAATTCTACCTCACAATTCAGAGGTAATCTCGGTAATTCCTTTGCGAAAACATCTGGAAATTCCCTCACTGTTCAAATTTTTTTAACTGAAAAATCCCCAGAATCAGCAACACTAATATAAGCAAAATATGCCTCACACCCATTCCTTACTAACTTCTCTGCCACTAATGTAGATATCGCATTAGTCAGATAATCTCGTCATTCCCCAATCACGACTACCTCAATATCCTCCTCGGTTCTCAAAACAATCCTCTTTGCAGCTCAATCTAGACTCATTTGGTGTTTGACTAACCAGTCCATACCCAAAATCAGGTCGAACTCCCCAAATGAAAGCTTCATCAGATCATCCAGAAATATAGTCCTTTGGACCTCTAATGGTACGTCTTTAAACAGTTTATTAACTCCAACAGAATAATAGACTGCCCCAACGGACTCACCACCGTTATTTTACTAGAAGTGTTCTCAAACGGTAACCTCAAGGTCTCAGACACCGCACTAGCTACATAAGAATATGTAGAGCCTATATCTATCAATGCAAAGTAAGGTACATTAAAAATTAAGAACGTACCAGTGATGACGTCCGGAGTATCTCGGTTCTCACGATGACGTGCAGCATAAACCAACATAAGCTGCCTCACCTCAGTTGATCCAGTACCTCTGCCTGGTGTTCTCTATTTTTTGGCCCATGTCGTTACCACCCTTAGCCTGACCTCGGCCCCTAGGTGGCTGCTAAACTACCCTCGTTAGCTGTGCAGTCTCAATAGTCGGAGCTTGCATCTGATTAGTCCTCAATAAATAATCCTTAACATGGTGCTCAGTAGACCCACATCTAAGACAGGCTCTAGTAGACCTCTAACACTCGTCTGGATGGCGTATGTTATAGAGCTGACAAATTGTCACCCCAGCAGGTGCAACAATAGGCCCAACTCTCATGGGCCTATTAGACCTGGCCTCTTTCCTAGGCCTTATCCTAGAATTCGAAGGCTTTGCATCCCTCTTAGTCTTCCCTCTGTTACAATTTTGGTGCTCAGTGCGCTTTACTTCCTCAGTAATCTTGGCCTTCCCGACCAATACAGCAAACTCACGCTCCCTCTACGGAGCTATTAGCACCCTGAAGTTATCCCTAAGGCCATCCTCAATACGGACACAGCGCTCATACTCGATCGCCAACATGCCTCGTGCATAATGAGTTAGCCTTAAAAACTCGGCCTCATACTCGGCCACTGAACGATCTCCTTGAGTAAGATTTAGGAACTCACGCCTCTTAGCGTCGATATAGCTGGCTCCCACATACTTGTTTTGGAAAGCCGTCTTAAACAGATCTTATTCAACTGGTCGGGCTGAGTGCCCTCCTTAACTGTCAAACACCACTGATACGTTTCATTGCGAAGCAGTAAAACAACCCCCTTGAGTTTCTACTCAGTAGAAAAATCTAGATCGTCCATAATACGTTCTGTGGCCTCCATCCAATACTCGACCACATTAGGAGCAACTCTAGCGATGCCCCTAAATACCTCAGCCTCATTAGACCGGAGTCGTTCCATAACCGACCCACGGCCCCCAGAACCAGTGTTGGGCCCAGTGACCCTCTCCAGAATCTGTAACATGGCTTAGGACAATACGTCGTCCCTAGCTGCACGATCATGAGACCCAGTCCCAGATCCAGTTTCAGTAATAGGGGACATCAACGTCTCACTAGTGTCCAGATTCGGAATCATGTTAGATACGAAAAACTCAGCTCGATCCCCTCTACGGCCCTTACCACGGCCTCTTGTACCTCGTCCACGAGTACAATGTGTGCTAATCGTAATTTCAAATTAATCTATATTAAAAATTTTATGCAAATCATTTTATAGTTTTGATATTTCTTAACAGATATTTTATGCAGTAAAGTTATCAGAGTATTTAGAGTCTGTTATCGCAAGTCACAGTTTACTACGATTTTCGGTTTACACTACCTAGAGTGTTGCAATGAAGTATACTACCTACCACAGTTTCATAGCATACATCAGTATTTTCAAACAGATCCAAACATTATATTCTAGGCATGCTTTCAGAGAATTCTAAATAGAGTTTCAGAAACTTATACGATCGACGCCGGAGACTCGGTGCACCACGGTTTATCAAAAATATTTTAGGTCATTTTGTAAATTATTTTGTAAAAACCAAATTTAAAACCCAATCCATAGCCGAGTTTTGTAACCTAGCTTTGATACCACTAAATATAACACCCCAAGCCCGGCCTAGTCGTTATGGCCGAATCCGGCAATGTCACATGAGAGTGTTTTGGCAAACCTTTCAACACATAAAAATCGTTCCAAATATTGTCTGCTACTCAGTTTGAAAGAAACCATAAATTTATTAATTGGCTTGAAAACATTTCTAATCTCGCAAAAGCTTTAATATCCAAATACTTCTTGTTACTGTTTTACTTACGAAAACCTTAGTTAAGTTTAAAAAACATGCTTTGGCGTTGCAATTCATATTCCAAAATCACAGTTCAAAAACCCAGATTAAAACCAAAGGTCCAAGTCCAAAATTAAATCAAAGTTCCTAGAAATAATGAATAAGCTATAGTCGAAAGTTCATAAACTAGAACATGTGTGGTCGTGGTCACCGTCGAGTCCTCCACTGCGCCAATCCGCCTACTGCTGGGGATTACTTGAACAGGTAAACAAATAAAGTGTGAGTTTTTGCAAACTCAGTATGTACATCCCCACAGTTCAACATGCATAATCAAATAGCAGAATACAATCATAATCCGGGCCTAAGCCTTTTACAGAATTGGTGGAGACTTTGGCCCATCCGGAAACATAATCAGATCAGACGTAGGGCTTTAGCCCATCACAGATATGACATGCGTAACAGATCAGAATTTCAGCAACATGCCCACCAACCCTACACACTAACTCCGTCCAACCCAACACATCATGTAGGGATAAAATCGATCCATTCATCCTTACACACTAAATACGGGGATAAAATCAACCCATCCAACCCTGCACACCATAGTGTACCGTAATGCGGCACATAACATAAATACGAAGCTTAGCTGCCAGATAAAGGGCTTATGAAGCCCTTTAGTTCTTCCTTCACTTCATCAAACCCACCTCAATGCAATGAATCATACAAGAATGACATGCTATAGTGTAGAATAACAATCATATACTCGTAATTAGATCAGAACATATACATATACATGCATCACAGTATCATATCTCAGAATAGGGGTATAAGTAATGCTTACCGACCCTACGACAGATCACAGTCGTCTTGGGCGACTCGTGCAATCCTATAATATATTTCAGACAAATGGGCTCACAAGCCCATGTGGCCCTACACGTCTGTGTGGCCCACACGGCCCAAATTGGCCTTGGCCCAAATTTCCACACGCCCGTGTGGGCTCACACGCTCAATTGGCCTTGGCCCAAATTCCCACATGGCCCAATTGACTGAGCCCGTGTCTTACACACGGCCTACCAGCTTTCACACGGCTGTGTCCATCGTGCCCGTGTAGCGTGCGCACGACCTGGTTCATCGACCACACGCTCGTGTACTGATACACGGCCTACCACACGGGTGACCAGATGCCCATTTGGCGTCGACAGAACGTTTTTTGGCTTTCGTCGAAACTCATTTTCTGTGCAATCGGAGTATTCACCTATTACGATTCGATGCTTAAACGATCCTTGAGCACTCCAGAACCTATAAACTCCCTTGCTCACGCAGGACTCAAACTCCAAACCTCCAACATATTAACACTCAACTTAACCACCAGACCAACAGACTCATTCTAATATAATCTCACTTACATTTAAGCTTAAGTCTACTGAACCAGAGTAAGGCCTTATCCATAAAAATACCAAAATTTGCCAAATGCAAGGCTTGAACTTGGAACCTCTCACACATATCCTTAACCACTGAAGCAAATACAAATTTATGTCATAGACAAACAAAAATAAATATATAGGAACATATATTTAATTTTAGATTTTTTTTTTCAAAAAAAGTCATTTAAATTCGAGTATTTGAATTATGTTTAGGTATGACAGCACTAATCAATAATTGGCTGAAATGAACTGAACATCTAATATTATATAAGTTAAGATGAATAAGGTTGTTAGATGAAAAAAAGAAAAGATGTTGTTGGATTAAAAAAAAAAAGTTAATAATAAATGACAGTAAGTTAGATTAGTGGGTGAAGAGAACTGAAGCAGATCTTGTTGCATTAAAAAATTATGAAGAAACTTTTTGAACAAAAATAAAAATATTCCTTTGCAAATATAAAAAGAAAGGAAAATGGGGCAACTAATCAACTTGAAAACAATGGAGATGCAAGCGTGGGAAAAGGTTAGGCTGTACAAATAATTTTCAATGGAGCAGGTAATAATTACCACTACCTACAAAGTTTATAATTAACGCTTAAATCATTAATCATAGTTTCCTTTACAAAATCCACAGGTTTCAAAAACTAAAACCACTTTCCTAGATATTTTCTTGTGGCAAATTAAACCAAATTTTAAATAATAAAATGACCCATAAGCAATACTAGGAATTTTGTGTTAGTAGAATTAGAATAAATCAGGTCAAATGAAATTAATTTTTGCATTATGTTAAAGAAAATAAATTAATTTTATTATGGTCAAGTCTTGAACACCAAAAGCTATCACATCTTCTAAAATTATATTTAAAAATGAATAAAATATATGATGATTTTTTATAAAAAAAAAATAATGTATATATTATTTCATGTTTCCATATATGTTATATTTCAACAACTTAAAAGTAAAAATAATTTATTCACATGAAAACATAGTTTATATATTTAAGAAAGGTTGATTGTTGAAAGTGACGCGCAGAGCCAAAAACAGTCAAACCTATTTATTTTAGTTTCTCAAATATTGAGAGAGAATTTCAATTTCAATTTTAGTTTTTAAAATATATATATAATTTTAAGGCACCAATAGAATAATATTATATCATCAATTTTCAAAGAGATATAAATATTATTTTGCACTCATATTATCTTCAATTTAATTAAAAGTTTCGAAGAAAAGAAATTATACACCGGAAAAAACAAAAAAATTATTAAATAATTTAATTAAGTTAAAAGAAAATATTAAATATAGACAAGTGTTTTTTATATATTTTAAAAATTTTCTTATGTAACATATCTAAAAATTAATATAATTTATTAAAATATATATAAGTAACAAAAATAACACATAAAAAGACAATGATAAAAGAATTTATGTTGTAATTTCTTAATAGAAAAATATTATCGAAGTTGATACGGAAGAAACAAGCCAACATTCCCACGTGGAAATCTTATGGAAAATTCGTCGACAAAACAGTCCTTTGAGAGACTTAAACCCCACACACACAAAGAAGAAGAAGAAGAAGAAGAGCAGAATTATTGATGGAAGATGTGTTTATTTAGTTTACATGAGAAAATATTTTTCGTCTTTTATTTTTTCAAGGTCATTCAATTCCATTTTCAATAAATGGAGGCAAGGACTGGAGATTGGAAGCCGCACTTTGGTGATAGCAGTGAGTGGAGGCGGCGGCCGTCCACTCTTTTAGCATTTCGTCGGAGAAATCCATAGGAGGCTGATCCGGTGAGGGTGACGAATCAAAACCATTGCTGTAATTAAGCTCGTTTACATCGCAGAAATCGGAATTCAAAAGATCCGATAAACAAAACTCTCCCATGTTGAAGTCAAATGTAAAATCCGATGATATATGATCGGTCGTCCCTTCATTCTCGGATTCTGACATTATCGGTAATAACAACTCATTCATTGTTTTAGGTTCCCGGTGATCCCCATGATTTGAACAAGTTGAAGAAGGCTTTGGGTCTCTGTTTTGTGTGTAGTGAGGAGGGTTTATGAAAACCTTGGAGCACCTTGTCGCCCTTGTCCGCACCACGTGTGTCGAGGAACTACCACTACCATTACCATTGGTATTGCCATTACCAGCAGTTCCTCGTCGAGCCGCCTCGGGATTTTTCGAAGGAGCGGCGGGTGACTTTTGACGATCGGAAACTCTTTTACTTAAGTTGGTGTTCCAGTAATTCTTTATTTCATTGTCTGTTCGTCCTGGAAGCCTCCCAGCTATCAAAGACCATCTGCATTAACAGGGAACACAGTTATAAACACTAATAAGCATTCAATCGACATCAATCTCAAGATATAAAAACAGACCTGTTTCCCAAGAGTTTGTGGAGTTTGATGATAAGCTCTTCCTCGTCAGGTGATATGTTACCTCTTTTAATATCAGGTCTCAAATAATTCAACCACCGAAGCCTACAACTTTTCCCACATCTCTTAAGACCTATAAAAGACATGTTTGGGTAATGCTTGTTTTTGGACGGAAATAAGAAGATATAAAAATTGGTGTTAAAATTATACAAACCAGCTCTTTTGGGGAGATTTCTCCAACGACCTTCACCGTGTACTTTGATATAATCTGTAAGAATTTTGTCTTCAAGAGCAGTCCAAGCTCCTCTGTTAAGGCCTTCCTTAGAACAACAAGGACTCCTTCCCATTTTTTTTTTCACACTTCTTTCTTTCTTTTTTTTTTTTTTTTTAGTTAATGATTATTTCGATACCTCTCCGTTGTTCTGGGGAGTATAATTTATAGCTGGCTTTCGGATTGTTGGGGCTGACGACTGTGGTCACGTTTAATGTACAAAAAAAATATAGCAAATGGGAGAGGTTTTTGCTGTACATGTGCGGAAAGGGGGCCACGTTTTCAAATTCGTATTAATTTATTTAGTATTAGTATTTTAAGTACCATCAAATATATTGGGAATGGATTCGTGACGCAAATCAGTGTGTTAAGGTAATTCTAAAGTGACAATTTATTTTATAAAAATCCCCCATCTTAGTTTCTTTCTTTCTATTTTTTTTAAATATTATAACTTTATTTGGTTATTAGTGTAATAATATAAGGTAAAAATTTATTTATATGTATTAAAATAGTTTATCATAACATGAAAAATAATTAATATAAATTTAAACTTGAAATTAAAAGGATAAGTAAAAAGAAGCATATGATAGGGTTGAATGGGATTTTATAAAGGAGGTAATGATACGGATGGAGTTTGATAAAAAATGGGTGGATGTTATTATGGAATGTGTAACATCTGTTTCGTATTCAGTAGCTATTAACAGACAGATTGGGGAAAAATTTTTGCCATCTAGAGGTCTTAGACAAGGGGATCCGTTGAGTCAGTTCTTATTTCTTGTATGTGGTGAAGGTTTATCGAGCTTATTGAGATTAGCGATGAATGGGAGTCTTTTGAAAGAGGTTAAAGTTTGTAGAAGAGGTCCACAGATATCTCACCTATTATTTGTCGATGATTGCATTTTATTTGGGGATGCAACAAGTAGGGGAGCGAGTCTATTTAAAGAAATTTTATGTGAGTATAAAGCCTGCTCAGGTCAAAGTGTTAATTTTGAAAAATCAACTTTATTTTTTAGTACGAATACATCGGAGGATGATAGGAGACTGGTGGTCAATTTGTTGGGGGTTCGAAGTTCGAATGATCTAAAACGGTATTTAGGGTTGCCGAATATGGTGGGACGGAGGAAAAAGGATACTTTTCAAAATCTGAAGGATAGGCTCATGATAATTGGAGTAATAGGTATTTATCTCAAGGGGGAAAGGAAGTTTTTATTAAAGCAATTCTTCAGGCTATTCCAACTTATACCATGGCCTGTTTCTTACTACCGAAGACTTTATGTGAAGATCTTGAAAGTATTGTTGCAAGGTTCTGGTGGCAAAAGTGACATGGAAAACGGGCAATTCATTGGTGTACTTGGAAACACATGTGTTTATTAAAAGAAAATGGTGGGCTAGGTTTCCAAAATTTTGGTCAATTTAATGTTGGGTTATTAGCCAAACAGGGTTGGCGCCTCATTAATTATCCCAATTCGTTATTAGCTAGAGTTTTAAAAGCAAAGTACTATCCGCAATCAAGTTTCTTAAACGCAGAGTTGGGAAGTTTACCTTCACTCACTTGGAAGAGTATCTGGGTAGCGAAAGGGCTTCTTCAAAAAGGGATGTGCTAGAGAGTGGGTAGAAGAGACAAAATTTCTATCTGGGAAGATAGTTGGATACAAGGGATCGACATAATTGACAGGCAGAACATTCCATACAATGGGGAATTACAGTTAGTCTCAGATCTTATTGATAATACAAATAGGAAATGGAAAACAGATTTGATTAATAGTACCTTCAGAGGGGATATTACTCAGAAAATCCTTCTGATTCCGCTTGCTGATACTGTTCACAAGGATATTCAAGTGTGGAAGGGGGAATTATTCGGCTAGTTTTCAGTACGCAGTGCCTATAAACTATTACAAGATGCTATTCTAGAGCCTAGTAATTATTTACAGACCGAAACAAAAGAATTTTACAAAAAATTATAGAGTCTACAGTTATCTCCAAAAACTGCAATTACTATCTGGAGAATTTTCTGGTATTTCATTCCTAATATAGCCAATCTCAGGTATAGAAGAGTCACTACTAATGATAGATGCCCCCACTACTGTGCCTGGGTTGAAGACAGCCTTCATATTTTATAAGAATATCCTACAACAAAAGAAGTCTGGCAGGCGTTATATTTATCCTGGGTCATGAATAATATGAACCAAAGTCTATGGGAATGGCTGACCTGGGTTTTTAAGGGAGGAACTAATGCTCAATGCCGATTATTCTATTATGCTTAATGGTTAATATGGTTTTTCAGAAATAAGCTCCTGTACGAGAAGGGAAATATAATAGGAAGAGATTTAGCAAAGCATATACAAAGACTCATGGTAGAACACGAGGGAGTGAGAAGAATGAAGGCCATTGCTACTACAAACAGAACTTACAGTATCTAGAAGGACAGGTCGAGAGTAACGATCCTATTTGATGCGGTGTTTAACAGTAGAACCTTCAGGTTAGCACAGGCCTGGTGGTTTGGGATCTGAGGGGGGAGTTACTGGCCTTGAAAATGATCATCCATACCAACATTTCCTCCCCATTTGCAGTGAAAGCGTATGCGTGTTTAGAAGGCACAAAGTTAGGGATTGAATTAAGAGTACAGTCGATCAAACTTATAGAGGACTCTAAAACAATAATAAAAAAATGCCAAACGGATTTCACAGACAAATTAGTGATCAGAGCTATTATCAGAGACATTCAGAACACGAAACCTTGTTTTCAAGAGATTACTTTTCAATTTATACACAGATCAGGGAACATGCAAGCACATTGACTCGCAAAGGATGCTCTCAGTAGGGGAGAAAATTCGTACCTGATGGGAGAAGGAATGAATCGTCATCTTGCTGCTTTGGAGAGAAGACGGTCTCAAAATCTAGATTGATGAGGCATTTCATGATGGAAATGGTTTTCAATAAGGAGATAGCAAGTAAAATAATTTCTTTGGGAACTGCTATCGTTAGAACGGTAAGGTTTTTGAAAAGACAAATCAAGAAAATGGTATCCACCATTTTGATATGACCAGGGTAGATTTTAAATTTCATTTTTTCTCTTTTCATTTATTACTTTTCTTTCTCTATACGATTAGCATTTATTGCTGGTCAGAAAGGTCTCATCATTATCTTTTGTGAGGCCGAATTTTATTCATGCTTTATAATGTTATAGGTTTGGGTCTAATGGTCTGTTGGGCCTATAGTTTATGTTTCTTTTATAATCAATAAAATACCCGGTCTTTTATAAAAAAAAAAAAGGATAAGTAAAAAGACAAGTTTAAAATAAAATAAAATAAGCTTTCATTCATTTTGCTGAAAATAACTCGTGTGAGTGGCTAAAAATTGTCAAGTGAAAAATATAATATTCTCATCCGACATAACATAGGTGTAATATAGTTTCCTTTGAGAATGTAATTGTGAGTAAATTAATGAAATATGCTAAATTTTTTAATATTTAAGTAAATAGGTTGTTTTTTTATATATATATTTATGGGATATGCTATTTTTTAAGAGAGAAATGACAACACGCGCCCTATAAGACGCATATTCAGGGCAACAGTAACTTTCCCCTAATGATCACAATTCCAATGGTTACACCTCAACAACCATAATTTTTTTCCTATATAAATCCCTCCAAACTTCATTCTTTTCAATTCAAACTTATTTTTTATTCTTTCAATTCTTAATTGGCATAATTGTAAAAAAAAAAAATACCCTCAACATGTATGGGTTTTTGAGTTTGAGCCTTTAACCTTTTTTTTTTGGATTAACACCCACAACATTATGATTTTTTTCAGAAATCAGCTCAATTTTAATGGTAAACGTGAGTTGACCATCAATCAAATCGCAAGTTAATGAAGTAGCCTATGTGGCGTGCCACATAAGCAAAAGGTTATAGATGGCGTCATCTATAAAAATAAAATTGTTTAAAAAATTTTCTTTTTTTCATTTTATTCTTATCTTCTTTATTTTTCTCCTCTTTCTCTCTTCCCCTATAGCTGTTGTCGCTGTTGTGTTCAACCATCGATTGATTAGACTTTCATATCGATTTATTTATTATAATGTTTGAGAGAGAAAAATCAGAGCCATAGATTTCTAACCCTTTTTTTTCCTCTCTTTTTCCTGTTAGATCTAGCAGAATCTAAGTCGATTTTCTTTTGTTTTTGTTTTGGGTTTTCTTGAGAAGGCAATACAACAAAGAGGAGACTTTGTTGAGCATTGTTTTCTCTTTGTTGGAGGTTTTAGTTACATTTTGGAAGAGCTAAATGAGGCTGATTAGTGGATTTATGTCAGTTGAGTTTGATTTGGCTTCGGTATTTCCATGGATTAGACCATAGAAAAGCCAGCTATACTCGAAAATGGGTTACAATAATGAGTCCTCTTTTTGCTTTTTCCTACAAACTTTGACAACGATGATGATGCCGAAGATTTTGAGACCGTGATAATGAAATCTGATCCCGGACGCAACACTCGCAATCAATCTTCGTATTTGTTTAAGCCTTCAGCTGCGGCAAGCTTAATAAGGGCTAAGGAAGATGGATTGGATGTTGATGATGGTGGGGAGGAGGAGGATGAGGATGGAGATAGAGATGAATAATAACAACGATGATGATACGAGAGATTTTGGGATGTTTATGGTGAGATCGAAGGTGAGGAGTGAAAGGGAAATAAGTAGTAGTGGGGGTTGGGACAGTGAGGAGTGAGAGGGAAGGCGACAGTGGTTTTGGGATGTTTAGGGAGAAAGTGAAATGGAGAGAGCTTATTGGAGTTGGAGATGGGCAGACTGCAAGAGCAAAGGGAAAGAAAAAAAAATGAGAAAGGGTAGACATATTTGAAATTGGTCAAGCATGCATCTATCTACGGTTGATTGACGATCAACTCACATATCCCATTAAAATTGGGTTGACTTTTAGAAAATCATAATGTTAAGGGTGTCAATCCAAAAAAAAAAGGATAAAGGTGCAAACCCCAAAACCCATAATTTAATTCTCTTGATAATTTAATTTTAAATGATTTTCTGAATCTTATTTTTCTTCAATTTTATTTTATTCCTTATAATTTTTAAAATGACAAATCAAATTATTCGTTTGGATGACAAGTACATCTCCAACATTCAATAACAAAAGGTAAGAAAATATTATTAAATTAATAAATTTTAATTAGTTAATTATTATGTTGTCAACATTATTAATCTTTTATGTTTGTACTTAGGTCAAAGATCAGATTTTGGAGATGTACATACACAATTTAAATGTGAGTGCATCGGTTGTCATTCATGGGCACTTACGAGATACGAGATTCTTATACGTGGTATGCATGCTTTGGGGGATTAAATTGGATCTCCCATTTATCAGTGCTTTAGTGGAAAGATGGAGACTGAAGGCATACACATTTCATCTTTCCTACGATGAGTGTACAATCACACTCGAGGATATTGGTTTACAACTCAGTCTACCGGTCAGTGGGGAAGTCATTATGAGGCCATTGGCGAGTGCTGATTGAAGTGCAACATGCAACCAACTACTAAAGAAGGTGTCGAACAAGTTTATGGCTATATGGATCAAGATGGGATAGTTGTAGGACAACTTCAAACATATAGAGGTTTTCTCGAGTGATATTGAAAAAGAACAATTCGTGCGTGTATTCATCTTGAAGTTGACCGAGGTCTGCTTATGCCTGATAAATCTCGAAATCTGGTACATTTAAGGTGGCTACTACTACTAGTCGACTTGAAAGAAGTGGGACGGCTTAGTTGGGGACTGCAGTGCTGGCGATATTATATCGAGAAATATATCAAGCGACAAAACCAGAAAAAGTCAAAATCAACGGTTGCATGCTCCTTCTTTAATCGTAGGCATGGTATCAACTATAATTTTTATGGCCTCGAGTGGACCCTTCTTATCGTTGGATCTAGTGCATTGAGTGTAGTATATTTGTTTGTAAACTTGTCATTTTTCCGAACAAATTGATTATTAAAACAAATTCATTGATTACATCAATTTACTTTGTATGATTGTTCTCAAATGGTTTTTACACGGAAAGAAAAATAGAAGCCAATGTTGCTCATTGGTTGTCTAATGTTTAAACTAATACTGAACAATTTCACGTGGTTGGATCGTGATATTAAAAGACAACTTATATTAGTAGATGAACCTGAACTTATCCTTAGTCTAATAAGAAATGAGCAAACCGATTAAAAGAATAATATGTTATCTATCAAGTCCAACTGGGGAGATTTGTTTTCCTAGGCATCGAAGCAGATGACTCTCAAAAGATAGAAACATAGATATGATTGACAGTACATTAGACTAGACCCAAGAAGAATAGATCTTGAACCTATTTATGGATTTTGTATTGCCCCAAATTCTTAGATTTCTATGTGTGTATGTTTGTCAAACAATTTGATTTGGTATGTTGGTTAAGTGCATTGAAAGTCTGCTTTAGGTCTTGAGTTCGATTCCCTTATTTTGAATTTTTCATATCAATTATGACATTGTGTTAAGCTTGAGCCTTAGGGCTTATATTTTATTTCTCATTGGGTTGTGACAATGATGAACCTAGTGGTTCAATGGTAAAGGTTCAGCTTACCCTTTGGTCTTGTGTCTGAATTCCGTGGTGCACAAGTATGGAATATTTTTGCTTAGGTTTTTATTAGGTATTAGAGTATTGTTTGCATTCTATAAAAATCTGGTATGTGGGATTTGTATCAAGTTAAACCTTTTTATTTATTTTATTTTAATTTAATCCTACCAAATTTCTAATTTTCCTCATTCCTAAACCGTCTATTCCCATCTCCTTTAGCCACGTTCTTTTTCCTTTTCTTTTGTTTCTTTATTTTTTTCTTGTGTTGTTATTTTTTTTGTTGCCAATAAATCATTGTAAAGCTATCTGTTGACTCCTCTTCTGCGATTATAATCAAGATAAGTGTAAATAAACATTGTTTATTCTTTTTCCATTATTTTGGTTAACCGTTCTTCGTTTAATATAGGGATTATGTTAGAGTTCGTTCTTGTTCTTGATAGCGACAAATTTTTTTTATGCTTTGAATAGGCGAAGGTGCACAAATCAAACTCCTCCAGCGGAGTAATATTTGATTTGGACGCTGTTTTGGAGAAGTACTCAAATGTTGTTAGGATCTAAAGTTTCAGGCTAAAGATATGTTTTAGATGAGTTTTTCCTCGATTAATTAGTGTGATTTATTAAACGAATGTAGGTATTGTGAGTTGCTGGTGGTGTGGTCGACCAATTTCACTATCAAGTGTGTGAAATGAACCTAAAAACTCAATCGAAACTTAATAAAATTACGAAACATGGCTGTTTTTCGAAACTGCCTAGCATCACACGGTTGTGTGTGCAAGCCGTGTGATTGATTGAATGCGCCCCACGACTATATGGTAAGCCGTGTGGAGCACACAGTTGTGTGTGTTTTTGCAACTTGTGTTGGTAGGCTGTGTGAGATTTTGCAGTCGTGTGAACCACATAGGCTAGCTTTTTGGGTCGTGTGGGACACACGCCTGTGTGGGCCTTTTTAAAAAAAATTAGTGCCCGATTAGGGGCCGATTGAAGGCCTTTTTAATGTGTCTCACCACGACTTCTACTTTATACCTTAGTAGGTCTCCTGGTATATGAATTTGCAGACTTCACATTTATAACAACATGTTTTACGTCCTAGTGGACTACCCATGTGGCCATAGTCAAGCTATGGTCATACATATGTAACCCCATGTTTAATGTCCTGGCGGACTTTATTGGTTGCCATAGTCAAGCTATGGTTTTACATCTTAATCCCTATGTTTAACGACCTAACAAATTGCACCGGTTACCATAGCCGAGCTATGGCCTTATACCTTATAAACTCCTTTGAGGTGTCGCCCTATAAGACCTGAATACCATCATCACAATCTCGCTCTATGGATCTTGTAGACCGTCGTCACAGTGTTTCTCTATGGAACCTATAAATCATCATCATTATACCACTCCGAAGGACTAGTCGATAATCGTCATCACGATTTCATTCTAACGTGCCATTAGCTAACCATTTTTACGGTGTCTTACTTCCTTAAATTCCCATTTGAAGTCGCCTATTCCTCCAATATGCCAAATATTCCTATCTCCATCTACTTCATCAAGGTAAAATTCCTCCATGCTTCATATACATAATAAACATGCATTTCATACAAAGGCAAAGCGCTATTTACAAACACACAGTACGCTAATTATTCAAACACTATGTGGTAACTAAACAAACAATTAACAATCATTCACATACTTTTATGAGGTTCTGCATCTATAGCATACCTATTCATTACTTTTATACACAATCATGGTCTAGGAAAACTTAGGACAAACACGAAGGTAATTAAACCAAAACCACAACATCATTAATCACCCAAAAGTAGATTACAAAAACTCACCTTAAATCATTTTCCCTTGTAAGCTTAGCTTGTTCCTATGCTAAAGCCTTCTTCGTCTTGGTAGCTAAGCATGACAATCGATTATTGATTAAATCGAAGTTATTCAACCTTAAAACCCAGAACCCAATTTACAAAAACTTATTAGGAGCTCTTGCTTTCTCTTTCTTTGAATCCTCGAGTACAAAAAGATCAGAAACTCTACTAGTTACTTGATTTCTCTACTTCTAGACTCTAATTCTCATGAATACGACCTCATGCAGAGCTCTCCTAAGTTCTCTTCTTCTTTAGAGCAACCAAATAAGACAAATAAAGTACAAGAAAGAAATTTACATACTAAGTGAAATAAGATTTTTCTTCTTTTCCAGAATGTCCTCTTTCACCTATATATATATATGTGTGTGTGTATATATATATCTTCTATACATGGTCTCCAAAACCCTCTTAGCCAATCGTCAGCAATCATTATGTCTCCCATTATGGAACCAACCTGTTCTATCCTAACCAAACTAGAATTGGAACTCAACTATTTACTCGACAGTCCACAATTTTCCTAAAATTCCTAATTAAGTCTATTATCTTACCGTACGTTCAATTAGGTCCCAAATTTCTTCTATAATTGGGTCATTAAAGATATCTGTGTGTAACATGCACAAGATCGACTTGCGGAAGAGACTCAAGGAAGATTGACCAACATTCCAAGAGAAGTATATTGAGATGTGGTAGTATAGGTATGATTCTTACCAACGCGTGAACCATTTCTCACAACGGAGTTGGCAATATCTCCAGATTACATAGATTGGTTTAGTCATTTAGGTATCTACAACTTTTTTTTACATATCAAAATAAACAATTTAGGCAAGCTATTAGATTTAATACTTACTTATAATATTTATTCAATCAATTTTGGGAATTAAATAAGCTTACGTAAGCTCTTACGATAAATTAATGTTAACGAATGACTAAAATGTAAAATTTCAAATTTACTGTGTTGATGTCACAACATTGAAAGAGTTATGTCGTGGCATTGAAGGCAAAAGCTTGATGTCGTGACTTCAGTTTTCTATTCCTAAAATATCAATTAATTAATTTTATTTATTTATTTTCTCAACCTAATTTAATTTCATCAAAGTCCTAACGACTTTACTATATTAGAATTTGTGAGTAAGTATATTTAATTTTCATATTTAATAAAATTGTGATGAATAATTAATTTAAAAGTTTACTTTAGACTCCATTATTTAATTGCATTCAATTAAATAATATAATAATATAAATTAAATTAAATTCCAAGTTATCTCTTATTACTTCAAGAAAATGTATTTATTGTAGATAGTAATTCATGCATTAATTTATTTCTCATATATTGGTTTCATCCATTCAATAGAGCAGATCTTATCATACAAACTAAACACTTTGTTATGTTGAGCTACTAGAAGGACCAATTGAATATATATAATTACGATTAAATAATTTGTAATGAAGTTTCAACTTTAGATTTATTAATCACAAAATATATAATTATGGAGTCAATCCACTAAAAGTACTATAACTGATCTCTCAATTATATACCATTACGAAAATAATTTATATTTTATGTTTTTGTCTAAGGACATTGTCGTTTGTCTATTACCCTTATAGGATATCATTGATCTCTTTGGGTAAATTCATTCATCGTCACCATTGCATTTACAATAAGGGATAACCTGCGATCATGTTCCTTGTTCATAATTCGTGTAATGGTATGAATTCCACTATTGTTAATGAAGCTATGTCATATCTAAGTCATGTACTCAATATACCAACTTTCAACTTTAATACCAAGTGAGCACATGCTTTCAATATATCAAAGTACATGAGTTATGTACACATGATCAGTCACTTACTCAAGATTAAGGTAAGTCAAACCATGAAAGCCACAATTGAATAAATCGATAAATTAATCTGGGATAAATTCTACTTGGGTATAATACAATGTATTGTAAATCTAGACAATAACACCTATGTCTCTATTTTTAGGAGTCGTTAGCTTTGATATCCAAGACAAGGTATCTTCCTAATTTGACTTATAAACATCATAATAGTCCCCATTAATTAGCTGCTTATTTTTATTCCCATTATTACAAACAATTTATATTACTTACTACTATTAGTTGTCTTCTCGCATAATAATTATTTCATATGATTCAACTTAATATTAGTAAAACCATATTAGGTAATCAAAGAGCAATTTTTTGCTTATTCATTTTGTTTTTCTTGCAAAAACCATTGAGGACAATTATACAATTATATAATAAATTAATTATATTATTAATTTATACAAGTAGAATAACAAAATCACTACACTAAAGACACAAATCCTAATAGGAACCTCCTATGATGAGAATAGAAAACATAAAGGAAATTGCATTTGACTAAAAGAGAAAACATGGTAGGCCAAAGTTATAAGGTGGGTTTTGATTGAAAAAAAAAACTACCAATCAAGCCTTCACACTCATGCTTGATTGGAGACTCTAGCACGAGAAAAATAAAATCTGGGCACAAACATTCATTACAAAATACCTTCAGGGTAGATCTAAGAAGGATTCTTCTAGCAATGTATTTTCTACCTAAGGTTTGTCAATCTTTTATTGCAAGGAGCTAGAGATAGGGTGGTGCAAGATAGTGTTAGATTTAGTGCCCTAAGTGTAGTATTTTCGTCAATATACATTTGCAATTTTTTGAACAGATTGGTTAATAAAATAAATTTATTTATTACATTAATATACTTTATATAATTTTCCTCATATAGTTTTTGCACGCAAAGCAAAATGGAAGCAAATGTTGCTTATTGGCTGTAAAAATGTTTAGCTAATACTAAGCGGTATTATTTGGTTGGATCGTAGTACAAAAAGATAACTTGTATTAGTAGACGAATCTAAACATGTCCTTAGCCTAATAAAAAAATGAGCAAACTTATTGAAAGACCAATATGTCATCTATCAAGTCCAATTGGGAGATGCCTTATTTTGGGCATCGGAGCTGATGACTCCCAAAAGATAGAGACATAGATGTGATTGACTGGATTGACAATACATTGGCCTAGACCTAAGTAGAATAGATCCTAAATACGTTTATGCATTTATTCACTTTTGGCATTCATAGTGTGACATACCTAAACCTTGAGGAGATGACAGACTATATATGCATGAGTCATACACTTTGATGTAAGTAAAAACATGAGTTCAAATAGATAAGAAATCGAGCTGGTGCGTTGGGTGTACGACTTCTACAGTATGTAGCGTCATTCATAACAATGGAATTCATAGCCCAAAACATGGGTAAAAGATATCATCTCATTAGCATTACATGGTTGATGAAAAGTAAACGTAACAACGGGTCATCCGCCTTTATGATGGATGACTTGATCACTATTTAATAGTGATTGACTTTTAATGAAGAAAGATGTAATGGTTACCATTAGATAAAATATGATTATATTGGGAGATTGGATATTATTCCAAAAAGATCAATGATATCCTATGAGGGTAACACACTTATGATAAGGTCATTAAACGAGTACTGAGTAGTTGCTTTTATAATGATTTGTCGTTGAGGAGAGCTTAGCCACAATACTATAGTGGAATGACTTCGTGACTAAATGAGTTTATAATTAATAGGTGAAAAGCTAGAACTTAATTATAAATCATTTGAGTCTCAACTACATATGTCTAATCGGTCCCTCTGCTAGCTCGTTGAAACCAGAAATGAATTGTGTGTTTAAATAGAAATGAACGGAATGAATAGAAAAAGAGAAATGAGAAACATTCGGGAATAATTATGGTTTTTTCAGAGATAGAGAAATGGAATCATTTGGAAATGAATGTAGGTTTTCAAAAATAGAAATGAAAATGGAAACTTGCAATAGTATATAGGATTACTTAAAAATTGATGGAAGAATGAGTTTACGTTTTTAGATTGTTTTGAACCCCAAAAATAAAAATAAATCATTCAGTCATAGTGAACATGTTGAGTTGTGACATATTGAACAAATTTTCTTAGAATTTTACCAGGGTAAAATCATCAAAATTTTACCGAAGTAAAATTGGGATGAAAAAATTATTTAATATGTAAATATTATATTTTATTTTGGGAAATAAAAAGATTGAATCGAGTGAGATCACATTACAGCATATTGGGTCAAAAAGGCCTAAGAAGTACTTGTAATTGAACCCGATGTGAGAGAGGTCTAAAACCACTCATATAACATGAGGGGTTTTATCTTCTCTTCATATAAATAGATGACATCGGTAGAGCTATGAACAAAACTTTTTAGAGATTATTATTCTGTTGAAAAATAGAAAGAATTTATTCTCAACTGTACATATATATTTTTCCAGAATAGCAATTCTATCTATTTCTATTAAAGAAGAGAGAATTTTCGTTTTCACAATAAAAGGAGAGAAAACTTTTTCCAGTTTTGTGTTTCAATTTAATTGGTTTGAGCCCACACTCAAAGAAGTTCATGGTATGAGAATAACGGAGAAGATCGTTTGGTTGAAAGTCGGAAAACATCAAGGATATGCTTATCTGAAAACATAGGTACAGTTTTGGTGTAAGGTTTATTGCTATATATATCACAAACTGAGTCGATTTTCAAAATTTTAATTTTTCGTTATGCAAGAAAATCGTTTTCAAACCGGACTTTTTCCAATAGGTAACAACTCTATATGTTTCTGGACAGATAAATAGATAGGTTTATGAGCATCTAGACAATTTTTCACAGGTTTTTCTTATGATAGGAAATGAAAAGAAGGCCTAGTAGTAGGTTAAAAAGGAAAAGAATTATGGAAAACAACATTATTAGTTAGACTTTTAGTAATATCTTTAATATATTTTTAAGTATCCCTAGGTTGTCTCATACTCAATACCATAATTTGGCGAAATTGTCTTGATTTAAAAGTGTTCTTTTACACTTTTCAATGCTTACGACCTAGCAGGTAAGAGAAGCTTGCAAAGTAGTGATAGGGATCACCAACTATGAACTACTTTATAGATGAGTAATTTACCTCCTAAACTTAAAATAGCTTTGTGGAAATGTATCCTAAACATCCTTCTTACAAAGTCCCTCAATAACCAAGGCTTGGATACGGACACAATGTTCGATATGTACTTTCACCTCCTTAGAAAGTGCACCAGCATTGTTCATTAGGGAGCATTGATGGAACAAGGTATGTAGTATATAGAATGTTCATATTTCCAATGATAGAGATTGTAGGTCATGGTTGCTTGAAAATCTTCACTCAAAAGCTTGGTATCATTGACCACTAATCCCTTGGAACTTGGTCTTTGTTTTTTCTTATGGGAAATCTAGATTACATGTAGCAATATCATCTTCTAGTATGCCTTGTTAAATTTAAATGCAGTTCAATAGACTTTGGAACACATTAGCTACAAAGAAAAGTAAATGCCTTATGCCTATCAGTGTGGAAATGAGATGGAAAAAGCCGAATAGAGAGCGGGCTAAACTTAATTCTGATGGATCAATTTTGGCAACTCCAAGTAGGGCATGTGTGAAAGCACTCATTTGAGATGAGAACAATAGATGGCTTATTGGATCATAATGGCACATTCCATATGTGAAGAGCTTAGAAGTGAAACTATGAGGGCTTAGGGATGTTTAGAGCTTCCTAAGAGATTTAACATGCGGAAGCTTGAAATTGAAATTGCTATTATAAGATTGATCATAATGCCTCTAGTGCTAACATGTTACTTTCAACACTTGTTTTCAATTGTAGGACTCTCCTCTCTAACTTGGAAGCCATGACACTCAAGCATATCTTTAGAGAGAAGAATGTGTGTATGGATGTCGTTGCTTGCATGGAGAGTAATTTTGAATTCTTCACTCTTTCAAATCCTTTCAACTGGCGAAATTATAAAAAGAGACAAATATAATTACAAAATTAAAATATATATGAATTATTTATGCTACATTAGGTTGGTGTATTATTTTGAAAATTTAATTTTTTACAAGAATTTGTATTTATCTTTCTAGTTGTATGTTTAAATTTGTATTAATTATTCTTTCTTTTATATCTAACTATTTTAAAACATATGTATTAAATAACCTTTTACTCATGTTATTACACTAATAACCAAATACAACATTAAAACATCATATAAATGTTTTTCAACTATTCATTTTATCTAAAATTTATTTACCTTGAAAAAAACAACTCTCTTTATATAATAACTATAAAATTATAACCTATCTATTTTTGTCCATATTTTATTTATTTTTATCAAATTTATATAGTTTTTGTTTATTCGCATTGTGAATGAGTTAAATTCTAATATACCTCAATTATATTGTTTTAATTAATGAAGTTACTCTAATTTGAATGAATTTAACAATTGGGTTAAGGAGTTCCTTTTAACTAATTGAAATATCCCATCTCTTAATATTATTAAATAATAATTAATATGCCTTTTCTTTTTAAATTCTAACTAAAGAAACAGCTTTTTGATATTTTTATATATATATAAAAAAAAAAGAGTAAAGGTTTTGTGTGGATAGGAACTATAGGTTAGCAGGTTTTAAAATTAAACCAAAATTACATCATAATCGATTTGTGAAATCAAGGTAGAAAACTAGAACTGAGAGTAATAAATTAAATAAAAATTCAAAATCATAATTTTTTTTATCTCCAATTCTATCTTTTCTTTCCCATATTGTAATTAGTGATGTCACACAACTTCTTTGTTTTCTTTAATAGATCCACGCTAGGCATTGCACTTTTTTTTTTAAAATTCTATTTAATCTCTTTTAATTCTGTTATTAAATGTGAAAAAATATACTTTTATCCTTTAAAAATTGTTTCATTTAAGCTACTTTAGCATAACCTTTTTTTTTTTTAGCAAAAAGATCTTTTTAGCTTCATTATTTATTAGATCGAATTTTGTTCACTGAGAGCATACATATTAGATTACGTTACACTTGAGGTTGTAGGCGACATAGAAAATCATATAAAATAAGTATGAGCACCAAAGGTCAACTCACATAAATTCATTCAGTTTGATATGTATTTTAAAATTGTAATTTAAGCTATTTAATTTTAAAAACTATAATATTATTAAAGGGTATATATAACTTTTTAATAATTTTAATATTTTATTTTTAGTATTTTTTCAGCTAAATTTATATATAGTTAACTTATAACATCATCTTAATCGAGGACTTAACTATAGCATTATGTAACACCCACTATATGGGTGAAAAAGAATTAAATAATAGATATGATTAATCTTTTAAGAAAATAAATCTTTTGGACCTCTAATAATAGAATTGTGGGAATGTAAGGTTATGGGTTGCCATGTCATATATGTTATATTACTCTATTTAATTTATTTGCTTAAGATATAACGTGTTGCTATTTGATTGATGGAATGTTGATTAATTAAAACACATTTTACTAAATTGTTATTATTAATAGATTTTGTTTTTAACCAACTTTAGTTCTTTTAATATTTTTAGTCTCAATTTTTATAAGATTATTTGTTTTTATTATACTTTATAGATTAATAAATAAATATACTATGTTGAATAAATTTATAAATAAAATTAATATACTAATAAATAAAACTTTACAGTAAATATATTAATTATAATTTTAAGGAAACAGAGATTTTGGCTTTAAATTTGACTTAAATTTTATTTGAGAAAAAAGATAGAATTAATTAAAATAATAAAAACAAAAAGGTAAATTGATCCAAAATTAAATATTTTACTTGTAATCTAAGATAACCTAAGGAATGAGTGGTATTTAGATTACACCCTATCTTCCATCATCTTAACATTATTTAAGAATGTAAAATTAAATCCAAATATTGTAATCTTATTCCATAATGTGAGATTACATGGTGTAATGTCACATTTGATTTACCAAACACATCCTTAAGATAATGGTAAATTTTAAAAGGAAAGATAATATTTTATAAGGTTATAATTATTATTTTGGTACAATGATGGTTCAAACACAAATCAATATTTGGGTAAATGCATACCCGCTACAACTTAGGTTCTTAATTAATAAGGCTGTAATTGTTTCAAAGAAGAATTTTATGGTAAATTAAATGATTATGTGATTTAATTAGTAACATAAATTCAATTAAATATTTTTATATAATAATGATTAAAAATATTTTTATATTTTTTGTTTTGTTTTACACATTATATTTGAGACTCGTGGTTGCCGCAGCTAATAATATCATTTTTAAAATGTAAACATGTATTCTCAAGAAATGCAATATACTTTATTTTATATAAGATTAATATGGGAAAATTTAAAAACAAATAATAATTATATTAAAAAGTTGTTAGTGCGTATTGATTAATTTTAAGGTTTTCAAGTGTTGAAAGTCAAATCTAACTTTCTTGATTCATGCATGGGTTGGAAAGTTTGTTGCCAAAGCCGCCCACAGGGGTAGGCTTTAATTACACAAAATCTGGCATGTGCCACACCACTCCGTCACGATCTAATACTACAACTATATCTCCTTAAAATCACAAGATAATAAAAAGAATTCCTAGTGTCCCCAGGAACAGGTTCAACTTGGACCGTCCACGTCCAATCATCGATGCTGCATATATTTATTTCGTATACTAGCTAGCCAGAATGCTTTACTGCTTTTAGAATATAAAAATGCCGGGTACAAAATATTTAAATCCGATTCTTACTTACAATTATGTTGATTTTCCAAAAACTAGTCAATAATGGTCCATAAACACAACGATTCCCTTTCATAGACTCACGTGATTGAATATTCTATACTCCCTCTTTTATTTTCTCCTCTACAAATCCATGTCTTATTTTCCTACCCAAACCCTATTCATACATAATACGCATCTGGAATATTGCTTTTTGCATTTATATCCTTTTTTCTTTTATGTATATCATTTGTTGGAATGAAATGAATATTATTATATTTATATGCATGTATGGTATCACTTAATTTAGACTAGGTTTAGAATCAAAATTTCTAAAATATTTTAACTGTCAACTTTAGTTTGAGTGGAATACAACAATCACACCCCTAATTATTTCAACTCAACAACTAAATAATACCTTCCTTTTTTCTAACCTTTTATATTTGTGATAGCTTTATGAATTTTTTTCATAAAAAAAATTAAATATATTTTATCTTTTGAATTTTAAATATTTTATTTTATAAGTAATCATAATTTTGGCTTTTAAAAATATAATTTTAAATTTTTTAGGACTTTTATTACAATATAAAACTTATTTTTTAAAGAGTAAGGACTATTTTGCTAAGATTTGTTTAGAGCAATGGTTAAAGCTCTTATCTAACACCTAGATGACATGAGTTCAAACTTTTTTATTCCCCTTCTCTCTCCTAATATTGTAATGATTAAAAAAAGAGTACAAACTAAATTGAAAAAAAAAAATTGTAGATGTTGAGGGTAAAAAAGTTATTCTACTTTTTTTTTTTTTTTTACAATTGCAAAATTGGAAGAAAAGATCAAGAATTTTAAATAAAAAAAAAACCATAGGTCTTCAAAGTCTCAAAATTAAAGTACAGAGAATAAAATTTAACATATTTAAACATTTTATTTAGTGCAATTGTTGCTGCTTATTCAAATAACAAGTTGGGTTGTATGTTAAATGTACATTGGATTAGAGTTGCTAAATCTCGTGGGGCATTCCAAGATGGTCTTTCTTGTACAAATAGTGTGTTATAATGGTGAAAACAAGTAGATGTTTTAGCAGAATGATGGTAAAGATAGAGAGAAGCTTGTAGTTAGACGTGGGGTTGCCCGTTTGGCTTATCCTTTCGGTCTACAGGAAGGATCAACAATGACCATGTTGTTAACCTTTGCCATCTATATCAAGTGAGTCTTATTTAGACAAAGATACAGGGAGCTAAAAGTTACTTTGTTCCTTAAAGTGGGGCGCTACTTAGCTCCCAACTGTTACTATTTAGATGGAGCAAGGCATGTGATTACGGAGCTTTAAGTCTCAATTTTTTTTTTTAATCAATCAAACATTTTTAAAGAAAAAACCATAAATAATAGTGGAAAGTGGGGTAGGTTTATGAAAAGATATTTACCAAGGATGTGAAGGCAAAGGTATAACTGTAAAGTTTCGAGGAAAGCAATAAAAAGGAAGAAAGGGGTGGTTTGGTATGAGAATCAGAAGGCATCACGTGATGAGTTTTTACTTTTTAAGCTTAGGATTTTGTCCCAATGATACTCACTAACACAACCCAACAAACATATACAAGAAAAAATTATTATCAAGGGAAAAAAACAAAAGCCATGACATACACACTCTTAATAATATTATTAATGATCACATAAACAATTAATCAAGATACTTAAAAGAAAGAAAATGGAATCGACATTAATATGGCTATTGGCACCCCTATCGAAATCTTCTTTTGTTTTTTTTTTTTTTAGGGTTTGGGCAACGCCAATAATTACTGCAAATAGATTTAATTTAAGTGTGAATATCGTGAACAACTTTTCATATACAATTCTACTACAAGGTTAATGATTGGGCCACATTTTCTCCTCCTTTTCGAATGAAAATCATAGTAATATTTATTTTATAATTATATTTGCTTTCACACTTTGGTATTTAAAATTCTTTCTCCATTTGATACATAAATTATTATTATTTTACCAATTTAACCCTCATGGAACACTGATAACTTTTGAGATAAAATGACATTAAAATGATAATTCGTGTATTAAAATGGTGCAAAATATATTTAAGTACCAAAGTTGTAAATAAGTAAAGTTTAAGGGTCAAAGTAGGGTATAAGTCTTTTTCTTTTATTTTTTAATATGTACTGAACGCATCATATATGGAAATTCATTGGGCCGCCGCTGCGAATTGAGATGAATAATTAATTACTTTCAGTCTCCTTTTCATTTTCAATTTAACATAAATTAAATAAAAAAGAAAGTCAAGTTGATTTTATATGGAAATTAATTTAATGGTCATTTGAGAATGAATTGGCAGACGTTTGATATATATATATATATATATATATATATTTAACCAAGATTTATATCGCATGGACGAGTACATAGTGAGAGGGTATGTCTTCTCATTATTGATAAAACAATTTTAAGTTAAAATTATGAGTTAATTGTATCGATGTAGTTAAACTTTAAACATTTTAATTATGTATTTAAATTATTAATGTTATATTAATAAAATTTTTATTAAAATTATTAATTTAACTGTTAAATGATATGTCAAATCTTATATGATATAATTTAAATTATAAGTATTAACTTGAATGAAACAAAGAGTTAAAACTCTTATTAAATACTTGTTTGACATAGATTCTATTAGAGTAACTACTGTTAATTGCAAGTAGTTATGAATTTAGTTATAGGGTAGTTGTGTTATCTGTTGTAACTACAAATATATGTATTAGAAGTCTTTAGCTTACACGTCAAGATCAATGGAATTTATTCTTTTCAACTCTCTATTTCTATTAGGGTATCAGAGTTTAGTAATTGTTGCTTGTTGCGTTGATGGATTCTGCATGTATGGGAGATTCTGTAAATGGAAGATTTTTTTTTAATCCATTTGCAATTACATTACAAAAGATAGCAATTTTAGTCAATGACAGTAATTTATTGGTGTGGAAACAAAATGTGTTGCTGGATCTTAAAACCCATCGCTTCCAATCTTTTATTGATGGAACGATTACTGTGCTATCGAGAGAAATTGTTGGGGTTGATGGTGTTCCAGTTGAAAATCCGGCTTATGTCTACTATGAACAGCAAGCTCCATTCTCTGTGCCTGGCTTCTTTCCTCTATTAGTGCTTCATTGCAGAATCAGTTGGTTGGCTATTCATCTTCGGTGTTTGAACTTTGGGAAACCCTAACACAGATCTTTGGCAGTCAGTCCACCACCAAAGCCATGCGGTATAGATATTTACTTCACAGTTTTAAGAACAATGATAGGTCAATGTCTACTTATCTAGCAAGGATTAAGCACCTTTTTGATTCTTTGCGAGGTGTGGCTAACCAGTGTCTTTGCAGGAGCATCAATCGGCTATTTTGAATGAGCTTCCATTGGCATATGACCATGTGGTCTCTATCATCACAACAAACAATTCATTTTTATTTACAAGGAATCTTGATGGCTCTTCTAAATGTAGAGGCTCGTTAGTAAGCTCATTTGTCACAAGTCCTGCCGTTCTCGACAAATCTTGCGGTGGATAGCAAATCATATGAATCGTTGTCATTAGATCTTCCCATGTATGCTGGTCACTGCCACCTCAAATATTCCAGTTTGGTCGTGGCTACAAAGGTTCTCGTGGGCGATCTAGAGGAGGCACATGATTGAAATGTCAAATATACAACAACTTTGGGCATATTGCCTGCCATTGCTATCATAGATATGATGCGATGTAAGATGAAAATGAGGGTGAGAATGTTAACCTTAATTTGGGGTCAGATGGGTCAAGTCAATTAGGTCATGTTTTTCGTCGGCCTACTTTATAAACAAGTCATACGCCTGTTTTTGCATATATGTGTCTAACTGCCAATGGGCTACCCGTTTCACCTTTAGTTAGGTTGGGTGGATCTCAGGTGCCTGGGTCGTTTGGATTTAAGCATTATAGGCTTCTTAATCAGACTTATTCATCTTTTGGGTTTGTTAATACCCATTCTCCTAATGTTAGGCATCAGTCATGTTTTGCCTATAATAATTGTTCTAGAAGTTCGGCGGGTTTTGCAGGGGTTTTGAATACGCAAACATCCCTTGTTGCATCAATGCCTATAACTCCATTAGCTATTTCTGGCTCTGCTTGCTATCCAGATAGGGCAACAACACATATGGAAAATGAGTTTGTTAAGCTTACTAACTGTCGTGTATATGATGGATCTAGTAAGGTGAGTAATGGTCATTCCATACCCATTTCCCATATTGGTGAGTCTGTTTTATCTTATGGATCTCACTCTTTGTTGTTTAAAGATTTATGGTATGTACCTACCATTCATAAAAATCTCTTATCTGTGTCAAAATTTTCCAAAAACAATAATGTGTATTTTGAGTTTTATCCCACTTACTGTTTTATAAAAGATTTAACAACTCGTCAGATATTGCTTCAAGGCAATGAGGTAAATAGGCTCTATTAGTTTGCTTCTAGTGCATCTGAGCTAGCATAAACTGTTGAAAGTTCGTCGTCGAATGGTTGTGATGTGGTGTGTAAGGATCTTGAGGCAAATTACATGCTCGAGCTAAGCATGTTGAACTTGATTTGCATTTTGTGCATGTTAAGGTTCTTAGTGGGAAACTTCAAGTTAATCATATATCTGGAAGTGATCAAATAGTTGATGTACTTACCAAGCCATTAATTGTAGTAGTGTTTTCTTGTTGTCGTAATAGGATGAATGTACTTGTAAAAGCCTATTTTTAGTGAAATCAAAATAGTGGTTTTGGACCACAAATCTGACGAATAAATATTTATTTTATTATTAATTTAGTGTCTATAGAATATTAATAAGGTCGTATAAAAATTTTGTTAATAAATTTTGATGTTTGCATGCTTAATTAAGTGAAAATGACTAAATCATAAAATGTGTAAAAGTGGAGTTCTAGTAGTTACAGGTATCCAACAACCATGAAACTTTAACGTAAGAGGACTTAAGTTGGTAATTAGACCATTATTATTATTATTGGACATTTATGGACATAAATTAGATGATTTTTATGTTAAAAGATAAGGTTAATTAAGTAATTCAATTAATAAGTTAAAGTTAAAATAATAAAACAAAAGTGTCATCTTCCTAATTTCCATCTTCCACCGAAATTGATATTGGAGAAGCCATGGTTAGGGTTTGAAAGCTTCAGTCACTTGTTTAGCTTGTATGTAAGTGAAAATTCATCATGTTTTTAATGATTTTTATGTTTTTGAAGTCGTTATAGCTTAATCTATCTACCCCAGGGACTAATTTGAAAATTTGTTAAAGGTTTAGGGTTTTTCAATGAGCATGTTTGCATGATGCTTGAAATTTAATGAAAGATTATGAGTCCTTGTTGTTAAATAAACAAGTTTTGTAAATGGATTTTTGATAAAATTATCATTTAGGGACTTATTTGTTAAAGAAGTAAAATACCATGTAAATTTGTGAAACGATGATTTGTATGGGTTGATATAAGTCCCTAGGTATTTCGGATAGCATGAAATGAGGATGAAATTACATAAATTTCAATTTATGAGCTTAAGGACTAAATTGTAAAGAAATTAAAATATGAAGGGAAAATGTGTAATCTTACAAAAGTATGAATTTGGAATAAATTGAATAGTATGAATATTAAATGGATTGAATTTGATTATTTAGATCAAGATCAACCTCGTACGGATCTAGATCGAGGAAAAGCTAAATCTTCGGATTAGTTAATCTTATTTCGACATCTTTATAATCAAGGTAAGTTTGTATGTTTCAATAATGTTTTAATGTTATTTTGATATATATGTTATAGTGCTATTTATCATGTAAACGAACGATGGAAATCCAACTATGTTTCGATGATTATCGAACCCTGTTTGAACCTTAGGAATATATAGAATACAAATGATATGTCATTAGGGTTACCATGTTTCAAGTGCTGGTCCTGAATGTCCCACTGATGGCAAGTTCCGGCATTTGTTGCAGATACTCATCAGCTTGTGTGAGCAGCATCGTGTAACTTTTATTTCAATCGTCAGCTTGTTTGAGCAGGCCCATTTTATGGCTCAAGTGAGCAACGATGTAAAGGAAAAAGAAAAGGAAAAGGGAAAGGAAAAGGAATGGTTTCGACCATATGTTTAGCACACTTTATGTGAGCTTTCTCGCGTATCTGATATTATTCTAAGTAGTTCAACAGGCATGAAAAGGGAAGGAACGGTAAATGTTCCAATGGATATGTTATGAACCTATGGAAAAGTATGAAATGATAATGATCTATGAATGTATATCTATGTTTATGAAAGTATGAATTCCATGGCATATTGTTCATGTGAATTTACCTTACATATGATAATTTAAGTGAATTATGTGTTAATGCACTAATAATTGTTGTGATGATGTTTAGGCTTGTGCCAAGCTATTGGTTGGATTGAATTATGTTTAAATTATAAAGTTATGCATTGAAATGGTAAGCTATATTTATGATTTACGAACTCACTAAGCATTTTATGCTTATGTAGTTTTCTTTCCTATGTTTTATAGATTATCGGAAGCTCAATCAGTTTGGAAACTCGTCGGAGACCTATCATACTATCCATCGAATATATCCGTAGATTTTGACGTTTTGGCCAAGGTTATAATGGCATGTATAGGTTGACTTATGTTTAATGTTTGGGTTGAATGCTAAGTGTTGATTTTGGTATGTATATATATGTTGGTTGCTTGGTACCATTTGGAAATGGTTGATTTGTGTTACTTATATGATTTTGATGCATATGAATAATGGTCCAAATGGTAAATTTATATTGACATGGTTTAGGTCAAGAATGACATGTTTTGATATGAAAATAAGTTAGTTGTGTATGGCCAAATATGCATAAGTTTAGATGTGTTAAATGGTTTGTGATTGAAGTGCCTTATTGGCATATTGGTTGTATGGATTAATGGTTTAGTGAATTGGTCATTTTATGCATGTTTTGGGTATGTTTTGATGCCTTGGTCATATGTGCAAATTGTGTTTAGGTACATGCTTGAAGTGGGTGAAGAAAATGGCTTGATTTTGGCCAATTTCTTGTCCACACGGCCTAAGACACGGGTGTGTGTCTCAGCTGTGTGTGGCACACAGTCATGCGACACAGCCGTGTGTCCCTTGTAGGTTTCAAAAGTTCCAAGTCAGGTAGTTACATGGCCTAGCGCACAGCTTGGCACACGGGCGTATGAGGCCATTTCAAGTGTTACACGGCTTGGCACATGAGTGTGTGGCTTGGCCATGTGACCCAAGTCAGAGAGTTATACGGGCACGGACACGAGCTGGGACACGCCCGTGTGTCCTTATTTCTATTTTTACACGACCTGAGACACGGGTGTGTGTCTTAGTGGTGTGACCTCTGCAGTTTAAAATTTCTAACTTTTTCCTCCATGTTCCAAATGTTTTCGATTTAGTTCCGAATCATTTCTAAAGTGTTTCTAAGGTCTCAAGGGCTTAATTAAGGGACAATATGCATGTTGATGAATGAATTATACTATGTTTATATCAATGTTTGGAAATGTATGTTTTTATGTTACGGTTTTACGGTAATACTCTATAACCCTATTTTGGCAATGGATATGGGATAGGGGTGTTACAGTGCTAGCTCTTGATGATTTTGTTCGAGAATATAGAGAAAGAATATTACAGTAACCAATGTTAGTTACAAGTAGTTATGAATTTAGTTATAAGGTAGTTTTGTTATCTGTTGTAACTACATATATATGTATGAGAAGTCTTTACCTTACACATCAAGATTAATGAAACTCATTCATTTCAACTATCTGTTTTTGTTAGGTTTGAATCATGTTACCCCATCCTCTGCCCTTAATGTTGTACAAAAAATGAAAAAATGAAAAAATCTAAAGAAAAAATTAATATTGTATATGGATATGGTAGAAATCTTAGTTTTGAGATTTTTGAAGCTTTTAAAGAAAATACTACCCACTATTCTTTCTTTCTTTCTTTCTTTTTTTTTTTTTACTTCATTTTTAGTTTTTAATTTTCAAAGTTTTGAAGCAACATTTTATTTTTCTTTGAAACTTTCATTTTAAATTATGTCACATAAGATTTTGAGTATCATTTAATGGTTAAATTAACAATTTAAATAATGGAAGGACCTAATTGATATAACATCGATAATTTAAATGACATTAAAACATTTTGAAATCTTAAGACTAATTTAGAATAAAAGCCAGAGTTTGAGGATATTTGTTACAATTAACTCTGAAATTGCAGCACAAATAATACCAATTCAAATAATTATAATTAAAATTAATCATTATAAATTACAATGTAATCCATAATTAAAATAACATCTAAATCATTATAACAATTTTCATCAATTAAGTTTTAAACCATTTCCATATTACCCACTCTCTTCAACATTATAATAATTTTCATCAACCAGTTGAAGTATGTGGAAGTCTGAGATTAGAGCATCCGGATCAACTTCATTGATTAAGTAACCGGTCGATTTATGGAGGTGGAAACAGGTTGAAAAATACGGGCACTCTCCTACAGTGGTACATTCCATCGCCTTAAAAGAAGGTTGGATGCATATCCCACTATGTTACTCAAATTGGCTTTCCAGTAACCGTCCGGGGATAAGGGAACACCTAAAGGAATAGCCAGAAAATAGAATGGATCATATGACAGCTGGATTGTATGATTCAGACTTTCACTATTGGTGATAATTATGAATTAAAGTTAGAGGGTAGTGGGGGAAGACCTGATTATGGGTCGGGCCAGGCCCGGCCTGAAGGCTCGCCCGAAAAATGGGAGGGTTCGAACAAAAATATACGGCCAAAAAATAAGTTTGGACAAAAAACAGGGCCCGTTTAGAAAACAGTCAGGCCTCGAATAATTTTTTTTGGCTCAGGCTCGGCCCAGCCCAAATTATATAATAATTATGTTATTTTATTTTTAATTGTTTTAAATTTTTAACTTTACTTTTCTAATTTGACTTTCACTTTCGTACCTTCCTCCCCTTATTCCTAATTCCAGAATCAAAATCCCTAAACCACCACCACCTCTACCGATCCAACAGTGCTGTTTGTCAGCGCTACTTACCAGTCACCAGTCACCACATTCATCTCCACCTCTCACCAACTTCCTTTGTCGCTGGCGCCCACCTGATTTCCTCAACTGACTCAGATAAGAAATCTCATTTTCACTTTCTTTTTGTTTGGTCACCGAGAAAATGAAGGAAAGTTTTGATTCTGTTTTATGTTCCCCTACTTTATTCACTCTGTTTTTGTGTGGGATTCCTTTGTATGTAGTTAGGGTTTGCTGCACTTACTAGAAATCTAGTAAAATAAAATACAATAAAATGGTTGGTCGTCCATCTGGTTCTAATTCGAAAACCAAAAATGGAACTCTTAAATCTAATGGCCATTCAAGTATGTAAGTTAATAATGACCAGCCACAACTAAGTTGCATTTTTTTGCTTCTTTAGCCTCTGCCACTTCTTCTTTTCAATTTATTTGCCTCCAAAATTTCAAGTGTTTTTTTTAAGATTTTTTGCTACCTCGAAATTTCACAAATTCTGTGAAAACTTTTGGGGGAATAAAATTA
The DNA here is from genome assembly GCF_025698485.1 of Gossypium arboreum. Lineage (NCBI taxonomy): Eukaryota > Viridiplantae > Streptophyta > Magnoliopsida > Malvales > Malvaceae > Gossypium > Gossypium arboreum. The sequence continues at coordinate 122,370,659 of NC_069075.1, forward strand.
AAATGCTGGTGGCATTATGGGGGGAGAATATGAGATTGGTATGGAATTCATTAGAAATTTTATTCAAGGTACAAACAACCATATGAAATTGGATTATTGGTAACCGGTGGAAGAATATATGGATTTCGTCATTGCATTTGGATGTCGATTCCGATTTTGCTGAGAAAGATCTGTCGGGTCGATACGTTAGGGTATATTTTTCGCAACCTTTTATTTATGTATATTGTTGTTTATCTCTTGCATTGTTTATAGTTTACCTATTTGTTTGGTTGCTAAGAAACTTGGAGGAAAGCAATTTGTTAAGTAGCTCATAATCTTTATATTTTAAAATTTAAGCAGACCTGGTAGTTTGAGATTATGCTTAAAAAACACATTTTGGGAAATAACAAAAATAATATTTTGGACAAATTTTTGTTAATTTCCTTCATAGAATTTTTTGTCCGAAACTCAAATTGATATTATTTTCTTTCAATATCTACAGTGATATACTCATTTAAACATTCTAAGAATTCCATTAGAACACCATGATTGACTAGCTTAAAGAAGCCAGATTCCTCACAAGCCTTAACTATGAGGGTCTTTGCTTCAGGGTCCCTCAAGTTTACCATTGGGATTCCTTTGAAAACACTGGTGGTAGGCTTGCATGTTTTGATCAAAGAGCAATGGTCTAATGCTGCAGATTGTGAATGCACAAGCATGTTTTAGAAACTTTCTTACGAATTTAAAGCCATGAGTACGGTCATTTACTACTCTAAGTTGCATTGTTTCAATCATTTTCTTCTAATTATCTAAATTCCATTTTTTATTAAATTTTTTTGTTAAATTTAATTCTTAATTCAAGTTTAATTAATTAAATAAAAATAAATTTAGAAGAGAGTTCACATATTTATAAATTGTGAGTCTTGAATATGGAGTTCGATCTTGTTAATAAACTAAAGCTTTATTAGTTGAATTTAAATTCTAATTAATCATTAAAACCATAAATTTAATGTTTTATTAAAAAGTATATAAATCGATTGCATTTTAGCTTGATTGATATTAATATTATTATTAATACACTAAATCGTATATATCGTCTTATTTAAGGTATATGGTTAAATTATAAATAATTATAAATATTGTATAAAAATTATATAATCATAAACAATTAAAATATATATGAGATTTGGAACTTAGCTCATTGGCCTAACGACATTAGATGTTTACTTCAAAAGATCTACGTGATGAATTCAAATCATAAAGATAATTTTATTTACTTTTATTAGGGAATCTGTGAATCAATTATAAATATAAAAATATGAATATTTGAATGTTGAATTAGATCCGATGTTTCATGAAAATGGTTGGGCGTTCTAAAGATGGTACTTTAAATTATTGAAAACTGAACAAATTCTGTTTGACTTGTGAGTAATAATGATAAAATGCATATAGAAACCGTGTTTGTCAAGAAATAATCAAATTATTATGGTTTGTTTTTAAACCATTCGTATTTTCTGTTATTATTATTATTATTCAAGTTGTGCCTTAGAATTTCCAACATTAATCCTAAAGAGTTTGCGCCATGTTTCCTGCTTTGAAACTTACTTAAATTCTGTATCTTCTTTTTTTTCAAGAATAATTTGGACTAATTTGTGCTAACATTTTATGATAGTAAATAATAATATGGAATAATTCATATATTATATATAATTGTTGAACAATTATATAATCTTTTGGTTTATTTGGATTTCAGGACTTGAGCTTTTATGACTATGGCTAGTTCGAACACTCCTATACATGTGGACGATAGGTTTAATGAGTATGAAAGTGCTCTCAAACATCAAAAGTCTTCCACTTCAAAGGTGTGGGATGAAATGACAAAGCTTGAATGTAAGAACAAAAATGAATTGAAGGCACAATGTAATCACTATAAAAGTATCTTCTCTACTAAATCTTCTAGTGGAACCTCTCATTTAAGATGTCATCTAAATCATTGTTTGAAAAAAATTAATAATGATATCACTAATACAACATAACCACTCAACCATCATTAGGAGGTGGTCAATCTATAAAAAAACTATAAGTTTGATGCTGATGAGTGCCGTCGAGCTGCTTCTACTTTTCTTGTGTGTGGCAAGCACTCATTTAGGACAGTTGAAGAACCGGGATTTAGATACATGATGAGAATTGCTAGTTCTAATTTTAAGAATATAAGTAGACATACAGCTGCTAGGGATGTTCTAATGTATTATGCAAAAGAGAGAGATCATGTTTAAGAAGAGTTGGCTAAAGCACCTATTTTAATTTGTCTAACTTCCGATAATTGGAACTCGAAGCATACTAATGATGAATATATTTACATTACTGCTCATTTGATTGACAAAGATTGGAAGCTACAAAAGAGGATCATAAGGTTTAGAGCTTTATTTCCTCCGTATGATGGTTTGAACATAGCAGATAAACTTGTTTTATGTTTATCTTAATGGGGGTATAGGTAAAATAATTTTTAACATCACATTGGATAATGTTTCTTATAATGATGTTATGAATTTTTGTTTTAAAAATCATTTTCGTGCGAACTGAGCTATTTTGTGTGATGGTGCTTTTTTTCAAGTTAGATGTTGTGTACATATATTGAATCTTATAGTTAAAGCTGGTTTAGAACTTGCTAATGATGTTGTTGGTAAGATTCGAAATGAAATTAAATACATAAAAAAGTCGAGAATTCATAGGAAAATATTTTATGATGTGGTGGACAAAAGTTTTCATTTGAACGTGACCAAAAAGTTGCGCCAAGATGTGTGTGAGAGATGAAATTCTACTTATTTGATGCTTGAATCTTCTCTTTACTATAAAGATGTGCTAGATTATTGGGGCCAACGGGAGAAAGATTATCAAATATTTGCACTTTCTAACGAGGAGTGGAGAAATGTTGCTATTCTTTGCAAATTTCTGAAAGCCTTTTATGATGTGACTTGTGTTTTTTCTGGTTCTAATTATCCAACGGCTAATCTTTATTTTAGAGGGGCTTGGAAGGTTCACAAGGTCTTGCTTGATATAGTTAAAGGTCCTTATTGTTTTTTAACTCTAATGGTTAAGCAAATGCAAGAGAAATTTAATTGGGCTGAGTATTCGTTGATATTGTCATATGTTGCAATTTTAGATCCTTGTAACAAGTTGAATTATGTGCAGTATTGCTTTACTACAATCTATGGTATTCATGCTTTAGATTTTGTTGAAACCATTCTTAGTAATCTTAGACTCTTGTTTGACGAGTATGTTAAGAAATCCAAATCCACGCCTTCCTCTTTGGTTGGGAGTTTTAATGTTTCGGATAAAGTCCTGTTGATTCTAGTTTGCATCAACACAATGTTAATAGTGCTGATTTGGGGGGAGGTTTTGATGAGAGTGGTGATTATAAATGGTATTTAAATAAATCTAGCACTAAGAGTGAAAAGTCATAGTTGGACATTTATTTGGAAGAACTAGAGCTTGAGCTGAATAGTCAAATAGATGTTTTGGATTATTGGAGTAAAAGTTCAGTTCGATATAATGAGCTTTCATTATTGGCTCGTGATCTTTTGGCAATTCCAATATCGACTGTAGCTTCCAAATCGACTTTAGCATGGGTAAGAAAGTTATCACACCTTTGAGGAGTTCACTTAAGCCAAAAACGGTTCAAGCCGTTGTTTGCTTTGATGATTGGATGCGAGCTAAGGGATTTTCAACGGGTAATTATTATTCTCGTTTTATTGTTGTAATTTTATATTATTCTTTTATCAATTTGATTATCTAATTATTTATTCTTATTTCATGTTAGAAATTAGTTGCAAGAATGATGATGACGATGAGGATGATGTTTCTTCGATTGGTTTTTAGGTTACCTTTCTTTTTAATTATTGACAATTTAATTTAGCTTACAATTTATAGTTTGTTATAAAATTAAATATGTTGATTGGTTAATGTATAGATATTCCGGTTGGTTGATTATATTTTGCAGGTTTTTGGTGTTGTTTTGGTGTTGTTGGTGATGCTTTTTTTGTGTTGTTTGGTGCTATTTTTTGTGTTGTTTTTATGTTGTTTGGTGATGTTTTGATGCTATTTTAGTGTTACTTTTTGTGGTGCTTTATTGTTCTTTTGCAGCTATTTATTATGTTGTCTATTGTTGTTTTTAATATTATTTCAATATTGTAGAACATTTGTTTTATTATTAATTTGGTTATTATTTTAGTTCTAACTTGTTTCAATTTTAATATAACCACTTTTTATTATATTTTCAATTTTATATTGTTTTAAGAATTAAAATTTGTTTTTATGTTTTTAAATTTATTTAATTTATTATATTTTAAATTTTTTATTTAATAAAATAAGCTAAAAAAATAATATGGGTCGGGCGAGTGGAGCTCAAGCTTAACAATTTTATTTTAGACTGGACTTGAACAATTTTTAAACCTATATTTTAAGTTAAACTAGACCCAAACCCAACGCGGCTTGACCATTATCAGCTCTAGAGGTACCTACAAAACAAAAGAGTTGCAAGTTTGAAGAGTAGTGGTTTGGATTTCAAAGCGAAGGAAGAAGAGTGTCAGCATCAAAGGGTTTTTAATTTGGTAGGTCAGGATTCCCATTCCTGTACTTAGTCTTGATGACAATATGTGGAGGTCACACATTTAGTATCATAATCAAGTCAAATCAAGAAAAAAACAATGCTTCTAATATTTTTATTTTTACTTGTTATGAATTATTAATTTTTAAAAATTACAAAATGTAATGCTTTTATGGTTTTTATTGAATTATTTTATCAATTATTATTTTTAATTCCAAATTAACGTATCTTATAAATTAAATACAATAAAATCGTGTATAAATATTATTTTACACAATTATTAATTAAAATACGAGTTAATTTATAATTATAAGTAGTATTATCATATGCACACATTAAATTATTTAAATTTACTTATTACCTAACTAATTAATTATTAAATTCAAATTTGGATAGATTTGGATGGATGTTAATATTATAATTATTTTATGCACACAACAAAGAATTTTGAATTTCAAATTTGTTTACTAGCCTTTAATTAATTGGAACTCATAAATAAGATTAGTTTGATTGCAGCATTTTCTCCTAAAGTAATTGGAAGAAATTTATAATTACGTCTTAATGTAACTAATGTAAATTTAGGGTTTTGATCCTTATTATTTGTACTTTTTAATTACATTTAATTTTTTTCTGAAAAGTACTGGATTTAAGCCGAAAACAATACTGTTTACGTTTATGAATTTGAGCATATATAATTCAATTGAATATTGACAAAATATAAGCAATGATAGTGATTATATTTATTTCTTTAAATTAACTTTTCCTAAAAGTTAGCATATAAAGCTAGTTTAAAAGGAGTTATATCCCAGAAAAACAAAACATTTCGGTCATCATTTAGAAAACAAAATTTATAACATGATAAAAATTTGTGGATAAAAAATAAAAATAAAAAAACAGTACGGATGCCAATATAGGAAAGGAAAGGAAATTATGTGTTTTTTTCTTTTTTCTTTCCCTATACATAGGCTAGGTCAAAAACACACTATATTAATGTCGGCATTTTATTGAAATTTATTTGAAAAATAAATTTTAATTTTTAGAGAGTTTATTTTGGAATAATTTTGGGCAAAATCCTTTAGATCAACAATTACAAAGCTTTAAACACATTTTGGAATAATTTTGAATTATCTCTTATGTGTTTAGACATGGTAAATACATTCAATGAACTTCCGATCGATAAAAAATACATGTTATATAAGTGCAATAAGGCATGTCTTGAAATAAAACTTGTATGTATTGAGACATTGACCTCATGTCTCGAGACTTAAGGGTTAATGTCCTGAGACATACTTATTTACTATATAGATATTTAAATTTTTATATCTTGAAATATAAAATTCATGTCTTCAAATTTTAGAAATCTGAAATAAAAACTGAACTTTCAAACTTATTTATCTCAATATTTGGGGGCAAGAAACCAAAAATTATACTCCAAAACACTTGTAAGCCATGCTAAAACACACTCATACATTACCAACATATGGCACATCACTTTAAAGCTTTAAAGTCCCCTGAGAGATCATTCAAGCACCGTACAATGACCACATATTCATCCAAAAAATAATCATGTTCAAACAGTAAGGAAATATATTCAAAGTAGTTATAGTGCATGTATGCATCTCAAAGTTAAGCATTCATTCAACCATGGCAAGGCCAACCACTTGCTAATCCTCAAAACAAAACATTAATAGCATTCAACATCAAAACCCTCGAATAATAAAACTAAAATATATACAATATAATTGAACACCTAAGTACATGTCATGGAAGAGTCATTGCTATATATACACATATCAAAGTGTTATGCTTTTCGAGTCTTGCTATGATGATGTGATCCAGAGATGAGTTGAGATCATGATAACGGGGCATTAAGCAAGCACTAACAATCTACTAGATGTCAGTTTTTTCGTTGGTAAAGGATTCTTAGCAAATATTGAAATGATTAGAAGTAAAATCCGTTGGGAAGGTGATGAATAAGTGAGGTAAAAAGAAAGGAGGTTTAGGGGTGGTGAATGTTGAGGAATAGAATGTGTCACTTTTAGCAAAATAGTGGTGGTGATTGGCTAAAGAATCTAAGTTGAGGTGGAGGAGGATTCTTACATTCATACATGTTGAATCACAAAAAAACTGCAGTAAAAGGAACCCCAAATGTCCAAAATCTGGAAGGACATTATTAACAATTGGAATCAGACTTTGATCGCTCAAAATACGGTGTACTTTGGAAAATGGAAGTACCACAAAAACTACAAGGCGTTCTCTCTGTGGTTGGTGGTGTTAGATAGTATTTACCCTTAAGTTAAAAAAGTCCTTATTTATTTGACAGAGGAGTGCAGTGTTGTTATCATCCTCTTTCTCATTATCCACATTATCTGGCTTGCCTTAAACCCAAATGTTTCTAACCATAATTCCTCTACCAATTAGCAATTAGTATTATTGTTTCGCAAGGAGGGCGACGATTCAAGTTTCAGATTAAAAAAATGAGACTATCCTACACGTGAAATATAGAAAAAAAGAAAAGAAAAGAAAAGAAAAGAAAAGGTATTTGTATTTGTATTTGTATTAACAAAGAGAATCCAGCAGCCTATTTGTTGTACCCATAGTTCAAATGGGGGCACATGACATGATTTCACCTACTACTCCTCCATTAAACAAAACAATTAAGTGTTGTGATGCTTTAAACAATTCCCAGCATTTTGTATACTAACCACATTATATTCTATAAATTAAAATGTTTAAAGTCTGGAATATATATTTTTAGTGTAATTATACATTTATTCATCAACTGAGTTGAATTGTAATTTTATTTTAAATGTGTCAAATTAAATTTCAGAAATTTTAGAAGGATTAAATAAAGTCATAGTGTAAATTTATTATTATATTAATTTATAAGGGACTAAAACAAAATAAGAATTACCATTTAAAGGGGGCACGGCCCTGCCTAACCTTTTGACGCCGTCCCAGCCTGCAAGCAGGTAAATGGACAAATCACTTTCACCTAATAAAGCATCCTCAAGTATTTTGGCTTTTATTATTATTATTTATCATCATCAATTGGTGGAGCGAAATTATTCATGCCATTTTACTTTATTTGTTTGCTGCCAAAACCCTTTTGTTTTTTAATTTAAATTGCTTTGCAGCCTTTTAATCTTTTTACTCCTACTCTCACCCAGGGCAAAGGCAGAACAAGTTTTAGGGCAAAATGAAAATTTAAATTTTTATCATTTTTAAATTATTAAATCAATTTTTTTATAATTTTAAGAGCAGTTAAAGTATAATTTTATCTTTATTAATTTAAAATTTTAATTTTTTAAATAGCTTAAATAATAATTTTTTTTTTTATTTTAGGAGAAGTCGGGACACCTACTAGCTATCCTAAATTCGCCTCTGATCTCACCTCTTTTCTCCCTCATCCAATCCAAGCTTTACCCAATTCTCTAACACTCAAAATCTCCAACAATTATTTTTTTTAAAAATAAAATATATATTTAATTATTTATAAGTAATTTTCTTAATATTAATCTTATTATAAGTTCTTATCATATTTGTTCTTTTTGATACAATGCCTATAACTATCTATTGTCTTTCTACAACCCTTAAATAAGAGAAAATGCGATTCAATGCACTCGAACCCATATTCTCCTGCACTGGTAATAATATCAATGATAAATTTAAATCAAAACATTTATTAAACAAATAATAAATCAAAATAAATCCGTTCGAATTTCAAAAATTCATGTTCTAGTCTACCAACCTCAAACTTTATTGCATCACAAATGTGGTTGTTTAATTTGTTATATATCGGGTGATAAAAAATTATGTAATAAATATATTTGTAAAAATTAAATAAAATTTTGATTTGAATAGTAAAATTAAATGTTTAAAAGATATTGTTTCATGAATTCAAATATTACTATAATTAAATATATTTATTTTAAACCATAATAATTTAATTTAATTTGTACATACAAAAAATATTTTAATAATTTTCCAACTAAATTCATCATCAATTGATTCTAAAATCAACATATAAGGACATAAATAAATACACAATTCTAAACCTTAAATCATATTGCATTTAGGTGCTTAAACCCACAACTTTCAGCTATGGGGTTATCAAATAAAAGCTTTAAAACGTATGAAAAGCAAGTAAGGTGGTAGTAAATTAGATTTGGATGGTGTATACTCCATACACAATATTAGTTTAACACAAGATGTGTTGGTACAAAGCTCTTAAAGGGAAGATGCAGAGATATCATATGGCCTAACATGAATGTCATCAGACAGGCAGAGTCCCAAATTTATTTCATATATTTTTTCAGCAGACTGACAGGCAAAGCATCATGTGCAAGTGCAGAAGATAGAAGGATTGGGTAAGTTCCGTATGGTTTAAATCTTATGTGCGGAAAACACTTTGGATCTTTCCATAAATTTTTGTTTTCTTTTTTGTTCATTAGGATCTTTACATAATTGGAGTGAAGGGTTTAGGGTTCAGAAAGTAGCTAATGTACTATGAAAGTACGTTGTTAAGAATCATGCAAAAGTCACCATCTCAATCTGGGCCGATGATGATTTTTGTCAGTTGGATCCCACTTCATATTACTCCCTCAGCTGCATCTACTTTTACCATTCTTTTCTTGTTTTTGCTTTCACTGAGATCTCTCAATCACCATTTTATTTATTAACCAGTTTCCATTGCTTACAGGAAAAAGGTTTGGGATCCCATCGAGTGGAGCAAACTTTCTTTTTATGTCCATTAAAATGTATTGTAAATTATGGACCTTTGTGTGCTGAACCTAGCCCAAATATACCTCTTATTTGTCGCGCACTTAGCCCTAATACAAACTTGGTTGTTACTTTAGCCATGGGCCAATTTCAATTTATGCAGATGTTGCATCCAACTTCAATCCATTTCATCATTGTTTTTTTATACAATCCCTCTTCAAAACCCTTAAAATGGATGATAGTATGTGTACTCAAATTCACATATTCTTAATTATTGCAATAACAATAGATAAACTAACTAAATTAAGCTCCAATGAACTTAATTATTTATTGAATTTAATTTTTAAATATATAATGTGAGATAAGAATAATGAAAATTTTAATTGAACCAATCCTATAACGCATTAGTGATAAAATAAAATTAATATAATAATTATTGATAGGGTAGTAAAAATTGTATATAATTATCATGAGAAAAAAGTAGGGAGTAGTTGTTTCTTTTAAATGAATTTTTATTTTATTATTATTTTTAAATATTTAAAATTTAAATTTATAAAGGTTTGCTTAGTTGGTCAATTCTTAGATTATGATTCGTAATGTTACAGTTTGGAATGTGATTACATTGTTTCAATTCTAACATTATAATCATCTCGTAATCTCATATTCTCAAGTAGTGTCAAGATGTCATAAAATAAGGTGTAATTTCATTACCATCTATTCTATTTTAAATTTTAGACCAATTTACCTTTTTCTAATTATTTTAATTAATTTAATCCCTTTTTTCTAAATAAAATTTAAGTCTAATTAAAAAATCTATTTTTTCTTAAGAATGAAATAGTAGAAGATTATTATATATACTTTAATAATTTATTTATTAGTATATTAATTATAATTAATTTTCATAAATTATTATAATTAAATTCATTTCAACATTGTATAAAAAATAAAAATGATAAGGAAGTGTTTTATTTTTGTGGTTGTTGTTGAGATTGTTTAACGTGATAATGTGCATGTTAAGGGTTTTATTTATTTATTTATTTTTATTGGATGAATTTACTTTTCTGGTCTCATTTATAGTAAAAGAAGAATAAATATATGAAAAATGAGATGATTATTTATGATGTTTTCAATCCTATTGTAATGTATATAAAATTAATCTCATTTAATCTATAACATCAATTAAGATAGGAGGAAGAAATAAAGTGATTACAACAGCAATTTTATCATCATCTCACCAGAACTTGGGCTCAAAGCTGGTTAATGTGTAGCATGCATTAATAACTGTAGTTGTAAAATTAAGATAAGAATTAAGGATACAAAGCACATGCACATCATTGTTTAAATTTGTCAGTTTGTTGAATTGCATCCCATTGAGCCCTATTATGTGGGGCTGACAATTTCCGGACGATCTGCAAGCTGTATATTTAATGATATAATATCTATCAATCTGACAGCGACAACTCTTGGAAACCAATACCACTTTACCCGCATCTTTGCTTGTTTGAAATCGCTTAGAATAGGATTTTTGAAAAAATTAATTGAATCGAATTTTTTAAATAAATTAAATTTTAGCTCAATTATCAAACCCAAAATCATCCCAATTATAGCGTTTCAAAGACATACATTTACTTATCGGAAAATAAAATATTTGAATACTGATATAATCTTTTTATCTTACATTTAACTTCATTGAAATAAACTTCAGAAATGTAAAAGATATAGAATTTTCTTTTTTAAAATTGTAAAAAGCTTATTGTTTGAGATGATATAATATAAAGATAACCTTAATATTCAATTAGGATTTACAAATCATAATCTTAATGTTTATTTTATGTTTATGTTGTTGTTATTTGTTTGTGCTTATATATTTTTCTATTATGTTTTCACAAATATTTTTCCTTTTTCTATTTTTTCCAAATTAAATTTCAATGTTTAATATAAATTATTTGGGTTTTAACTCAAACCAAATAATGTTGGGTTTAATTACTTTTTACTTTTTGACTAAGTTAATTTTGATGTGATATTAGAAAACTACTCGACTGTTTTTTTTTTAATTTACATGATTTGTAGTTTAATAATTCATTTTAAAATTTTTATATCTCATATGACACGATATGTGACATCATGAGAGGATACTTGAGAGACATATGTGGACGACCTTGCACTTACTTTCCAGCCTATAACACTTGGCATATTCTCCACCTAAGTGCTCAGACAATCCTCTATCACCTAGCTAGTCACTGAGTGACCAACCACCTAGGCACCCCATCTTCTTGGTCACCCACTTTTAGTAAGTACGCATTCACCCCTAGAGGGGGCTACCAATGGACAACTAAGCTTAACAACTTCATACTATCTCATTCAAGAGAATGTTAGAACAGTGCCATGCATGAGGACAATCCACGTGCAATGGCCTTGCCACTTGGCTAACCACACAATTATCATGCCCTGAATTTTTTGGTGGCGTGGCCTCGCTGAGCACAAGACCTCCTTCCCTATGAATACCTTATAGAACGGTGGGGGGACCAATCCTTTAATCCTTTTAGCAAGCCTAAGAACTCCTCAACATTCAACCTCCTTTGCCATCCAAGCCTCCTTCTTACCTACCTCCTTTTTCCGGCTCTTTGTCTGTTTAGGTGAACCGACCTTCCTTGCACCACCACCACCTCCTCCTCCTTGTCTCCTCCCTTGTTGACACTTGTATCAACAAAAATGAAAATATTAAATGTATGTATTTTTGAAATATTTATTTTTAACAAAATTTTAAATTTTGATATTAGATATACAATTATAAAAATTTCCAATTATATGATATTATGTATTTTAATTTGTAAGGATTTATGGTTATATATGCATTTAGTATATAATTTATAAGTAAAATTAAATTTTACAAATAATTTATATTAATGGTTTAAATTTATTTAATATATATTTTATAATTATAATATTAATTTAGTCTAATATAATTTAAATTGCCTTATTTTTTATTTTTCAACATCATATCTAAAATAGATATTTTAACATTTGGAAACAATATTAAACACTTTACATTAAGAAAATTCACTTTTTTCATATCATTTTTAAAATCAAACTTTTCAAAATACATTTTAATCACAATAAAAATATTAAATTAGAGTTAATGTTGGATACGTTAATACTGATAAAACTTTAATTCCACAAATAAAATTGAAATATCTTCACTTATCTTGTTTTAATTTATTATTATTATTTTACTGCACCATTCACCTATAAAACTTCTGTAATACCTTTCTTACTAAACTAACCCTTAAAAATTATGTGACATCATCATATTCACCTGTGATTTATTAGTGATTCCATACATTAATAGTGGAATTTAAAAACCCTACAAACATTATCAAGAAGCTATTAAGTATGTTTAAATTATATTAAAAATAGAGTTTTAATAACCATAAATATCCTCGTCGGTTTTAATAAAAAAAGTTTTAAATTCAATTATCAATATACTTAATAATAATTTATAAAAATTATTTATATTGTTTTTAATAATTCAAATATAAACTTTAATGAAAATAACATTTTTTATAAAAATATTAATACATTATTTAGGGTTTAAACACGATAATTATTCTCGCATTAAGAATTAAATTATTTTCTTATCTAAATTAATTTTTGAACTAAACAATTATTTTTACATTAAAATTTTAATTTTTTTAAAAAAAATCAGACTAACTTCAAGCAGGAAAAATTCAAACACTAAGTTTAAAAACTAATTTGAAACACTAATACGAAAATAATTGTGAAATTTAACTTTAAAAAAAAAAGAATTTCCACGTGCAGGGAATTTGTGGACCACAATTTGGATTTGACTGGTTTTACATCCATGTCGGCTGCCACCTCTTTATTAATAGTAAGAGTTTGTCAAGAATAAATGTGGTCGTGGTCCTGACCTAACCTTATCCTGCTCCATTCAATAATATTTCTTCTTCGTATTTTAGGTTTTAAAAAAGTTTCTATTTGTCATACGTATAACTTTTTTTTTTTAAATACATTATTAAATTTTTACCAGAAAAAAAACACAAGAGATTTTGAGAAAGTTAAGATTCCTACAATTATTTTATTTACTTATTTTTCAATATAAACCAAGCATTGTGGACACACACGCAAAATAACAGCGGTTGAACATAATTAGAATATTTATTTACTATTTAAATATTTTACTTAATAAAAATTTTAACTTGGGAAGTTATGATACATTTGGTGAGAGATTAAATTAGATGGAAGATTTTATTATTATATTGTATTTTGTTATTTTAGTTTATAAAGTTAAAAGAGATTAATTTGTTATTGATTTCAAATGTTAATAAATTTTGAAATATTTATATATTTAAGAGATTAGTATAAGTTTTGTATCAAGTATTAAAAATATTTATTTGTTCTTTGAAAAACATATTTTATGAGTGCATTTAAGAGAGTAAAAAATTTATTACTTAAACACTCGCTAATCAGTAGAAGAAGGTAGAAGCAAATGATTTAGATTTTTAAGTATAAAAGTAAAGTTGGTATAAAGAGATATGATGGAACTTGAATTACTTGTATTGAATTAAAAATAATGAATTTACTCATATAGTTAAATTTTGTAGACGTAAAAAATTAAACTACATAAATAATCTTGTGTGTTTTTATTTTTGTTGTTTTTGTTGCAGTGCCACTTTCAGTAGACATTACTGCATCTTAATATTATTTTATCACTTCTGCATATGATTACGATGTTAAAAGTAAATTTAAAAAAATATTAGTGTTTGATTTTAAATTTTAATATATTTATGTTGTTTTCTGGATCCATAAATACTTGGATGTTACAAGTACAAGATGTTAAGGTTGGATATTTATCTAGTGTCTGGCCATAAATCTTCCAATTTATACAGTCCTTTTTTTGTTGTCTTTATCTATGCATATTGTAAACTGCGCTATCTTCGGGCACGAGGCTTTGCAATGAAATATTGTCTTAGTACTTATATTAGAAAAAAAAAAAACAAAAACAAAAGAAAAAGGAAAAAAAAGGAAAAAGAAAGGCAGAGTTGACAAAATCCAATCCTAAATACTGTCTGAAAATTGACGGGGAAGGGACCATAAGTGCAAAGTAAGTGGCGTCACATCTTGAAGAGAAGATGAAGTAGCGCACATCTGGGGCTCAGCCTCACCCACTTGCCCTCTTTCGTCACCTTCAATCTTTATTATTATTATTTATTTCATACAATCCCCCAAGTGGGATGGGATCCCACTTCCACTCTATTACTTCCGACTCCTTTCCTATTACTACTACTTCCTATCTCTCCTCTCTATTATCAATGTTTTTACCCTAATTATAACAAAAAATACGCTGTTAAAAATAGCTTTTTTTTTTTTTATAGACTTCCCGTTACATAACACTCAAATTAGGTTGGGTTACATTTGAAATTGAATTAGATGACAATTTTATATAATAGGAAAATTACTCAAATAATATAAATAAAATTATTATTTATTGAAATAATATGGATAAAAAATTAATTACCGAAATGATATATTTTTATAGTAAAAAAAGGAATTTGATGAATGCCTAAATCGATATGCCCAAATCAAAATTAGTGGTATCGATTTGGGCCTTAATTTTGGGGGAATATCTGATTCAATAGTTTTGAATTGGGCCTCCCCTCAGCCTGGCATACTGACATAGATTAGACTACTCATTGAATTGGATCTTTCTTTGAAAATCATGTTGTTTTGATTGACCAAACCCAAAAAATTTTAAACAATTTTAATTTTAAATCCAACTATTTAAAAACCCAAACTAACCCTAATAAATTTATTAAACCCTAGACCTTTATAAAAACTTCTTATAAACTAACCCTAAAAAAAAAACTATGTATACATACACTATGATTGTGTGTATTGTTAGCAGGGATTCCCTTGGATCTATAAAAAAATTAAGTATTTATTGCCTTAGGAATAGCATGCCTGTACAAGTTCCTAAAGAAGAATGTCCAAGATTCGACATTTTCCTTTTCTACGGTGGTGAAAGTGATAGGCAAAATATTTCTATTATTTTCTTATGCAACCGCAATGAGGAGGCTCTGGCTGCCACAATTGTATCTCATTGTATGAATTGTCATAGTCACTGTATAACTCTCTCATGGCTAGTTAATTACCATCCCATGCTTTACTGTATAAAATATTGTAGCTATATCTTGTTTGCAACTCAACAACCAAGGTAACGACAAAGATGGTTGCCTTTGCTTCAACCACTGGTTTGATACATCTACATATTAATTTTGCATCAAGCTTTCAATATTCCTGATACATCAGCGTATTAGTACAAGTGTGGGGCCCTTCATATTTTTTAATCTCCAAAAGATGTGATCTCATTATAAACACAACTCACACCTTCCACTTGCAACCACTGTTAGCATGTTAACACTCGCGAATGTACAATGTTGATCTGCCACAATTTGTTGTAGCAAATTAGGCCCTTTTTAATATTTAAGGATGTTGTTTTTTAGCAAATGTAACAACCCGTTTTCAATGAAATTAAAATAGTAGTTTCAGAATCACAAATCCGAGATCGTAAGAAAATTTATTTTAATATTATTTTATGGTTTACAGTATGATAGAAATATCGTATAAAAATTTTGTTAAGAAATTTTACCGTTTACATGCTTAACTTGATAAAAAGGACTAAATTGTATAAAGTGTGAAAATTGAATTCTAGTAGCTACAGGTATCAAATAACTATGGCATTTAAAATTTGAGGTCCTTATATAGCAAATAGACCATTTAGAGTGGTTAATGGATAAGTATGATTATTCATCATTGGAAATTTAAGAAAATATTGAGGTTAATTTTGGAAAGTAAATAATATAATGATGATAAATAAATAAATAATTATTATTATCATTTATTTTCATCATCTTTCATAAAAAAAAAATGGAAACCCTAGCCATAGAAGCTTGAGTTTTAGCAAGCTTATTTTACTCATTTAGGTAAGTATTTTTGTTCCGTTTTTAATGATTTTTATGTTTCAAAGATCATAATAGCTTAATCTAGCTATCTCGGGGATTAATTTGCAAAACCGTTAAAGTAATAAGGTTTTTCCATGGATAAGTATAGTTTAATTTTGAAGTTTTATGATAGAAAATGAAAGGTTGTTGTTAGATAAACAACTTTTATAAAGAGAATTTTGATGAAATTATCAATTAGGTACTAAATTGAAAAAATGAAAAATTTATGGAAAAATTTTGAATTTGTGAAATACATAGGCTGCTATTGATATGTATGAAAATAAACTAGATTTGAATAAGGATTAAATTGTATGAATTTTATTTTTCGAGCCTAGGAACTAAATTGTAATTAATTAAAAGTATAGGGGCAAAATAGTAATTTTTCCAAAGATGTGTGTTGGATTAAATTAAATATGAATTATATTAAATTGAGTTAAATTCATTTGTATAGCTCCGATAGACCTAATACGAAGTTAGATCGATGCAAAGAAAAAGTATCAGATTAGTAGCTTATGTATCTACGAACATTTGCCGAGGTAAGTTCTTGTTACTAAATTGTATATTTAAATATTTTAAATTGAATATTTTTGTGTGTGATTTGTACAAATTTCCATGTGTAATTATGATCACATATCCGATAGTTATCAAGTCCCGTTTGAACCTTAGATATTCGAAGGATACAAATGGCATGTTATTAGGGTTCTCGATATGGTTGTGATTCTGCATGTGTTGTGGACACACCACAGCTCTCTTGAGCTTCCCGATACTTGGCTCTCATGAGCTTCCCGATATTTGGCTCGCAAGAGCTTCCCGATATACAACTCGTATGAGCTTCTCGTTACTTAGCTCACATGAGCTTCTTGTTTACATGCTTGTATAAGCATACAAGTACATGGATTGATGGATCACAGATTTGTACATTTCGTGTGTACTACCCATGTATCCAACGATATTTTAAATGGTTCAATGGGCAAAGTTCTAATATGAAAAAATATGAGTTCGAAATGAATAATTACAGATATATACTTGAATTACATGGAAATGATATTACATGATATATTTTAATATGAGATGGATGATACATGTATGTGAATCTTACCTATTGATTATGTACATCCATGTTTATTGGTTATGGAAAGTGTTACATGGCTAACATGTTAAGGATATGTGTTTAGTCTTTTGGCCAAATTGGTTTGGTTATATTAGCATGCTTACTTTAAATGTGATTAAATGATAAGTTAATTTCCTTGTTATACAAACTTACTAAGCTTAAATGCTTACTCTGTGTTATTTTCCATTTTTATAGTAATTCGGAAGCTCATTTTGGTTAGAAGCTGGTTAGAGCAATTTCACACTATCTATCGGCCTTTTTAGTATAATTAGTAAATTAATTTTGGTTATAATGGCATGTATAGGTTAATTTAGCCATTGATGGCATATAGATGTTTTGTTGGAAATAGCCATTTGAATGGCTTGTGATAGATATATTTTTTATGTGTATATATAAGTGGTCTTATTATGTTTGATGTGTGTTTGAAACAGTTGAATGATGGAAATCTTATAGGTATATTGATGGTTGGGTTGAATTGGTATATTTGGTAAATTATGCATATATGTATTTAGTTATGTAGGTGAAATTGGTTATTTTGTTGATATGAGTTATGTTGTCATTTAGAGAGCTTAAGGGCATATTGTTGGTATGTGATAGTATTACATGTTTAAGTATTGATTTTGGCTTGATTTGAATGCCTTGTTATGGCTTGTTGATGTCCAAAAATGTTGATTTAGGTTGATGACAAATTGGGTGAGAAATATGGTTAGGAAAGTGACCTATTTTTGTCCACACAAGCAAAGACACGAGCGTGTGTCCCTTATAACTTAAATTTGCACAAAACAGAATGCTCACACAGCCTAGAACACGGGCTTGCGGCTTGGCCGTGTGACCCAAGCCAGAGAGCTCACAAGTTTGGACATGAGTTAGGACACGGCCGTGTGTCCCAATTTCGAATACCTGCATAGCTTGAGACACGAGCGTGTCTCTTGACCATGTGAGACACATAGCCTGGCCACACGGGTGTGTGTCCCCTGCACCTTTAAAAATTTTGATGTTTTCTGAAAAATTCTTTGAGAAACCGATTTAGTCCTGACTTATTTCCAATGTGTATTTTGATCCTCGAGGGCTCGCATAAGGGACAATATAATTGATTTTGATTGGTTTCTGATATGTATGCTAGATGATATGAAATGTCTGTTAATTAATCTGTAAATTCTGGTAATGCTCCATAACCTTGTTTCAGCGATGGATACATGTTAGGTGTGTTACAACAAATATGTATTGTTTTTATTTAGTTTTCCATTTTAGTACCTAGAGAATAAAATGAGAAATTTTCGGTATTTTATGACCTTTTGGGCCAACTCAGGCCTAAAGGAAGACTAACGTGTTAACTAAGTGTGTAGGACAGTGAAACGAGCTTGGGAGTCAATAGATTGTCTTTAATATTGCGACATTGACTTGAGGATGTCGCAACACCTAATCCAAAAGTCTCTAAGACATACTGCCTTTGATGTCGTAACACCAGTCCTAGTGAGTCGTGACACCGTTGTGTAGAAGCCACTTAAATTGGGAAGGGTGTTTTCTTCTGCATAGCTTCATTATAACATAGTTTGTCTACTGTATGAAGCCTAAAATAGTCATTTAAATAGAACTCTTATAAATAGGATTGTTCAGAACACTAAGGGGACTTCTTCCCTTCATCTTAATTTAGTTTTCATTAGATTAGGGTTTTGGATTTAGTATTCTTTGTAAATTTTTTACTCTAATTCTAGTTGCAGTTTTTATTCAATTATTTGGGGGCTTTCGATTCGAATTGTGGATCGCTTACTACTTGTTACAGATTTCAATTCTTGCGTATAATCAACATTTAGGATCAAATTTCTCTTCTCTTCTTTGTATTTTGATATTTATTAATGTCCGAATTCAAATTAGGCTTTTAAAGTTTTAGATCCATGGGTAACTAAATTCCAAGGGGAGATTAACAAGTGTGTAATAGCTTGTTTTCAGTGGTATGAGAAACAGTACTTTTAGAACCCCATTTTTTGACGATCGAGTCAGTAAATATTAACTATTAATATTTACTAGTCTATTATAGTGATATATTAAATTTTTGGTCTGATAATTTTTGTTAATTGAATGGTCAATTAGGGTGCAAAGACTAAATCGTAAAATCACAAAAGTTCATCACTATTAAATTTTAGTTAATAAAAGGCTTAAATAATAATTCTCTAGGGAATTAAATGGAAATTAGACTATAGTAAAATATTATGGACGGTTAAGGCATATTTTAAATTAGAAAATATGTAAAATAAGGTTAAAAGTTGAGTAAATAAAATCAATCATTAGTTTAGTTAAAACATATTTTTCTCAATTATTTTCAAATCTAATTTTTCTTTTAAAATTCGTTTGAAGTTATTTAATAACCGACTACCTAATCTTAATTTTCACCACCTAATTTTAGACCCAATAATTATTTTAATATTTTATTATTACCATTAGTATTTAATTAATTATTTTATATTATTTTAATTTCTATGATATTAAACCCAATTTTTCTCTCAAGCCGAGCTACCTCTTCCTCTAAAAAAATAATTTTGTTCTTGAAATTACCTAACCTAAACCGATAATGTTATTGATGTCTCTATGCACACCCGACTTCCTGAGTAACCTCTGTATTTTTATGGTTACACTACAAAACCTTAACCAATAGAAACTTTTCATTATGTATTACCTTACTTCCTCACGCCAACATCATGATTGATATCCTCTATTTACTACAACGCTCTCGTCCATTGAAACTCGTAACCATTATTTCCTAATTTAATAGTCACTAATAGATTCTTGATTAGAATCGCCCTAAATATTCAAATACATAGAACCTTAATCAACTAGCAAAAATGAAGGAATTGATGGTAAGTAAAAATACCTACTACCTCGTTGGTAGAGTCCGATCTATAGTAGATGCGAAATCCTGAATTTGAGCAACCTCAATCCTTTTCAGACAGACTTTTAATCAGTGCTCCTTCGAACCACATCGAAGATATGCCTCAATCAAACTCCAACACTTACTCGAATGCTTATGCCCACAATGCTCACAAAGTGACCACCTATTACCACCTTGTATTCGACCTCTGCCTCTTGCAAACACAGTTCTCTGAGTCTGAGGAATCATAACTCCCCTCGGGCATACTTAGTTGATACCCCTTCGATCCATAATGAAGACATGCTCCTGATTGCTTCCAACACTCTCTGGGGTGTTTGCGATTACAATGCTCACATAATGGCCACTTTAAGTTTCTTGTTGATCCTCCGATAACAACCACTATTGCGTTTTTTGAACAAGACTGATGTAGTTGAACCTCACATCGCCTATTCCTATAAACCTCTAAAACTCTCAATGCCTTTTTCCTGGCCATTGTATAACACCAAATTGATCGGAAACCCTTTTTTCATGCTCAAAACCAACTTTTAAAGGAACCTGCTCCTTAAGAAGCATAAGTGGTATAGACGACATACCTCGTCCGGGTGCATTCTCACTACCTTGACTAGAATGCATATCGGCCATACTATAAACAATAAATAAACATTACAGATGAATAAGAAGTAAAGAGTGATCTAAGGCATAACCTGCAAAGAAATTTTTTTTGAGGAAGCAATATGTTCCCATTCCTACCCTAACTCAAGCAATTAATTTCAATGCAAGGGTATTTTCATTTAAAATTTAAATATTTCTAATTTAATTTTAAAATCAAATTATTTATATTTTTAAAATATCAGTTTAACAAAACCTATGACTTCACCCGGTTTTTATGTAACTTGGCTTTGATACCACTAAATGTGGCATCGTAACCCGTCTGGGACAGTCCAACCTGAATTTCAAACATCACATTAACCATCAAAATGACTTACTGTTTAGGCCACCATGAAGCACACCAACCAACCATTCACACTACACAATTATTCAAAGAATATTTAAAAAGTCTATGATCATGCTACCGTTGCGCTACTTTGATCATTTAATTAACAAGAAGAATAAACTTAATATCTAGCAAACAAAATACCTTAAAAGCTTCAGTTACACAAACGTGCATGCAAAAAGGTATTTTGAAAGGTTATGTTTGAAAAGATATTGGAAACCATTTTAATTTAAAACATGTGGTTAGATTTAAATCGAAATATAGTAAAATATGGCAAAAACTCCATTTCACATGGTTTGAAAATAGTATTATAGGATTATACGTATAAGTCTTGCTTCGATAGATCAATTAAAACATTACGCACAATTTCATAAAATTTGTCATTTAAGGAAACTAACAATTTACCTAATTAGTCCAATTTTACATATCATGCATACAAAACACATATTTGCTTTCAAAACACATATGAAACATTCTGGTCTTACCTCGATGACCAACAACTCTTTCACCTGCACTTACAAGTTAGTCAATCAATTAATCAAAACATTCATCAAGCATTCATAATCTACCATTCAAATATCTATTTGAAGCAGTAATAAAAGTTTCAAATCAAACCAATTAAAGAGTCCATAATGTCCAATTACAACCAAGCGATTATAACAAAGTCTAATTCTAAATCAAACAATTTGGTCCCACATTCCTTCCTCATTTGGGTTGGGAACACATCAACATATCTAGTTGTAGCCTTGTTTTGGATCATTTGGATAGCTCATTTTCATAACTCCTCGCACGTTATATCATTGTAATGTTTTAAAAGGGGGTGTGAGCTTATTAAAGCTTAGTGAGTGCTCAAACATACAACAAATAAACACATCAGTCAGGTTAGGGTAGACATATCATAAAAATTCACATATTATTAGAGTTCATACAAAATAGTGACTCACGATACACAATAGTTCTTGTAAATAAGCAATGCACATAGATTAAACAATTTACATAAGGTAAAATGTTCATGTAAAATATCAGTTCTTATCAAATAACAGTTCATACCACATCATAACTCATATATTTCAAATGATGATAAGTTGGCATTTTGTGATTTTGAAACATATAGGTGAGTTTATCACCGTCTATAAGTGGACTCTATCACCACACATTGGATAAACAAATCTCCATATATCTCCTTACTATTGACTCAAAAAATCCCTGCATTGTCTTCGATATAAGTGTAGCATGAATGCTAGCACTCTCCTTACCCTCAACTCATAGAGTCCTATGCTGTCTCCATTGAATGAAGCTATGCTAGACATTCCCTAACCTCTCCAAAGCTATCTCTAGGCATAATGCCCATCGTAATAAAGAATGTGAGTACTCGCAATCCTATGACATGCCAACTATATCTAATGGTTCCATGAAGTCACAATGCCAACATATCTTTTTAACACATTCACAATATTCAATATAATAGGCTTGTAATTAAGTAGGCATCACACATTATTACATAATATGCAACTCATAGTTCATAATATCACAATTCGCAGTTCATATTACTCATATCTCATATAGATCGCTTTAAAGCATGGTTCGTAAGTGATATAGTTTGCATGCAACATAGCTTGTACAAATAATTCACACTTCACATATCATTCATGTCCCAACTGTTGGAAAAACGAGTTTGGAAAACGCAGTAGAAAATAAATTTAGGGAAAAATTAGAGTTTTAAAAATTTTTCCAAAACAAGATCTTGGTTGTGATATCTAAAGTAATAAACACTTAATCAAAATTGTACCTTTTTGATTCGTCTAGGATGCTCCCTTTGAATCATAAAATTTTTCACAAAAATTACTAGTGGGGTAATTTTGTAATTTATTTGCACTTTTGGGTCAAGTTGTAAATCAAAAAAATATCTCTAGAAAATTTCTAGAATAATCTCTTTAAAGAATTTTTTTCTCTACAACTTTCTCTTGAATTCAAGTGTATGTAAATAATGACCCAAGACTCTCTTTATTTAGGGAGAGTTTAGAGAGTTCAACTATGATTAAACTTAATCACTTTAATATTAAATTTAATTTAATCTTGATAAATATTAGATTAAATTATAAATATTACATTAAATTCAATATTAAATCTTATTAAAATAATAGAATGTTTATCTACAAGATAAACATTAAATTAAATTTAATATTAAGATAACCACTTTAATATTAATTTAATAAAATACTATTAAGATAAGTATTAAATTTAATTTAATATTAAACTACTAAAATAATATTATTTTTGGAACAATTAATCTGTAATCAAATTCTCTGATAGAGTTCTAATAGGAGTGTAACTCTTCCACTGCTCAACCACCGACGATTATCATCGCCGGCCATCAGGATGCCGCTGTCGCAGCCATCAGCACCGCTATGTCCGGTGATGGAGGTGCGACACCGACACCCTAATGGCACTCCAAGCCGATTCGGTCTGGATCAATGATGACTCAATTGGTTCAGTCTAGCCACCAGTTGGACCGTCGGCCCGGTTTCACATATCGGGTCTAGTGTGACTAGTTTTTGGGTCTTAGTCTCGAGTCTAATTTTCAAGTTCAATTACCTATTGGGCCAATTGTCTAACTTGAAAATTAACTTTCAAAAATATCATATTAATTTTAATTGATTTGATTATTTTAATTTTACTTGATCAAAATTAATTTTTCAAGAAAATTTTTTAATCAAACTCTCTAGGTGAACAATTCTCACAATCACCTAATCTAATTCTACATCGAATAAATCGACTCAGTTAAGTTATTCCCAAAGTCATAGAATTTTCTTTTGATTCAAATGCAGTTTGATCAAGCTTTTGTTGAGATAGCGGAAAGACTAATCGAACATATACAATTAGGCTCTAGTGATTGCAATTATGTCCAAAAGCATCATTCCGATAATTCGCAATTACTTAATCATGGAGTCAGTACACAAGAAGTATCATGATTGAAAACTCTTTATGAAAGCAATTCATCCAACTACTTTGTCTAATGACCTAGCCATGTGTGTGTTACCCTCATATGATATCCCTGATTCCTTTGAGTTAAATCTGTTCACTCAATACAATCCTATTTTATCTCATTATCACCATTGTGTCTTCCTAATGATTAATATGATCACTGTCAACAAACGACTATAATAAATTACTCGTTCGAGAACAAGCAACCTGTGGCCACGTTCTATATTTAACATTCCACACAATGCCAATGAGAGAATATCATTAACTCTTTAATTAAGTTATGAATTCCACTGTTGCTAGTAAAGCCATGCCATACCCAACTCATGTACCCAACATACCGACTATGGGCTTGATCATCTTTAGAGCATAAGCCTCCACTTATATCAAAGCACATAAGTTGTAACACCCCAAACCCGGCCTGGATGTTATGACCGGATCTGATGCGTCACATTGGTGCGTTCAAAACACTTAGTTTGGAAAAGTTGAGTTGGTGTTGAAAAAAAACACTTTTATTTTAAGTTAAAGTGAATGGAAGCTGCGCACCAGGTAGGAAACCAGGAAGAAGAGGAGGTGAGTCCGTCGGACTGCTTAAGTACCAAGCTCTCTTCGGATCCAATCCTAGACATGCACACCGCCATTGCCACACTCTAACATCTCGTATAATTTTGAGAAAACCGTTTGATTATGACCAGCTTAAGAAAATGATTAAGGTTGCAAATCGTTTGCTTAAAATATTTATTTTATTGGGAAAACATTTATTTTATGGAAACTTTGCACGTCATCGTGATCTTTTAAAAATAAGTAGATTTTATAAAACGAACCCTAGTGCTAGCCGTTTAATAATCCCCAAAATATAAGTAATTAAAAAGAGCGACCTTATTACAACTTTAAGCATAATAAAAATAATCCAAAATAAAAGCTAAACTTATTTAAAATCGGCAATCAATCTTCATGGCCACTCTGAATCCCCTTGACTCCAAGTCCACCAATTCTAGGGCTCACCGCAAGGATGGAAGAGGAAGGGGGTGAGTTTGGGAAAACTCGGTGTATATAGAAACCCATCCAAAGCCCAATTCACTCGAGCCCATTGGGCCTAAGCCCTATTCAGATAACAAGATACAGAGGTCAAGCCCTTTTCGAATCGAGAGTAAGGCCTTAGCCCTTTTTACATAACAAATGTAGCCCATAGGCCCGATTCAAGAATATGAGTAACAACAAGTAATAATGAATGCAAGCCCATCCGGGAGACTACTCAACCCACCAACCGCTACACCGCCTGCACCATTTCTACACACCTTGTGGGGAATATCTCAACCCACTCAAATTCTACACACACACACACAGCTAAAGAACGCCGCTCAAATTCATCGATTGAGGCAAAGCCTCCAAGACGTGGATGAACCACTTTCAAGACTTCCTCCATTAATACCCCAATCCCATGCAACAGATATTAATAAATGCATATCATGCAAAATACAAGAGTAATCAATCAAGCGATTCACCAATTTAAAACCCTAGAGGTATATCGGTAATTTTGCTCTTTAGGGGTAATTTCGTGATCTACGCTACTACACAAGCTAAATCAGTAATTTTATCGGTTTTATACGGTTTGATTCCACCATCTACCTAATGAGCTAATTTGCCCATCTCTTACCCATATTGGTGCAGAAGCCCATTGGGCCCAATTTTGGCCCATCGAGCCCTTTTTCCAAATACGCCAAAACGTCATGCGAACGTGCTTACCACCTTGCGGTGCGGATCTAACAATTACTCTATGCCTTGAGAGCATTCGCATACTCACATGACCATGAAATGCCGAATTTCAAAGATTTCGACTTTTGCCGAATTGAACTAAGAAAGGGTGTTCGTACACACTGCTTTCATGACGATCGCTCTTGAGATCCCTTACGATGTCCTACAATTATTCATCACCATTTTTAGCATACAAGTTATGCTTAACAAACTCAAAATCCACCGCCTTATTCTACCAAAGAACCCTTATTGACCATAAGTTGCTTACCTTCACAGGTCCAATAATACGATTCAAGCTTATCCAAGTCGATACTCCAAGCCTCATTGCTCCTCCAAAGTTGTCTATATCACACCGTCTAAGTCACCACTTGCCCACAAGGGCAAAATAGTCATTTAACACCCTAGGGGCAAATGGTAATTCTACCCTACAAGGGTATTTCGGTAATTTTATAAACAAAGGGTATTTTAGTAATTTTACAAACCGGGGTATTTTGGTAATTTTGTAAACCAAGGGTATTTTAGTAATTTTACAAACCAGGGTATTTTGGTGATTTTATAAACCAAGGGTATTTTGGTAATTCAGTAAATTGAAGGTAAAAGCAGTAATTACAGAACCGAGGGTAAAACGGTAATTCTATAAATCGAGGGTAAAATAGTAATTCAGAACCGAGGGAAAACAAGAATTTCAAATCGAGGATAAAATAGTAATTACAGAACCGAGGGTAAAACAGTAATTTCAGTAAATCAAGGGTAAAACAAGAATTACAGAACCGAGGGTAAAATGGTAATTCAGAATCGAGGGTAAAATGGTAATTTTACAAGTCAAGGGCATTTCAATAATTGGTAAACTAAAGTATTCTAAACATGGATAACAATACAAATGGGCCTAAAGCCTATTCTCGACCCAAATGGGCCCACACGCTCGTGTGGCCCTTTTAGCCCAAATCTAGCCACAAATATGAGATTCACCTAGCCTAGCCCAATATTTACTACACAATCAAACAACTTATCCAATTGGGCTCAGAGGCCCATTAGGCCCACATGACCCTTTCTACCATCGCGGCCAAGTAGCCATCCTACTGACTAGAGTAGTAAGAAATACACACCGATAGGAGATGGAGTTAATCCACGCCCGAGCACTCTTAGCCGACGCCCAACCCAAACGAGCACGCCATACAATGAAAGGGATCACCAAGAAAGGTGCCTTTACTCTCCTCATGGTTCCTCTATTTAAAGCCACTTCACATCCACTCTTATGTTAGCTTCCGATGTGGGATCCTCCATTATCGAGTTTAAATTCAACACCAGCTCTTGCCACCCTTGTTAGCAAAATAAATGCTCTTCGCTTGCCATGAGTTTGAACCTCGGACCTCCTTGCCACCTCTATAACGCAACCTTCCTCCTCTTATGTGGCGCTACTTTGCCACTAGACCACAAGGCTTTTGTGTCACAATATCTCCAACAATATTCTTAAGGCCTACCTACTACACCCAGGGTTTGATTCACCTTAAACCAAAAATTTTTTTGCTAGAGTCCAGGTTTAAACCCAAGACTTCTCCAACACTTCTCAACATATTTAACCACTAAAACAAGCCTTCATTAGCGAAATTTACATGCACAACAAAATATTATAAGCTGCCTTCAACCACTCTAATGCTCAAGGCCCAAAACTTCTAGGCCCAAATTCAGGGTGTTACATAAGTTGCATACGCATGGTTAGTGACTAACTCAGGATTTTGGTAAATCACACCATGAACATCACAAGTGAATTAATTCACAAACAGATTTAGAATTAATTCATCTTGGGTCTAGTCCAATTTATTATTCTACTAATGAATACATCAATGTCTTTACTCGTGGAGTTAATTACTCCAATAGCCAAGACTAGCCGTCTCCCCAATTTGTATTGTAGATGACATAATAATCATTCTCAGTATTTGAATTGAATGCTCACTTTGATTCTTTTACAGGATTATGGACTCATTTAGATTATTTACTGAAGAAAGTTGTTTTTCTCGCAATGTAAACATTCTTTATAATGCCACTTATCTTCAGTTTGAACTTTAGACAATCAATGAGCTAATAATTGTTTGTCACAATTTTTCTATGCATTAAAAATATAAAAGACATAATAGTGAAATGTGAAATTAACACTTCACATATGGCACATTTCCCAACAATTACATGTTTACTACAATATGGGCACATTTCCTAACATACCTTATAGACATAATTCACACTTTACATATCATTCATTTCCCAGCTCACATCAATCATAGTTTGCATATTTTATTTAGCATAGGGCACGTAATAGCTTGGTTTACATATAATACAAATCAAAATCTCACAAAATAAAGTTTGACAAATTGATACAGTTTCCCATAATAATATAGTTCGCTAAGTTAACACTGTTAACAATATAACACAAGACACAAATATAACACAGAACACAAATTAACATGGCGTTGTTCGCACATAAGTAGGGTTCACATACCAATACACAACAGGTTCACATATTAATTGAATATGGATTTGTGTGTGTTACCTTAGCCTGCGTACTAGAGTTTAAATGCAATATATTAGACTATTCACCTTAGTTCTTGCTTCAATTACCATGCTCAAGTAAGATTTATTTGCCTTTGTTCATGCTTGTAGAGGCTCTCAAATGACTTGGCACTTTACATACAAATCAAGCACAACCTAAAGATATTATTAAAAATAACATACACTATCAAATCATTCTAAAATCACATATCAAAGCCTCTTAACTTCTATACTGAAAACCTAACTAGTTTTGTCGAAATAGGTGTTTAACCACTCAAATCTCATTTCTAAGCTTAGATTTCAACTTCTTACATCCTATATATCATCCAATTAAAGTTCTAAACCATAAATTTTATCCAATTATGCTTGTAACACCCTAAAATAGGGCCTAAAAATTTTAGAGTATTTTAGGGATTTTAGCTTTAGAATGCTCAGAAATTTCGTTAGCATGATATTAGGAAATATTTTTGTCTATGGTTTTTAGAAAAATCAAGTCAATTTGTGAAAAAGGTTTTTAAAAGATTATCAATTTTGAAATAAGGATTGTTTTTTAAAATAGTTGAAATTAGGAGTAGTTATAAAGCAATAATACCAAAGTTTTAAAATTAACATATTTTCTCCTTCATCTTTATAAAACCCACCTTAGATTTTTCTCATCCTTTGTGGTTGTCCTCTCTTGCTTTCCCAAGCTCTTCTCATTCAAGTTTTGATCCCCAAACTCTATTCCTTTGATTTCTATCATCCTCCTAATCATAAACCCCTATAGAAGTTAAAAGAGATACAAATGAATACTTAAGCTTTTGGCTTCTCAGAGAAAGCTTTTTGGTGAGTGTGTGAAATTGTTGCTCGTAGACATGAGTCATGTGTTATTTGGGAATTTAGTTGTACCCTAAACCCCTAATCTAAATTCTGAGTGTAAACTTCCTCATACCTATGTTTATCTAGTGAATTATGTGTTTATGCAAATGTGAATATGTGAATTGGGATGAGATGCTATAAATGTTATGTATATGTTAAATTTTAGTGACAGTGTTTTGCTAAAAATGTAAATATGTAGTGATAGTGCACGGATAATTGGTAAGTTATATGTGTTGATTTAAGATATTTTGGCCTTGTGATCTTGAAACAGTTGGATATAGTTGACATGCCATAGGATTGTGAGTAGTCACCTATATCTACAGTGATTTTGGGTGTTGAGGCCCTGGGACATGTTGGAGGGAGAAGGGAATGTGAGCTAAGCTCCATTCAACAGTACATGTGAGGGGAAATAAGGAGAGTGCTAGCTTTTTTGTCGTCAAGAAAAGTGTTAGCTATATGCTTCATTTACGGGATATGTTGGACTCTTGAGTCATTTGGTGTGATTGGAGATCTATGTATCCAATGTGGTGATAGTGCCCACTTTATGTTTCATATCTCAAGTGCTAATCTATCATTATACGTGATTGTGTGAAATGTGTTACATGATTAATGGAATATGTGTTATGTGATATATGCTTGAAAGGACATGTAAATGCTATGTAAATGAATGAATAAATAATGCATGAATAGGTATTATATGACATTGGACATAGGAATATTGTAGTTGTATATATATATGGTTGTTTTGTGGATGCATGATGAAATGTTAGCGTAGTGGTTATTCTAATCATTCACTGAGCTTGTTTAAGCTCAGGCATTCTATTCAACATATACAGATTAGTGATGTTTTGGTGTGGGCGGTGTAGTTTTTCTGAGGGAGTGATCTGAGGAAGACTTGTTAGTATTTCATAGGTGTTTAATATTTATTTACATTTTAGGGAATAAGGCAATCTGGTAGATCTGTTTACAGCCATATTAGTTCTGAACATTTTGCTAGCTATTGCTTTTTTTTATGAGGTTTATGAGTTATAAATATGTTTAGCTTTATGAACATTGATGATGACGTGATGGTTCTTGTTTGACACGTTTTTGATGTTTTGAAATTTAAATTTAGCTGTTTGGATGATTGTTTGTCAAAGTATTTGATGCATGATGTTTAGGAACTAATTTGGATTGGACTAAATACTTTTGTTTGATGTGTTTTTATGGTCTGAGGCAGAGGTATAGATAATTGAGTTTTAAAAATGATACCTCTGTGTTTTGAAATGTGCAGACAAGTCAAAATAAAGATTTGGTATCGATACCTTTGCTCGAGGATCGATACTTGGGCTAAATATATTGATACTCTATGACAGATACTGATAATTTTCATCAGTATGATTTTTTTGTGAGAAACAGAATGCTAGTTTGGTATTGATTTTTTAAGTGGTATCGATACCACTTAAAGAAAATATCGATACGCTAGGTCAATATCGATACCTACGTGTTGAACTTTTAAATTTTGCTAAATGGACCCTATGTATCTTTAATTATTATTTTTAGACCATTTGATGTAAGTTTAGTGTGTAGTGATGATAATTAAAGAGTATGATTGTCTTAAACCTATATGAATGTTAATATGGAAAACGTTTTACAAGAATGAGCCTTTTATTTATTGTGTATGACATGAGACAGTGGTGTGGTTTCCTGATATTCAGGCTCGACGTCGGACTGGGTATAGGGTGCTACAACACCGATCTAATTTTTCTGGAAAAATCAAGCTTATGTGATCTTTTAAAAGGGGAAAACATTCAATTTGCTTAAATTCATTAATGAATTGTTAAATTAAGATCAAATACCTTTTAATTAAATCAAAATGAGTTAGAAATCACTTTAAAACTAAATATTAGCCAATAAATACGAGATCCACCATTTTCATGCCAAAAATAAACTCAATTTGCTGAAATATGAAGTTTCCTCACTCGATTGTTTTTCGTAAACCTTAATTAAGTTTCTAAATGTCCTATTTAACCTATTATGAAAAATATAAACCTTTAATTTTATCTAATCTCATGAATTTAAAATTTTCAAAAAATTAAGCTTGTATGAACACACAAAAGGCGGAAACACGAAATACATTTAAATTGGATACCAATCTATCAAATTGAGTTCAAATACCTTCTGTAACACCCCTAATCCATATTCGTTGTCGGAATAGGGTTACAGAGTATTACTAAAGTTTACATTTCAAAACTATAAAAAATTTAAAACATTTAATTCACAACATCAATCAATGCAAAACCAATCAATGACATACATGTTATCCCTTATACGAGCCATCAAGGCCCTAAAAACAAATTAGAAATAAGTCGGGACTAAATCAGAAGGATATAGAATTTTTAAGAAAGGATGAAAAATTTTAAAACTGCAGGGGTCACACGGCTGAGACACACGCCCATATCTCAGGCCGTGTGGGTATTCGAAGTAGGGACACACGACTGTGTCCCAGCCCGTGTCTGTGCCAATGCAATTCTCTAACTTGGGTCACACAGCCAAGCCGGGTACCCTTCGGAATAGCCTCACACACCCGTGTGCCAAGCCATATGCTAGGCCATGTATCTACCTGACTTGCAACCCTTTGAAAGCTATAGGGGACACACAGCCATGTTGCATGGTAGTGTGTCACACACACTCGTGTCCCTAGCCTTGTGGATGAAAAATTGGCCATTTCGAAGCCATTTTTCTCACCCAATCATGCACACACCTACAACCAATTTTCCAGATGTAAACAAGCATTCAAAATGCACAAAAAAAAATGCATCCACAAGCTAAACTAATAAGGTATATGTGTATACAACCAATATGCCCAAAAGACACCTCAATCACAACAATTAAACATGTATAACTATATGCATAGTTTAGCCAAAAGTTCAATCAACTTATAACTAAGTTTATGCCAAAACTTACCACTTTATTTACCTATGAAATTGACACCAAAAATACCAAATTTGCCATTTGACATTTAGCACCATTAGCCATATATGTCCACTACATTCCAAATACCAAAATGGCCATATTCAACCAAGTCAAAGAATATTCCTTTACACACATTAAATACCATTTCAACTTCCATCATTTAAGCATCATAAAGACTATAAAATCAACCATTATAAGGTTACATATATATACCATAATTACAAGCGAAAACATAATGGCTATAACATCAACCAAAACACCTGTACATGTGCATATTTAATCGATTATCACTTAACTTGTTTTCATGCCAAAACATAACATAATTGATACATAACAACCATACCAAGTTTGGTCAATTCAAAACATACACCAATTTGACCATATTAATTGCAACCAACAAGCTATCAATAGTACCTTAAATATCTCAAATCCAAGGTAACATTTCGTGTCATAATCATCAACCAAAATGACATATATATACCAAATTCATAAATTAAACATTAGACATAGTCCACCTATACATGTCATTATAACCGCAACCAAAGCATAGAAATCTACCGATAAAATTGATGGATAGCGTGATGGATCTCCAACTAGCTTCCAACCCGATCGAGCTTCCAATAATCTGAAAAGTAAAGGAAAAAAACTATGTAAGAAATAAATACTTAGTAAGCTCGTATAAACTATAGTCATATCAATCCATTTCAATTATGTATACCAATACTGCAAGATTCATGAAATCATATTCAACAACTCACAAAGTGAATAAATCCACAACATCACATATACATATCATTCCTAGCATAGTAGGATTTTATAAAACTTAAACCCTTTCAAATTTTCATTTGCATTTCATTACTTTCTATTGCATTTACTTCTTGGCTTAAATAACAACATCAATTCAACTCATCTTTCCCTTTTTCATCATTTTACACTTCAAGTGTGAACTTACTATTTTATTACCTTTCCACACCCATTTCATATGTGTAACACATAAGACATAAGTATATTATCAACCATAACAACAAACTAGTGCATTTAAACATTGCTCTTTTGGAATTAACCACATGATAAACCATTTCATAACAAATTACATAATTTAAACCTTATTATTCTTTCATGAACACTAGCATATTTCCATTTGGGTACTTACTATTTCAATGCATAACTTATAAGTAAACATAATACAATACAACCAATAGCTTGGCACATGCGTAAGCATAAAAAAACAACACATTTTAGCATACTTGAGCATGTTTCACATGAATTCAATATGGATAACAATTATACTTGGATATGATTCAATTTGGATATAAAATCCTTCATAACATAACATGCTTTCTATGTATCTCATTATTTCAATGTATTTCATGTATACCTATATTTTGTCATATTGAACATTTACCGTTTCCTTTCCAATTCATGCCCGTTGAACTAAATAGAATATCGTTGGATACCTGGGATAGCTCACACAAAGTGTGCTAACTCATATAATTGTAATTTGTCAATTCATGTACATATATGCTCACACGAGCTGTGAATAAGTATGCTCACACGAGCTGTGAAAATGGGCCTGCTTACACGAGCTGTGGGTTGAAACGTAGCTACACGATACTGCTCACACGAGCTGTAGAGTATCCACAACACATGCTAAACCTCAACCATCTGTAGGACATTAAAGACCAGCACCCGAATCATGTAAACCCTAATGACATGACATTTGTATCCTACGAATTCTTAAGGTTCAAACGGGGACCAGTAGTCGTCGTACGTCGTTGAATTTCTATTGTTTCATGACATAATAAATTGCATAATAACATCTATATATTAATCCATGTATGTTAGAATTGTGCATTAAACAGTTAATTTAACTCACATTTAAGTTGTAACACCCCTTACCTGTATTCGACGCCGGAACAGGGTTCGAGGCGTTACTAAATTTAATCATAAATAAACATACAAAACCAGGTCATAAAATTTCATTCAAATTAAAATCATACAAACATATGCATCACATCCCTTATACGAGCCTACGAGGCCCAAAACATACATCGGAAATAAATCAGAACTAAACTGGGAACTTCCAGAACTTTTTCAACACTTTTAAAAAAAAATTTCTTTTGGAGAACCACACACCCGTGTGGTTGGGCCGTGTGGATTTCACACGTCCGTGTGGCTTGGGACACGCCTGTGTCCCTTGCCCATGGAGTTCTCTATTTATGACATCATTGCTAAATTAAGGGCACACGATCGAGACACACGCCTGTGTGCTAGGCTGTGTGGTGAATTTAATTTTCGCATTTAAGATGTAGACTTCACACGACCTGGGCACATGCCCATATCCTAAGACCGTGTCCTTCATACGGCTGAGACACGCGATCATGTCTCTGCCTGTGTGTCAATTCAAAGCTAAAATTCAAGATGCAGGAGACACACAATCAGATCACATACCCATGATTTATAATCAGAGGAGAAGCTATCTTACTTTCCCGGTAGTGTGCCTTTTGGTTTCGGTGAGGAGTGAGCCGGAAGGAACAAATAATCTTGAAAAAGCTTCTTATTCATTCAACAAAGATCAAGAATCGATTGCGGACCAATCGAGCATTTTTTAGAAAAGAGAAGGGAAGAGGATCCCATCGAGTAAGCATATGGAAGACAAAAACAGAAAGAAAGACAGGAGAAAAGGTTGCTGTTGCCAAGGCCTACTCCTTGACCATTTTAGATCGGAAATCACCTATTCAATCAGTTGGGAGTCCCGCCATGCAACCTCCATACCCCATGGAAGAATCCAATCAAGATTACTCTTTTTGAAAAGAAAGGGATTTGACTATCTCTGAGGGAAAGAATCACAACAGCGCATTCAATAGCAGCATTCGATGCTTCTTCCTTATTCTATTTGTAAACAACCGACCGAGGGGAAGTAAGCATGAAGCCATAACTGCAAGAACCACAGCGGACCAGTAGGATTGGCGAAAGAGTCTTGCAACAGTCTGTACAGGCCCCTTTACAAGCAAGCTAACAAGAATAGAGCAAGTGCCATTCTTTTACTTTCATTTCTCGTCCATTCAGCCTTCCCTTTCGTTTCGATGCGAACCTTTGAAATTGAGCTGCTACGCTTCCTTACCACATCCCTGATTCGGACATGAACCCTCAAAGGCTGACTTTCCATTGCGCTCCTCGAATGAACCAAACTCTCAATCTCTAGTGCTTGGCCAGCTCTACCATCTACTACATCTCCCTCTCTCGATTAACCTTCCCTGGGCGAAGACGCGGAACCAAACGAAGCGAGTGATTCAACAAAAGAACTTCCCACTTTTCTAATTCCGTTCTGTCACCCTCTCATTCTCCATCAAACTCTCCTACAAATTTAGCCATTTTAAGGCCACATTTCTTACCCTTTTTACGACCTAACTGCATTTAATATTCAAGTACACAAATATGCTCAGCCAAGCAACCAGTTCAACTAAAAAGTCAAGTTTTCATTAGCCATTTTAACATAATACTTCTTAACCTAAGTTTACCAAAAATAACTTCATTCATTACCCTACCAAATCCAACATCAAAACATAGATATTCAAGTATACAGATATTCATGTTTCAAAGCTACATCTTTCAACTTTGTCCTATACATGCCATCTAAATCAAAAGTTGTATTCAAAATCTACCAGTGGAACTCTGGATAGTGCTTCCCGATGTGTTGATCCGATCCACTGATATCACGTAAATCTACAGAAGCAATTAACACACAAAGTAGGCTTATGAAAGCTCAGTAAGTTCATAGGCTCTTAATAACAACCTTACCAAAAATTTACAAACAATTCAATAAACAATATTACACAATCAATTCCTGCCAAATACAATCTCAATTGATGAGTCCATACAATTGAACTCAGCATCAAATATCCAAACATATTCTAGCACTTTACTTCAACTATCACTTACCAACACTTGTCAAATTAAAGGATATCTTACGGATTTGAGTACGCCGTTTACTTAGTGCCACAATTCACAATTCAATATGGTTTTCCTCATTAAAATACCATACCTACATTTCACAACTCAGTATGGAAAATACCATATCTACGTTTCACCACTCGGTATGGGAAATGCCATACCTACATGTCACCATTCGGTATGAGAAATTCCATACCTATGTTTCACATTTTTCCATGGATCAACCATGGTCTTATCCGTCAATTCATCACTTGTCACAACATGAACATACTCAATCATGTGTCTTTCTCAACTAAACTTTTAACTCAATTTTTTACATTATTTCCCAATGTTAATAATTCAATAGCGAATATATGAAATAACACTCATTCTCAAATGAAAAAAGAATTATACAAGTTCAGCCATATGAACTTACCTAAGCCAATTTGTAAAAGTTGTACTATTTTAGGGACTAATCAGAAACTTTTCTTTTCCTCGTTTATCTTCAGATTATTAATCTAAAATATAAAATTATTTACTCATTAGCATCTATTTAAATTCAAATTCAATTCATGCTTTATGCCCTTTAATTTTCAAAATTACACATTTACCCCAAACTTTACAATTTTTATAATTTGGTCCTTACTCGATTAACCCCTCAATTGAGCTAAAAGTTTCCTCAATTAACACTTTATTCTATCATCTTAAGCTACTTCACAACATTTTGAAATCATAATTTCAACATCAAACCTTAATTCCTAACTTTTTCACAATTAGGTAAAAAAAATCAATTTCTACTAAAATCACTTAATAAAATCATCATAAGGGAAAATTTAGTTTGTTGGATTTTGAAATTATTATGTCTTGAATTTGTTACATATTGAATTTATTATGTTTTAAGCTTGTTGGATATTGAAATGATTGGCAATGACAATTATTATTGTAGAATAGGTAAGGGACCTCCAAGTAATTCAGGTGGACAAAATCGATGGAACATCTTTTTCTTGAAATTCTAGCAGAGGAGGCCCAGAAAGGAAATATGCCTTCTAACTCTGTCAAAGTAGTTTCTATTAATCGAGTTGCCGAAGCTATTTCAGAAAGATTTTAAGTCCAATGAGATGCGAAGCATGTGGAAAATCATTTGAGGACTGTAAAAAACTAGTGACAGATTATATGCAAAAGTCGAGGTGAAAGTGATTTTGGATGGAATGATAACATGAAAATGATCACATGTGATAGAGCGACATATGATGCAGCAGTGATGGTAATATATGTATATATATATGTTAAGTATATTTCAATTGTTTTTTACTTGTTATTCTAATTGTGTATAATATCTAACAGAAACATAAGAAGTATGAACCATTTTTGAATAAAAGCATTGATCATTATGATGGAATGGCTTTGGTTGTTGGCAAAGATATGGCAATAGGGAGTTTTGCCAGAACATTTGCTGACATAGATTTGGTTGATGATAACTAAGATTCAGTGCCTATAGAACACGACAATGAAGAGATTGAAGAGGTAAGAACAAAAGTATCTTCATCTGGCACATCCAAACGTAAAAGAAAAAATGCTCAAGAAAGTGTCGTTGATGAACAAATTAAATTTGTGGGTGAACAACTTGGCAAAATTGCTAATGCTTTGGAACAATTTACTGCGTATAAGACACCACATCTTTACGAAGAAGTGATGTCAATGGAGGTAGAAGGATTTGTTGATGACTTTCTGTGTTCTGTATTTGATTATCTAGTGAGTCATGAATCCGAGGCCAAAGCTTTTTTAGTTAAAAGTAAGAAGCATAGAAAAATTTGGCTTCAAAAATTTTCTCAAGGTTGAAGATATTAATACTTTTAATGTGGTGTAATATTAGTTATGCACTTGGACAATGTTGTTGTTATTATGTGGTGTACAACTAATTATGTATTTGGATAATATTATTAATTTCTAGTATTAATTGTGGTTTGGAAGCAATTTATAATTATTCAATCCTTGTTTTTTATTTTTTATAACACAATTACAAATAATTTATTTGACTTTGGTTGTTTTCAATTTATAACGGTTAATATTCTAGCTTAATAATGGAGTATTATTATATATTGAATTTGATTTATTTATTTATAAATGAATTATTTCAATATATGTAAAAATAATTTAAAATATAAATTTATTAACATACATTTATTAATATATGTAAAAACAGATTTTCTGGAAAATATTTTCAAGAAATCTGCCAAACAACAGAAAATATTTTACACAGATTCATCCAAACACCAGAAAAGTAAATCATTTCCAGAAAAGTAAATCATTTTCCAGAAATCATTTTCTGAAAAATATTTTACTTGCAAACAAACGGAGCCTTAATTTCTTTTTAAATCATAAAATTCACTAATCCAAAAATTCTTCTATAATCACACTTGACTCATATGTATTTATTTTATTTAATCTTAAAGCTCACTTGTCGGATTTAGTGATCTCGAATCACTGTTTCTGACACCACTGAAAATTAGGCTGTTACATAAGTGTTTATAGTTCAAACTTACCTGGCTAAATTACAAAAATGACAAAGTATAGGGGCATTTTGGTAATTTATTATTCTCCTCGATTTTCCATTTGATCTTGATCTAAATTAATAAATTTAATTTATTAATTTAGACAGTAAACAATATATTTTATGCATTTTAGTCATTTTAAAATTTACAAAATTACCCCTAAAGTTTTACTTTTATTCAATTTAGTCTCTGAGCCTAAAACATGCAAATTAACCATTTTTTTTTCCAAATTTAAGCTTAGCCGAATGTTCATGGCACCCAAAACAGCCCACATTTGTATTAATTTCTCATGAAATCCCTAATTGATAAATTCATCAAAAATCACTTAACAAAATATTTTTAATTATCAATCAACATTTCAAATTCATCATTTAACATAAAAATCACAAGATTCATCTATGGAAACATTAAAAATCTTTAACAATTTCAAAATTGAAGATACGAGCTAGCTAGACCTAGGTGCAACGTTCTCAGAAACATCAAAATTACTAGAAACGTGTAGTTTAAGGACTTACATGCAAGGAAACATGGTTGGCCAAACTTGAAACTCTCCCATGGTGGTTCAGTGATTAACAAAACCAATTAGGGAAGAAAACTATTATGTTTTCTTATTTTATTAACAAACTATTATGTTTTCTTATTTTATTAACCTTTATTTTATTTTTATCATTTAGTAATAATATAATAACATATAAAACACATAAAATTAAAAGAAAATGAAGCTTTAAAGGCCCACCAACTAAAGAATGGGTAATTTACCTATTAAGGCCATCCAATTATAATTCTTTAATCAATTTAACACCTTTAAACTAATAGCGATTGACTTTTTTCAACTTTTACGATTTAGTCCTTTTTAGTTAATCAACTATTGAAAAAATTTTTCAACGAAACTTTAATACCACCTTAATGACACTCTGTGTAAATATTTATAAAAATATTTATGGCTCAGTTCATAGAAATGAGGTCCCGATACCTCACTTTCTAAAACCACTTGACCTTAGGGTCGTACCACTTGAACTTTATAACTAGCTTATATAACATAAATTATTAAATCAAAAACGTTTTAAAACCATACTTGACTTATAAATATTAAATAATAATATTTAGGAACTTACTTGTCTAATTTGGTAGCCCTGAAACCACTATTTTCGACACCACTGAAAAACAGGCTGTTACACATTCTATTTAGTTAAAAATAAATTAGAAATCAATAAAAATAGTAGGTTTACTTATTATTTC
Source organism: Gossypium arboreum (assembly GCF_025698485.1). NCBI lineage: Eukaryota > Viridiplantae > Streptophyta > Magnoliopsida > Malvales > Malvaceae > Gossypium > Gossypium arboreum. Next base: position 122,410,774 of record NC_069075.1, read on the forward strand.
AGATTTCACCATTGTTGAACCAAACTTTGGTTAAAAATCTTTAAATCTTAAAAACTCTCAACACAGTCGATTAAATTCTGAATTAGAAAAATAGCAACTTAATCTAATCATAATAAATCAAGACATTACCTCAATTTGAAGAAAACAAGTTGTGGAGCTAATTCGAAGTTGAACATGAGAAGATAATGATAAATTTGGTGATGTTTTAATGATTGGTCTTGAAAATTTGAAGGTTCTTAGGTGTTTAGATAGCCAAAAATTACTAAGGACGAATTAATTTTGAGAGAATATATCAGATTTGAACTTTGGGAAAATTTTGAATGTAAAGCTAAAAGGGAGGAAGGGACGTCGAGTTCTTAAAGAAGGAAGGAAAATGAACATTTTTTGTAAATTAAGCGAAAACTGCATTTTAAAGACTTCCTATTTTCCCTTGTTTTTCAAATCAGTCTTTTGTTTAAGTAAAACATATTGTTCTCAATTATTTTCAAACCCGTTTTAAGTTATTTAATATCTGACCACCTAATCCTAATTTTCACAACCTAATTTTAGACCCAATAATTATTTTAATATTTTATTATTACCATTATTATTTAATTAATTATTTGAGCCTATTTTAATTTCTATTAAATTAAACCTAATTTTTTTCTCAAGCCCACAACCTAATACCCAATTCTATTAACTTGGCTTTCGAGATGTGACAAAGGCTAGGGTTCTAATGATAGCAAATGAACAATTCATGAGGCTATCAAAGAGCTTGATAAAAGACTCAATATACACCCAATACGTCAAGCTCCAACGAAAACAAATAGAAGATTGAAACCGGCATAGAAAATAGAAGATGAATGTCTCGGCATCTCTGAAAAGGAAAAATACATTAACAGCTTGGGAAGGAACTACGAGAAATAACATCTCGAAAATAGACTAGCTGATAAGATGGATGTAAGAGATAGGCCCGATTGAATAGGAAATCGCAAGGCAAAATGGTATGCGTATACCAAATTTGCCACCAAATAAATACGAGCCAATGCAATACCATCACTGATCCAAAGAGCAAGGAAGCGAAGAAGAATGTGAGTGATGATGATGAGGAAGATGAGGACATGGAGCAAGACTATCAAAAGGAGGATGACAATGACTATGAGGAGGCATTTCAGCCGCAATGATCTGGAGAAAGGGCTAGTCGTTCGTAGCCTAACCTAACAAGCACATTTGTCGGGTGGAGGCTCCTCTCGGGGCCATGTCTCGGGAAAAGGAAAAGCTCCAATGGAGTAGAGGCAACTGCCACATTTTGATGATTATCGACCATTTCTAATTTTTGTGGTTGTAAAATATTTAACTTGGATATATTTTTTTTTGTTTCAGATTAGGAGTAGACTAATACTATATATATTATGTTATGAATTTTCTATGTAAGGACCCAAAATAAGGAAAGCACTAGAATTAAAAGTTTTAACGAACAAGGAATGAGGAACCCACCATAAGGTTACAACAATATCATGATAAATCGGGTAACTTTGTTCCTTGTATACTTATGGGTTGCATATTAGAGACAATGTGCTACCTAAAGTGTGGGAGGTAACATAGAAATTTTATACTTTATATTCTCAGGAAATTTACGTTTTATGTCTATTTTAATTTTAATTTTAATTTTTCTTGTCAAAAGTGTGCTTGAACTTGTAAAAATAGAAGTGATTGGTTGGGATCATGTATATAGGTTAATTGTGTTTACTTAAATTTGGCATGATAGTGAATGATTTTAAAGTTTCAATTATTAGTGTCACATCCCAAGTCTAGCGAGTCTGAGATTTAGGTGTATTCTAGTAAAATAATTTGTTTGGTGAAGTGTAATCTGCCTATATGTTTCTTTTCGTGCATGAGTATGGGCGCATAGTAATCGTCGTATAGGTAAGTGAATGTGCTATTTCAGATTATTCTGCTATTTGTGATAAATATTTTGTTAAGTGACAAGGGAATTATGGTAGAAGTTAACACCTAAGGAATAGTACGACTTGTTTGTCTGAAGTACTATGCTAGTTAAGTTGTGTAACACCCTTAACCCGTATCCTTCACCAGAATAGGGTTACGAGGCATTACTGGATATGTAACACCCTAAACTCAGCCTAGACGTTATGGCTGAATCTGGCGTGTCACATTAAGGAGCTTTTCGGAGATAGGACTTATCATTAAGAATTTAAAATTAAGTTAAAACCCCTTTTAGTTTTTATTGCTTGAGAATATTCGGCAAATTAAGTTGTTCTTAATTGAAATCAATTTGTCAAAGCAATTGCCATATTTATCTCTACTGATTCCTTAAACTGAGTAAAATCGCGGAAGCTTTTTAAAAAAAACCTTGAAGTTTAAAATACGTATTTTCCTTGAAAACAATTATTATTTTGAAAACTCATCTTTTCCTAGTCTAGGAGTTTAAGGTAAGAAATCAAAGCCCAAATAAAAGTTAAAACCACAAATGGCCTTATTATATAACCAAAAACCCAATATGAAATTTAAATAAATAAGGTCAAAATAGAACATCAGCAACTGTGTGGCCACCTCCGAGTCCCTCGCAGCACCAAATCGTTTAAGGCTGGGGATTACCTGCATAGTTGAAAAGAGAGGGTGACTTTACGAAAACTTAGTGTGCAATCCCCTATCAGTCAAACAGTAAACAATGCACACAGTAATAGTCTGGGCACGGGCCTTATTCAGTATCAATATAGTCTGGGCCTTAGCCCTATAAAGTAACAGTGTGGGCCTAAGCCCGATTCAGTATCAGTACAGTGCAGTCATGTAACCCACTCCAATCCAACCAATACACCACCCGTACCAACCAACACACCATGTGGGATCAAATCAATCCACCCAGCCTGTGACAGCCCAAAATTGACCCTAGTCGGGAAGTGGTTTCGGGACCGCTAAACCGAGTCACCAAAATGTTTGAACGTAATATTTATTGTCTAGAATATGTAATTATGAATGTGTGAAAATTTCAAGCTTCGATTTAGCCGATAGCATGTGAATTCAGTTAGTAGGACTTGTGTGACACTTTTGAAAAGTGATAGGCTAATCTATAAGGACCTAATAGTGCATGTAGTCAAAGGGGAGGACTTGCATGTCAAATTTCCCCCCCTAATAGTTAGTGGCCGGCCATGACAAGAGATTATGGGTAAAAACATGTCATAAAACATGTTGGGACAATGGTGTATGTAAGAAAAAAATAAAATAGTGAGCATGGGAATTTAATAATGAAAGGGAACAAAAAAAAAAAAGAGAAAAAAATGGTCTCATGCATGCCCATTGTCGTGAGTGTGGAGAAAGAAAGAAGAATTTTTGTTCATCATTTTCATTTCCTTTGGGCTGAAAATTCTAAGGAAGAAGGAAGGAATTCTTGTTTCATGTTGGTTTGGAAGAGGTTTAGGAGGAGGTTTGGCCATACTTGTACCTAGATTAAGGTAAGTTTGATGTTTTGCCATGAGATTCATGTATATTTTAGTTGCTAGCTTGATGTTCTTGTTAGCCCTTGGTTCAAATCTTTGTTATGTCATGGGAATGAAATTCGGCCAAAGTGAATATGGTGTTAATGCCATTGCATGCTAAATATCAAGCTTGATAATGATTCATGTGATGGTGGATTGAGGATTCTTAGATTTTCTTTTAGCATTTTTGAATGAGATACTAAGTTCTTTGTTTAACCATGACCAAATTGAAACGGTATGGTGTTGTGGTATTCGGCCATGTTGTATCCATAAGTATGATTCATGCATGTTGCATGGTAAGTAAGATTTAAGCTTTGGATATGTGTGTATATTTGGATATAAGCCACTTGAGAATTCGCCATTGCACCTACATGAATATATGTTTGCACATGATGAATTGGTATGACATGTATACTATTTTAAGGTGTCTATTTGCTTGTGATGTTGTTTCGGTTATGAAATAAATGAGAGATGTGTATAGAACTACAATATGTAATGCGTTAATTAGGAAAATGTATGCTGTTTTTTGTGTAGTATTAAGTGTAAAATTAGCCTCCACATAGACATGCATATTCGCCAAAGGAAGTAGATTGGTGTGCATGTATTCGGTTAGAGGCAACCATATTGAAGCCTTATCTTGGCTTAGAGTGTTGACCAAATGGGTAATAAGTGAGGATGGTTGCGAATATACAAACATACATATGCATGTGTAATTGAATTATGAATGTTTAGCAAGAGGGTTAAACTAGTTGATTTATTGATTAAGCTCAAGGAGTTAAAGAAGGAGAATCAAGCAAGGGAAAGACGAAGGTCATCGAGTAGCCGACTTGGACTGTTTTACCCAACACAAGGTAAGTCATTAAGCGTATATTTGGTGTTGATTTAAATGATCAATATATATATGCAAATGTGTTTAAATGAGTTGGTGTGTAAATGGAAATGTATGTGTATGGAATGATGCCATTGTTGAATGTATAAAGGCAGCAAAATACATAAGGTATTGGTCTCGGCACTAAGTGTGCGGGTATAAATGGACACGGTGACAAGATTGGCACTAAGTGTGCGGGTTTAAAATTGTACAGCACTAAGTGTGCGAGTTTGATTATATAGCACTAAGTGTGCGAGTTGAATACATATAGCACTAAGTGTGCGGATTCACTATATGTTCTTGCATTACAATTGGCACCGAGTGTGCGACCTTATCGAGCTAATCCGGACAGCGGATCGGGTAAGTACCTCGAGCTCTTGACGAATAGAAAATATGTTCATGCTCGGGGTTGAATTTGGTAAGCCTTAAATCTATGTGATGATTGAAATTGTATGATTGTGGTGGAAATGAGTTAGTGTGTGAAAATGCCTCAAATATCTTGTTGTGTAGAATATGAAATGTGGATGTATGACTTGGTATGAGATTGGACCGAAAGGTCCGAGGAATTATGGTATAGATTCGATATGGATGAGTACCTAGCCTCGTTTATTGTTTCATGTTGTAGTAACTTTATCGTGGATTGATGAATGCTTATGACTTCTTGAGTTGTAAACTCACTCGGTGTTTTTCTTGTCACCCATTTTAGGTCTCTCGGACTCGTATTGTTCAGCGTGATCGGGACCGTCGTTGAAGTCATCACACCGGCTGAAATCTTGTGGTATTGTTTTTGTTGTTGAAGAACATTTGGCATGTATAGGCTATTATATTTTGTCGAATTGTGGGTTGTAAACTTTAAGCCATGTGAAAATGGCCTATGTGGTCGTCGAGTGGGATGCTAGAACCTATAGCCACGAGTCTTAGAAACTCAAATCTTGATAAGGTGGCCATAATTTGTGTCATGTATGATGGATGATTAAGGCCAAGGAAAAATTCATGAAATTGGCATAGTCATCTGCAGTAACTGTTGCGGACAGCAGCAGTGAGATGAGATTGAAAATCACTAAAAATAGTAGAAGTAGAATTAAATAGTGAGTAAATTATGGAACTGAACCTTGATGAATCTATTTTATATGGACGAAACGAAACGACCATATGAGCGGTATACTGAGAAATATTAAGGTTCTCGTGAGACAGGGCCAGAACGGTTTCTGGGTCCCCTGTCACGACTTTGAAAATTTACCATAAATTATCCAGAAAGAATTAGGATCATGCCTTATATTTAAAGATTCCATTTTGAGTCTAGTTTCATTAGAAACAAACGGCACCAGTATTAAAGCCCTGTACAGGAGATATTCAAGTTGTAACGCGAAGGTCAGAGCAGTCGGTCCCTGTAACATGGGTGTTTTAACTAATAAACTGTACCAATTGGCCCAACCAAAATTCTAAAATAAATCCATGGATGGGTATATGAGTCTAAATTCAGGAAAATTTACGAAACCAGTTTCCGAGTTTTGAAACTCGAGATATGATTTTAAGGCGACGGTGACGCAGTTTTCCAACCGATTGGTAATGTCAAATTGGTTGGTATCTTGAGAGGTTTGGCGTTAACCCTCGTGTCCGACAACGGCGTCGGTCACGAGTTAGGTGTTACAGTTTTATTGGTATCGAGCTATGGTTTAGTCGGTTCTAGGACTACCATAGCGCATGTGAGTCTAGCTATACATGCCAAATTGTTAGCGCTTAATAATGTGATGACTTCGACGGTTGGAATTTTGTTTTGATTAGCAATGGAACCCGGGTAGAGACCCTTGGCGGATGACGTTGAAAGTGTAGCGGCTGCTCAAGAACGGACACCGCCTGTTGAGCCTCGATCATCCGCGAATAATCAAAATGAAGGGCGAAACAAGCCTTCTTTACCATGATGAATGAGTGGGTCGCATAATATGCCCGAACCAACCCTACTGTCCAACCATTCCCGAATTTAAATACTCCACCCCAAGAGCCCGCAATGCCTCCGATTCATCGATCCTGTGAGGTGAGTAAACCACCGTGGACTTGATTAGGAAGCGTGGGGCCGAGGAGTTCAAGGCCATAGTTCTTGATGATGCCGAAAAGGCCGAAGTTCGCTCGATAACACCATTAGAGTGTTAGATGAACTGTCATGCACACCGATGAATGTCTTAAGTGTGCTATATCCTTGTTAAGAGACTCGACTTACTATTGGTGGAGGACTTTAATTTCCATAGTCCCAAATAAACGAGTTACTTGGGATTTCTTCCAATCCGAATTTTGAAAGAAATACATTAGTCAACGGTTCATCGATCGAAGCGTAAGGAATTCTTGGAACTCAAGCAAGGCCGGATGATCAGATCGAATCTGAACATGAGTTCGTAAGACTTAGTCGGTATGCTCGGGAGTGTGTGGTGATGAGGTTGCGATGTGCAAAAGATTTGAAGAAGGATTGAATGAAGAGTTAAAGTTACTAGTGGGAATTTTGGAGATAAAGGAGTTCGTGACACTAGTCGAACGAGCACGCAAGGCGGAAGAACTTGGGAAGGAGAAGAAGAAGGCTGAATTTGAAGCAAGAGATTACCGTAAAAGATCGACGAGTAAAGCTCCGTTCTCGGCTGTAAAGAGGTTCGTGGAGGACACCAGAAGTCGAGGACGATCGGGAATTTCCATTAGAGCCCGACCATTGACGGACTCCGAGCTACTTCAAGAGCTAGTGTGGGCAATAATCGTCAAGAGAGACTGAATGCCCCAATGTGGAAGACAACACCTAGGTGAATGTTGGGGTAAGTCATTAATAGGGCTGTTATGGATGCGGTTCAAGGACCACTTCATTAGAGATTGCACGGAGCTAGATGAGAGGAATAAGACGCAAGGTGTAAGACCTAGTGGAACGACGGTGGAGGTAGGCCCCGAGAATCTCTGGAGGTAGGGGTGGTAATCGAGAGGAGCCTTTAATACGGCTGTCCGATCCGAGACCCGTACTCTGCTAGAGCATATGCCATCCGCAAGACGAGAGGAGGCATCCTCCCCGACGTTATCACTGGTACTTTTACTCTCTTTGATACTATTGTGATCGCATTGATTGACCCGGCTCTACTCACTCATATGTATGTGAAACCTTAGCATCCAAAGAAGACTCTACCGTTGAGTCTCACCGAGTTCGTAATTCGAGTGTCAAACCCTTTGGGTCAATACGTGCTCGTTGGTAAAGTGTGCAAGAGATGCCCCTAACAATTCGAGAATCTGCTTTTCCTACCGATCCGATGCTTCTACCATTTAATGAATTGATGTTATTCTTGGTATGGATTGGTCGACCGTACATGATGCGTTGGTGGATCGCAAAAGGAAAACCATTGATTTGAGGAGTGCAAATAATGAGGTAGTCCGAGTCGAGTCATCGATTTAAAAGGAGCGCCAATGATAATATCTTCTATGACCGCCGGAGGTATGTGAAAAAGGGTGTGAAACATACCTTGCGTATGTGTTTGGAAGTAAAGAGACGGAAAGGAAACTCGAATCGGTACCAGTGGTTTGTGAGTATTCAGATGTTTTTCCCGAGGAGTTACCGGATTGCCACCGGTTCGAGAAGTGGAATTCGCATCGGTTGTACCGGTACTACGCCGATTTCAATAGCCCCGTATCGTATGGCATTAACGGAATTAAAGGAATTGAAGGTTCAATTACAAGAATTGACGGATAGAGGTTTCGCTCGATCGAAGTTTTTCTCCATGTGGCGCTTTGTATTGTTTGTGAAGAAGAAGGACGGAACCATGAGGTTGTGCATCGACTATCGTCAACTCAATAAAGTGACGATAAAGAATAAATATCCATTGCCACGAATTGACGATTTGTTTGATCAATTAAAGGGAGCCTCGGTGTTTTCAAAGATAGATTTGAGGTCGGGTACTATCGGTTGAGGGTCCGAGAATCGGACATACCCAAAACCGCTTTTAGAACGAGGTACGATCACTACGAATTCTTGGTGATGCCGTTTGGGCTCACTAATGCCCTCGCGGTGTTTATGGATTTAATGAATAGAATTTTCAGGCCATACTTGGATCGGTTCGTAGTTGTATTTATCGATGACATTTTGGTCTATTCGAGAGATGAAACCGAGCATCTGTGAACACCGAGGCTAGTGTTGCAAATCTTACGAGATAAGCGATTATACGCAAAGTTCAGTAAATGTGAATTTTGGTTGAAAGAGGTTAGCTTTTGGGGCACGTGGTGTCCGTGACGGTGTCGTGGTGGACCCGAACAAAATTTCAGCCATAGTCGATTGGAAACCACCAAGGAATGTTACCGAAGTTAGAGCTTTTTGGGGCTTGCGGTTATTACCGACGATTTGTAAAGGTTTCTCAACGATAGCCACGCCAATGACGGTTACTCCAAAAGGATGTTAAGTTCGAATGGACGGAGAAATGTCGAAAAGTTTCGATCAATGAAAGCTTATTTGATCAAGCCCCAATTCTAGTGCAACCCGAATCGGGCAAAGAGTTTGTCATTTATAGTGACGCATCCCTACTTGGGTTGGGTTGCGTATTGATGCAAGAAGGGCGAGTTGTGGCCTATGCGCGTCGAGGCAATTAAAGCCACATGAGAAAAATTATCCGACCCATGATCTCGAATTGGTCGCCATCGATTCGCCTTAAAGACATGGCGACATTACTTATTTGGTGAGAAGTGCCATGTGTATTCGGATCACAAAAGTCTCAAATATTTGATGACCCAAAGAGACTTAAATCTGCGACAAAGGCGATGGCTCGAGTTGTTAAAAGATTATGAGCTCGTCATTGATTATCACCCGAAAGGCTAATGTGGTTGCGGATGCCTTAAGCCGAAATCACTATTTGTTTTATGAGCGATGAATGTACACTTGTCTATCCTACCCGACAATGTGTTAGTAGCTGAATTGAAAGCCAAACCATTATTGATACGTCAAATTCGTGAAGCTCGTAAAGTCGACGATGAGTTGGTTGCAAAACGGATGAGTGTGTTCAACAAGGACTCGGAATTTCAAATCGATGATGACGATTGTTTGAGGTTCGAAGTCGTCTGTGTCCCAAAGAATTGGAACTTATTCCAATAATTTTGAACGAAGCCCATTGTAGCCGAATGGCAATCCACCCGGAGTACGAAGATGTACAACGTTTTGAAACGTCGGTTTTGGTGGCATGGTATGAAACGGACATCTCGACTTTGTTTGAGATGTTTAATATGTCAACAAGTGAAAGCGGAACATCAAGTGCCTTCAGATTGCTTCACCGATCACGATACCCGAGTGGAAATGGGATCGAGTCACAATGGACTTTGTGTCCGGCCGCCATTGTCGACTAGTAAGAAGGATGCGATTTGGGTTGTTGTTGATAGATCGACTAAGTCGGCTCACTTTATCCCCGCATGCGCACGGATTTTCATTGGATAAACTAGCCGAATTGTACGTTTCTCGATTGTGAGATTACACGGGTACCGATTTCTATTGTGTCGGATAGAGATCCGAGATTTACCTCGCGATTTTGGAAGAAATTTCAAGAAGCTTTGGGTACCAAGTTGCATTTCAAAGACCGCTTTTCACCCCAAACCGATGGTCAATCCGAACGGATAATTCAAATACTCGAGGATATGTTGAGATGTTGTATCCTTGAGTTTAGTGGTTCATGGAATGGTATCGCCTTTGATTGAATTCGCCACAACAATAGCTTTCAATCAAGTATTAAGATGGCGCCTTACGAGGCTTTATACTATCGTAAATGCCGCACTCCCATTATTCTCGGTGAACTTAGTGAAGGTAAATTCTTGAGGTTGATTTGGTTAAGGATGCCGAGCAAAGAGTTCGAGTAATTCGTGAAAGTTTGAAAGTCGCCGGATCGCCAAAAGTCATATGCGGATTTGAAAAGAAAAGATATTGAATATCAGGTTGGAGACAAGGTCTTTCTCAAAGTTTCACCTTGGAAGAAGGTGCTTAGATTTGGCCGTAAGGGAAAATTGAGCCCGAGGTTCATCGGGCCATATGAAATATCTGAACGAGTCGGTCCAGTCGCGTATCGTTTGATTTTGCCCCCTGAACTTGAAAGGATTCACAACGTCTTCCATGTTTCGATGCTTCGACGTTATAGATCTGACCCGTCACACGTAATTAGTCCATCAGAGGTTGAAATTCAAGCCGATATGAGTTATGAAGAAGAACCGATTCGTATCCTAGCTCGTGAAGTGAAGGAGTTGCGAAACAAAAGAGTTCCATTAGTAAAAGTGTTATGGCTCAAACACGGATGGAAGAAGCTACTTGGGAACCCGAGAACTCTATGAAAGAGCGTTACCCAAACCTATTTACGGTAAGATTTTCGGGACGAAAATTTCTTAAGTGGGGAGAGTTGTGACAGCCCAAAATTGACCCTAGTCGGGAAGTGGTTTCGGACCGCTAAACCGAGTCACCGAAATGTTTGAACGTAATATTTATTGTCTAGAATATGTAATTATGAATGTGTGAAAATTTCAAGCTTCGATTTAGCCGATAGCATGTGAATTCAGTTAGTAGGACTTGTGTGACACTTTTGAAAAGTGATAGGCTAATCTATAAGGACCTAATAGTGCATGTAGTCAAAGGGAGGACTTGCATGTCAAATTTCCCCCTAATAGTTAGTGGCCGCCATGACAAGAGATTATGGGTAAAAACATGTCATAAAACATGTTGGGACAATGGTGTATGTAAGAAAAAATAAAATAGTGAGCATGAGAATTTAATAATGAAAGGAACAAAAAAAAAAAAGAGAAAAAATGGTCTCATGCATGCCCATTGTCGTGAGTGTGGAGAAAGAAAGAAGAATTTTGTTCATCATTTTTCATTTCCTTTGGGCTGAAAATTCTAAGGAAGAAGGAAGGAATTCTTGTTTCATGTTGGTTTGGAAGAGGTTTAGGAGGAGGTTTGGCCATACTTGTACCTAGATTAAGGTAAGTTTGATGTTTTGCCATGAGATTCATGTATATTTTAGTTGCTAGCTTGATGTTCTTGTTAGCCCATGGTTCAAATCTTTGTTATGTCATGGGAATGAAATTCGCCAAAGTGAATATGGTGTTAATGCCATTGCATGCTAAATATCAAGCTTGATAATGATTCATGTGATGGTGGATTGAGAATTCTTAGATTTTCTTTTAGCATTTTGAATGAGATACTAAGTTCTTTGTTTAACCATGACCAAATTGAAACGGTATGGTGTTGTGGTATTCGCCATGTTGTATCCATAAGTATGATTCATGCATGTTGCATGGTAAGTAAGATTTAAGCTTTGGATATGTGTGTATATTTGGATATAAGCCACTTGAGAATTCGCCATTGCACCTACATGAATATATGTTTGCACATGATGAATTGGTATGACATGTATACTATTTTAAGGTGTCTATTTGCTTGTGATGTTGTTTGGTTATGAAATAAATGAGAGATGTGTATAGAACTACAATATGTAATGCGTTAATTAGGAAAATGTATGCTGTTTTTTTGTGTAGTATTATGTAAAATTAGCCTCCACATAGACATGCATATTCGCCAAAGGAAGTAGATTGGTGTGCATGTATTCGGTTAGAGGCAACCATATTGAAGCCTTATCTTGGCTTAGAGTGTTGACCAAATGGGTAATAAGTGAGGATGGTTGCGAATATACAAACATACATATGCATGTGTAATTGAATTATGAATGTTTAGCAAGAGGGTTAAACTAGTTGATTTATTGATTAAGCTCAAGGAGTTAAAGAAGGAGAATCAAGCAAGGGAAAGACGAAGGTCATCGAGTAGCCGACTTGGACTGTTTTACCCAACACAAGGTAAGTCATTAAGCGTATATTTGGTGTTGATTTAAATGATCAATATATATATGCAAATGTGTTTAAATGAGTTGGTGTGTAAATGGAAATGTATGTGTACGGAATGATGCCATTGTTGAATGTATAAAGGCAGCAAAATACATAAGGTATTGGTCTCGGCACTAAGTGTGCGGGTATAAATGGACACGGTGACAAGATTGGCACTAAGTGTGCGGGTTTAAAATTGTACAGCACTAAGTGTGCGAGTTTGATTATATAGCACTAAGTGTGCGAGTTGAATACATATAGCACTAAGTGTGCGGATTCACTATATGTTCTTGCATTACAATTGGCACTGAGTGTGCAACCTTATCGAGCTAATCCCGGACAGCGGATCGGGTAAGTACCTCGAGCTCTTGACGAATAGAAAATATGTTCATGCTCGGGGTTGAATTTGGTAAGCCTTAAATCTATGTGATGATTGAAATTGTATGATTGTGGTGGAAATGAGTTAGTGTGTGAAAATGCCTCAAATATCTTGTTGTGTAGAATATGAAATGTGGATGTATGACTTGGTATGAGATTGGACCGAAAGGTCCGAGGAATTATGGTATAGATTCGATATGGATGAGTACCTAGCCTCGCTTATTGTTTCATGTTGTAGTAACTTTATCAGTGGATTGATGAATGCTTATGACTTATCGAGTTGTAAACTCACTCGGTGTTTTTCTTGTCACCCATTTTAGGTCTCTCGGACTCGTATTGTTCGCGTGATCGGGACCGTCGTTGAAGTCATCACACCGCTGAAATCTTGTGGTATTGTTTTTGTTGTTGAAGAACATTTGGCATGTATAGGCTATTATATTTTGTCGAATTGTGGGTTGTAAACTTTAAGCCATGTGAAAATGGCCTATGTGGTCGTCGAGTGGGATGCTAGAACCTATAGCCACGAGTCTTAGAAACTCAAATCTTGATAAGGTGGCCATAATTTGTGTCATGTATGATGGATGATTAAGGCCAAGGAAAAATTCATGAAATTGGCATAGTTCATCGCAGTAACTGTTGCAGACAGCAGCAGTGAGATGAGATTGAAAATCACTAAAATAGTAGAAGTAGAATTAAATAGTGAGTAAATTATGGAACTGAACCTTGATGAATCTATTTTTATATGGACGAAACGAAACGACCATATGAGCGGTATACTGAGAAATATTAAGGTTCTCGTGAGACAGGGCCAGAACGGTTTCTGGGTCCCCTGTCGCGATTTTGAAAATTTACCATAAATTATCCAGAAAGAATTAGGAGTCATTCCTTATATTTAAAGATTCCATTTTGAGTCTAGTTTCATTAGAAATAAACGGCACCAGTATTAAAGCCCTGTACAGGGAGATATTCAAGTTGTAACGCGCGAAGGTCAGAGCAGTCGGTCCCTGTAACATGGGTGATTTTAACTAATAAACTGTACCAATTGGCCCAACCAAAAATTCTAAAAATAAATCCATGGATGGGTATATGAGTCTAAATTCAGGGAAAATTTACGAAACCAGTTTCCGAGTTTTGAAACTCGAGATATGATTTTTAAGGTGACGGTGACGCAGTTTTCCAGCCTGACTGGTAATGTCAAATTGGTTGGTATCTTGAGAGGGTTTGGCCGTTAACCCCTCGTGTCCGACACCGGCGTCGGTCACGAGTTAGGGGTGTTACACAGCCATCACACCAATATCGTAGCAAAGCTGTTAACAGTAACGCAACAATGCTTCTAATAACAGTAAACGTGGCAAAGCCACCAGAGCAGTAATTATGTGGCAAAGCCACTAATATAATACTTCCTCCAAATCAGGAACCCATCCCCATGCAGCATGTCATGTCATAAATATTATGTGTATGCAGTATGACATATTCAAAACCAGTCATATAAATGCCATACATCAATTAACCTACCACTAGGGGTATAATGGTCATTTCATCGGTTAGGGGTAAAACAGTAATTTTTCCCCTCAGGGGTATTTTGGTCATTCAACTAACTTTGGGGTCTCAGTACAGTTAACGATCCTTTAAAAGGTCTACAGTCATCTCGAATGACTCAGATAACCCATTTGGCGAAAACATTGTAAATTTGCCAAGGCCCATTACTCGGCCCAATTGGGCCCACACGCTCGTGTAGCCCGTTTAGTCGAAATTCAGTCGTGACTATACGAACACCATAGCCTACACCATTATTTGTCACTTACCGTAAATTTTATCCGTGTGGGGCCCACGATCCCATTGGGCCCACACGGGCCATCTAGGCCCAACGAGGCCTATAATGGCCCAAGCCCACAAGAACGCTCGTGGCGGCCTCTACTGTCTGTCGCCCATGATTGTGGGCTCGTTTACCCCATGAGCGTTTGCATGCTCGTGAGGCCACAAATGCCGAAGTTTCAGCTTTTCGACTTTCGCCGATTCACAATAACATAGTGGTGTGAATACACACCTTTATCCAAAGTCTTGACAGTAACAAAATTGGGTGTACAATTACACACCTGTTTAGGGAGAAGTAGATTATCCCACGTGCGATCAACCTATAATCCATCGATGCATACTTGTCAATTTCCTAATCAAAAGGGTTCATAAGTATTTCATCTCAAACCAACACTTACCACACAACCTTGATGACTACAGTTCTATCTATTATGCTAATCGGATGACAACTACACCCTTTTCTGCCGAGAAGCAGAGTTAACAAATAGAATCCATTAGCACCAAGCGAATAAAAAGAAGGCTAATGGATATTCGGCCAAAATAAGCCCACTTACCCAGTTACCAATTGAATGCCGAAAGAGGGATTTAAACGCCTATGAACATTTGAGAACCCAAACACATGAGAAGGTTCAAAGAGTCAGTAACCCTAAATTGAATCATTCGGCTTCATTAGAGAAAAACAATACAAAAAGAATCAAGAACAGGGTCAAAAAGCAGGAAATACTTACCCAAGATCAACTAATAGAAATGGTAGAACGAAGAAACAGTCAGTCACTTGTCCGAGCCTAGATGCCTTAACAGACGTAAACCCAAGGTAATGAGAAGGGAGAAGAATGGATAGAAACCATAATCGATAAAGTAACACTTACCACCAAAATCGATTGAAAGAAAGGGAGAAGGAGGTAAAGAAGATTCGGCTACATTAAAAGGAACAAGATTTGAGAGGAAGAGAGTATGGGTATTGGGCTTCAGAGAAAAAGAAGAGAAGAAGAAAGTGCACAATGCTCAATCGGCCCCAAAGAAGAAGAGTTAAGATACCACTTGAATACATGGCCAAAGTAAAATGAGAAATGAAGGAGTTTCACCCATATACCATCAAACCCAAAAGAAAGAATTAAAGTTGCCAAAACCCGAGGTATAGAAATCGGAATTGTCCTATAGTTAGCTAACACCAAAAATCGGCATCCAAAGCCTATAGCCAAATCCTCTGATGCAACTAAGGTCCTCAAACGACACTAACTCCCTTCTCACAAGACTTCAAATTCGGTACAACAACCCTCACACCTCAATCTCTTAATTCCTCTCCATAAAACTCTCCCCAATCCTCTCCACGATTTCCTCATTGATATCCTCCATCTATCACTCCACCACTCACCCATCAGAATTTTACTGCAACACAACCACTGGCTGAACCAAGCTGCAAAATAAATAGCTCATTTGTGCTATGCCAATGCTCGAACCTCAACCCTCAAGATTACTCTACACGCCACCTTACCACCACACCGCAGGCTCACTTGTGACATAAATCTACCATATTTATTTATAAAGCCCATGTTCCAGTATCCAGATTCTTTTAAGAGAAAAATAAAAAATTCTGCAAAAGCCGGAGCTTGAACCCAAGACTTCCTAGACACTCCTAAACACACCCAAATCACCTAGCCATTAAAGTAAACATGGAATTTATGCCAAATCATGCAAAATTACAGACCCTATATTTTTGGGGCGTTACAACTCTACCCCCTAAAAGAAATTTCGGCCTCGAAATTTACCTGGTCAGAATAAGTGAGGGTATTACTGTCGCATCGCCCCTTTAGGCTTCCACGTGGCTTCCTCTGAACCGTGATTACGCCAAAGCACTTTGACTAAAGGAGCAGATTTCCATTTCAGCACTTTAATGTCACGATCCAATATCTGCACCGATTCTTTCTCGAAAGTCAAGTTAGACTTAACCTCAATTCCCTCAACTGGCACGATATACGTAGGATCAGAGCGGTAACGCTTAGTATAGAGACGTAGAACACATTATGAATCCTGTCTAAATTTGGAGGCAACTCAAGCTGATAGGCAACTGGCCCCACCCGTTTCAAAATTCGGTAAGGCCTGATAAACCTAGGGCTAAGTTTTCCCTTCCGTCCAAATCTCAAAATTTTCTTCCATGGTGAGACTTTCAGAAAGACATAATCCCCTACAGAGTACTCGATCTCTTTAGCCTACATAAGACTTCTGTCTATCAGATGCTTCTTTTAAATGACCTCGAATCAGCTTTACCTTTCCTTTGATATCAGAAACCAATTCTGGCCCCAGAACTCGCTGCTCACCCAGCTCAGTCCAACATGTAAGAGTACGACACCTACGACCATACAATGCCTCGTACGGTGCCATTTGAATACTGGACTGATAGTTGTTGTTGTAAGCGAACTCTGCTAATGGCAAGTAGTCTTCCACCTGCCTCAAAAATCAATTACACATCACCCTAACATGTCCTCCAGTATCTAAATTACCCTCTCTGACTGACCGTCTATCTGAAGATGGAACACAGTACTGAAGTCCAACCTTGTACCCAGAGCCTCGTGTAATTTCTTTCAGAATCGAGATGTGGATCTAGGATCTCTGTCTAAAATGATAGAAACTGGTGCCCCATGCAGTCTCACAATTTTAGCCACATACAACTTGGCCAACTTTTGTAGCGAATAATTATTGCGGACTGGTATAAAATGGGCAGATTTCGTCAGTCTGTCTATGATAACCCACACCGAATACTTCCTAGTAGGCGTCAAGGGTAGCCCACTCACAAAATCCATGGTTGCCCTTTCCCACTTCCAGAGTGGAATCTTAACTGGTTGCAATAACCCAAAAGGCAACTGATGCTCAGCTTTAACTTGCTAGCAAGTCAGGTACTTACTCACGTATTTGGTAACTTCGTGTTTCAATCCAGGCCACCAATATAGCTTACGAAGATCTCGGTATAACTTATTTCCACCAGGATACATAGCATATGGACTACTATGTGCGTCCTACAGTATAGGTTGCCTCACATCAGTATCCCTCGGTATACAAACTCTTCCACGAAAACATAGTACTCCCTCATTATTCAGCCCAAAATCTATAGTCTTTCCATTTTCAACTAATCGAAAAAGAGGAACCAATGACTCATCCAACAACTGTTTCTCTTTAATTTGATCAGTCCAGGTCGATCTCACTTGAAGCTCAGCCAATAAGCTTCCATCATCAAATAGGCTGAGACGAGCAAACATTTCTCTTAAATTAGATACAACCCTACGGCTCAATGCGTCAGCTACCATGTTAGCCTAACCAGGGTGTTACTCAATTGAACAGTCATAATCCTTAAGTAACTCTATCCACCTGCATTGCCTAAGGTTCAACTCCTTCTAAGTAAGTAGGTACTTGAGGCTTTTTTGATCTGTGTAAATAATAAACTTCTTGTCGTATAAGTAATGCCTCCAGATCTTCAGTGCAAAAACCACTGCAGCTAACTCCAAGTCATGAGTGGGGTAATTCGCCTTGTAAGGCTTAAGCTGACAAAACGCGTAAGCAACCATTTTACCCTCTTGCATCAACACATTAGCCAATCTAATGTGCGACGCATCACTGTAGACAGTGAATTCCTTCCCAGACTCTAGTTGTATTAAAACAGGAGCCTCGGTCAGAACTTTCTTTAGTTTCTCAAAACTCTCCTGCTGCTTATCAGTCCAATTAAACGGTACCCTTTTACGCAGTAACTTAGTCAGAGGTACAGCAATCAATGAAAACCCCTCAACAAAACATCTATAATACCCAGCTAGACCCAGAAAGCTTCGAATCTAAGATATCATCTTTGGTGGTTTGCAATCCAATACGGCTTCAATTTTTTGAGGATCAACCCTAATCCCCTCGGCAGACACCACATGACCCAGAAATGTCAATTCTCGAAGCCAGGACTCACACTAGCTGAACTTTTCGTATAGCTACTTTTCCCTCAGAATTTGCAAGACAACTCGAAGATGTGCATTATGATCCTCCTCGGTTCTCAAATACACCAAGATATCATATATAAAGACAACTACAAACCGGTCCAGATAGGGTTGGAACACCTGATTCATTAGGTCCATAACGGCTGCTGGTGTATTCGTCAACCCAAATGGCATCACTAGAAACTCGTGGTGACCATAACGAGTCCTTAACACAGTCTTATACAAGTCAGCCTCTTTAACCTTTACTTGATGGTACTCAGATTGAAGATCTATCTTAGAGAAAACTGAAGCTCCACGCAGCTGGTCAAACAGATCATCAATCCTCTGTAAAAGGTACTTGTTCTTGATAGTCAATTTGTTCAGTTGACGATAATCGATGCACATGTGCATGAATCCATCTTTCTTCTTCACGAATAACACTGGTGCTCCCCATGGGGACACACTCGGTCAAATGAATCCTCGATCCCGTAGCTCTTGAATTTGAGCTTTTAACTCTACCAGTTCCTTCGGTGCTATCTTATAAGGGGCGATGGACACCAGAGCTATTCCAGGTAGGAGCTCAATACCGAATTCAACCTCATAGTTTGGAGGCAACCCAGGAAGCTCTTCAGGAAATACATCCAGAAACTCCTTAACAGTTCTGACATATCCAACAAAAGGACCTTTAGAATTAGAAATGCTGACATAAGCTAAAAACGTCTCGCAACCCTTGCGAACCAGTTTCTCAGCCCTTAACATTAAAATTACGTTAGACATATAATGTCTTCGCTCCCCTATCACAGTCACCTCCTCAGCCTCAGTAGACCTCAACACCATATGCTTACTAGTGCAATCAAATTTCGCACGGCGTTTCCCTAGCCAATCCATGCCCAATATAATATCAAATTCTCCAAACGACAGTTCCATCAAATCCACCAGAAAGACAACCCCTTGGGCCTCTAGGGGCACGTCTCTGAATAGCTTATTCACCCTAACCATTGTCCCAATGGACTCAACATAGTCATTTGACTAATAGTATTTTCAAACTGAATACCCAGCGTCCCAGACACAACACATAAAAAAAAGAGTGTGTAGACCCATTGTCAATTAAAGTAGTGTATGGTACATTATAAATCAGGAACGTACCAGTTACGATGTCAGGGGCGTCACCATCCTCTCGACAACGAGCAGCATAGACCAAGGCTGGCTGTCTCACTTCAATGTTATCAACACTTCTGCCCGGTGCTCTACGACCTCGTCCCAAACATTTCCACCCCTAGGCTGTCCACGGCCTCTGGGTGGCTGCTGACCACCTCTCCCTGACTAAACATGACCGTGACCTGCAGCTTGCATCTGAACAGGCCTCTGAGTACAATTTTTAACCTGATGATCCATGGACCCACACCAGAAGCATGCCCCAATTCGTTTCCAACACTCACCCTAGTGAGCTCTTCCACAATCAGCGCAAGGCTGCGGTCTTACAGTAATAACAGGAACTGCTTGGACTGGCCCATCAAATATGGCCCTATTTATAGGCGTTCTAGAAGAATCTGAGAGTCCAAAATCCCTCTTATTTCTGGCCCTATCTTTCTCGTAGTTTTGGCGTTCAGAGTGCTTCACATCCTCAACAATTTTTGCTTTCTCAACCAAGGTAGCAAAGTCTCTCTCCCTCTGCGGAGCTATTAGCACACGTAACTCATCCCAGAGTCCATCCTCAAAATGCACACAATGTTCATACTCAATTGCGACTATCCCGCGAGCATACCGACTCAGCCGCAGAAACTCTGCCTCATACTCTGCCACAATCTTATTCCACTGAGTCAAGTTCAGAAATTCCTTCCTTCGGGTGTCCACAGAACTTGTGCCCGCATACTTCCCTGAAAAGGCCATTTTAAAGAAATCCCATGTCAAACAGCCGGCCTGTGTACCCTCTTTCACGGTGAGCCACCATTGGTAGGCCTTATCTCACAGTAAAGACACTGCTCCTTTTAATTTTTGCTCCACCGTATAGTCAAGGTCGTCTATTATCTGCTCGGTAGCCACCAACCAATACGCTGCCACATTTGGGGCTACACCAGAAACACTCTTAAAGATTTCCGCTCCATTATACCGGAGTCGCTCAAAAATTGACCTCGGCCCACTGATCCAGTACTCGCTCCAGTAACCCTTTCAAGAACACGTAGCATTGCTTGGGATAGAGCGTCATCCCCAACTGCTCAGTCATGAGACCATGTCTTAGTTACTGGTGAGGCTGGTGCCTCCTTAGTAGGCATGTGACCTGATGCTGAAGACCCAGCACGAGCACTTCCTCGACCTCTATCGCGGCCTCGTATACCCCTTTCACGAGTACCTTTTGTGCTCATTTTCATTACGAATTATCTGTTTAAAAGTCTTATGCATCAGTTTATAATTTTCGTAATTATTAACAACGTATTATGAACAGTTGCAATTGGGGTTTGTTTCCGTAGAACAGAATCTTACTACAGTCTTCAGTCTTCTATAGTCTCAACTTACTCTAACTAAAGAGTTTCAGTGTAGTCCTACTACCTATAGTAGTCCCTCAGTAATACATTTCAGTCTATAACAGTAAACAGTGTCAGAAAACTTACAGATTTGGTGCCAGGGACTTAGTGTGCCACATTTCCAATCACAACGTTTAAAACTAAAATTTTTAAAAACTCATTCCATAGCCAAATTTTGCAAACCTGACTTTGATACCACTAAATGTAACACCCTAAAACCGGCCTAAACAATATGGCCAAATCTGGGGTGTCACATCAAGGAGCTTTTTGTAGATAGGACTTATTGTTAAGAATTCGAAATTAAGTTAAAACCCATTTTAGTTTTTATTGCTTTAGAATATTCGACAAATTAAGTTGTTCCTAATTGAAATCAATTTGTCTAAACAATTGTCATATTTATCTCTATTGATTCCTTAAACTGAGTAAAATCGCGGAAGCTTTTTAAAAAAAACCTTGAAGTTTAAAATGCGTATTTTCCTTGAAAACAATTATTATTTTGAAAACTCATCTTTCCCTAGTCTAGTAGTTTAAGGTATGAAATCAAAGCCCAAATAAAAGTTAAAACCACAAATGACCTTATTACATAACCAGAAACCCAATATGAAATTTAAATAAATAAGGTCAAAGTAGAACATCAGCAACTGTGTGGCCACCTCCGAGTCTTTCGCAGCACTAAATCGTCTAAGGCTTGGAATTACCTGCATAATTGAAAAGAGAGGGTGAGTTTACGAAAACTCAGTGTGTAATCCCCTATCAGTCAAACAGTAAACAATGCACGCAGTAATAGTCTGGGTCCGAGCCCTATTCAGTATCAGTACAGTTTGGGCTTTAGCCCTATATAGTAATAGTATGGGCCTAAGACCAATTTAGTATCAGTACAGTGCAGTCATGTTACCCACCCCAATCCAACCAACACTCCATGTGGGGATGAAATCAACTCACCCAGCCATCACACCAATATTGCAAAAAGTCGCTAACAAAGAACGCAAAGAATGTCGCTAATAACGAAGAACGTTGCAAAGCCACCAGAGCTGTAATTACGTGGCAAAGCCACTAATACAGTACTTCTTCCAAATCAGGAACCCATCCCCATGCAATATGTCGTGTCATAAATATTACGTGTATGCAGTATGCCATACTTAAAACCAGTCAGATAAATGCCATACACACATCAATTAACCTACCACTAGGGGTATAATGGTCATTTCACCCGTTTAGGGTAAAACAGTAGTTTCTCTCCTCAGGCATAGTTCGGTTATTTAAAAAACTTTGGGGTCTCGATACAGTTAATGACCCTTAAAAAGGTCTATAGTAGTCTCGAACGACTCAGATAACCAATGTGGCCAAAATAGTGTAAATTTGCCAAGGCCCATTACTTGGCCCAAGTGGGCCCACATGCTCGTGTGGCCCATTTAGCCCAAATTTAGTCGCGACTACGCAATCACCATAGCCCACTCTATTGTTTGTCACTCACCGTAAATTTTAACTGTGTGGGGCCCACACGACCCATCTCGACCCAACGAGACCCATAACGGCCCAAGCCAACAATAACTTTCGTGGCAGCCTCTATTGTCTGTTGTCCATGATTGTGTGCTTGGCTTACCCCATGAGCGTTCGCATGCTCGTGAAGCCACAAATGCCAAAGTTTCGGCTTTTCGGCTTTCACCGATTCACAGTAACATAGTGGTGTGAATACACACATTCACACACCTTTATCCAATGTCTTGACAGTACTGAAATTAGGTGTACGATTTCACACCTGTTTAGCGAGAAGCAGATTATCCCACGTGCGATCAACCTAAAATCCATCAATGCATATTTGTCAATTTCCTAATCAAAAGGGTTCATAAGTATTTCATCTCAAACCAACACTTACCATACACCCTTGATGATTATAGCTTTGTCTATTATGCTAATCAGATGACAACTACACCCTTTTCTGCCCTGAAGCAGAGTTAACCAATAGAATCCATTAGCATCGAGCGAATAAACAGAAGGCTAATGGATATTCGGCCAAAATAAGGCCACTTACCCCAGTTACCAATTGAATGCCAAAAAAGGGATTTGAACGCCTACGAACATTTGGGAACCCAAACATATGAGAAGGTTCAAAGAGCCAGTAACTTTAAACTGAATCATTCGACTTCATTAGAGAAAAATGATACAAAAAGAATCAAGAATGGGGTCAAAAAGAAAGAAATACTTACCCAAGATCAACTGATAGAAATGGTAGAATGAAGAAACAATCAGTCACTAGTCCGAGCCTAGATGCCTTAACAGACGTAAACCCAAGGTAATAAGAAGGGAGAAGAATGGGTAGAAACCATAATCGATAAAGTAACACTTACCTCTAAAATCTATTGAAAGAAAGGGAGAAGGAGGTAAAGAAGATTCGGCTACATTAAAAGGAACATGATTTGAAAGGAAGTCAGTATGGGTATTCGGCTTCAGAGAAAAAGAAGAGACGAAGGAAGTGCACAATGCTCAATCAGCCCTAAAGAAGAAGGGTTAAGATACCACTTGAATACATGGCCAAAGCAAAATGAGAAATGAAGGAGTTTCACCCATATACCATGAAACCCAAAAGAAAGAATTAAAGCTGCCAAAACCCGAGGTATAGAAATCGGAATTGTCCTATAGTTAGCTAACACCAAAAATCAGCATCCAAAGCCTATAGCCGATTTCCCTTATGCGACTAGGGTCCTCAAACGACGCTAACTCCCCCCCACAAGACTTCAAATTCGGCACAACAACCTGCACACCTTAATCTCCTTATTCCTCTCCCCAAAACTCTCCCCAATCCTCTCCACGATTTCCTCCTTGATATCCTCCACCTATCACTCCATCACTCACCTATTAGAATTTAACTGCAACAAAACCACTAGCCGAACCAAGTTGTAAAATAAATACCTCATTTTTGCTATGTCAACGCTTCAACCTCAGACCTCAAGGTTACTCTACACGCCACCTTGCCACCACACCACAGGCTCACTTGTGACATAAATCTACCACATTTATTTATAAAGCCCATGTGCCAGTATCCAGATTTTTTTAAGAGCAAAATAAAAAATTCTTCAAAAGCTGAAGCTTGAACCCAAGATTTCCTAGACATTCCCAAACACACCCAAATCACCTAGCCATTAAAGTAAACATGGAATTTATACCAAATCATGAAAAATTACAGACCTTATATTTTTAGGGCATTACAGGATAACACACCTCATTTATATAAATTTATATATTCATACTCAAAATCCACTCAAAACATTCACAATGTCCCTTATAAGGTTATACGAGACCTTAAAACATGCTTAGAAGAAGTTTAGGACTAAACCGATAACATTTGCAACCTTTGGGAAACATAGAAAAATTTCAAACATTTAAGGGTCACACGCTCGTGTGAACAGGCCTGTACCTCACACGGCTATTAGACACGCCTGTGTCACAGGCCGTGAAAAAACAGGGCATACATATTGACTTGGACCACACGGCCGAGGACACGCCCTTATGCCATGGCCGTAGGAAAACTGGAGAGGTTACTGACTTGGGTCACACGGCCGACCACACGCCCAAGTGCCAGCTCATGTGCCATACACGGCTTGTAGACACGCCCGTGTGTCTAGGCTGTGTCAAAATTGTAGGGTATGCTGACTTAATTCGAAAGGGTACCCTAGAGGACACATGGCCATGTAACATGACCGTGTGTCACAAACGACTGAGTCACACGCCCGTGTCTCTACCGGTGTGGACAAAAATAGGTCCTTTGTAAAGCCAATTTGCCACCCTCATCTCATACACACTTAGCCATCAAATGGTATCAATTCAACACATATATAGGTAGCCAAGGCATGCCATTTCACACACATATCATACCATCTATCATCAATCAATTCAACTACTAAATTCCATATTCAAAACATACCAAATCAATATGCCACAATCATCAATCTCACATAACTCTCAAATAAATTTTCTCATCTTTTTATCAACCAATTCATGCTTCTCAAACTTATCAATTCATCATCCTCAAATCATACCAAAATATACCAAATTCCAAGCAATAATACCACAACATATAACTATCCAAAAGAGCATCCATACAACCATTCCAATCAAGCCAGCACTTAGGACATTATATATACATCACATATATCATTTATCAAACATATAATTCAAGCCAACTTAAATGGCCATATTCCAACATTTACAAGCCAAATCTCATGGCTATAATCACAACACAAAACATACCAAGATAACACTAGCCTATACATGCCATATACCATATATACAAAGCTTCAAAAGTACCACCGAGATGATCGATAGTGTGATGATGTTTCCCGACGAACTCCGAGTCCGAGCTAGCTGTGATAATCTATAAAACATGGAAAGAACACACAAAGTAAGCTTTAAAAGCTTAGTAAACAATATACAAATAAATGTACCACATGAATCACAACATTTCCATCAATAGGAAAAATACAAGTAAACGCATATAGATACAAAAACCTTTCTCAATGAATACATATTCCAATTCACCTATAATTTCATCAACCATTTCTCTTTCCAATTCTCATATGAATATCATACATACCTGAGTCGTTTAACTCATTAATACATTCTTTCTCAACTTGTATTTGCCCGTTGAACCATTCAAAATCGTTAAGGATACTCGAAATCACATAAAGCTCGTACAATACCATCTCCTAGATATGGTCTTACATGTTATCACATATCGATGCCACTGTCCTAGACAGGGTCTTACACAAAATCAATTAACGATGCTAATGTCCCAGACATGGTCTTACATGTAATCACATCTTGGTAACCTAATGTCATGACATCTATATCCTAAACTATTCCTAAGGTTCGTGCGGGAGTTTTGGATATCGTAACTCTGTCGATTCTTGCTCGTAATTGCTTGATCAAAATTTATTGCAATTCAATCATAATAAAACATATATAATTTAGTCTAAAGACGTTTATTTGCATATGAACTTACCTCGTAGTCAGAATAGAGGGACCAGATCGACTATTCAATAACTTTCGATTTCCCCCGATCTAAATCTTATTTCTTTCGTTCTTGATCTATATACATTCAAAATTAACTCTTTTATTCATCAATACATTCAGTTTCATCCAAAACTCACAATTTGGGACATTTTGCACATTAACTCCTATAATTTCACATTTTCTCAATTTAGTTCATATTTCATAAAAACACAATTTACAACAATTTCAACTAAACCTAAGCTAGCCAAATATCTATAGGCTCCATAACAGCCCATATTTATCAATATTTCACACATTTAACCACACATTTTACACTTTTCACAAATTAGTCCCTTTTATGAAATTTCACTGAAAATCACTTTACAAAACATGTATATTAAACACCAAGCTTGCATAATTCATCGTCAAACATCATAAAAATCATGGATTCATCAATGGAATTTTTCAAAATCACTAAGAATTTCAAAAATTAGGGTACGGGCTAGCTAGAACACTAAGCAACGATCACAAAAATGTAGAAATCATCAAAAATCAAGAAAAGAACATACCTTAATCGAACATTCAAATGACCGAACCCTAGCCTTCTTGTTTCTCAAGAAAATCAGTTGAAGATGATGAAATGAAACAAATTTTAATTTTGTTTTACTTAATAATATGCTTATTTACTAATTTCCAATTTTAACCTTTAATAAAACCATATAAAATCACCTAATATATGTCCATTTACGTCCATTCCCACTATCAATGGGCTAATAACGTCATAAGGGGCTTTGGTTTAATAAACCATAGCAAATAGGCACCTTTATCATATAGAATGCAACTTTTACATTTTACGGGATTAAGTCTTTTTTTTTCAAATTAACCATTTAAAACGATAAAATTAGCTTACGAAATTTTCACACATATATATTCACATGCTAAAAACACCAAAAATTAATATTAAAATAATATTACAACCTCGAATTTGTGTTTCCAAAACCACTATTCCGATTTAGTTAAAACTGGGCTGTTACAGGTTGGAAATTAACTTAGTTAGGAACCAATTAGATAAACTAGTTTGATATATATAATGCAGGATTCTCATTTATGTTTCTCTCGAAAACTATAGGCCATTAAGAAGGACAAATTCTAGAGTTTGTAAGACTTGTTAAGTTCCACGAAGTCGGAGAGGTCATATTTATATGTGTGGGAAAGGTTTTGTAAAATGGTTCTTCTCTCTTGAAAATGTTACTATTTGATTCTTTATCTTTAGTCCAATAACTTCTTTTCCTCATTAGCTAGGAGCTAAGGTTCTTAGTTTAATTAGTAATCATTCCATCTTTGGGTAAGTATTACAGCTCTGCATGTTGGGTGTTTTGAAAGAGTAAGTATGTATGTGGTATGTAAATAGTAAAACTTTAAGTAAATAGATTTGCATGAGGTTGTTAGTGATTGAGATGATAAGTAATTTGTATGTATAAGAGTTGTAATGGTGAATTTATGTTATTTAAGCACCTGTTGCTGCTTGATTGAGAGGGATGATTGAGTTTGGAGTTTCAAACTACTGTAAGTGAGTATCAGGTGAGTCTCTATGTTGACTCTTCTATGTGAAATGTTCAAGTAGAAACATATAGATATATAGATATATGGGATAATGATGTCTATAGTAATTGGTAAGAGCATGAATATAATAAAGATGAGATGTGTGTTGTGATGATATGTATAAAGCTCTATTTAAAAGAATGATGGTTGGTAAGCATGCAGGTAAGGTATGATATATGAGTTGTAAGAACTAGCAAAAATGTGTACAGATCTGGGTAAGTGAATTCCAAGTAAATGTCCCTTTGTGTTGCCTCTGGTAGGGTAGTTATATTGCTAACCAGATTGGCAGGTTACAATATGAGAAAAAGAGTAAGACCATGAGGTTGAGACCCATGGAATCTTATTATGATATGAAGACACTAATGGTGTAGCCTTTAGTAAGAGAAAGTGTAACACCCCTTACCCGTATTCAACGTAGGAACAGGGTACGAGGCATTTTCGGACATAAAATCACATAATCATACAAATCGAGACATGAATTTGCGTCCAAATTTAAAACTTTTCATTCACATGCATAACATCCCTTATAAGGGCCCTCGAGGCCTAAAACATACATTGGGTGTGGTTCGGGACTAAACCGAGAACTTTCGGAACTTTCATATAAGTACATATTGGTACTAACTCATAGCAAATTCTCATATTTCCTCATCGTTGTCTTACTTATCAAACTACTCACTAAATTACCCGTTGAACACTTGGAATACTATCGGATACACGGAAAGCTTGCACATAGTGCTTCATACGTAGCCACATGCTACCTCATATCACATATCACACATTGCTCACTCTCGAGCTAATCACCGGCCTGTTCAAACAAGCTGACAGTCAAGATGTAACTACACGGGCTGCTCATACAAGCTGATAGTCAAGACGTAACTACACGGGTTGCTCACACAAGCTGACAGGTACCCACAACACATGTCGGGCTACCCAGCCATTGGTAGAACGTACAAGACCAGCACCTGGATTCACATAGTCACATATACACATAATCTCATGAGCTCATAATGACATAGTTCCTAATGACATGTCACATGTATCGTAAACTATTCCTAAGGTTCAAACTGGATTTTCTTGACGTCTCATCATTGTCGAACTCGTTCATAATGTCATTCTTATTGACCATAGTATCATTCATACACTCATTGTAACAATTAAACATAGAAATTCATACATTAATTAAGCATTAAAACATGATACAACATTGCATTATTTATACATGAACTTACCTCGACACTAAAATGGAAAAAGGGACCTAACCGTCAATTTCTCATTTTTTCCCGATTCTAGGTCCGAACATCTAACAGCCCAGTTTTAGCTAAATCAAAACAATGGTTTTAGAACCACAAATCTAAAGTTTTAGAAATATTTTAATATTATTTTTGGTGTTTACAACATGTTAATTGATATGTGTGAAAATTTGGTAATTTAATTTTACCGTTTGTATGCTTAATTTGATAAAAAGGACTTAATCACGTAAAATGTAAAAGTGGCATTCTATTTGTTAAAGTATTTATTTGCTATGATTAATTAAATGTGAGGTCCTTATGATGCGATTAGACCATAGTTAGTGGATAATGACATAAATGGTCATCCATTATTTGATTTTATAATGTTATCATTAATGGCATTAAAGTAACTTTGTAAATAATGTTATCAAATTAAACAAAAACATTTTGTTGTTCATCTTTTCACCACCATTGTCAAAAATAACAAAGATAAGAAACCATTTTGAAGCTTTTAGGTTCGGCACTTTGAAGTTTAAATTGAGGTATGGATTTTTTTCTGTTTTTGATGATTTTTATGTTTTGAGATTGCTGCTTCGAATACTAGCTAGCCCATGCTTGAATTTTTGAATTTGTTGATGTATTCATGATTTGCCATTAATGATAGCTTGATGTTTTTGTTGTCTGATGATGAAAAATAAATATTTGTTGATAGATTATTATGTTTAATTAAGTGATTTTTGATAAAAATGCTTATTTAGGATTAAAGTCAAAATGTGAAATAAATGAAATTAATGGGCTGTTAGGGACCTAAGGAATATTCGGCCAAACATCGGTTAAATGAAATTTTGAGTATTTTGTGTTGTTTTGAAATAAGGACTAAATTGTGAATATATGAAAAGTTAAGGGCTAAAAGGTAAAATGCCCTTTATGTGTTTTTGGATGAAATTGAATGAATATATAACTAAATAAGTTAAATTTGTATTAATTTAGATGAAGAAAAGAAGAAATCAGATTTAGATCGGGGGATGTCGAAAGTTGTTGAATAGTCGTTCTGGTCCGTTCGTTTTCGTCCGAGGAAAGTTCATAAGTAAATAAATGTTATTAAATTCAAATGTATATATATTATATGTGCCGAATGGAATTGAGCATGGAAAGATTTGTTTCGAGCTTGAATTGATTGAATTACGACGTCCGAAAGCCCCGTACGAACTATAGGAATAGTATAGGATACATATGTCATGACATTAGGACTTCCGAGGTGTGATTTTGTGTAAGACCATGTCTGGGACATTGGCATCAATATAAGATTACGTGTAAGACCATTTCTGGGACATTGGCATCCTATATGATTCGTGTAAGACCCTGTCTTGGACAGAGGCATCGATAACTGAAAACATGTAAGACCGTATCTGGGATATGACATTGTACGAGTTTATTTGATTTTCGTGTATCCTTTATGATTCTGAATGGTTCAACGGGCAATGTCAAAAGGAGTCCGAATGTGAATTTGAGCTAAATGATTTAGGTACGTATAGATTTTATTTGTTCATTGAAAAATAAGGTAAGTGTGGATACTTAATGTGATCATATGAACTACATGAGAAATGTGATTATATATGTGTATGGAATTAATTAGATTTGGCTATTTCGAAATGAATTGTGAATATTTCGAAATGAATTGTGAATGTTCTTGTGTTGATTTATTTGCTTATGGCTTACTAAGTTGTCCAAGCTTACTTTGTGTGTTTATTTGTTGTTTTATAGATATATAAAGCTAGCTTGAGCTCAGGGATCGTCAAGGATTATCATCACACTATCAATCTCTATTTCGGTACTTTGAAGCTTGTACTTTTGATATATGGCATGTATAGGCTAGTTTTGATATGTTTGGTTTTGAATTTGTGTATATATATAGCCATACAAAAAAATGGCTTGATCATAATGTTAATGCTTGTGTGTATTCGGTCATGCCTTAAGCTTATTTTGGAAGTATGTTTCATGGTAAATATGCTTGTAATGTTGGTTATATGATTTGGCAATGAGTAATGGTAAGTATGATCTATAATCGGCTTTATAGTTAGCTCATTTTGGAAGTATGAAAAGTGGTATAATTTGGCTTGGTAATAAGGTAAAATGATGAATATATATATTTGATTGTGTATTGGTTGTGTTGCTTCAGTTTGTAATGGAAAAATATACACATATATTATGCTTGAATGGTTGGGTTTTTAGGTACGATTCATGATGGAAAATGATGATTATATTTCGAGTATGTTTGATGGACATTTGAATAGCTATAAGTGACATAGTCATTTTGATATTATAATTTTGAGATAGTATGTTAAGCTTAAGATTGAAAAATGGAAATGGTATGAATTTTCGAATGTTGTATTGATGACCGAATAGATGGTTGTTTGAATGGCTGGCATATGAGGTTTAAATATGATAATTTGTATGCGAAATAGGTATGCTTGAATCGTCAATTGTGCTTAATTGATAAACATTACTATGATAAAATGGGTAAAAATTTTATAGGTTAATTTGCTAGCTGAATAGATGATGAGATGAATGGCTAAGTATATGAAATTTGGATCGGTTTTGAGCATGTGAATTGGGTGTAATATGATTCGCCTATTTGTGACCGAATATGGTTAATAATATTAATATGTTGAAATTTTAAAGCATGAACTGCTTATGTATTATAAGCAGTAAATCATGTTTGATTTTTAGTTGGTTAAGTGGTTCATATGTGCGAATGTGATTTATATTATTGAGCTGCTAGTTACTATTCGAGTTTTAAAAAAAATTTGTGATTAAGTTAATATAATTTTGTGTATTATTAAAATTAAAAGACTGTTCTGAGTTGTGTTTTGGTCTATAATGCCTCGTAACCTTAATCTGGCGATAGATATGAGTTAGGGGTGTTACATTTGATTGGTATCAGAGCTAAGATTTAGTGGTTCTAAGACTAACGTAGCACGTGTGAGTCTAGCTATACATGCCATATTTGTAAACTGCGATAGTGTGATGATTCCTGACCATTAAAATGTGTTTTTTTATAGTAAATAGATCCCGATCGAGCCGTAGCCAATGACGTGGAAAGTAATGCACCCATTCCCATTCAAGGGGCAGTGCAATATGATTCTAGACTTGTTACGAGTAGCCAGGAGGGAGAGGCAAAACAAGACTTCTTCCAAATGATGAATGAGTGGTTCACTCAGTATATTAGAACTAATCTGGCTACTCCACAACCTCTGCCCCCATCTAATCCTCCACATGTCCTTGTCATGCCACAAGTCCGTTTGATAAAATTAGAAAATATGGGGTTGAAGAGTTCCGTGCTACTACTAATGATAATGTTGAGAGAGCTGAATTCTAGCTCGAGAATATGATACGAGTGTTTGACAAAATGTCATGTACTCCTAATGAATGTCTTAAATGTGCTATTTTACTTCTGAGAGATACGACGTAACATTGGTGGAAAACGTTGATATCTGTGGTTCCAAAAGAACAAGTCACTTGGGAGTTCTTTCAGATCAAGTTTAGAAAGAAGTACATCAGTCAGAGATTCATAGATCAGAAATGCAAAGAGTTTCTTGAACTGAAACAGGGCCGTATGTCTGTTACGGAATACGAATGAAAATTTGTGAGATTAAGTCAATATGCATGAGAATATGTTATGACTGAAGCTATAATGTGTAAAAGATTTAAAGATTGTTTAAATGAAGATATTAAGCTGTTAGTTGGGATTCTAGAAATAAAAGAGTTTGTGATACTCGTCGAGCAAGCATGCAAAGCTGAAGAACTCGAGCAAGAGAAAAGAAAAGTTGATTTTGAAGCTAGAGATTCGTGAAAAAGATCATCAAGTAAGTCATTTTAGTCGGCATCCAAGAAGTTTAGAGATGACCTTAGCCGTTCAAAGGCTCTTACGGGTTATTCTAGACGTGATCGAGACAGACCACCTGTGAGTTCGAAACCAACCTCAGTAGCTAGTGTTGGTAACATCAGGCCAAACTGACCTGAGTGCAGACATTGTGGTAAACAACATCCCGATAAATGTAAATTGAATGATCGAGCCTGTTTCAAATGTGGATCATTGGATCACTTCATTCGTGAACGGCCTTAGTTGGTTGAGCAAGAGATGGTGTAGAATACGAGGCCGAGTAACACCGCAGCTCGAGGTAGACCACCCAAAAACACGGGTAATGTGAGTAGTAGCCAGAGGAGAACTAAAGACGCTATTGTTAGATCTCAGGCTCGCGCACCTTCTAGAGCTTATGCTATTCGCGCTCGTGAAGAAATTTCATCTCCAGTACTTTCACTCTCTATGATACTAGTGTAATTGCATTGATAGATCCAGGATCGACTCATTCTTATGTATGTGAAACTTTAGTATCCACTTTGCCTGTAGAGTCTACAAAATTTGTGATTAGAGTATCAAACCCCTTAGTCCGGTGTGTTTTGGTTGTTAAAGTTGCAAGAATTTTTCGTTGATGATTCATGATTTTTGTTTTTTGTCCGGTTTGATGTTGTTGCCATTCGACGAATTTGATATAATTCTAGGTATGGATTGGTTAACATTGCATGATGCTATTGTAAATTGCAAAAGGAAGACGATTAATTTGATATGCCATAATAATGAGATTATATAGATTAAATCAGATGATTTAAATAGTTTACTGGCAATAATTTCTTCGATGTTAACTCAGAAATATATAAGAAAGGGTTATGAAGCTTACATTGCCTATGTGCTCGAATTTGAAGTGATCGAAAAGAAGATTGAATCAGTACCAGTTGTGTGCAAATATCTGGATGTGTTTCTTGAAGAGTTACTGGGTTTGCTGCCGATCCGAGAGATAGAGTTTGGTATTGAGTTAATGCTGGGAAAAACTCTGATATCAATAGCTCTGCACAGAATGGCACCAACTGAATTAAAAGAGTTGAAAGCTCAGTTGCAAGAGTTGACAGATAGAGGTTTTGCACGGCCTAGTTCTTCTCCCTGGGGTGCACCGGTTTTGTTTGTGAAAAAGAAAGACAGAATTCTGAGAATGTGCATCGACTATCGATAGCTCAATAAAGCAACTACTAAGAATAAATACCCTCTGCCACGAATAGATGATTTTTTTGATCAGTTGAAAGGGACTATAGTGTTTTCAAAGATAGATTTGAGATTAGGTTACTATCAGTTGCGAGTTAAAGGCTCCAATGTGCCGAAAACTGCATTTCGAACGAGGTACTGTAACAACCTAGTTTTAGCTAAATCAAAATAGTGGTTTTGGGATCACAAATCCTAGTTGTAAAATTATTTTAATATTATTTTTGGTGTCACAACATGTGATTATATATGTGTGACAATTTCGTGAGCTAATTTTATCGTTTAATAGTTCAATTTGAGAAAAAGGACTTAATCGCGTAAAATGCAAAAGTGGCATTCTATAAGTTAAAGTTGTTAATTGACCTTGGCTTTTTAATATGATGGCCTCAATTGGTAATTAGACCATAATTAAGGTTAATGGAAAATTTTGGACAACCATTAAGTAATTGTTATGTTATATTAGTAAGGTTAATTTTGGTATTTAATAAATAATGATGATATTAATAAAACAAAACATAAAAAAATATGGCATTCATCTTTCTTGTTAGCTGAATATTGAAGGACAAGAAAGCTAGGGATTTGGTTTTAATTCGGTCACTTTGAATCTTGATTAAGGTACGATTTGAGCTCGCTTTTTGATAATTTCTACGCTTTTGTGATCATTGCTTTGAGTTCTAGCTAGCCCGTGCTCAAATTTTTGAATAGGTTGATGATTTTGAAAGTTTCCATTGATGAATTCATGTGTTTTATGATGTATGATGATGAATTATGAAAGCTTAGTGCTTGATATACATGTTCTGTAAAGTGATTTTGAGTAAAAATGCATATTAGGGATTAAATTGAGAAAAGTGTAAATTGAAGGGTAAAATTGTAAAATAAATGGAATTTTTGGGCTGCTAGGGGTCCCTAGGAAATTCGGCTAGGCTTGGGTGTAATTAAATTTTGTGTAATTTGTGTTTTTGTGAAATAGGGACTAAATTGAATAAATGTGGAACTTTAGGGGCTAAAGTGTAAAAATACCCAAATATGTGTTTGTGTGTTAAATTGAATGAATTGGTGATTAAATGGGTTAATTTTTAATACATATAGATCAAGAAAGAAAAAAGTCGGATCGAGTGATTGATCCGATTCATCAATTCCGAGTACAAGGTAAGTTCGTACGTGATAAACATTGTTTCAATTATGTTTTAATGCTTTACTATTGCATAAAGTGTATATATGCGACTACGATTGTGTACGACGACAAATCGACTATGTTTGGCACTTAGTGTGTGTTTCGAGATAGCTTCAGCTATATAATGCACTAGGTGTGTGAATTGGAATAGCTTCAGCTATATGTGGCACTAAGTTTGCGATACAGAGATAGTTTCGGTTTAATGTAATGGCACTAAGTGTGCGATATCGTTATAACTTTGGTTAATCTTTTATGCACAAAGTGTGCGAGCTCTTAGAGCATTGAAAGTTTTCTGAACGATTTAACGTATTGAACAAAGAGGTGAGAATGAAATAAATAATTACGGGAAAGTACAGGTGTGTACAATACCTATGTGGTAGTTGATACTATATGTATGAAGCTTGATGAATTTGTATATACATGATAAATGGTCATGGATTAGAATTGAATGATGATATGAGAACTACTAAGTGTTTATTAATTGATGATTTGTATATTATGAACTATTAAGTATATTTGGTACGAACTTACTAAGCTATGAAGCTTACTGTGTGTTATTTTTCTTTGTTTTATAGATTATCAAAGCGAGCTAGGAAATCAGGGATCATCAGGAACCATCATCACACTATTGACTACTTATTGGTATTTTTGGATGGTTGTAAATATGGTTTATGGCATGTATAGGCTCGTGAGTTGATGATATATTTTGAATTGTGATTTAAGCCATGAGATTTGGCTTACTTTTGGCTTGAAAATGTTGGTATGTATTTGGTCATTTAAATTGGGCTAAGTGTTGTGCATAATGCCTTATATATATTGGTTTGTTTTGGGTATGTTGGCCTTAGTTGCTGATATAGTTTAATGATGTGTTTTGTGATATAAAATAGATGATAATATGATGAATTAATGTATATGGAACTTATGCAAGTTGTGATGATTTTGACATAATGATTTGGTATGTTTTGAATGTGGAATTGAATAGTCATATTGGTTGATGATAGATGGTTTGATATGTGTGTGAATTGGTATGTTTTGGACTGCCTATAAGTGTATGGAAATGGTTCCAAATTGGTTGCTATGTGTGCATGAGTGAAGGGTGGCAAATTGGCTTTGCAAATGGCCTATTTTTGTCCACACGGGTAGAGACACGGGCGTGTGTCTCAGACGTGTGCGACACATGGTCATGCAACATGACCGTGTGTCCCCTAGGGTACCCTTCGAATTAAAGTCAGTATATCCTACAATTTGACACGGCCTAGACACACTGGCGTGTTTATTGGCCGTGTGTGGCCCATAGGCTGGCACATGGGCGCCTGGTCGGCTGTGTGACCCAAGTCAATAACCCCTCTTAGATTTCACATGGCCTGGTACACTGGCGTGTCCTCAGCCGTGTGGTATAGGTCAGTATGTATAACCTGTTTTCACAGGGCTTGTGACACAGGCGTGTCTAGTGGCAGTGTAAGGCACACGGCCTGATCACATGGGCGTGTGTCCTTGAAATCAAAGAAAATGTTCTAAGTTTCCCAAAATTTTCAAATGTTATTGGTTTAGTCTTAAACCACTTTTAAGCATGTTCTAAGGTCTCGTAGAGCCTTATAAGGGACAATGTGAATGTTTGAGAATGGTTTATGTTAATGAATGCATAAATGTATGAGAATGATGTGTATTGATCGGTAATGCCTCGTAAATCTATTCTAGTGATGGATACGGGTTAGAAGTGTTACAGGTACAGACATTTTGGGTTTTTAGTTATGCCTTTTGGATTAACGAATACACCTGCTATTTTTATGGACCTAATGAATCTGATCTTTAGACTATATTTAGATAGATTTGTTGTTGTGTTTATTGATGACATCTTGATTTATTCTCGTGATAAATCTGAGCATGCTGAACATCTGAGAATAGTACTACAAACTTTGCGTGATAAGTAGTTGTTTGCGAAGTTTAGTAAATGTGAATTTTGGTTGCATGAAGTTGGTTTTCTAGGGCATATTGTGTCAGCTTTGGGTATTGAGTGGATCCGAGCAAGAAATGTGTCCAAAGTTCGAAGCTTTTTGGGACTCGCCGGTTAGTACAGACGATTCGTAAAAGGTTTCTCTATGATTGCAACCCCAATAACAAGATTGCTTCAAAAAGATGTTATGTTTTAGTGGTCAGATAAGTGCCAAAAAAGTTTTGATCAGTTGAAAGCGTTATTGACTGAAGCTCTAGTGTTAGTTCAGCCAGAATCGGGTAAAGAATTCGTAATCTATAGTGATGCATCGTTGAATAGATTTGGATGTGTTTTGATGCAGAAAAGCAAAGTCATAGGTTATGCCTCAAGACAATTAAGGCCGCATGAAAAGAATTACCCGACGCACGGTTTGGAATTACTAGCTATCGTGTTCGCGTTGAAGATTTGGCGCCATTATCTGTTTGGTGAGAAATGTCATGTTTATTCTAATCACAAAAGCTTGAAATATTTGATGATACAGAAAGATCTGAATCTACGACAACGAAGATGGTTAGAGTTATTAAAAGACTATGAGCTACTGATTGACTATCATTCGGGAAAAGCAAATGTTGTTCCTGATGCTTTAAGCTAGAAATTTTTATCTGCTTTATGTACGATGGATACTCAATTGGCTCTATCTGATGACGGCTCGATTGTAGCTGAGTTGAAAGTGAGACCGTTATTTATATAGTAGATTTACAAAGCTCAGAAAGTTGATAATGAATTGTTAGTAAAACGGGCTCAATGTGAGTTGAATTTTAATTCAGAGTTTTGAGTTGATGTTAATGATTGTTTAAGATTCAGAGGCCGAATATGTGTTCCGAGAAATTTAGAGTTGATTCAGATGATTTTAAATAAAGCTCATAGCAGTCGGTTATCTATTCATCCGGGAAGTACGAAAATGTATAATGATCTGAAATAGCTTTACTAGTGGCCTAGTATGAAGCGTGATATCTCTGAATTTGTTTCAAAATGTTTAATCTATCAGCAAGTTAAAGCTGAGCATCAAGTACTGTTTGGGTTACTTCATCCAATTATGATTCCCGAGTGGAAATGGGACAGAATCACGATGGATTTTGTTTAGGGTTTACCTTTGCCACCGAGTAAGAAAGATGTGGTTTGGGTAGTGGTTGATAGACTAATGATGTTAGCTCATTTCATTTCGGTTCGCACAGATTATTCACTTGATAAACTTGCTGAGTTATAAATTTCTTATGTGTGAGATTACACGGAATACCTATTTCTATTATTTCGGATAAAGATCCGAGATTCACATCGCATTTTTGGAAGAAATTGTAGGATGCACTGGGTACGAAATTACACTTTAGTACTGCTTTTCATCCACAAACAGATGGTCAATCCGAGCAGATTATTCAAGTACTTGAAGATATGTTGAAATGTTGTATTCTTGAGTTTGAAGGAACGTGGGAACGATACCTGCAATTGATTGAATTTGCGTATAATAATAGCTTTCAATCGAGGATAAAAATGGCACCGTATGAAGCTTTACAAGGTTCCAAATGTTGAACACCCTTGTACTTGACAGAGCTTAGCTAGAAGAAGATTCACGAAGTTCACCTGATTAAAGAGACTGAACAGATCGTTAGAAATCGTACGCAGACTTGAAATGGAAGGATATTGTGTTTCAGATTGGGGATAAAGTGTTTTTCAAAGTTTCTTCGTAGAAGAAAATACTTTGATTCGGTCGTAAAGGAAAGTTGAGTTCAAGATTCATCGGGCCATATGAGATCACTATGAGAATAGGTCCAATGGCATATCTTAGCTCTACCAAATGAGTTAGAGAAAATTCACAACGTTTTCCATGTATCGATGCTTTGACTATATCGATCCGACCCCTCACATGTGATTTCTCCGTTTGAGATTGAAATTTAGCCTAATATGACGTACAATGAAGAACAGATCAGAATATTAGCTCATGGGGTCGAATAAGCTACGTCGAAAATTGAGGATGCTAAGAAAGAGCAATACCTAAACCTATTCACTGGTAAGGTTTTCGGGGACGACAATCCTTAAGGGGGGAGAGTTATAACAACCCAGTTTTAGCTTAATCGAAATAGTGGTTTCGAAACTACAAATCCAAAGTCATGTAATTATTTTAATATTATTTTTGGTGTTTACATCATGTTAAATGATATGTGTGAAAATTTTGTAATTTAATTTTACCGTTTGTATGCTTAATTTGATAAAAATGACTTAATCGCGTAAAATGTAAAAGTTGTATTCTATTTGTCAAAGTATTTATTAGCTATGATTAATTAATTGTGAGGTCCTTATGATGTGATTAGATAATAGTTAGTGGATAATGACATAAATGGTCATCCATTCTATGATTTTATACTGTTTTCATTAATGGTATTAAAGTAACTTCGTAAACAATGTTATTAAATAAAACAAAAACATTATTTTGTTCATCTTTTCACCACCATTGTCGAAAATAACAAAGAAAAGAAACCAGTTTGAAGCTTTTAGGTTCGGTACTTTGAAGTTTAAATTGAGGTATGGATTTTGTTTAGTTTTTGATTATTTTTTTTGTTTTTGAGATCGTTGCTTCGAATACTAGCTAGCCCATGCTTGAATTTTTGAATTTGTTGATGTATTCATGATTTTCCGTTGATGTATTCATGATTTTCCATTGATGATAGCTTGATGTTTTTGTTGTTTGATGTTGAAAAATAAATATTTGTTGATAGATTATTATGTTTAATTAAGTGATTTTTGATAAAAATTCTTATTTAGGATTAAAATGTAAAGTTTGAAAATTTAGGGGTCAAAATGTGAAATAAATGAAATTAATGGGTTGCTAGGGACCTAAGGAATATTCGGCCAAACATGGATTCAATGAAATTTTGAGTATTTTGTGTTGTTTTGAAATAGGGACTAAATTGTGAAAATGTGAAAAGTTAGCTAAAATGTAAAATACACATTTATGTGTTTTTGGATGAAATTGAATGAATATATAGTTAAATAAGTTAAATTTGTATTAATTTAGATCAAGAAAGGAATAAATCGGATTTGGATTAGGGGAAGTCGAAAGTTGTTGAATAGTAGTTTCGGTCCATTCGTTTTTGTACGAGGTAAGTTCATAAGTAAATAAATGTTATTAAATTCAAATGTATATATATTATATGTGCCGAATGAAATTGAGCATGGAAAGATTTGTTTCGAGCTTGAATTGATTGAATTACGACGTCCGAAAGCCCTATAGGAACCATAGGAATAGTATAGGATACATATGTCATGACATTAGGATTTTCGAGTTGTGATTTTGTGATTAAGTTAATATAATTTTGTGCATTATTAAAATTGAAAGACTGTTCTGAGTTGTGTTTTGGTCGTAATGGCTCGAAACCTGAATCCGACGACGAATACGGGTTAGGGGTGTTACAGATTAGTAATCAAATAGAAGTCATACAATCATTACCAATTCAATTCATAATCACCAAATATCATTTATTAGGCTTTATATGAGATTACATATACTCTAGTATCACCCAAAATTTAACTAGGAATAATTTGCAATATTTCCAAAATTACAGATCAATTATATCATAAATAAATCCTTCAAAATAATCATTCATGACATAAACACTCAAGTATTATAATATATAATTAGATTCGTGTAACACCCCTTACCCGTACCAGAGGCCGGGATAAGGTACGAGGCGTTATCGGATAAACATACAAACATTAAACTAAAATACGGGCCATAAAATTTCATTCATATTTCAAAACGTTCATTCACTTACACATAGTCCCTTATTTGAGTCTACGAAGCCCAAAACATACTTTAGAAAGGGTTCGTGACTAAACAGAGAACTTACGAAAATCTTGGAAATTTCATGCTTTAAGGCTCCACACGCCCGTGTCCCAAAGTCGTGTTCTATACACAGCTGAGACACATGGTCGTGTCTCTGCCTGTGTGGAATATACCTAGGCTATTTTCCAAGCTTTTGCACTTATACAAAATCAAAAGCATATAACATGGTATTCATTTAATGATTAAATATTCTCAATTAAACCACAAACATAGCATTTGTATGTCATCATACATGTGTCTCTCATACTCATTTTACCTTCTTTCTTATAGTACCACTTATACATTTATACCAAGATTATCATCTTACAAAATATCTTCAGCTTAATCATGAAGCATTCATATTTAAAACTAGATCATATCTTTATAAAATACCACAATTCAGATACGCAAAATAACATGTTTGCCTGAAACATTTCAATTCAACTCCATACCTAACAAGCATTACATTGAGACTAGTCATATATATATATATATACATGTCATGATACATATCATTCTCTTTCTGTTTTCTTGTAAACACATATCATTTATTTCATTATATCAATATTTCATATACCATAGTTTCCATGTATTTCACATATATTT
This sequence comes from Gossypium arboreum, assembly GCF_025698485.1. Classification (NCBI taxonomy): domain Eukaryota; kingdom Viridiplantae; phylum Streptophyta; class Magnoliopsida; order Malvales; family Malvaceae; genus Gossypium; species Gossypium arboreum. The sequence goes on from NC_069075.1 coordinate 122,452,142, forward strand.
ATTTTCCTCCTCCTCCTCTCCATTCCACATCCTTAATGTATATAGCATTCTTGTAAGTACGATTTCACAATTTACTAATAAATGCTCACATCAAACTGTCCACACGAGTCATAGTCACTTACTTATTTATAATTCGAGCTACAGCTCCAAATTAAGATCCGTAAATTTCACCTAAAACTAGACTCACATATATTTCCACCATAAAATTTTCATAATTTTTGGTTTATCTAATTAGTACAGCTTTATTCATTAAAATTTCCCTGTTTCACTTTTCTCGACGATTCGACCTCTCTTCACTAAAATTTAATTATCTCACAAGATCAGAACTGGGATAATGTTCTTGTTGATTTATCTTGAAAATAGACTCATTAGGGATTTTAAAATATAAGTTTAAGCCTCTAATTATTTTTATCCAAAATTTTGTGATTTTCCAAAGTCAGAACAGGGGATCACGTAATCATTCTGAACCAGTCTCACAAAAACATAAATATCTCAAAATATTTAGCTCCTTTTCTTTCTCTGTTTCTTTTATATGAAAATAGACTCATTGAGATTTAATTTTATATCTCATTAAGTCTCTGATTCAATTTATACTATTTTTGGTGATTTTTAAAAATCACATCACTGCTACTGTCCAAAATAGTTTTATTGCTAATTCACTCTTTCACACTTTCTTTGTATTAGCCTCATTTTAACATACATATCACAAATCATTTTCACCACATCTCATACATCACAAGTATAGGCCCATGATCACAAGGTCACCATAAAATCATCCTCATGTATAACTTACTTGTTTATAACCTCACCACATCCTGGTCACTTAATGAACACATCATTCACATAATCAAGTTCCTGCACTTATTCATCACAAAACTTAGAAAGCAATACATAGAGAGTCTCCCGTTGAACACTTCGGATCAATCCTCGATACTTGATGGTTTCAGCACATAGCTCCACCCATCATATAGTTCGGCTCTCTTGTACACATGGTGAACACTTAGTACCACCCATGTGACCTAGCCAATTTATCTCATAGCTCTCTTGTCTACATGGTGTCCTTCACCTGGAACCACACATGCAACCTAGCTACATATATCCTGTAGCTCTCTTGTCTACATGGTGTACACATAGTATCACCCATGCGACCTAGCTACATCATAATTTCTTGTAGCTCTCTTGTACACATGATGTGCACTCAGACCATACATGTGACCTAGCTACATACTATCTCAGATCATCCAATCTTTCAAGGTTCAACCGGATTTCTCTCTTTTCCAACAATTTCACCAATCAAGTAATTATCCACAAACATATTTCCAATATTATTATAAAATATCATAATACAAGTAATATTGATGTATTACTTACATATAAACTTACATCTCATTTAATATCAAGGCAATAACATTAAATTACACATTGCCTTATTAAAATCATATGAACTTACAATTTCCCATAATATCCATAATCATAAAAATCACATTTATGTATGATAATTCAATGCACTTCATGTACCATAGACATATTTTAAATCAATTCATAAACTTGGCACCATAATCATTTAATTTAATATAATTCAATTAATTCACTAAATTTAACTTTCAAATATAAATTACAGCATTATTGTTGTATTATTATCATACCAACCTACATACTTTCAACACCTCAGAAATCATAATGAATATATCAATTTTACATTGAAACATGCATAAATTAATGCTTATTATACATATGAACTTACCTCGATACTAAAACGGCCATTTTACCAACTTTCCCAATTTTCGATTTTTCTCTCATTCTAGGTTCAAATCTCGTTTTCCGGGATCTAAAACATCATATTTTACTTTTTTAATTAATGTAATATTCAAAACAGTCCTTAACTCAAACTTTGGAAAAATTATGATTTTGCCTCTAAACTTTTGCATATTTACACTTTTGCCCCTAGGCTCGGGAATTAAACTTCATCCCTTATTATTATGTTTTATGACATGCTGATCACTTTTCCTTCTATGGCAACATCAAAATCTCACTCTAACATATACTTATGACTATTAGGTATTTTTACCGATTAAGCCCTTTTACTCGTTTTCACTCAAAACCGAGTAGCACAAGTTGTCTAACATAATTTAAAACCTCATATTCTATTATAAAACAGCAAAATAAACACATTTCACCTGGGTATTTTTCCAAATATGGACCCTAGCTTAAATTATTGCTAGAATAAGCTTAATCAAATTATCGGGATTCCAAAAACGTAAAGAACTTGAAAAATGAGTTTATAACGGACTTACTATTGAGCTTGGAAAGCTTGAAAACCCTAGCCATGGCTTCCCCCATGCTAATTTCAGCCTCCATGAGGAATATAAGTCAATTTTGGCTTTATTTTCCCTTTTTATTTCTTTTAATTACCAAATGACCAAAATGCCCTTCCTTATTAAACTTTCAAAAATTCCATCTATGTCCAATTTTTGTCCATCACTTAGAAGTTGATCAAATTTCTATTTAAGATCTCCTAATTAATATTTCAAATCAATTTCATACTAGAAACTTCTAGAATGCAAGTTTTACAACTTATTCAATTTAGTCCCTAACTTCAAATTGAGCACTTTATGCATAGAATTTCTTCACGAAATTTTCACACAATCATGCAATCATATCATAGACCTCAAAATAATCATAAAATAATTATTTCTATCTCAGATTTTGTGGTCCCGAAACCTCTGTTCCAACTAGACCCAATTTTGGGCTATTACAATTCGAGTCATAACCAAGCATATGAAAGCTCTTAAGTTGACTCGAGCACAAATAAGGATCAAATTGAAACATTGATAAACCGTAATTTATACATATTTTTATCCCATGCTTAACACATTTATGGATGATTTCTCCTTAGATTTGGTGAATTCGATGCTCCTAATTTTTTAATTTGATGTTTTATACTTAGGTGAGCATAGGAGAGTAAAAAGAGCGAGAAACGGGCCGAAAACAGAGAAAATGGACCTACATGGAAAATCAACATAGCCTGGACTTCCTCACACGGGCGTGTCACACGGCTGTGTCTCTTTGGTAGGATTGTAGCACGATCTACACGGGTAGACTCAATGCCCGTGCTATTCAACAACCTTGACCATAGGCTGGAGTAATCGCACACAGGTGTGTCACACGAGCGTGTCACTGACGAACCCAAGTTTAACCCTATTCGGAATAGGTCAATTTTGAGGGCTCTTAGGCATTCTAAAGCCTATTTAAAGACCTTAGGAGGCACTTAGAAAGGGGGATGGAGAGTAGGAGGTGAGGAATTACTCAAGGGAAGCTGATTGGTCCATCTCAGAAGCCAGATTCATCATCAAGACTAATGATCTCCCTTCAATTTCCATTCAGGGGTTTTGGGTTTTCTTTATGTTTTGTATTCATTATTATTCTGAGATGTTTTCTTCTATAATTATGAACTAAACCCCCAAAATACCTAAGGGGAATGAAACCTAAGACGGATCTTGTTATTATTATCTGAATTGTATGAAAAATATTTGACTTGTTCTTAATTATGTGTTCTTAATTCTTGTTTTAATATTCCAGGATATTGATTCAAGTTAATGCTCTTATTCAGAGGAGGAATAGACCCTGTCTAAGAGTAAATTTGTCATAATTAAGTAGAGTTAATTGCACGCCTAGAGATACGGTGATAAGATTTTTCCGGATTAGGGTGAAACCTAATAAGAGGATCCATAGATCGAGTTAATGCAACACTAGATGTTAATTAGAAAAAGATTTCAATTAATCAACCTAGGGTTAGACGTTACTATTCTCGAGAGAGATAATAATATAACTTGGGGATTTCTACGGATCAAGTTAAATGAATAAATCGTCTGATTCAGTGTCAAATAACAAGTGAAGTCTAGGTGGATTTTTCCTTGGGTATTGTCTTAATCAATCGAATTTATCAAAAGCTTTTCCCCAATTTGTCTCTGTGCACTCTTAGTTTAGTTAATTAATTTAGATAAATAAATCATTTAATTTTTAGGCTAGATAATAAAAATAAAGTAATTACTAGTACTCTTGGTTCCTTTGGGTTCGACAATCCGGTCTTACTAAAGCTATACTACTGTTCGATAGGTACACTTGCCTTCATCGTGATAATAGTTAGTTTCAAGAACGCTTAATTATAAATTTTTAAAACCTGTTGCGAATATCATGAATCAAGTTTTTAGCACCGTTGCCGGAGAATTAGGATATTAGGAACACTCGATTTTTATTACTTTAGCCATTTTACTTTTATTGCAATTTAAAATTTTATTTTATTTTCTAATTCTTCATTTATTTTCTTCTGATAGGTTTTTCTAGTTTATGACCAGAAGAAACCCATCAGGACCATTACTGTTTGATAGTGAGATCGATCGCACAGTTTACAGAAACTGAAGAGTAATAAGGTGAAACTTAATATACATAGAGGAAGAGCAAGAGGACGATATTTCAAGCCACAGCCGAGGAGATGGCTAAAAACCAAGAAAATCCGCTACCTCCTGCGATTGCTGCTAATCAGAATCCTACTCCGTGTACTATGTATGGTTATGCTAAAGCTTCTGTAACAGGAACTGAATTGAGCATAGTTAGGCCTGCTGTTGCTGCAAATAATTTTGAACTGAAACCTAACACCATTCAAATGATCCAACAGTTTTTTCAGTTTGATGGTTTGCAGGACGAGGATCCCAACGCTCGCTTGGAAAATTTCTTAGAGTTTTGCGACACTTTTAAAATCAATGGCGTTTCTGATGATGCCAGTCGCCTTCGGTTGTTTCCTTTTTTGTTGAGGAATAAGGTTAAAAAATGGTTGAACACGTTACCACGAGGGTCAATCACTACATGGGAAGAAATGACCGAAAAGTTTTTATTAAAATATTTTTGGCCGACTAAAATAGCCAAATTACGTAATGATATCTCTTCTTTTATGAAGATGGATTTAGAAACATTCTACGATACATGGGAGAGATGCAAGGACCTTTGGAGAAGGTGCCTTCACCATGGGTTACCCTTTGGCTACAGGTTCAAATGTTTCATAATGGCCTGAATCCTTCGACTCGACAGATGATCGACGCAACTGCTAGCGGAACCATCAATAATAAGACACCTGAAGATGCTTATGAATTTATAGAAGAGATGTCACTGAATAATTATCAGTGGCAAGTCATGAGAAAAAAGCCAAAGAAAATAGCTGTCGTTTTTAATGTCGATTCGGTCACCATGCTCTCTAATTAGGGAGAACTTTTGAACAGAAAAATTGACAGTTTTCTTGGTTCTTCACATGTTCACCCAGTAATGCAGTGCGAAACAAGTGGAGGTGGATCAAGCAATTCAGATTACCCACCATATGGCCACAACATGGAGAACGAGTAGTTAATTACATGGGTAATAATCCTTGATCTCAAAATAATCCTTATAGTAATACTTACAATGCAGGTTGGAGGAACCACCCAAATTTCTCATGGAGAAGCTAAGGGAATTAGTGACCACCACCATATTGATAGCGTGATTTCGTGATAGGTTTTAAATATTTATAATTAATCATTCTTGAAACTAACTATTATCGCGATGTAGGCAAGTGTACCTATCAAACAGTAGTATAGTTTTAGCAAGACCGGATTGTCGAACCCAAATGAACTAAAAGTACTAGTAATGACTGTCTTTTTATTATCTAGCCTAAGAATGAAGAGGTTTTGTTTTAACTAACTAATTATCTAAACTAAGAATTCACAGATAATAGAATTGGGGATTTTTTTTGGGAAAATCGATTGATTTAAGACAATACCGAAGGAAAAATCCACCTAGACTGTACTTGTTATTCTGGCTCCGAATCGGACGATTTATTCATTTAACTTGTTCCGTAGAGATCCCTAAGTTATGTTATTATCCCTATTCAAGACTAATAATGTCTAATCCTTAGATTAAATAATTGAGACCTTTCTCTAATTAACACCCAAGGGTTGCATTAACTCGATTTATGGATCCCCTTATTAGGTTTCACCCTAATCTGGCAAAATCTTGTCACCTTATGTCTAGGCGCGCAAACAACTCCGCTTAATTATGACAAAGGTACTATTAAACAGGGTCTATTCCTCCTCTGAATAAGGGCTTATCTTGAATTAGTATCCTGGGATATCAAAACAAGAATTAAGAACACATAATTAAGAACAAGTTAAATATTTATCATACAATTCAGAAAATAATAACAAGATTCATCTTAGGTTTCATTCCCCTTAGGCATTTAGGGGTTTTAGTTCATAACTAAATAAGAAAACATCTCAGAATAATAAAGAATACAATACATAAAGAAAACTGATAAACCGTAATTTATACAAATTTTTACCCCACATTTAACACATTTTATGGATGATTTCCTATTAGAATTGGTGAATTCGATGTTCCTAATGCTTTAATTTCATGTTTTATACTTAGGAGAGCATAGGAGAGTGGAAGGGACGAGAAATGGGCCAAAAATAGAGAAAATGGGCCAAAGTACGAAATCAACAAGGCCTGGACCTCCTCAAATGGGCAGACCACGCGGCCATGTCAATTTGGCAGGCTCGTGCACGGCCTGAAGTAATCTCACAAGGGCGTGTCACATGGGCGTATCCCTATCGAGCCCAAGTTGAGTCCAATTTGGAAAAGACTAATTTTGAGGGCTGTTAGGCATTCTAAAGCCTATAAATACACCCTAGAGGAGGAAGAAAAGAGAGGCACAGAAGAGGGAGTAAGGAATTACTCCAAGGAAGCCGATTGATCCATCTCAGAAGCCGGATTCACCATCAAGACTGAAAATCTCTCCTCAATTTCCCCTTCAGGAGTTTTTGGTTTTCTTTATGTTTTGAATTATTTATTATTCTAATATGTTTTCTTATTCAGTTATGAACTAAAACCCCTAAATACCTAAGGGGAATGAAACCTAAGACGAATCTTGTTATTATTTTTTGAATTGTATGATAAGTATTTAACTTGTTCTTAATTATGTGTTCTTAATTCTTGTTTTGATATCCCAGGATACTGATTCAAGTTAAGCTCTTATTCATAGGAGGAATAGACCTTGTCTAAGAGTACATTTGTCATAACTAAGCGGAGTTGTTTGCGCGCCTAGACATAGGGTGACAAGATTTTACCGGATTAGGGTGAAACCTGATAAGGGATCCATAGATCGAGTTAATGAAACCTTAGGTTGTTAATTAGAGAAAGGTCTCAATTATTCAATCTAGGGATTAGACGTTATTAGTCTTGAATAAGGATAATAACATAACTTAGGGATCTCTACAGAACAAGTTAAATGAATACATTGTCTGATTTAGAGCCAGAATAACAAGTACAGTCTAGGTGGATTTTTCCTTAGGTATTGTCTTAATTTAAACGATTTTCCCAAAAGCAATTCCCCAATTATATTCTCTGTGAATTCTTAGTTTAGATAATTAGTTAGTTAAAACAAAACCTCTTTATTCTTAGGCTAGATAATACAAAGACAGTCATTACTAGTACTTTTAGTTCCTTTGGGATGGACAATCCGGTCTTGCTAAAACTATACTACTGTTCGATAGGTACACTTGCCTACATCATGATAATAGTTAGTTTCAAGAATGATTAATTATAAATATTTAAAACCTATCACGAAATCACGTCGTTGCCGGGGAACTAAGATATTAGGAACGCTCAATTTTTATTACTTTAGGCATTTATTTTTCTTGCAATTTAATTTAATTTAATTTATTATTATTATTTATTAATTTTCTTTTTCTTTCTCTTGGCAGGTTTTTATAGTTTATGACTAGAAGAAACCCGTCAGATCTACTACTTTTTGACGAAGCAATCGATCGCACAGTTCGCAAAAACCAAAGAGAAATAAGACAAAGCTTAAGATACACAGAGAACGAGCAAGAGGACAATACTCAATCCCCAACTGAAGAGATGGCTGAAAACCAAGACAATCAGCTACCTCCTGCAATTGCGGTTAATCAAAATCCTACTCCACGCACTATGTATGATTATTGTAAACCTTCTTTAACAGGAACTGAATCGAGCATAGTTAGACCTGCTGTAGCTGCAAATACTTTTGAACTAAAACCTAACACTATTCAAATGATACAGCAATTTGTTCAGTTTGATAGTTTGCAGGATGAGGATCCCAACGCTCACTTAGCAAACTTCTTGGAGCTATGCGATACATTTAGAATTAATGGTGTTTCTGATGATGCCATTTGTCTTCAGTTATTCCCTTTTTCATTGAGAAACAAAGCTAAACAGTGGTTGAACTCATTACCACGAGGATCAATCACTACTTGGATTTAAATGATTGAAAATTTTCTATTAAAATATTTTCCGCTGGCTAAAATGCCTAAATTACGTAATGATATCTCTTCGTTTGTGCAGATGGACTTAAAAACTCTTTATGATGCATGAGAGAGATACAAAGACTTACTGAGAAGATGCCCTCACCATGGGTTACCGCTTTGGCTATAGGTTCAAACATTCAATAATGGCTTGAATCTTTTGACTCAACAAATGGTTGACGCAGCTGCTGGTGGAACCATCAATAAGAAAACACCTGAAAATGCCTATGAGTTTGTAGAGGAGATGTCACTGAATAACTACCAGTGGCAAGTCATGAGGACTAAGCCCACTAAAATAGCAGGCATTTAAAACGTCGATTCGGTTACTATGCTGTCAAATCAGGTAGAACTTCTAAATAAAAAGATTGATGGTTTACTTGGTTCTACTCAGGTACATCCAGTAATGAGGTGCGAAACAAATGGAGGAGGAGCATGCATAGAGTATAAACCCTTCAACCCTAGCATCGAGGAGGAACAAGTCCAATATATAGGTAACAATAACTCTCGATCCCAAAATAACCCATATAGTAACACTTATAATGCAGGTTGGAGGAACCACCCCAAGTTCTCATGGGGCGATCAAGGAAACCAAAGACCATAACGTCCTCCGGGTTTTCAACAACCACCCTATCAAAAGGAAAAGAAGCCGAACCTTGAAGATATGCTCTCAAAGTTTATATCAGTGTCAGAAACTCATTTCCAGTACACCGAGACAACACTTAAAAATCAACAAGCATTGATCCAAGGGCTCGAAACTCAAATAGGCTAGCTTTCCAAACTAATTTCCGAATGACCACAAGGTAGCTTGCTAAGTAATACTAAACCCAACCCAAGGGAGTAGCTCAACGCAATTAATATTCAAGATGACGAACGAGTCGTTGAGCCTGAACCAGAACCGAGGCAAGAAACTATGGTAAGCAAAGGTCAAGGTGAGGTAGGTCATAATAAAAAAATCAGTGAATGTCGAATATAAAACTCGTGTGCCATACCCCAATACGACAAGGAAAGACCGCTCAGATGAACAATTTGGTAAATTCCTTAATCTCTTAAAAAAAATTACACGTTAACTTACCGTTTATTAAAGCTCTATCGCAGATGCCAAAAGCAATGAAATTTTTAAAGGAGCTTTAAGCAAATAAGCGGAAGTTGGACGAGGCGTCGCTCAGCTATTCTACAAAATAAGCTACCAAACAAATTAAAAGATCCAGGGAGTTTTACGATTCCTTACTTAATTGGTAGTTTAGATGTTAATAATGCATTAGCTGATTTAGAGGCTAGTATCAACGTCATGCCTTACAAAATATTTAAGCAACTAGGTCTCGGGAAACCCAAACAGACTAGGATGAGCATTGTGACAGCCCTAAATTGACCCTAGTCGGGAAGTGGTCTCGGGACCACTAAACCGAGTCATAAAAAAATAATTAGCCGTCATAGTTGATGCTCATTATATGTACATATGCATGTGTGAAAAATTCATGTTTGAATTTTGTTAATTGTAAGTGAATTTTATCAAATAGGACTTATGTGAGAAAATTTAGAAATGTGCTAGGCAAATGTAAAGTGGCCTATTAATGCATGATGTGAAAATGATGGGCTTGCATGTCAAATTTCCCTAGATTAAAGCCTAGTGGCCGGCCATGACAAAGGGGGATGGGCAAAACATGTCATAAAACATGTTGTGTAAGTGGTTTATGTTGGAATAAATAAAATAAGGAGTATGGGTAATAAAGAAATGAAAAAAAAGGAAAGAAGGTGTGTGATTCCCCCCCATTGCCGTGAGTTGAAGAAAAGAGAAAAAAAAATTTGTTCATCCTTTTAATTTTCTTTTGGCCGAAAATTCTAAGGAAGAAGGAAGGAATTCTTGCTCCATGTTTGGTTTAGAAGAGGATTAGGAGGAGGTTCGGCCATACTTGTATCAAGATTAAGGTATGTTTGATGTTGTGCCATGAGATTCATGCATGTTTTTAGTTGCTAGCTTGATGTTCTTATTAGCCCATGGTTCAAATCTTTGCTATGTCATGGGGATGGTATTCGGCCAAGGTGGATTTTGTGTTGATATCATTGCATGCTAAATGTGAAGCTTGTTAATGATGCATGTGATGGTGGATTGATAACTCTTGAATCTCTTTTTAGCATCCTTGAGTGAGACATTAAGTTCCTTGTTCAACCATGACCAAAAATTGAAATGGTAAGGTGTTGTGATGCATTCGGCCATGGTAGGATATAGAAGAGAAATAAGGTTGTTGTTAGATGAAGTAGAGTCTAACAAATGAGCTCGTATGTGCATTGGTTGCTAGATGGAGAAGAATCGGCTAGCAAGTTGTGTGCTAAGGCCGAATGTAATTTGGTATATTATGGGTAATGCATGTGTTGAATTAGTGTAAAGAGAGAGGATGCTTTAATAGTGTATATATGTGTATTAGCCAAGTTTTGAACTTGAAACAAATGGTGTTTAGTCAACACAAGTGACCATACTTGTAGAATGTATTAAGTGTTGCAATCGGCCTTAGCATAGATGTGTATGTTCTACCATTGGTAGCCTATTGATGGCTTTAGCTTGACTTAGAAAATTCGCTAAGGGAAATATTAGCTAGTATGTTGAATTCGATTCGTGATTTCGTACATATGTGACTCTAATGTCTAATGTATATATATGGGCTAAGTACCTTGAGCTTCTCTTTTGATGTTCGAATGAATTGTATTAAATTGTTGATGTGATTAAAATGCGTATGATCATTGTGTATTTGAGCTAAAGGGTGGCCATATGACCTATCAAACTCCTTGTCATATTCGCCATAAGCTAGCAAAATGAGACTTTGATAAGTTAAATTTGTTTGAATTAGCTCAAGAGCTTAGGGGACCACAGTTGGATAAGGAAAGGAAAAGTGATCGAATAGCCGTTGAAGCCGTTCGACAACATCCGAGGTAAGTTTTCGAGTAATGGAACTTAAATTATGATTCGATTAGATTATGTCTTGAGTAAATCAAAATCATGCCCTTTGTATGTGGCTATTGAGCCGAAATTGTAAATATGATAAGTGTCTTGTGTTGAGCTTTGGTAATGAAAATGAAATATGGATGTGTCATGATTTATTGATATATGTGTGCATGGTTCTTCGAATGATGTCCGGGCTAAGTCCCGAAGGCTTTGTGCTAAGTGACTAAATCTGGACTAAGATTCGAAGGCATTTGTGCGAGTTACTAAATCTGGACTAAGATCCGAAGGCATTTGTGCGAGTTACTAAATCCGGGATAAGTCCCGAAGGCATTTGTGCGAGCTACTATAACCGGGCCATGTCCCGAAGGTATTTGAACGAGTGGCTATATCCGGGTAAACTCCGAAGGTACGTGATTCGGGAATGAATGAACTTGCTATAAAAATTTCAGTTAATACGGTTGTGAAATCCCGACAATGAGGTATGTTTCGTATGTGCTTTGAATTAGTCGAGCCCTTACAAATAAGTATTATTTCAGTTGATAAATGAGCTCTAGGCCTTTGGCTAAGTTGATCTTTTGTGTATGAACATAAGGGTTGGTAATGTGAAGTAAGTATGATATTGAGAATTTGTGCATATGAAATTATCCGTTTAGCTATCTGAATGCTATGCTTTTGTTGTGCTAGAATCCTTGCTCAAAACTTACTAAGCATAAATTGCTTACTCGTTTCTTTGTTTCTCTGTTTTATAGATTTTGGCTCGTCACCATCGGACTCGGGATATTTGGAAGTCGAAGTCTCCCACACTATCAAAGCCCCCTTTTGGTACAATTTGGTTGAACTTTGAAATGGCATGTATAGGACTACCCTTTTTGTTGTTGGTCATGTACCCATGGATTTTGTGTAAATTTGGATAGTCATGCGAAAATGGCTTATACACATTTTTAGCATAGTACTATAATCGTTTTGTATGTTGATCACTAAGAGGTATGGAAATGTTTAGAAACGATTAGCCATTGGAATGGTTAATCATGATTATACTTTGTGCTATGTATGCAAAAAGGGCTAATTGAATCATGGAAACTATGAAATAGGTAAAGTCTACCTTAAAGGCAGATGCTGACAGCAACAGCGATGTGGATGTGAAAAATCACGAAAAATAGTACGAATGGAATTAAATAGTGAATAAATTATGTAAATGAACCTTGATGAATCTACTTTCATATGGAAGAAACGAAACAGTCATATGAGTTGTATGTTAAGAGATATTTGGGTTTTCGTGAAACAGGGCCAGAACGGTTTCTGGATTCCCTGTTCCGAATTTGGAAATTCATTATAAATTAACCAGAGATAATTAGGAGTCATGCCATATATGTATAGATTCCTCTTTGATTTTAGTTTCTATAGAAACAAACGGCATCAGTATTGAAGCCCTGTACAGGGAGATATCTAGGTCGTAATGCATGAAGGTCAGTGTAGTCGCACCCTGTAACAGGGGAGACTTTAACTAATAAACTGTACTAATTGGCCCGACCAAAAATTCTAGAAAAACAATTTGTAGATGCATATATGAGTCTAGTTTTGGGGAAAAATTACAAAACTCATTTTTGAGTTTTGGAACTCAAGATATGATTTTTAAAGTGACAGTGATGCAGTTAGCCAATTGCCTGGAAAATTTTTAAAATGGACCGTGAAAATGAATGGTTTAAGCCGTTAACCCCTCGTGTCCGACTCCGGTAGCGGTCTCGGGTATGGGGTGTTACAAGCATTCAATTAGAAGATGAAACTATAAGATTTCCTAGGTGTATTATTGAAGATGTGCTAGCTAAAATCGATAAATTTATATTTCCCGTTGACTTCATTATTCTAGACATAGAGAAGGATAGCAACAATCCTTTAATTCTAGGAAGGCCCTTTTTAGAAACTGCTAAAACAATTATTGATGTTGGCGCAAGTGAACTCACACTCCGTGTGGGAGACGAAACAATCACCCTTGAAGCTCGCAATTCCGGCAACACATTGGAAATTGAAGGTGATCGTCTAAACCAGTCTACTAAAACTGACAATATGGTGCAACCTTCTTTGTAGGAAATGAGTTTGAAAGAAGTACATGAGCCATTCTCAAGCAAGAGTAGAGGATCTATTCATAAAGATCAAATGCTACAAATCAAGGAGCTAGCTGAATGGCGGACGCATAAATCGAGAACACCCGACAAACTGAATCAACGACAGAACGAGCTCAATACCTTTCCAAATCAACTTAAGGTTGGAGATAGAGTCTTATTAGAGGCCGCAGATCCCCACATTGTCGCTATGACACCAAATGAAGAAATCCCTCTTACGGTACTCAGCATTTTCCCATTCGGTACGGTCGAGGTGAGTCATCCCAAGTTCGGCACTTTTAAGCTAAACAATACCCATTTAAAACCTTATTTTGATGAGATCGATAGTAGGAATGAGGAGTATAAACTCCTCAAACCACCATGGTCATTCAACGGAGAGGTAAGTCGAGCTTAGACTATAAATAAGTGCTTCTCGAGAGGCAACTCGAGCACTAACTGTATTAACTTCTTTAAAATTTAGTCTTCAACACCTAACTTACTAACAGAGCTTTTGAATACAGGTTTTCCACAGAGACAGGCCAAGCACACGGACGTACTTAGGGCCGTGTGAAAACAGGGCAACAATTTTCCCAAACATGGGCTACGATAAAATGCCACGGCCATACGACATGGCCGTGGTTGAGCCTGTCAAAACAATACAGGCGTGAGACAGGCCCGTGTGGAAGAACTATGGGTGAAGCTGTTAAAACAGCACGGGCATACGACACGCCCTTGTCTATCACATGTGGTCGAACCTGTTAGATTGACACAAGCGTGGGAGAAGCGAACAAAGCCAGACACGGCCGTGGACTAAATGCTAGATGCGCTAAAATTCAAAATTCGAGAATCACACAGGCTGAAATTGGGGAACATGGGCGTGTTACCTGGCCGTGTGCCCAAAAATCTATAAATACCTTGCACAATTCATTGTCTTCCCCACTCAAAAACCCTAACCCTAGCCGCTGCAATTCCACACGGCTTCCCTGCCACGCCCGTGCGCCGCCTCCAACTCTATTTTTGACGCCCGATTTCTCTCCCTGAGTGTTTGTTCTCTATTAGTGTTTGTTTACTCTTTTCACCTCTATTCTACTTACTTTTAATGTTTATTTTTAAAATAATCTTTATTTTTCTCTTACTATTTCCATTTTGTTCATTATTTCTGCATTATTAGATTATTTATCATACATTTCATGTTAAATCGAGTTGTTAGGAAAGCCTCACACTTTTGTCATACACATGCCATTACTATGCCCATTCTCATGTCATTATAATGATAAGGTCATGAAATTATGCTATCAAAATAATTATTTTGGTTATGTTTGGTTAATATTATTAGTTGTGGCTGAAATTCTGATTTTTATGTGAAATTTGTCTTTATTTTACTTTGATCATTCCTTAAGTTGAATTAATGGTTTTGATTGCAGGTACCATGTCGTCTTCACGAGGAAAGAAAATCGCCATACCTGCTTCGAAGAAGAGGAAGGGAGCGTCATCTTTTGCAGGTCCAACCACGGAAATTCGTCACCCTTTCTTGCAATTCCCTTGAGGGCCCCAAGAAGACCTTTTCCAAATACTTCGGGCCCGACCTTTAATTGCGGGCTGCTACATCGACTGGGCTACCATAAAACAAGTTCAGTTGGCTGATGCGATTCGGGCCCTTGAGAGCTGCTATTTGGGATCATCAACCCAACATACCTCGAGCTCACTATGGAACTATGCTTAACGCTTCATCTTCAGACTGTAATGACGAATTACGATGATCTCAACATGATCCAATTTCGCCTAGGCGGATTAAAACACCAGCTAAGCGTCCTAGAGTTCGGTGCTACACTGGGCTTATATACGGAGAAGTGTAAGGAGGAGAATGAACTACATGCTCTCACTCGCCACATACACTTCTCTCCCTCGAAGTGCTGGCACACTTTGGCCCCTGGCTCTGCCTCCTACAATCCTAGCCGCTCCAAGGCATCAGTTCTCCCACCATCTGTGAGGTACCTACACTCCATTTTGGCTCACACAATAATGGGGAGGCAAGAGAGCATTGGCATCGTCAATACCCACGACGCCTACTTTTTATGGAGTATGTCGAACGGGCACGTCATCGACCTTGCCTATTTCATTGCCTTCGCGATTCAGCACCAGACAGAGCGGCATAGGAAGGCGGTCATCTCTATTGGCGCCTATGTTACTCGATTTGCTTGACACTTCGGGGCCTTCAGCACCGCAGCCCAAGAATCATCCTTAACCCTCATTGGCCAGATGTCTCCACAAGGCATCTTGAGCATGCTTAGCATGAAGCTGATTGAAAAGCGCCGAGGAACCTACCCTCCTCTATATCGTCTCACCCAATCTACCGAGGAGGAGGCCTACGAGGACATTCCTGATGATGTTCCTCCACAACACGAGGACCCACCGACTCAGCCATCACCACCCTCTCGTCCAGCTCATGTGGTGGCTTCATATGCTGACATCTCTGAGCGCCTCACTCGATTCGAGCAGCAGTGTTTTTAACGATTTGACAACATTGATGCTACGCTACAGTAGATTTGTCAGCACCTTCACATCTCATCGCCAGTCCCACCTTGCGAACCATCCAGCGATGAAGATGTTTAATAACATTTATTTATTATTTTATGTTTTTAATTTTTATTAAAACTACTTTTTATTTGTATTAGATTTTAGAATTTTATTTTTAATTATCAATTTCAGTTATTTCTTTATCAGTAATTATTCTTCCTAATATCCCATACAAAGTTCCTGATTTTATCACAGTTATATAGAGCTCTTAAGCTCATCATTACATAGGAACTAAAAACTCCACCGGGAAAGGTTCTCCACGACTACCATGTCCTGATTGTCTACAACCATAGCTACTATTAGATATAATATTCTTTTGGCGCAGGACTTATGAACTAATGAGCCTCTACCACCGCCGGAGTATCCTCTTCCACTCTTACACCGATTACTCTCCAAAACTCTAGTTCGAAGAATTCATCATACAGGAAGTTTCACTTCTCTCCCTATCTTATTTTTATATTCTAATATCTATCTTTGTACATTGAGGGCAATGTACATCTTAAGTGTGGGGGGTATTTATTTCATTATCAGAAAAATCCCTGAATGACTATCTTGTTCTCTTGAAAAGCTCTCATATCGTATTTAGGATAAATTTTGATTAATTTATGACGTTGATTGATATATCTTGAATTAAAACATAGGCATTTATGCATTGATTGTTTAAACCTCAAGACATTAAAGAATCAAGATAAGTTGATTTTTAAGAATTTAAAATCTTAGGTTGTTTCCCCAAAGTTTAGGCATTACTTTGAGTTGGAATTCACAAGTTTTAAACATCAAAAAGGCATAATTTTTGTGAGATTTTTGAGCCTTTTAAGCATTTATTAATTCTTCATGCTCACTTTTATTATTGCTTTGAGTGCATCAGTATTGAACTGTTATTCTAGAACTTACTTGATTATGCATGTCAAGACCACACCATTTGATTTGATATGTGAAGATGATAGAGGCACTTAGGATTAACCCACTCATGCCATGAAAAGCCTACCTCCACGGTTAACCTCTAGTAAACCCCCTTGAGCCTAACAATCCTTTTCTTGTATTACCCTTAATATTAACCCTTAACCCATTATTGTTGAAATCCCCTAAATTAATTTGATCCCAATTTTTTGTTGAGATTGGAATTGAAATAGTTGCTGAGCTAAGTTTTATTCTACTTTGTATTTAACTTGTTCTTAAAAAAAATGTATACATCTTAATAGTAGTAATCTTATGAACTAAAGAAGTCAAATTCCATATTCTGAGAAAAGCTCTATTGTACGCAATTAATGACTACCTATTTTTCTAGTTAAGTGATTTTTCAACTCAATCTCGATTCTGACCCTTTCTTTTAGCTTGTGACCACACCCCCTAACCACGCTTCATTATAACCGTCTAAAGACCTTTTGATTGATGTATCATCTTAAATTATAGTGGTGGAGATTTGATTTTCATGCAAGCCTATGGTAATGACTTTTCATTATTGACTATTGAGTACTTCATTTATTGTCCTCAAACACCTCGAGTGATTTGAGTGAATCTTTAGTGAGGATGTGAAACTCTGTGATATTCTGAATCAAAGGTAATTACTTAGATGAGAGGAGACACCTATGTTTGCATGATTAAAAACTCAACTTGGAATATTTGAAACTTTTATGTTCTTTTAGTTGAATTCTCAATGTATGATTACCTATGGATTATTTTGAGATATTATAGATAGAAATTATAAGTTGAGAAGAATTTATTTTGATTATGAGTTGAGAATTTTGCTTGAGGCCAAGCAAATTCTTAAGTGTAGGGGTATTTGATAAACCGTAATTTATACATGTTTTTACCCCATGTTTAACGCATTTTATGGATGATTTTCCATTAGAATTGGTGAATTCAATGCTTCTAATGCTTTAATTTCATGTTTTATACTCAGGAGAGCATACGAGAGCGAAAGGAACGAGAAACGGGCCAAAAACGAAGAAAATGGGCCAAAGTACAAAATCAAAACGGTCTGGACCCTCTCACACAAGCAGACCACACGGCCGTGTCAATTTGGTAGGCTCGAGCACGGCCTGAAGTAATTGCACACGGGCGTGTCACACGGGTGTGTCCCTGCCGAGCCCAAGTTGAGTCCAATTCAGAAAAAGGCCAATTTTGAGGGCTTCTAGGCATTCTAAAGCCTATAAATACACCCTAGAGGAGGAAAGTAAAGGTGACACAGAATAGGGAGTAAGGAATTACTCCAAGAAAGCCGAGTGATCCATCTCAGAAGTCGGATTCACCATCAAGACTGAAGATCTCTCCTCAATTTCCCCTTCAGGAGTTTTGGGTTTTCTCTATGTTTTGTATTCTTTATTATTCTAAGATGTTTTCTTATTTATTTATGAACTAAAACCCCTAAATACATAAGGGGAATGAAACCTAAGATGATTCTTGTTATTATTTTCTAAATTGTATGATAAATATTTAACTTGTTCTTAATTATGTGTTCTTAATTATTATTTTATAACTCAGGATACTGATTCAAGATAAGCTCTTATTCAGAGCAGGAATTGACCTTGTCTAAGAGTACATTTGTCATAATTAAGCAGAGTTGTTTTCGCGCCTAGACATAGGGTGACAAGATTTTGCCGGATTAGGGTGAAACCTAATAAGAGGATCCATAAATTGAGTTAATGCAACCCTAGGGTGTTAATTAGAGAAAGGTCTCAATTATTCAATCTAAGGATTAGACGTTATTAGTCTTGAATAGGGATAATAACATAACTTAGGGATCTCTACGGAACAAGTTAAATGAATAAATCGTCCGATTCGAAGCCAGAATAACAAGTACAGTCTAGGTGGATTTTTCCTTAGGTATTGTCTTAATTCAATCGATTTTCCCAAAAGCAATTCCTCAATTCGATTCTCTGTGAATTCTTAGTTTAGATAATTAGTTAGTTAAAACAAAACCTCTCTATTCTTAGGCTAGATAATAAAAAGACAGTCATTACTAGTACTTTTAGTTCCTTTGGGTTCGACAATCCGGTCTTGCTAAAACTATACTACTGTTCGATAGGTACACTTGCCTACATCGCGATAATAGTTAGCTTCAAGAACGATTAAATATAAATATTTAAAACCTATCACGAAATCGCGTGATCAGTACGTATGTGAAATAACATGTTTGCTTATTAGAATCTATTTAATTGATTGAATTAACATAGGGATATGTTAAGAGATGAATGGATTTGTGTAGGTGAGTATGTTCATAAGTTAGCAAATTACCGAGTTGCAGTGAATTTATTCGTAACAGCATAAATATGAGTTTAATGATTCTAAGTTAAAGAAATGTAATTAATCCAACACAATTATGTCATCTTGATTAAATCATATTCTGAAATCGTACTTAGAACTTTTATTTTTATTTAGTTTAAAACCTTATTTTTTTAATCACCCTTTTCAAAACAAAATATTTTTTTCACTAAAGTGTTTTAAATTGCATTAATAAATAATTCTTTTCACAGTCCTTGTGGGTACGGTAACTCGACATTTACTTGTCCTTTTATTACTTGTTGCGATTTTGTACAGTTGCACATTTCCGTCGTTCCAAGATTTTGGCACCGTTGCTGGGGACTGTTTTAAAAAGTCATTATTTGTGAATTTTTTAGTTTTGCATTTTGGTTTATTTTTCTGTTTTTTAATTTAATTAATTTTTCAATGATTATTTCAGGTGTTTATGAGTATTGACCGAATTATCGATTTACTACCTGTAGACCTTGAGATTCAACGAACTTTTTGATAGCGAAGAAGACAAGCAAATTAGAAAAGGACCGAAGAGATGAACTTTGAAAATCTGATCCAAGGAAATTGAGCAAACCCTGCTCAAAATCCTATCATTATTGCTGATGATAGGGATAGAGCTTTACGAAAGTATGCTGTGGCAGTGTTTCATGATCTTAATCTGGGTATTAGGAGACCCAAAATTGAGGCACAACAGTTCAAGCTGAAGCCAGTCATGTTCCAGATGCTTCATACAGTGGGTCAATTCAGCGGAATGCCTATCGAAGACTGTTTATGGAGGTAAGCCATTCTTTCAAGCTAGCCGGAGTACTTGAAGATGCCTTACGATTAAAGTTGTTCTCGTATTCACTAAAGGACAAAGCTCGAGCCTGGTGGAACTTATTGCCACCAAACTCAATTTCCACATGGTAAGAGTTAGCAGAAAGATTCCTTATGAAGTATTTCCCGCCTAGCAAGAATGCTAAGTTGAGGAACGAGATCACTACTTTCCAACAAATGGATGATGAGTCCTTGTATGAGGCACGGGAAAGGTACAAAGAATTATTACGGAAGTGCCCTCATCATGGAATCCTACATTGCATCCAGCTTGAGACATTTTATAATGGTCTCAATGCTCACACGAGGATGGTAGTGGAAGCTTCTGCTAACGGTGCTCTCCTTTCTAAGTCTTATAATGAGGCTTATGAAATCATTGAGAGGATTGCAGGAAAAATTATCAATGGCCAACCAATCGAACAACGTTGGGAAGATGAGTTGCTGGAATACATGAAGTTGACGCTCTTACTTCATTCGCATCTCAGGTATCATAAATATCCTCAATGTTAAAAAATCTTACAACTAATGGGTTTAATAGTTTTGCAGCATAGCCACCAAATCAATTTGAAAGTACAGCCTGTGTCTATTGTGGGGAAGGACATTTGTTTGAACAATGTTCATCGAACCCAGAATCCATGTATTACATGGTTAACTAGAACCAAAATCGACGAAGGCAAGGACTGCAATCTAATTTCTATAACCTATCGTGGCAAAATCACCCTAAATTTTCCTAGAGTAACCAAGTGGCTGGAACTAGTAACACTTAGGCCCAACCTAGACTAACCTAGCCGCCTAGTTTTCCCCAACAAGTTCAGAAATCAACTCAAGCTGAATCATCCAATAGTTTAGAGAATTTATTAACGGCATACATGGTGAAAAACGATGCCACTCTAAGGAATTTGGAGAATCAAGTGGGCCAGCATGCTACTGAACTCAAGAACTGACCACAAAGGTGCTTTACCTAGTGATACGGAGAATCTGAGAATTTAGGTAAGGAGCATTGCAAAGTGCTGACATTGAGAATGGAAAGACAGTAGAGCCTAGCACCATCGAAGCTGAAAAGAAGCAATCTGACATCTCAGATTCAGAGGAAGTTCAATTGAGTGTTGAAATTCTAGTTTCACAAAAACTAGAATCTGCAAAACCTGACAAGATAATTTCATAACCAGCTAATTCTAATAAACTAATAACTTCGTTAGATACAGAATTGCCATAGAAGATGAATCAACTAGTTCTAGTAAAGAAACCAGCACCGCCCTACCCTCAAAGACTTTAAAAGCAAAAGTAGGAGATTCAATTCAAGAAGTTCCTAGACATACTCAAGAAACTTCATATCAACATCCTGTTGGTTGAAGCACTTGAGCAAATGCCGAACTACGTTAAATTCATGAAGGATATCCTGTCTGAAAAATGAAGACTTGGAGAATTTGAGACGGTAGCTCTGACGAAGGAATGCAGTGCATATCTTCAAGAAAAATTACCCTAAAGTTGAAGGATCCTGGATGTCTTACCATACCTTACAACATTGGAGCAATATATTGTGGTAAGGCATTATGTGACTTAGGTGCGAGTATTAACTTGATGCCTATGTCAATATTTAGAAAGTTGGTGATTGGTGAAGTTAGACCAACTACGGTTACACTTCAATTAGCGGATCAATCCTTAGCACATCCAGAGGGAAAAATTGAGGATGTATTGGTACGTATAGATAAATTTATTTTCCCTGCTGATTTTGTTATTTTAGACCTTGAAGTACAAAAAGAAGTGCCAATTATCTTAGGGAGACTGTTCTTAGCAACCGGAAGGACCCTTATCGATGTGCAGAAGGGCGAGCTTACTGTGATTGTTCAAGATAATCAGGTAACATTTAACGTTTTTAAGTCTATGCGATTTCCTGACATAATTGATGATTTTTCTGCAATATTCAATTTAGAGGATTTAATAGTGGAGAAGAAGCTCAACTATGTTGAGGATAGGTTGGAACAAATTTTGACATCAGATCCTCCGAATGATGAAGAGGAGGATGAATACTTAGCATTGTTAGAAGCTAATCAAAAGAAATTTAATCCGTAATCCCATTTTGAATCTTTAGAATTTTAGAAAAGGGATTATGCCCAACCAAAAGTGTCAATCGATGAGCCACCTAAATTAGAACTCAAGGTACTACCTTCATATTTAAAATATGTTTATTTTGGTAACGCTTCTACTTTCCCTGTGATTGTTTCAGCAGAATTAACTACTGAGCAAGAAGAAAAACTCATTCTGGTGTTGAAACAATTCAAGAAGGTTATTGGATGGACCATAGCTGATATTCGTGGTATTAGTTCATCTGTATGCATGTACAAGATCATATTAAAAGATGGCGAGAAAGGGACGATTGATGGACAACGAAGATTGAATCCCATCATAAAGGACATAGTCAAGAAGGAAATCATCAAGTGGTTAGATGCAGGTATAATCTACCCCAACTTAGATAGTTCATGGGTGAGTCCGGTCCAGTGCGTGCCAAAGAAAGGAGGTGTCACGGTCACTGAAAATAAGAATAAGAAGTTGATACTGACTAGAACGGTTACGGGATGGAGAATTTGCATCGTTTACCAGAAGCTGAACAAGGTGACTAGGAAAGATCACTTTCCTTTACTGTTTTTGGACCAGATGCTGGATAGACTCGCAATGTGAGACTATTACTGCTTTTTTTGTGGATACTTGGGGTATAATCAGATTAAAGTAGCATCGAAAGATCAGCACAAGACAACATTCAGCTGCCCGTACATTACATTTGCATTTAGACGCATGCCATTTGGTTTATGTAATGCACCTGCTACATTTCAAATATGTATGATTTCTATTTTTACTGACATGGTTGAGAAATATTTGGAAGTTTTATGGATGATTTTTCAGTATTCGAAGATACATATGATGATTGCCTAGCCAATCTAGCCAAGGTACTAAGGCGATGCAAAAAAACTAACCTAGTACTTAACTGGGAAATATGTCATTTCATGGTACGAGAAGCAATTGTTCTAGGGCATTGGATAACAAGACATGGAATAGAGGTTGATAAAGCAAAGGTAGATGTTATTGAGAAACTCCCAACTCCAACATCTGTAAAGGGTGTTAGGAGCTTTTTGGGCCACGTCGGTTTCTTTCAAAGATTCATCAAGGACTTCTCCAAAATTGCTAAACCCTTATACAAATTATTGGAGAAGGACACGACGTTCAAATTTGATGAAGAGTGCTTAAGAGCTTTCAAAGATTTGAAGAGTCGACTAGTTTCGGCACCCATAATCGTCACACCAGACTGAGATTTCCATTTGAATTGATGTGTGATGTAAGTGACTTCACGATAGGAGCTGTCATGGGTCAGTGAAGGAACAAAGTTTTTCATCCCATCTACTACGCAAGTCGAACTGTGATAGGAGCCCAACTGAATTATACGGTAACAAAAAAAGAGTTACTTGCTATTGTGTTTGCTTTTGACAAGTTTTGATCTTATCTTGTAGGTACCAAAGTGACTGTCTATATGGACCACTCAACAATTAAGTACTTACCTGCCAAGAAAGACACTAAGCCGAGGTTGATCTGATGGGTGCTTATACTTCAAGAGTTCGATCTTGAAATTCAAGATCTAAAGGGAGTAGAAAATCAAGTAGCAGACCACTTATCTAGATTGGAGCCGTAAGAAGGGAACTCTCCTTTTATACTAATTCGAGAGACGTTTCCAGATGAACACATGCTGAAGGTAAATCACGTCCATAATTCCCCTTGGTTTGTTGATATTGCTAACTTTTTAGCTTGTGATTTGATACCGATTGATAAGATGTATCATCAAATGAAAAAGTTGTTTCACGATGTGAAGTACTATTTCTGGGAAAAGCGGTACTTGTTTAAGAAGTGTGTATATCAAATGATTAGGAGATGCGTGGCAGAACATGAAATACATAAGATTTTATACCATTGTCACTCAGCTCCGAGTGGGGGACACTTCGGAGGTACACGTACTGCAGCTAAGGTACTGGAAGCCGAATTCTTCTGGCCAACATTATGCAAAGACGCATATGCTTACGTAAAGATTTGTGATCAATGTCAAAGTGTTGGAAATGTTACCAACAGAAATGAGATGCCTCGAACACACATCATTGAGGTAGAATTATTCGATATTTGGGGTATTTAATTTCTCGGTCCTTTCCCTCCGTACATCTTGGTAGCTGTAGACTATGTGACTAAGTAGATTGAGACTGAAGCATATCCGACAAACGATGCTAAGGTTGTGATGATGTTTTTGCAGAAACATGTGTTCACAAGGTTTGGAACCCCAAGAGCCATCATCAGCGATGAAGGGTCCCATTTTGTGAACAAGTGGTTGAAATGGTTATTGGATAAACATGGAGTGAAACACAAGGTCGCTTCAGCTTACCATCCGCAGACGAATGGGCGAGCTGAACTGGCAAATAAGGAGATCAAAGGCATACTTGAGAAGGTAGTTTGGCCGCGCAGACGAGATTGGTCCAAAAGACTGGATGATGCTTTATGGGCTTACAGAATGGCATACAAGACAGCTTTAGGGATGTCACCCTACAGGTTAGTCTTTGGGAAAGCCTGTCATATGCCCTTGGAGTTAGAGCACAAAGCTTATTGGGCCCTTCGACAACTCAATGTGGATCTTCAGCTTGCTAAAGAGAAATGGATGCTCCAACTCAATGAGCTAGAGAAATTCTGAAAGTTATCGTACGAAAATGTCAAATTACTCAATGAGAGACTTAAGAAATGGCATGACAATCACATTCGAGCTCGAGAATTTGAAGCAGGTCAGCAAGTCTTGTTATTTAATTCTAGATTAAGGTTCTTTCCAGGTAAACTAAAATCACGTTGGTCCGGTCCATTTACGATTCATTGCGTCTATCCATACGGAGTTGTTGAACTCCAAGGTAAGGGAGGTAATTTTCAAGTTAATGCTCAGCGTTAGAAACATTACTAGGGAGATAAGATTGAACGGAATCAAATTTCGTTCATGTTATCGGATCTTTAAATTTTCTTATTTTCTTTTTTTTAATAAATGATTTAGGTTATATTTTTCGGATTAGTATGTTTAAATAAATTCTGTCTAGGAGATTGGAACTTAAGCAGGACCGCTTGTGACCCCTCCAGTCTTTCTTGGGAATTGATTTTAACATAATTTTTCAAGAAATTATTCCCTAAATAGAAAATTAAATTTTGGTTTTCAAATAAAAGGACAATTTTGATCCAAGTTTTAAATTGCAACTCAATTTCTAATTTCATTAAGTCTAGGGACTTAATTAAATTATTTTAAAATTTGGTTGCTCTTTTCGTAAATAATAAAAATTAGGTGCCTTTTTTGTAAATATTTTCGAAGACATCTAGAATAAATGTTTTTAATTAAAAACATAAGATGGTAATCTTTAATTATATCTATTATAATTGATATATTAATTTTATCAACTTACCATGGAATTATGATTACTTTAATTTTAATCTTGGTTTAATAAAGTAATAGCATTAATAAATTAATATGCATATATTTGATTATTAATTGTTGTTAACTTTGAGTAGAATTAGAATTAGAAATTTTTTATTGTTAAATTATACTAAGAATTCTACTCTAATTCCTACTACTCTCACTATAAATTCCACCCTTACTTCCCTCAATTCATTCATCGCTCAAAACCCCAAAGCACCAAATCCCTTAAGTGCCACAAGCTTCTAGCCACAACATTACCAAAGAATGACCAAGACACGCCCAGCAGACCTCGCAGACACGCCGCCACCACATATTTACCTTCCTTTTGACCCTACTAAATGCCTGTTGCTCTAGCCCAAATTGCCCAATCCGTGTCCCGCACCTGCTCCTAGCTCCTACACCAGGCCTACTCTGTAACACCCCTTACCCGTTACCGTCGCCGGAACAGGATACAAGGTATTACCAGAACATAACACATACCATTAAACATAACCGAGATATAAATATGTCATCCAATTTGATAGTGCATCGTATAACATATGTCTTGAACAATATTAGCCAAATTTAATGGCTTGTACAAAGTAGCTGGTCGAAATCTTGTAACTAATATTTTAAACCTAGACAAATATGACACGTAACAAAATAATTAAGCCTACTATACATGCCATAATTCAAAACGTTTAGTTCAAATACCCTAAAGTATGATAGTGCGGGTAGATCTTCACGATCCTTAACTCCTGAGCAAGCCGGAGGACACTATAAGACAAAAGAGAGAAACAAAGTAAGCTTATAGCTTAGTAAGTAAGTATGTAAATACTAATTAAAGAATCTAACATGTTTACACAACAATTCAAGTATATCTACTTTAACTTCACTATTCATTCCACTTTGATTAAGCTGTCTCTGTTGCGTCATATTCACTAAATAAATCATAACTCGAGTTACAAAACTCAAAATTCAAATCCGTAAAATTTCCCTGAATCTAGACTCATAAATATTTTTGCTAATTTTTTTCTATAATTTTTGGTTCATCTGATTAGTACAGTTTATTAGTTAAAGTTTCCCCTGTTACACAGCTCGACTGATCTGACCTCTGTTCACTACGAATTGAATTTCTCTCAGTACACAATTCAAACAACCCTGAAGTCTGCTTCATTTAAAAATAGTCTCAATAAGGAATTTAGGAATGTAAACTATATTTCTTAATTTTCTTTGTACAATTTTTAATGATTTTTCAAAGTTGGAACAGGGGATCACGTATTCATCCTGAGCAAGTCACATACAATTGTAAATATCTCAAAATATAGAATTCCTTTGCTTGCTCTGTTTCTTTTACATGAAAGTAGACTCATTAAACTTTAATTTCACATCTCATTCAACTTATAATTATATTCCTCCTATTTTTGGTGATTTTTCAAAATCACGTCACTGCTACCATCTAAAAACAGTTTTAATGCTAATTTCACTCTTTCACACATTCTTTATGCTAACCTCATTTTATCTTATATATGTATATACCACAAATCATTTTCACCACATTTCATTCACCAAAAGTGTAGGCCCAAACCAAAATATCACCACAAAACCATCCCGTTGAACAATTCGGATCAATCCTCGATATTTAATGGTTTCAGCACACAGCCCCACCATCATACTTTGTTTAGTTCGGCTCTCTTGTACACATGGTGAACACTTAGTACCACTCATGCGACCTAACCGATTTGTCTCGTAGCTCTCTTGTCTACATGGTGTCCTTCACTTGGAATCACGCATGCGACCTAGCTACATTTATCTTTCACGTAGCTCTCTTGTCTACATGGTGTCCTTCACTTGGAATCACGCATGCGACCTAGCTACATTTATCTTTCACGTAGCTCTCTTGCCTACATGGGATACATCTCGTATCACACATATGACCTAGCTACTACAGGGTGTCTCGTAGCTTTCTTGTACACATGATGTGCACTCAAAGCATCATACATGTGACCTAGCTACGCCCTCTATTTCATTCGATCTCCAGAATGTTCAACCGGATCTCTCTCTATATTTATTTCCATTCTTCCAATAGTCGATTTATATTTTAACATCAGCTAGTATATTTATATAATAGGCTGAAATATAAGAATGTACATGAAATTATTGTAATATTTACATACAAACTTACCTTGGTGCAAAATGTGGAAATTTTGCAATTTAGTCCAAAACTTTTTCCTTCCCCGCTCGAGACCAATTCGTGTCTTTCTTGATCTATAATAACACATTTAGCTCATTTAATACTCATACTATTTATTTCAATCCAAAATCACATCATGGAAAAATTACATTTTGCCCTTAACTTTTACAAAATTACAATTTTGCCCCTAGGCTCGGAATTTAATTTCAGCCCTTATTATTATGTTTTATGATATGCTGAACATTTTCTCTTCTACAACAACATCAAATTCTCACTCTATCATATAGTTATGAACAATAGGTATTTTTACCGATTATGCTGCTTTTACTCGTTTTCACTTAAAACCGAGTAGCACAAGTTATTTAACATAATTTAAAACCTCATATTCTATCATAAAACATCAAAATACACAAATTTCACCTATGGGTATTTTTCCAAATATGAACCCTAGGTTAAATTATTACTAGCATAAGCTTAATCGAGCTTCCGGATTCCAAAAACGTAAAGAACATTAAAAGCGGGCTTAGAATCACTTACTATGGAGCTTGAAAATTGAAGAAACCCTAGCTATGGAGAGAGGGAGAATTCGCAGCAACTAAGGAGGATGATGATCAATTTTGTGTTATTTTTCCCATTTTATTTCATTTAATATCCAAATGACCAAAATGCCCTCCTTACTAAACTTTCAAAAATTCCTTCCATGTCCTAATTTTGTCCATGAACTTAAAATTGGTCAAATTGCTATTTAAGACCTCCTAATTAATATTCCAAAACAATTTCATACTAAAACTTCCGGGATGCAAATTTTGCAACTTATTCGATTTAGTCCCTACTTTCAATTTAAGCACTTTAGGCATAGAATTTCATCACGAAATTTTCACACAATCATGCAATCATATCATAAACCCAAAAATAATTATAAAACAATTATTTCTATCTCGGATTTGTGGTCACGAAACCACTATTCCGATTAGGCCCTAATTCGGGTTGTCACATACTCGACGAGGCTCAATGTGCTACTAGCACACCTAGCCTAGCTCCAGCGCACGCTGCTGCCTGCTCCTGCGCCCTTCCACCCACACACCTAGCAGCGTTCTAGCACCCGAGCGGCACACACCTTCACCCATCCTTAGCTAAATCCTATAACCTACCTTAAATCGACCTCTTTTGCTTTCTAACTATTTTTTTTAGGAGTTCTTAAAAAAATGTGGTAAGACAGAATTTTCTCTTAAATTTTAATTTTATTTTAATATTTAATTTTTCAATTTATTGAATCATTAATAATTTTTATTAATTAAATTTTTGGCTGAAGATTTCTGAGCTAGCATTGATGAAGATCCGGAACGAGCAGAGTTTTGGCTCGAAAACACCATCTGGGTTTTTGAGGAATTTTCATGCATTCTGAAAGAGTCCATGAAATGTGTTGTATCACTGCTTAGAGATTCAGCTTACCACTGGTGGAAAACACTTGCCTCGATGGTACCGAATGAGAGAGTGACATGGGTATTTTTCCAAGAGGAGTTTCAGAAAAAGTATATTAGTCAGAGATTTATGGATTAGAAAAGAAAAGAATTTCTTGAGTTGAAGCAAGGCAAAATGACTATAATTTAATATGAGCATGAGTTTGTGAGACTCAGGAAATATGCTCGGGAATGTGTGTCGACTGAAGCTATTATGTGCAAGACGTTTGAAGACGGATTAAGCGAAAACATTTAAAAGTTTGTTGGTATGCTTGAGGTGAAAGAGTTCGTTATACTCGTTGAAAAAGCTTTAAGACCGAGGAATTGGCCAAAGAGAAGAGAAATGTCGAGTCTGAGGCTAGGGACTCAAGGAAAAGGTCTATGAACAAGTCTTTTCAGTCCATATTGGAGAAGTCGAGGGACTTCTATTCTCCGTCCGATGCTTCTATTGGGCATCTGAATAGAAATAGAGATAAACAGTATGTAACACCCCTTACCCGTTACCGTCGCCGGAACAGGATACAAGGTATTACCAGAACATAACACATACCATTAAACATAACCGAGATATAAATATGTCATCCAATTTGATAGTGCATCGTATAACATATGTCTTGAACAATATTAGCCAACTTTAATGGCTTGTACAAAGTAGCTGGTCGAGTACTATAACTAATATTTTAAACCTAGACAAATATGACACGTAACAAAATAATTAAGCCTACTATACATGCCATAATTCAAAACGTTTAGTTCAAATACCCTAAAGTATGATAGTGCGGGTAGATCTTCACGATCCTTAACTCCTGAGCAAGCCGGAGGACACTATAAGACAAAAGAGAGAAACAAAGTAAGCTTATAGCTTATTAAGTAAGTATGTAAATACTAATTAAAGAATCTAACATGTTTACACAACAATTCAAGTATATCTACTTTAACTTCGCTATTCATTCCACTTTGATTAAGCTGTCTCTGTTGCGTCATATTCACTAAATAAATCATAACTCGAGTTACAAAACTCGAAATTAAAATCCATAAAATTTCCCTTAATCTAGACTCATAAAGCTTTTTGCTAATTTGTTTCTATAATTTTTGGTTCAGCCGATTAGTACAGTTTATTAGTTAAAGTTTCCCCTGTTACACAGCTCGACTGATCTGACCTCTGTTCACTACGAATTGAATTTCTCTCAGTACACAATTCAAAACACCCTGAAGTCTATTTCATTTAAAACTAGTCTAAATAATGAATTTAGGCATGTAAACTATATTTCTTAATTTGCTTTGTACAATTTTAATGATTTTTCAAAGTTGGAACAGGGATCACGTATTCATCCTGAGCAAGTCACATACAATTGTAAATATCTCAAAATATAGAATTCCTTTGCTTGCTCTGTTTCTTTTACATGAAAGTAGACTCATTAAACTTTAATTTCACATCTCATTCAACTTCTAATTATATTCCTCCTATTTTGGTGATTTTTCAAAATCACGTCACTGCTACCATCTAAAAACAGTTTTAATGCTAATTTCACTCTTTCACACATTCTTTATGCTAACCTCATTTTATCTTATATATGTATATACCACAAATCATTTTCACCACATTTCATTCACCAAAAGTGTAGGTACAAACCACAATATCACCACAAAACCATCCCGTTGAACAATTCGGATCAATCCTCGATATTTAATGGTTTCAAAGACACATCCCCACCATCATACTTCATTTAGTTCGGCTCTCTTGTACACATGGTGAACACTTAGTACCACTCATGCGACCTAGCCGATTTGTCTCGTAGCTCTCTTGTCTACATGGTGTCCTTCACTTGGAATCACGCATGCGACCTAGCTACATTTATCTTTCACGTAGCTCTCTTGTCTACATGGGATACATCTCGTATCACACATGTGACCTAGCTACTACAGGTGTCTCGTAGCTTTCTTGTACACATGATGTGCACTCAGCATCATACATGTGACCTAGCTACGCCCCTCTGTTTCATTCGATCTCTCCGAATGTTCAACCGGATCTCTCTCTATATTTATTTCCATTCTTCCAATAGTCGATTTATATTTTAACATCAGCTAGTATATTTATATAATAGGCTGAAATATAAGAATGTACATGAAATTATTGTAATATTTACATACAAACCTACCTTGGTGCAAAATGTGGAAATTTTGCAATTTAGTCCAAAACTTTTTCCTTCCCCGCTTGAGATCAATTCGCATCTTTCTTGATCTATAATAACACATTTAGCTCATTTAATACTCATACTATTTATTTCAATCCAAAATCACATCATGGAAAAATTACATTTTTGCCCTTAACTTTTACAAAATTACAATTTTGCCCCTAGGCTCGGAATTTAATTTCAGCCCTTATTCTTATGTTTTATGATATGCTGAACATTTTCTCTTCTACAACAACATCAAATTCTCACTCTATCATATAGTTATGAACAATAGGTATTTTACCGATTATCTTGCTTTTACTCGCTTTCACTTAAAACCGAGTAGCACAAGTTATTTAACATAATTTAAAACCTCATATTCTATCATAAAACATCAAAATACAAAAATTTCACCTATGGGTATTTTTCCAAATATGAACCCTCGGTTAAATTATTACTAGCATAAGCTTAATCGAGCTTCCGGGATTCCAAAAACGTAAAGAACATTAAAAACGGGGCTTAGAATCACTTACTATGGAGCTTGAAAATTGAAGAAACCCTAGCTATTGAGAGAGGGAGAATTCGGCAGCAACTAAGGAGGATGATGATCAATTTTGTGTTATTTTTCCCATTTTATTTCATTTAATATCCAAATGACCAAAATGCCCTCCTTACTAAACTTTCAAAATTCCTTCCATGTCCTAATTTTGTCCATGAACTTAAAATTGGTCAAATTGCTATTTAAGACCTCCTAATTAATATTCCAAAACAATTTCATACTAAAACTTCCATGATGCAAATTTTGCAACTTATTCGATTTAGTCCCTACTTTCAATTTAAGCACTTTAGGCATAGAATTTCATCACGAAATTTTCACACAATCATGCAATCATATCATAAACCCCAAAATAATTATAAAACAATTATTTCTATCTCGGATTTGTGGTCACGAAACCACTATTCCAATTAGGCCCTAATTAGGGTTGTCACAATTCTCCCCCTTTTGAGATTTTCGTCCCAGAAAATCTTACCGAAAGAGGTTTGGGTCTTGTTTCCTCATAGCTTCCTCAGTTCCCACGTAGCCTCTTCTATCCCATGTCCGTGCCACAATACTTTCACTAAGGCTATACTTTTATTTCTTAACTGCTTAACTTCTCGAGCCAAAATCTTTATTGGTTCCTCCTCATAGGTCATATCCGATCGAATCTCAATTTCATTGGGAAATCACATGTGAAGGATCGAACGATAACGTCGCAACATTGATACATGAAACACGTTATGAATTCTTTCTAACTCTGCCGGTAAGGCCAACCGATATGCCATCGGTCCAATTCTCTCAAGAATCTCAGACGCCCAATAAAACGCGGACTCAACTTGCCTTTTCGACTAAATCTCGAATCTTTTCCATGGTGACACCTTCAAGAACACTTTATCACCCACGAAATTCAATCCCTTTTCTTTTAAATCAGATATGACTTTTGTCGATCTGAAGCGACTTTCAAGCAATCCCAATTACTTTTATTTTCTCTTCGGTTTCTTTAACTAAATCAACTCCGTGAATCTGTTTCTCACTAAGCTCGGTCCAATATAAAGGAGTCCGACACTTACGACCATACAAGGCTTCAGACGGTGCCATTTGTATACTTGATTGATAAGCTGTTATTGTAGGCAAACTCAATCAAAGATAGATATTTCTCCCAACTACCTCCAAATTCTAAAACACAAGATCTAAGCATATCTTCGAGTACCGGATTACTCTTTCCGTTTGACCATCTGTTTGTGGATGAAATGCGGTACTAAAGTTCAATTTTGTACCCAAAGCTTCTTGTAACTTTTTCCAAAATCTCGAGGTAAATCTTGGATCTCTATCGATATTATAGACATAGGTACTCCGTGCAACTTCACAATTTCAGCAATATATAATTCGCTAATTTATCAAGTGAGTAATCGAGTGCGTCTTGGTATAAAGTGGGCTGACTTTGTTAATCTATCAACCACTACCCAAACAAAGATCCTTCTTTTAGGAGTTAAAGGCAAACCGTTACAAAATCCATGGTAATCTTGTCCCATTTCCACTCGAGCACCATTACCGGTTGAAGTAATCTGAAGGCACTTGATGTTCAAACTTTTACTTGTTGATGATCAAACACTTGGTTACAAATTCGAAATGTCCTTTTCATACCGCCACCAATCTGACTTCTTTAAATCATTATACATTTTGTGCTACCAGATGAACCGATAAATGACCATTGTGCGCCTCATGTAATATTTTCGAATCAATTTATCGTTTTCAAGCACACATATCCTGTCTCGAAACATCAAACAATCATCCGGTCCAACTCGAAAATCTGAAGTCGTAACCTAATTCGCATTGAGTTCTCTTGATCCGCAACTCACTATCATTCTTTTGAGCATCACAAATTAACTGGAGAAATAACGGTTTAGCTCTCATTTCTGCTAAGATTGACTCATCATCAGACAATGCTAACCCCGTGTTCATGGCTCTCAAAGTAAAAAGAAATTTTCTGCTCAAGGCGTCAGCAACTACATTTGCTTTTCCTGGATGATAATCAATCACTAGATCATAATCCACACTTGCCACCGGAGTAGCTTGAGCTTTAGACCCCGAATATGCTCTACCACGATCTCTGTGTGAATCCCCAATTGAAACTGTCATTCGAGGGTTTGTCTCTTTGGACCTCTTTGGTTGAGATTGAAATGGCTTGCTTATCTGTCTTTTTCGACATCTCGAGCCTCAATAGCGACTTTTCTTCTTTCTTTGTTCAATTCTTGACTTTAAGAGCTCGATCAACCAATACTACAAATTCTTTCAACTCCAAAATTCCTACAAGCACTTTAATATCCTCATTCAGCCCACTTCAAATCTTCTACACATAATAGCCTCGGTGGACACACATTCCGGGCATACTTGTTGAGTCTTACAAATTCGCGTTCATACTTTCATGGACATTTTCCCCGCTTCAATTCAAGGAACTCCTTCCGCTTTTGATCAATAAATCGCCGACTTATGTATTTCTTTCTAAATTCTTCCGGAAGAAATCCCAAGTAACTTTTTCTTTTGGCACCATCGCAACCAAAGTCTTCCACCAATGGTAAGTCAATCTCTCAAAAGTGATACAACACACTTTAAGCATTCCTCGGTGTACATGATACTCATCAAATACACGGGTAGAATTTTCAAGCCGTAATTCCGCTTTCTCGGGATCATCATCGACCTTTGCTCTAAACTCTTAGACCCCTTGTTTTCGAATCTTGTCAACCAGAGGCTTGTTCATTCTTACCAAATCTATACCTTGAGCAGCTAAAGGAATCGTCTGAGGTATAGGAGGGGGTGGAGGAGGTTGAGCATTTGGATTTGCTCGAATAAATTCAAGATACCAATTGTTCATCATTTGGAGAAAGGCATCCCGAGCCTCATCTCCTTGTCTCAATGTCTCAGTGTCTATTTTCCAGTAGCGGTCCCTTCAAAGGGAGCCGGCGCATTACTAAAGATCATCACCGCAGTTCCTTGGGATCCATTACTATATTAAAACAAAACACGCTTTAGAATAATCAGAGTCACCACACTATCACAATATTTTTATGGCATGTATAGCTAGACTTTTACACACATTTTATTAGTTCGAGAACCGACTAAACCATAGCTCGATACCACTAAATGTAACACCCTTACCCAGTTATCACGTCGTCACGAACAGATACAAGGTATTACCGTAACATAACACATACCATTAAACATAACCGAGATATAAATATGTCATCCAATTTGATAGTACATCGATAACATATGTCTTGAACAATATTAGCCAACTTTAATGGCTTGTACAAAGTAGCTGGTCGAAATCTTGTAACTAATATTTTAAACCTAGACAAATATGACACGTAACAAAATAATTAAGCCTACTATACATGCCATAATTCAAAACGTTTAGTTCAAATACCCTAAAGTATGATAGTGCGGGTAGATCTTCACGATCCTTAACTCCCGAGCAAGCCGGAGGACACTATAAGACAAAAGAGAGAAACAAAGTAAGCTTATAGCTTAGTAAGTAAGTATGTAAATACTAATTAAAGAATCTAACATGTTTACACAACAATTCAAGTATATCTACTTTAACTTCACTATTCATTCCACTTTGATTAATTGTGTCTCATTGCGTCATATTCACTAAATAAATCATAACTCGAGTTAAAAACTTGAAATTCAAATCCGTAAAATTTCCTGAATCTAGACTCATAAATATTTTTCTAATTTTTTCTATAATTTTGGTTCAGCCGATTAGTACAGTTTATTAGTTAAAGTTTCCCTGTTACACAACTCGACTGATCTGACCTCTGTTCACTACGAATTGAATTTCTCTCAGTACACAATTCAAACAACCCTGAAGTCTGCTTCATTTAAAACTAGTCTCAATAAGGAATTTAGGCATGTAAACTATATTTCTTAATTTGCTTTGTACAATTTTTAATGATTTTTCAAAGTTGGAACAGGGATCACGTATTCATCCTGAGCAAGTCACATACAATTGTAAATATCTCAAAATATAGAATTCCTTTGCTTGCTCTGTTTCTTTTACATGAAAGTAGACTCATTAAACTTTAATTTCACATCTCATTCAACTTATAATTATATTCCTCCTATTTTTGGTGATTTTTCAAAATCACGTCACTGCTACCATCTAAAAACAGTTTTAATGCTAATTTCACTCTTTCACACATTCTTTATGCTAACCTCATTTTATCTTATATATGTATATACCACAAATCATTTTCACCACATTTCATTCACCAAAAGTGTAGGTCCAAACCACAATATCACCACAAAACCATCCCGTTGAACAATTCGGATCAATCCTCGATATTTAATGGTTTCAAAGACACACCCACCATCATACTTCGCTTAGTTCGGCTCTCTTGTACACATGGTGAACACTTAGTACCACTCATGCGACCTAACCGATTTGTCTCGTAGCTCTCTTGTCTACATGGTGTCCTTCACTTGGAATCACGCATGCGACCTAGCTACATTTATCTTTCACGTAGCTCTCTTGCCTACATGGGATACATCTCGTATCACACATGTGACCTAGCTACTACAGGTGTCTCGTAGCTTTCTTGTACACATGATGTGCACTCAAGCATCATACATGTGACCTAGCTACGCCCTCTATTTCATTCGATCTCTCCAATGTTCAACCGGATCTCTCTCTATATTTATTTCCATTCTTCCAATAGTCGATTTATATTTTAACATCAGCTAGTATATTTATATAATAGGCTGAAATATAAGAATGTACATGAAATTATTGTAATATTTACATACAAACTTACATTGGTGCAAAATGTGGAAATTTTGCAATTTAGTCCAAAACTTTTTCCTTCCCTGCTCGAGATCAATTCCCGTCTTTCTTGATCTATAATAACACATTTAGCTCATTTAATACTCATACTATTTATTTCAATCCAAAATCACATCATGGAAAAATTACATTTTGCCCTTAACTTTTACAAAATTACAATTTTGCCCCTAGGCTCGGAATTTAATTTCAGCCCTTATTCTTATGTTTTATGATATGCTGAACATTTTCTCTTCTACAACAACATCAAATTCTCACTCTATCATATAGTTATGAACAATAGGTATTTTTACCGATTATGCTGCTTTTACTCGTTTTCACTTAAAACCGAGTAGCACAAGTTATTTAACATAATTTAAAACCTCATATTCTATCATAAAACATCAAAATACACAAATTTCACCTATGGGTATTTTTCCAAATATGAACCCTAGGTTAAATTATTACTAGCATAAGCTTAATCGAGCTTCCGGATTCCAAAACGTAAAGAACATTAAAAGCGGGCTTAGAATCACTTACTATGGAGCTTGAAAATTGAAGAAACCCTAGCTATGGAGAGAGGGAGAATTCGCAGCAACTAAGGAGGATGATGATCAATTTTGTGTTATTTTTCCCATTTTATTTCATTTAATATCCAAATGACCAAAATGCCCTCCTTACTAAACTTTCAAAAATTCCTTCCATGTCCTAATTTTGTCCATGAACTTAAAATTGGTCAAATTGCTATTTAAGACCTCCTAATTAATATTCCAAAACAATTTCATACTAAAAACTTCTGGGATGCAAATTTTGCAACTTATTCGATTTAGTCCCTACTTTCAATTTAAGCACTTTAGGCATAGAATTTCATCACGAAATTTTCACACAATCATGCAATCATATCATAAACCCCAAAATAATTATAAAACAATTATTTCTATCTCAGATTTGTGGTCACGAAACCACTATTCCGATTAGGCCCTAATTCGGGTTGTCACATACTCGAAAAGGCTCAATGTGCTACTAGCACACCTAGCCTAGCTCCCGCGCACGCTGCTGCCTGCTCCTGCGCCCTTCCACCCACACACCTAGCAGCGTTCTAGCACCCGAGCGGCACACACCTTCACCCATCCTTAGCTAAATCCTATAACCTACCTTAAATCGACCTCTTTTGCTTTCTAACTATTTTTTTTAGGAGTTCTTAAAAAAATGTGGTAAGACAGAATTTTCTCTTAAATTTTAATTTTATTTTAATATTTAATTTTTCAATTTATTGAATCATTAATAATTTTTATTAATTAAATTTTTGAGAAAATAATTTTTCCCATCTTTTGTTCAAGTTAATCATGCTTCGCAAGAGAACTCGTGCTTGCGCCCAATTTGATGAAACACAAAACAAGTTCCATTGTGAAAAAGCCAAAGCAAGATATGAGAGTATATTCAAAAATCAACAGATGCATCCTGAGAAAGGCTTTACATTTAAAGAGAGCAACTACAAGGACTTTATGGCACGTATTCGTCAAGTTGCTGAAGCCCTCAATTGAGAGTTGTTTTGTGAGAAGAGACCTAGTGTGGATGAGGAGTTAGTGCACGAAATCTATTTGAATTTAACCTCATTCGAATTGACAGAAGTTCCAGTTCATGGAATCAAGGTACCAATAAATCCAAACGCTATTAATGAGTTATTTGAATTGCCTGATTTCGAAAATGATGATTATTCTCCTTGATGAGCAATATAGAGCCTAAAAATTTGCAAGAAATTCTCGAGGAACTTATAGTTGCAGGTTCTAAATGGACTGTGTCAAAGTAAGGAATCCATACTTGTTTAAGAGAATATCTGACACCACTCGCAAAGGTATGGTTCTATTTCATCTGTTTCAGCCTTATGCCTAGTTCACACGGGACTACAATTTCATTAGAATGAATGGTCTTATTATACTCAATTTTAAATGGAAAGACCATTGATGTGGGAAAAATCATCCTGAGAGAGATGCAAAATTGTGCCATTAGACGTTCTGGCCTAGCCTACTTTCCTTCTACAATAACAATTTTGTGCTTGAAAGCTAAAATTCTTACAAACGTAAAGAAGACAGGTTACAGCGAGATCCCAATCACAGATTGGGACCTCTATCAAATAGCTGGAGAATCTGTTCTACAGCAACGAGTTCAAGAAAGTGAAGACCCCGAAGAAGAAGAAAAAGACCCCACAATGCAATTAGCTGAAGTCCCAGATCTTCGATATGAGCTATCAAAATTGATAGACATAATGCAGCATATGCAATGGCAACAACAAGCTTACTGGAAATACTCAAAAATAAGGGATGAGCCAATGAGAAGTGCTTTTAAGAAAATTTACAATGACCCATTTATTTTTGTGCCTGAATTCAGATTTTATATTTGAACCATCGAGTCCTTTATCGAATAAGGAGTGAAGTGATTCATGCAAAGGCAATAATGATGGAACAAAAGATGAGTCGAATTCGAAAGGATCTGCAAATAAATGAAAGGGGGGATCTTGACTTTATTTTATTGCTGTTCTTAGGTCATTTTAGGATTAAGTTTAATTAGGAATTTTTATTTTTGCATAATAAAGCAAGAGATGGAAATCATGAATAATGAACAAGTCGGAAAGTATAAAGTGTGGCAATAGGTATATACATGTCTAGGATTGGATCTAGAGGGAGCTTGGTACGTAAGCAACCAATTTGACTCACCTCTTCTTTTCTAGAATCCTACCTGGTGTATAGTATCTATTCACTTTAAACAATAAGGACATTGTTCATCTTAAGTGGGGGGACCGAAAAACTGAATTTTTTCAACTCAAAATAAATTTTTCTTTTAATTATGAGTAGGATATATTTTGTTCAATAATTGGAAATTTTGTTAAGTATGCTAAACTTCAGTATAAATAAAGTTCTATTATTTCAATAAATTATTTTGTTAGCTTAATAATGATATGAATGTATTTTTAATAAAGCATGCAAATCGTGCCATAAATTTTTAGTTCCTTACGAAAGTTAGGCATGCATGAAAGTTTAAGTCTTTAGAATTGACTTAGTAGTTTCTTGAGGCGAAATCCTAAGAAGCATGGAACATTGAAAATGATTTAGGCAACTTTTGTTTGGACCATTTGAGCCTTTCAAGCCAACCATGATGAAATTTTTATCCTTTGAAACCCAACTTTGAGACTATATGACCTAATTTTATTTGAACCCTTGCAAATTTAGCCATCACTTCTCTCTTAACTATCTTAAAATTGTCTCAAACACTAGACTCAGTACTATTCAAAGTATTCTTTAAAAATAAGTTTGGGGGAGTTGAAAAGAAATATCAAATGCTCTAAAATTGTAGTACATTTAGTAAATGCTCATGTTAAAAAAAAAAAAGAGCATGATTTCTTAAAATAAGATGTACAAAAGAGCATATGAAAGCAAAGTAAGTTGGTGTATTGAGGGAAATTATTCCAAAAGTCCAATTGAAGTTAAGTCTAGGGTTTAAAAGCCTAAATTTATCTGTATATTAAATTCATAATTATGGGAAGAATGTTATTCTGAAGGAATTTTTCAAAGGTTTTTATGAGAAATTCTTTTCAATTTGTGCATTACTCGGGACGAGCAATGAATTAAGTTTGGGGTTGTGGAAACACAAAAAAAATTTACACACTTTTTCATACCCTTTTTAATTTAAATTCATATGAATTCGGTTAAATTCTTGTCGAAAAATAATTACTTTTTATAAAATAATTAAAGTGCACCTAAAATATGAACATGTTAAATTTTAGTTAATTTCATAACTATTTTTGATGAATTTGGTTATTTTCGAGAGATTTGCACAAAGGGCGAAAAATGGCTCGGCAGACATTGCTAGAAGCACGAAACCGAGAAGCAATTTGAAGTATCGAGGTGAATTAAATTTCAGCCTAAGATGGTCCAAAATTATATGTATTTATTCATAATATAATTAATTTTAATTTATATCCAATTTAATTTGGGTTAATAAATTATGACTAATTAATTATGAAGAAGTGGTCCGATTAAACCGAACCGAGTAAACTGAACTGGACAAGAAAAGGACAGCCCAAAATCGTCCAAGTGCTTACCAAATTCAGTTCATTAGCTGACTATTTAAGCTACAAAGAAGCTGCAACACCCCTTACCTGTATCCGATGCCGAGACAGGGTTCGAGGCATTACCGAACTTAAACGTACACCAATTCATAAAACCGAGCCATAAAATTTCATTTAAATTAAAAAAATTCAATCACATGCATAATGTCCCTTACACGAGCTATCGAGGCTCTAAACATGCATTAAAGGCAGCTTGGGACTAAACAGAGAACTTTGAAAAGTATTGGGAAAACTTAGAAAAATTTTCATGAAATAGGGTCACACGCCCGTGTGGACGCAGGGACACACCCGTGTGGACACAGGGACAAGCTCGTGTGTCTTCAACACGCCCGTGTCCTCAGGCCATGTAACTCTTTGTTTATGATATCAACAAAACAAATTGAACCACGCGGCTAGGCCACACGCCCGTGTGCTAGGCCGTGTCCTCCACACGGCTGAGACACATGGCCGTGTCTCTGCCCGTGTGGCTAGCACTTTGGCTATTTTCCAAGCCTTTTTGTTGCCTTAATCTTTCAAAAACATAACCACTTTAAAGGTACATATCATAGCATAATTTTAATGATTTAGAATACCTCACTAAGGCACGTTTTTAATAACCAACCATAACATATTACCCAATAATTAATCTCTACTTATTCAAAAAATGTCTGTGTTCAATCATTATCAACTTAATACCAATTTACACGTTTATTCCATAGCTATGACCACCCCGAATGGTCCTAAGGCATTCTCATACGCATATGTTATACTATTCATTCATAGTAAACAATTAAAATCACATCGTAAGGCATTAACAAATAGTAAGGATAATTAGACCTATAAGCCAAAACATTATAAGCCACATCCCATGGCTATATACAATGAATCAGTATAAGCCAATACACTTGGCTACTCATGATAACATCTAACATAAAAACTAATTCTTTATACATGCCACTCACTTTTAAAAGCTTAACATATATATATATATATATATATATATAT
The DNA here is from genome assembly GCF_025698485.1 of Gossypium arboreum. NCBI lineage: Eukaryota > Viridiplantae > Streptophyta > Magnoliopsida > Malvales > Malvaceae > Gossypium > Gossypium arboreum. The sequence goes on from NC_069075.1 coordinate 122,493,943, forward strand.
ATATATATATATATATAGCCGACACGTCCAAAATGATGACTTGATAGTGTGATGTTGCCTCCGACGATTTCCAATCTCGAGCCGACCTAACAACATTAAAGAAATGGAGAGGAGGGAGTAAGCTTAAAGCTTAGTAAGTCCATATGAAAGTAATAAGCAATTTATCAACATGTTTCTATCAATTCCTCGACATAATTTTGAAGAATTACAATCATAATTCCATTATTTGCTCATATTCTCGTCAAGTTTTCTACTAGAGTCATAGACACTAAATTATTAATAACTAGAGATATGGAAATTTAAATTAAGATCTGCAAATTTTCCCTGAAACTAAACTCACATATCTTCTTACTATAAAATTTTAAAAATTTTTGGTCTAGCCAATAAGTACAGTTTATTCTTCAAAGTTACCCATGTTCTGCTGCTTGACAGCTTTGACATTACCTTACTAATATTTATTTATCTCCTAGTACAAGATTCAGATGATATTCCTGTTTATTACTCCTGAAAATAGACTCATTAAGAATTCTAGAAATATACATTATAACCCATAATTATTCTTGTACAAATTTTAGTGATTTTCCAAAGCTAAGACATGGGAGAATAAAATCACTCTGACCCTGTCTCACAAAAATTCAAATATCTCACAATATGAAATTCTTCTGCTTATATTGTTTCCTCTATGTAAAACTAGATGCAATAAGCTTTAATTTCATATTTTATTCAGTCTCTAATTCGATTTCCACAATTTTTGGTGGATTTTCAAAGTTTGACTACTGCTGTTATCCAAAACTATTTTAGTGCAATATGATGATAACTATCATAAGTTCATTTTCAACTAATATGAACTCACCATTTCATGGATCCCATACTCGATTACACAATAGATCTGTAACGCCCCCTTACCAGAGACCGTCGCCGGAGTCGAGCATGAGACATTACTAAACTTATTTTAGCATTTAAACAAGTTTAAACAATTCTCGTAGTAAACTGTCCATCTGAGTCACAGTGGCTAAAAAAATCATATCTCGAGTTACAAAACTCGAAATCTAATTTCGTAAATTTTTCCTGAAGCTATACTCATATATCTACTTACTAATTTTTTTCTAAAATTTTTGGTTGGGCCAATTATTACAGTTTATTACTTAAAGTTTCGCAAGTTTCAGTGTTCGACTGCTCTGACCTCTATTTACTACGAATCACTTTTCTCTTTGTACAGAATTCAGATGACTATGCCGTTTGTTTCTTTAAAAGTATACCCAATAAGGAACCTATACATATAAAGTGTGAGTCCTAATTATTTTTACACAATTTATGGGGAATTTCTAAATTTGGAATAGGGGATCTAAAAATCGCTCTGACCCTGTTTCACCAAAACGTAAATATCTCATAAAATACAACTCATTTACCTGTTTCGTTTCTTCCATATGAAAAGCGATTCCAGAAATTATTCATCATTTAATTCCATTTCTACTATTTTTAGTGATTTTTGAAATTCACGTCACTGCTGCTGTCTGATTATGTTTTGTGGCCAATTTTACCTTTCTAAGGATTTTCATGGTTTAGTTAAGACATAAAGCATACATGTTATCATATATAAACTTGATTAGCCATTCCAATAGCTAATCATTCTCAAACATTTTCATTCCATCTATGGGCCATATCGTAAGATTATACACACTAAATGATTGGAATGCTATACATGCCATATTTCCAAAAAATTTAAGTCATTATACCGCGCTTATCCAGTGATAGTGTGAGCGTGCCTCCGACCGTCCCGATCTCCAAATTGACTTTTCAAAACTAAAAAAAATGAAAAGGAGGGAGTAAGCATAGATTCTTAGTAAGTCCACATGCAAATAACAAAAAACTTAACAAAGCAATTATACCAACCAACATTAGCATAATATCACCAAAACATGTATCACATTTATGTTCATCATTCATCATCTTACCATATTATTGTTGTCGTATCAAGTCTCAACCCGAGGGTTAAGTACATACCTGTCCAAAGTGCCCATTCCACAACACTTACCAATACGTCACTTGCATCTTGAGTATTCTTCCATTTCACTAGAATTTTACTCGTTGAACACATCAGAATATAACTTGGATACTTGGAAAGTTTGCACATAAGTGCCACATATGTAGCCAAGCTACCATGTAACCCGCCCATAAGCGAACTCCGACTCAACTCAACGAGCTCGGGCATTCACATCCATAAGTGAACTCAGACTCAACTCAACAAGCTCGGATGCCTAGTTACATCTCACGAACTCGGACTCAACTCAATGAGCTCGGATGCCCAAATATCCTAATCTATTCCTAAGGTTCAACGGGACTTTCCTTGTTCATACTCCTTTACCATTCTCCTTGGAATATCAATGACGATACTTCGGTAGTCTTTCACATTTTTCACATAATTCATAAAATTTTTGCATGTTGTCCAACAATGACCACAAAGCATAGAATTGCATGATAACAATCATAATATCGTATAAATAGCATTAAATAATTTAAAATAACGGTTATATTACAATATTTACATATGAACTTACCTCGATACAAAATGAGAATAGTCGAGCCTATTCCTCGTAAACTTTATTTTCCCCCAATCTCGACTCGAATCTCTTTTCTCTTGATCTATAATACCAAATTAATTTATTTAATACACACATTCATCAAAACAGCCCCTAGTACGAACTTTGGCAAAATTACCATTTTACCCTTAAAATTTTACATATTTACACTTTTGCCCCAAGGCTCGTAAATTAAAACTCATCCTATTTTCTTATGTTTTATGACATTCTGATCATTTTCCCTTCTATAGCAACATCAAATTCATACTCTAACATATACTTATGAATATTAGGTATTTTTACCGATTGTGTCATTTTACTCGTTTTTACGAAAAATCACTTAGCAAAAGTTGTTTAACACAATCTCAAACTTCATATTCTACCATAAAACATCAAAATTAATACATATCATCCATGGGTAAAATTTTAAATATAAACCCTAGCTCAAAATATTGGTAGAAATAGGTAAACCGGGCTACGAGGATTTCAAAAATGTAAACAACATTAAAAAAGGGCATAGAAATCACTTACAATCAAGGCTTAAAAGTGTTGAAACCGTAGCTATGGTGGAGAGCAAAATTCAGCAGCAACTTATGGAGAAGATGATCATTTTTGTGTTATTTTTCCCATTTTATTTCATTTAATATCCAAATGACCAAAATGCCCTTCCTTACTAAACTTTCAAAAATTCCATCCATGTCTAATTTTTGTCCATAAACTTAGCAATTGGTCAAATTGCTATTTAAGACCTCCTAATTAATATTTCAAACCAATTTCATACTAGAAACTTCTAGAATGCAAGTTTTGCAACTTATTCAATTTAGTCCCTAACTTCAAATTAAGCACTTTATGCATAAAATTTCTTCATGAAATTTTCACACAATCATGAAATCATATCATAGACCTTAAAATAATCATAAAATAATTATTTTTATCTCAAATTTTGTGGTCCCGAAACTACTATTCCGATTAGGCCCTAATTCGGGTTATCACAACTCTCTCCCCTTTAAGGATTTTCATCCTCGAAAATCTTTCCGGTAAACAAGTGTGGGTATTGATTCCTCATAGTTTCCTCAGGCTCCCATTTAGCCTCTTCTACCCCATGTTTTTGCCACAATACCTTCACGAGAGCGATACTTTTATTTCTTAGTTGCTTGACCTCCCGAGCTAAAATTTTAATCGGTTCTTCATTGTAAGCCATATCCAGTTGTAACTCGATTTCTGTTGGTGAAATCACATGTGAAGGATCCGAACGATACCGATGTAACATAGATACATGGAATACATCTTGAATCTTCTCTAATGCCGGCGGTAATGCTAACCGATACGCTACTAGGCCAATTCTTTCAATTACCTCATACGGTCCGATGAAACGTGGACTCAACTTGCCTTTCTGACCGAATATAAGAACTTTCTTCCATAGAGGCACTTTTAAAAACACTTTACCACCAACTTGAAACTCGATCTCTCTTCGCTTCAAATCTGCGTAAAATTTTTGCCTATCCGAAGTAGGTTTCAAACAGTCTCGAATCACTTTCACTTTTTCTTTTGTTTAATTTGTATTCAACACATACGCCAAATAAGCTTCACAACCCTTTCTCAAATATCTCTGAGCTGACATCGAAGAAATCATACTAGGTAATACCTCTAATTCGTCTGATTCAACCCGTAGAATTTTACCATTTTCACATTTTAATTCAATAACCTTTTGTTTACAATTTACTATAGCATCATGCAATGTCAACCAATCCATACCCAAAATAACACCAAATTCTTCAAACGACAATAACATCAAGTCGGCTGGAAAGTAATGACCCTTAATTATCAAAGGACATTTCTTGCATACTTTATCAACTATGACACATTTGCCTAACGGGTTCGATACTTTAATCATAAATCCCGTAGAATCAACAGGTATACTCATATTAGACACCAACTTCATGCACACATATGTATGAGTAGAACCGGGGTCAATCAAAGCAATAACATTAACATCATAAAGAGAGAAAATACCACTGATCACATCGGGAGATGAAGCATCTTCACGTGCCCTTATGGCATAAGTTCTAGCCGGAGCTCTAGCTTCAGTTTTAAATGTTCAATCTCTAACTACATTCTTGCTGCTTGCCTCATTCCCAGCATTTCTCGAGATTTTCCTCTCGAAACTGCACCACTAGCTGTTGCATTCTAAAATTTTTTCTTTCCCAATTCTCTCGGGACAGTCTCTAATAAAATGATCCGGAGAACCACACTAATAACATTCATTAGTTCTACATGGACCAAGATGACTTCTACTACATCATTGGCACTCGGGTCTAACAAATCTCGAATTTCCCACACTAGCCACAGAAGTAGTCTGAGATTTAAAACCCGTATTTTGCTTCTTACGATTCCCATATTAATGTCCGACTGAAACATGAGAACGAGAATACATATCTCTAGATTTTTTAGATTGCGGCGGGAATGCACTGCTCATCGGTCTTTTCTTCAAATTTCTAGTCTCAGCTTCAGCCTTTCTCTTTTCTTTAACTAGTTCTTCAACCTTTGTAACAGTCTGATTTTGACCCTAGTCGGAACAGCGATTTCGGGACCACAAATCTGAGTCTGAAAAATATTTTAATATTATTTTCTGTGTCTGTGATATGAGAATTTGCATCTGTGAAATTTTTGTGATTTAATTTGTCTGTTTCTGTGCTCGATTTGAAAAAAGGACCAAATCGCGTAACTTGTAAAAGTTGCCTATTAGTTGCTAAAGTACCTAAGTGTTATGGCTTGTTAAAGGTGAAGCCCTTGCATGTAAATAGGACCATTACATGATAGTGGGAGACATGGTTTGGCAATATAGTAAATAGATAAATTTTTAAAAGGTGGTTAGGTAATTAGGTGAAATATATGTTAATTAAATAAAATAAAACATGAAAATGGCCTTAAAACACATGGTTCTTGCCAAAATTCAAAGAGAAAGAAAAGAAAGATAAGCATTTAGGGTTCGTCCAGGGAACACGGGCGTGCCTAGTGACCGTCTGAGAAAGTCAGTAGCCAGCTAAATTTTACACGGTCATGGCACACAACCGTATCTATTGGCCGTGTTAAAAAGTCAGTATAGGACTTCTTTTTGGCACAGTTGGACCACATGGGCGTGCTTTGTGCCCGTGTGAGTCACACGGCTTAGTCACACCGGCGTGTGACTTGGTCAGTTTTGAAAATATTGATTAAGTTCTGAAATATCTGAAAGGGTTCGGTTTAGTTCTGACCTTTCCTAAATGTAAGTTTTAGGTCTCGTAGACCATCTTAATGGATGAATTGTGGATGAATATTTATGTATTGATGTTATATGATATTAGTGAATCTGTGTTACTCTGAAATGCTCTGTCTGTCCGGTGACTCCCCTTTTCTATTTTAGGGACGGTTACGGGATAGGGGTGTTACATTTTATTGGTATTAGAGCTATGGTTTAGTCAGTTCTAGGACTACCATAGTGTATATGAGTCTACCTATACATGCCATATATTTGAATCTATGATAGTGTAATGACTCCTGACTTTGAAATGTGCTTTTATATAGCAAATGGATCCCGATAGAGCTGTAGCTGACGATGTTGAAAGCAATGCGCCTGTTCTTGAGCAAGAGACGGTGCAAGATGATTCACGACTGGCTATGAGTAGCCGTGATAGTGAGGCTAAATAAGCCTTCTATAAGATGATGAATGAATGGTCCACCCAATACATTAGAACCAATCTGACTGTACAACAACCTACACCCCTTGTTAATCCTTCTTAGATTCCTGTCATGACTTCTGTGAATCCGATTCAGCTAAATAGACCACCGATTGATAAGATTAGAAAGTATGGGGCTGAAGAATTCCGAGATAGAACAAATGAGGATGCTGAAAGAGCCAAATTCTGGTTAGAAAATACAATGAGGGTATTTGATGAAATGTCTCTAAATTTAGAAGAATGTGTTAAATGCACCATTTCACTTCTGAAAGATACGGCGTATCATTGGAGGAAAACTTTAATATCTGTGGTTCCGAGCTAACGGGTTACCTGGGATTTCTTCCAAGCTGAATTTTGGAAGAAATACATTAGTCAGAGATTTATTGATTAGAAACGTAAAGAGTTTCTCGAGCTTAAATAGGGTCCTATGTCCGTTACTGAATACAAACGGGAATTTGTGAGATTGAGCCAATATGCTCGGGAATGTGTATCAAATGAAGCAATAATGTGCAAAAGATTTGAAGTTGGACTAAACGAAGATATCCGTCTGCTAGTGGGGATTTTGGAGATTAAAGAAATGGTAGTGCTTGTTGAGTGAGCATGTAAAGCTGAAGAATTAAGCAAAGAGAAAAGAAAAGATCATTCTGAAGCTAGAGATGCTAGAAATAGATCTTCGAGTAAATCATTTCAGTCTGGACCAAAGAAATTCCGAGATGATCAGAACCGTTCAAATGCTAATGTGGAATATTTAAACCAAGATCGAGCTAGATCGTATTCAAACACCAGAGCCCCTGTTACTTCTGTTGCAAGTGTTAGAAATGTCCAATCTAAGAAATCTGAGTGTAAACATTGTGGTACAAGACATCTGGGAAATTGTAGATTGAATGACCTAGCCTTTTTCCGATGTGGATCCTTAGATCATTTTGTAAGAGATTGTTCTGAGCCTGTTGAGCAAGAAAATATATAGAACCCAAGATCGAGTAACACCTCTGCTAGAGGTAGACTTTCCAGAAATGCAAGAAATGCAAGTAGTGGTCAAAGAGTTACTGGAAATACTGTTGTTAGATTTGAGGCCAGAGCACCTGCCAGAGCCTATACTATCCGAGCTCGTGAGGAATCCTCATCTTCAGATGTGATTACTAGTACTTTTAGTCTTTATGATACATTTGTGATTGCATTGATAGACCCTGGATCAACACATTCTTATATTTGTATGAATTTAGTGCACAGTAAGACTTTGCCTGTAGAGTCTACTAAATTCGTAATTAGAGTATCGAACCCCTTAGGCAAAAGTGTTTTAGTTGATAAAGTCTGCAAGAACTGTTCGTTAATGATTCGAGATACCTGTTTTCTTGCTGATCTAATGTTATTTCCTTTCGAAGAATTTGATATAATTCTGGGGATGGACTGGTTAACATTGCACGATGCTATTGTGAACTACAAAAGAAAAGTCATTGATTTAAGGTGTAAGAATGATGAGATAATTCGAATTGAGTCTAGTGATCTAAATGGACTACCAGCTGTGATATCTGCAATGAAAGCACGGAATTATGTAAAGAAAGGTTGTGAAGCCCACTTAGCTTATGTGTTAGACTCGAAAGTGGATGACAAGAAAATTGAATCAGTGCCCGTTGTCTGTGAATTCCCTGATGTGTTTCCTGAAGAACTACCTGGTTTGCCTCCGATTTGAGAAGTCGAGTTTGGTATTGAATTGGTACCTGCTACTACTCCGATATCGATAGCTTCGAATAGAATGGCTCTGACTGAACTAAAAGAATTAAAATCTCAGTTGCAAGAATTGACTGATCGAGGATTTGCTAGACCGAGTTTCTCATCTTGGGGTGCTCCTATTCTATTTGTGAAAAAGAAAGATGGCACAATGAGAATGTGTATTGATTACTGACAACTTAATAAAGTGACTATAAAGAACCAATACCCTCTGCTGAGAATTGATGATTTATTCGATCAGTTGAAAGGTGCTACTATGTTTTCAAAGATAGATCTGAGATCGAGTTATTATCAGTTGCGAGTAAAGGACTCTGACATTCTGAAAACTGCTTTCAGAACGAGGTACGAGCATTATGAATTTTTAGTTATGCCTTTTGGTTTAACGAATGTACCTGCTGTATTTATGGATTTGATTAATAGAATTTTCAGGCCGTATTTAGATCAATTTGTTGTAGTATTCATTGATGACATATTGATTTATTCACGTAATGAATCTGAACATACTGAACATTTGAAAATAGTATTACAGATTTTGAGAGATAAACAATTATATGCAAAGTTTAGTAAATGTGAATTCTGGTTGCGAGAAGTTGGTTTTCTGGGTCATATTGTATCAGTTTCCGGTATTCGAGTTGATCCAAGCAAGATTTAAGCTATTTTGGATTGGAAGTCTCCGAAGAATGTATCTGAAGTCCATAGTTTTCTGGGACTTGCCGGTTATTATAGATGATTTGTAAAAGATTTCTCGATGATTGCAATTCCATTAACAAAATTGCTTCAGAAAGATGCAAAATTTGTATGGTCTGAACAATGTTAGAAAAGTTTCAATCGGTTAAAAGCTCCATTAACTGAAGCTCCGATATTGGTACAACCTGAGTCGGGTAAAGAATTTGTTGTTTATAGTGATGCTTCGTTGAATGGACTCAGTTGTGTTTTAATGCAAGAGGGAAAAGTTGTCGCTTATGCTTCGAGACAATTAAAGCCGAATAAGAAGAACTATCCAACACACGACCTAGAGTTAGCTGCCATTGTGTTTGCTTTGAAAATTTGGCGTCATTATCTGTTTGGCGAGAAATGTCATGTGTTTTCTGATCATAAAAGTTCGAAGTATTTAATGACGCAAAAAGATTTGAATTTGCGACAGAGAAGATGGTTGGAATTGTTAAAATACTACGAGCTAGTTATTGATTATCATTCGGGAAAAGCAAATGTTGTTGCTGATGCTTTAAGTCAGAAATCGTTGTTTGCATTGCGTATAATGAACGCTCATTTTAATCTGTCTGATGATGGTTCAGTTTTAGCAGAACTGAAAGCAAAACCCTTGTTTATACAACAGATCTGCGAGGCTCAGAAATCTGACAATGATTTGATAGTTAAACGAACTCTGTGTGATTCTGAATTTCGGGTTGATGTTAATGATTGTTTGAGATTCAGAGATAGACTCTGTATTCTGAGAAATCCAGAGTTAATTCAGTTGATTTTGAGTGAGGCTCACAGTAGTAGATTCTCTGTACATCTAGGGAGTATGAAAATGTATAACGACTTGAAATAATTATACTGGTGGTCGGGAATAAAAAGAGATATTTCTGACTTTGTTTTGAGATGTTTAATCTGTCAGCAAGTTAGAGCTGAGCATCAGGTGCCTCTAGATTATTACAACCGATTATGTTTCCGAAGTGGAAATGGGATCGAGTGACCATGGATTTTGTTTCGGGTTTGCCTCTGTCTCCGAAAAAGAAAAATGCAATTTGGGTTATAGTTGATCGTTTGACGAAATCAGCTCATTTTATTCCGATTCGATTTGATTATTCGCTTGATAACCTAGCTGAGTTGTATATTTCTGATATTGTGAGATTTCATGGTGTGCCATTGCCAATAATGTCTGATAGAGACCCAAGATTTACATCACAATTCTGGAAGAAATTGCAAGATACATTGGGTACTAAATTGCATCTCAGCACTGCTTTTTATCCACAAACAGATGGTCAATCTGAGCGTATTATTCATATACTCGAGGATATGCTGAGATGTTGCATTCTTGAGTTCAAAGGCACGTCGGAACAATATCTACCTTTGATTGAATTTGCTTATAATAATAGTTTTCAATCGAGCATTAAAATGACACCGTATGAAGCATTATATGGTATGAAGTGTAGAACTCCTTAATACTGGTCTGAGCTCAGTGAGAATAAGATTTATGGTGTTGATCTGATAAAAGAGACAGAACAGAAAGTGAAAATAATCCGAGATAGTTTGAAAGCTGCTTCTGATGGTCAAAAGTCTTATGCAGATTTGAAACGAAAAGATATTGAATTTAAGGTCGGTGATAAAGTGTTTCTGAAAGTATCTCCGTGGAAGAAACTGTTCCGATTTGGCAAAAAGGGGTAAGTTGAGTCCGAGGTTCATTGGACCATATGAAATCACCGAGCGAGTTGGACCAGTTGCTTATAGATTAAGATTACCATCTGAGTTAGAAAGATTCACAATGTATTTTACGTATCGATGCTTCGACGATACAGATCTGATCCTTCGCATGTAATTACTCCATCTAATATTGAAATCCATTCTGACATGACTTATGAAGAAAAGCCGATTCGTATTCTGTCTCGTGAGATTAAAGAATTACGTAATAAAAGAATTTCGTTAGTCAAAGTACTGTGGCATAGACATGGAATAGAAGAGGCTACATGAGAGCCTGAAGATGCAATGAAACAACAATATCCAAATCTATTTAACGGTAAGATTTTCGGGGATGAAAATCCCTAAGGGGGGAGAATTGTAACAGTCCAGTTTTGACCCTAGTCGAAATAGCAGTTTCGAGACCACAAATCCGAGTCTGAATAATATTTTAATATTATTTTTTGTGTCTATGGTATGAGAATTTGCATCTGTGAAAATTCTGTGATTTAATTTGTCTGTTTCTGTGCTCGATTTGCAAAAAGGACCAAATCGCGTAAGTTGTAAAAGTTGCCTATTAGCTGCTAAAGTACGTAAGTGCTATGGTTTGTTAAAGTTGAAGCCCTTGCATGTTAATAGGACCATTACATGATAGTGGGAGACATGGTTTGGCAATGTAACACCCCCACGCCCGAAACCGTCACCGAAGTCAAGCTTGAGGTACCTCTGTTACCTCAGTGATCTGCCTCTAGTACGAGCATTTCTGGATCTAGCACTCTGTGTTATCTCTCGATTAGCCACCTCTGGACATTCTCGTACAAAATGATCTGGAGCACCGCAATTACAACAAACATTTTATCCTGCCCGACAAGGACCATAATGAAGTCTACCACACCGTGAACACCTGATCTACCCTGTCCAACATTACCTACACTCGCAGTCGAGGTGTTCTGAGCCTTCGAATCCTTAAATCTGCTGCCTCTATTCTGACTAGAATACCCGGCTGAGAAACTAGATCTGGTAGAAAACTCCTTTGGTCTTTTGGATGTAGCCTGGAATGACCTGCTCATCTGTCTCTTCTTTGTATCTTGTGTCTCTATCTCAACTTTGCCTTTTGTTTTTAATAGCTCCTCTGCCTTACAGGCTCTCTCAACTAAAATAACGAACTCTTTTATTTCTAGGACACCCACTGACAGTCGGATATTATCATTTAACCCATCCTCAAACCTTTTACACATAATAGCCTCTGTGGACACACATTCTCCAGCATATTTACTAAGCCTAACAAATTCGCTCATAATCATCCTTTGTCATATTACTTTGTTTCAATTCAGAATTCCTTTCTCTTCGGTCAATAAACCTCTCGATGATGTACTTTTACGAAATTCCTCTGAAAGAAATCCTAGTGACCTTCTCCTTTGGTACAAGCGATACAAGTGTCTTCCACCAAGAGTAAGGTGAGTCTCTAAGAAGTGATACTACACATTTCATACATTCCTCGGTGTACAAGATAATTCGTCAAAGGCGATAGTATTTTCTAACCAAAATTACGCTCTTTTCGCATCATCATCTTTTGTTGCTCGAACTCTTCGCGCCTTGTTTCTGATTCTATCAATGGTGGCTTTTCTCTTATCTTTGCACTGTGGATCGGGGAGCTTGAGCTACATGGGTAGCCCGAGAATCATGAGGGGTGGAGGTCTAACTGCCGGATTTGTACGAATGAACTCGGAAAATAAATCATTCAAAGCTTGGAAGAGAGCTTCTCGAGTCACTCCTCCCTGATTAACTCTTACTGGCCTATTCTCAGATGGCGCTGCCCCTTCCGCGGGAGCAGGCGCATTACTTTCTACATCATCATCACCAGCTCGCTCGGGATCCATTACTATAAAACAAAATAGCTAAAAATCGTCAAGAGTCGTCACACTATCAAAATACAGGTATGGCATGTATAGCTAGACTTTTACTCACACTAACTATTCTGAGAACCGACTAAACCTGCTCTGATACCAATAAATGTAACACCCCCACGCCCAAAACCGTCACCGGTGTCCAGCTTAAGGTGTTACTAAACTTATCTTACCTTTTAAACAACTCTAAACCACTTATTTTAATTTTCGGAATAAACTATTTTTCTGCATCATGGTTGCTTAAAAATTTATTTCTTGAGTTTCAAGACTTGAAATTAAGATCTGTAAATTTTTCTGAAACTAGACTCATATATCTATCTACTAATTTTTTTCTAGAATTTTTGACTTAGCCAATTAGTACAGTTTATTAGTTAAAGTTACCCCTGTTTCAGAATTTGACTGCATTGACCTCTACTTACTACGGACCACTTTTCTATCTATACAAAAATCATATGACTATATCGTTTGTTTCTATTAAAACTAGATTCAATAAGGATTCTTACCATATAAAGTAAACCACCTAATTATTTTTGTAAAATTTATGGTGAATTTCTAAAGTTGGAATAGGGGATCCAGAAATCGCTCTAGCCCTATTTCACCAAAACTCATATACCCTATAAAATACAAAACCTTTACCTTTTTTTCTTATCCCATATGAAAATAGACACAACGAGATTTAATTTCATATATTATTCACCATCAACCCATGTCTCTACAATTTCTTGTGATTTTTCAAAATCCTGTTATTTCTGATACTTGAATCAGTTTTTAAGTTACTTTCACATTTTTCTTAGTTTTCATGTGATAGTTACTACTTAATCATACATACTATTAAACATGTATATCATCAGCCACTCTATTAGCTAATCACTAGCAAGTATTTACACATCATTCATTGATCATATCATATCAAAAGAAACCAAGTTCCTATACATGCCATACGCAAAACGAAACGTCTAACTATACCAATGTGATTTCTTCGATAGTGTGATCCGGTCTCCGACGTTTCCTTCGATCCCCGAGTGGCTTGATAAAAAATCGATAGAAAATGTGACTAAACTGTACAATTTAGTCCTTTACTTTTTCTTTTCCCCGATCTACTCCCGAATTTCGCTCTTCTTGATTATGGAGCTTGAAAGCTTGGAACAAACCCTAGCTATGGAGAACCCTTGAAATTTCGTACTAATGAAGAAGATGATGAATTTTGTGTTACTTTTCCCTTTTTATTTCATTTAATATCCAAATGACCAAAATGCCCTTCCTTATTAAACTTTCAAAAATTCCTTCCATGTCCTATTTTGTCCATGAACTTAGAAATTGGTCAAATTGTTATTTAAACCCTCCTAATTAATATTCCAAAGCAATTTCATACTAAAAACTTCTAGAATGCAAGTTTTGCAAATTATTCGATTTAGTCCCTAATCTCAACTTAAGCACTTTATGCATAGAATTTCATCACGAAATTTTCACACAATCATGCAATCATATCATTAACCTCAAAATAATAATAAAATAAATTTTTCTACCTCGGATTTGTGGTTTTGCAACCACTGTTCTGTTTAAGCCATATTTCGGGATGTTACATTTCTCCCCCCCTTTAGGGATTTTCGTCCCCGAAAATCTTACCTGTGAAGAGATTTGGGTACTATTTTCGTATAGCTTCTTCGGGTTCCCATGTATCCTCGTCTACCCCATGTCTATTCCATAGTACTTTCACAAGTGCAATACTGTTGTTCCTTAATTGTTTTATCTACTAATACATGCTTGCCTAATGGATTCGATACTTTAATCACAAATTCTGTAGATTCTATAGGCATACTTGTACTAGACATCAATTTCTTGCAAACATATGAATGAGTTCAACCCGGATCAATCAAAGCAATGACATTAACATCATTTAGAGAAAATATACCCGTAATCACATCGGGGAAGGATGCCTCTTCACGTGCACGAATAGCATAAGTCCTTGCAGGGGCTTTAACATCTGGTCTCACAGTCGAATCTCTTGAGGTACCTCTGTTACTTGCTTCTACTCCCGGTTGCCTCGGTGATCTGCCTCTAGTAGGAGCATTTCTGGATCTAGCACTCTGTGTTATCTCTCGATTAGCCACATTTGGACATTCTCGTACAAAATGATCTAGAGCACCGTATTTATAACAAACATTTTCGCCTGCCCGACAAGGACCATAATGAAGTCTACCACACCGTGAAAACCCTGATCTTGTAATATCCTGAATTAGGGCTTAATTGGAATAGTGGTTTCGTGACCAGAAATCCAAGATAGAAATAATTATTTTATAATTATTTTGATAATTATGATATGATTGCATGATTGTGTGGAAATTTCGTGATGAAATTCTATGCCTAAAGTGCTTAAATTGAAAGTAGGGACTAAATCGAATAAGTTGCAAAATTTGCATTCTAGAAGTTTTTAGTATGAAATTGCATTGAAATATTAATTAGGAGGCCTTAAATAGAAATTTTACCAATTTTAAGTTCATGGACAAAATTAGGACATGGAAGGAATTTTTGAAAGTTTAGTAAGGAGGGGCATTTTGGTCATTTGGATATTAAATGAAATAAAATGGGAAAAATAACACAAAATTGGTCATCATCCTCCTTAGTTGCTGCGAATTCTCCTCTCTCCATAGCTAGGGTTTCTTCAACTTTCAAGCTCCATAATAAGTGATTCCAAGCCCGTTTTAATGTTCTTTACGTTTTAGAATCCCTAAGCTCGATTAAGCTTATGCTAGCAATAATTCAACCTAGGGTTTATATTTGGAAAAATACCCATAGGTGAAATTTGTGTATTTTGATGTTTTATGATAGAATATGGGGTTTTAAATTATGTTAGACAACTTGTGCTACTCGGTTTTGAGTGAAAACGAGTAAAAGGGCTTAATCGGCAAAAATACCTACTAGTCACAAGTATATGTTAGAGTGAGAATTTGATGTTGCCATAGAAGGGAAAAGTGATCAGCATGTTATAAAACATAAGAATAGGGAATAAAGTTTAATTCCAGATCCTAGGGGCAAAAGTGTAATTATGCAAAAGTTTAGGGGCAAAAGTGTAATTTTCCAAAGTTCATATTAAATGCTGTTTTGATGAATGTATGTATTAAATAAGATTAATTTGGTATTATAGATCAAGAGAAACGAGATTCAAGTCGCGATCGAGGAAAAGAAAAGATTGTGGACTAAATTGCAAAATCTTTATATTTTGGTACCAAGGTAAGTTCATGTGTAAATAATGTAGCATAATTGTTATTTTTAAGTTATTGATGTTAATTATATGATATGCTGATTTTTAATCGTGAAATATTATGCTTTGTGGTTAATGTTGAGTAATATGCAAATTATGTTTACTGCTTGATAAATATGAATTGCTACCGAGTATCGGTTCCGATATTCCGTGGAAGACGGCAAATGTGAGATCGAGGGAAAAAGCCCGTTTGAACCTTAGGAATAGATTAGGATACAAGTGACATGGTACTAGGATGGTTGAGCATCCGAACTCGTTGAGTTGAGTCCGAGTTCGTGAGATGTAACTAGGCATCCGAACTCGTTGAGTTGAGTCCAAGTTCATTTATGGATGTGAACGCTCGAGCTCGTTGAGTTGAGTCCAAGTTCACTTAGGGGCAGGTTACATGATTTCTTGATTACATATGTGGCACTTATGTGCAAATTATCCATGTATCCGAGTTATATTCCGATGTGTTCAACGGGTGAAATTTCTAGTTTAATGGAAGAGCACTTAAGATATAAGTGACGTTTTGGGTTAGTGTTGTGAAATTGACACTTTGGACAGGTATGTTCTTAACCCTCGGGTTGGAAATAGATACAACAACGATAAGATCGTAAGATGATGAATGATATTTAGAAATGTGATAAATGTTTTGGTGATACCATGTTAAGGTTGTTTGGTATGATTGTATTGTTATGCTACTTGTTATTTGCATATGAACTTACTAAGCATTTATGCTTACTCCTTCCTTTTCATTCACTGTAGTTTTGAACAAGCCGGCTCAGGAATCGGGACAGGTCGAAAGTTCGATCACACTATCCAAAGGACTTTTATCTTGGTAAATGGCTTGTACAACTACTTAAGTATGGCATGTATAGCAATATACCTATTTTGTGTAAATAATTTTATGATATGGCCATGTTTGGTTGAGAAAATGTTTGATATTGATAAGTCATGGTGATGGCTAATTAGATCATGTTTGATATCATGGAAGTTTAATAGGTTATCTAGTTCATAAAAATTCATTGAAAGATGAAACTTGCCTTAAAATAGAATATTGCTGCAGCAATGACATGAATTTAAAAAATCACTAAAAATAGTATAAATGGAACTAAATGATGAGTAAGTTATGAAATTGAAGCTTAATGAGTCTATTTTCTTTTGGATTGAACAAAACAGGCATATAAATTATATTTTATGAGATATTTAAACTTTTGTGAAACAGGGCCAGAGTGATTTCTGGATCCCCTGTTCTGACTTTAAAAATTCATAATAAATTTTACACAAATAATTAGAAGTTTTTCTTTATATGTACAGATTCCTTATTGAGTCTTGTTTTACGAGAAATAAACCTAATAGTAATTGAAATTCTGTATAGAGAGATATCTAATTAGTAATACACAGAGGTCAGAGCAGTCGAACCCTGAAACATTGGAGACTTTAATTAATAAACTGTATGAATTGGCCCAACTAAAAATTCTGGAAAAAAATTAGTAAATAGATATATGAGTCTAGATTCAGGGAAAATTTACGGATCTTGATTTTGAGTTTTTTAAGTTGAGATATGATTTTTCTTGTAACTGTGATGCGGGTAGCTAGAAAGCTGTGAATGCAGAAACAAATGATTTGAAGTTCTTAATTTGATAAATTATGTTCGGTAACCCCTCAAGCTCGACTCCGGCGATGGTCTCGGGCGTGGGGGCGTTACATTTAGTGGTATCAGAGCCAGGTTTAGTCGGTTCTCGGACTACGTGTTGTATGTACGGATTTTTGCTATACATGCCATATGTATGAATTGTGGTAGTGTGACGATTTCTGACCTTTTTAAATGATTTTTATATAGTAAATGGATCCCGATCTAGCTGTGGCAGATGAAGTAGAGAGTAATGCATGACTCCATTTGAAGGGCAGTGGCCGACCGAAAACCCACCTCCCACTGTTGGTCGGGGAGGAGGAGAAAGGGATCGGGAAGCCTTTCTCCAATTGATGAGTGCATGGTACACTGAGTTCGTTCGTACGAACCCAAATGTACGACCTCCCCCACCTCTCCCAATTCCTCCACCTATGCCTCCGATGCCTCAAGGAGTGGATATGATAAAATTTCACAGAACCCCCATTGATAGAATTCGTAAACAAGGGGATGAAGAATTTAGAGCAAATATTGATGATGATGCGAGAAAGCGAGTTCGGCTTGAAAATTCTATCCGGGTATTTGATGAATTATCTTGTACACCTGAAGAATGTTTAAAATGTGCTACATCTTTGTTGAGAGATTCAGCCTATAATTTGTGGAAGACTTTGATTTCGGTGGTACCGAAAGAGAGGGTAACCTGGGAATTCTTTCAAGAAGAGTTTCGGAAGAAATATATTAGTGAAAGATTTATTGATCAGAAATGTAAAGAGTTTCTTAAGCTGAAGCAAGGTAATATGACAGTCTCAGAATATGAAAGAGAGTTTGTTCGATTGAGTAAGTATGACAGGGAAGATGTTCCTACAAAAGTCAAGATGTGTCGACAATTTGAAGACGGGCTCAACGAAGACATTAAGGTATTTGTCGGGATCCTTGAACTGAAAGAAATGGTAGTACTGGTTGATCGAGCTTGCAAGGCTGAAGAACTACTTAAAGAGAAGAGAAAGGTAGAGGCTGAGACACGAAATTGGAAGAAAAGGCCAATGAGTAAGGCACCTTCACAGCAACCCAGAAAGTCAAGAAATAAGAATCCTCGTTCCCAAGTTTCATTGGGCAATCATATGGAAATTTTAAGAAGCGAATGTGGGTCCTAAATCTCGAATACTTACTGCTGCCAGAGTAGGGAACTCGAGATTTGTTAAACCCGAAAGTGCCGTGTGTGGTAGAAATCATTTTGGTCCGTGCAGAGCAAATGAATGTTTTCGATGTGGTTCTCCAAATCATTTTATTAGAGATTGCCTAGAGAGAGCTGAGAAAGAAAAATTTCAGAGTGTAAAAGCTAGTGGTGCGAGACTCGAGGGAAGGTATCCAGAAAAATGGAAGTGAAACAAGCGAGAAGAATGTAGCTAGAAATGCGTGAGTTAGATCTGAAGGAAGAGCTCGGCTAGAACTTATGCTATTAAAGCGGCGTGAAGATGCTTCCTCACCCGATGTGATTACTGGTACATTTTCTCTTTATGATATTAAGGTTATTGCTTTGATTGATCTGGTTCTACTCATTCATATGTATGCATGGCGGTGTCTAGTATGAATATACTGTTGAGAACACGAATTTATGATTAGAGTGTCGAATCCGTTAGGCAAATGCGTGATAGTTGATAAAGTAAGCAAGAAATGCCCTTTAATGATTCGGGGTCATTACTTCCGGCCGACTTGATGTTGTTGCCGTTTGATGAATTTGATGTTATTTTGGTATGGATTGGTTGACATTGCATGATGCTATAGTAAATTGCAAAGAAAAGGTTATAGAATTAAAGTGTGAAAACGGTGAAACTCTGCGGGTTGACTCAGATAAATCAGAGGCATTGTCTAGTGTGATTTCTTCGATGTCAGCTCAGAGATATTTGAGAAAGGGTTATGAAGCTTATTTGGCATATATAATTAATACAAAAGAAGTTGAAAAGAAAGTTGAATCGGTCTTGGGTTGTGTGTGAATTTGCGATGTATTTCGGAAGAATTGCGGGTTTGCCTCGGTCGGGGAAGTAGAATTTGGTATTGATTTGATAAGGAACGACTCCGATCTCGATTGCTCCATATAGAATGGCACCAACAGAGTTGAAAGAATTAAAGTCGCGATTGCAAGAGTTGGTGATAAAGGCTTTGTGAGACCGAGTTTTTCACCTTGGGGTGCTCCGTGTTATTTGTGAAAAGAAGGATGGTTCTATGAGATTATGTGTTGATTATCGGCGGTTAAACAAGGTGACAATCAAAACAAGTATCCATTGCCGAGAATTGATCATTTTTTGATCAACTAAAAGGAGCGACATGGTTTTCAAAGATTGACTTGAGATCCGGTATTATCATTTGCGAGTAAAAGAGTCGATGTGCCTAAAAGCGCTTTTAGAACAAGGTACGGTCATTATGAATTTTTAGTTATGCCATTCGGGTTGACAAATGCTCTGCTTTGTGTTTATGGATTTAATGAATCGCATATTTCGCCATACTTGGATAGATTTGTTGTGGTGTTTATAGATCATATTTTAATTTATTCAAAAGATGAGGCAGAGCATCTTGAGCATTTGAGGATAGTTTTGCAAACTTTGAGAGATAAGCATTTGTATGCTAAGTTTAGTAAAAGTGAATTTTGGCTCAGGAAGTTGGATTTTTGGGTCATATTGTTTGGTGATGGTATACGGGTTGATCTAGTAAAATTTCAGTCATTGTTGATTGGAAACCACCGAAAAACGTAACTAAAGTTAGAAGTTTCTTGGGGCTAGCTGGGTATTATCGGCGGTTTGTAAATGGATTTTCTATAATTGCTACTCCTATGACTAGACTACTCCGGAAGGATGTTAAATTTGAATGGACAGAAGAATGTCAACAGAGTTTCGAAGAATTGAAAAAGTTATTAAGTGAAGCACCAGTGTTGATACAACCCGAATCAGGTAAAGAATTTGTGGTGTATAGTGATGCTTCTCTAAATGGTTTGGGGTGTGTACTCATGCAAGAAGGAAAAGTGGTGGCTTATGCTTCGAGACAGTTAAAACCTCATGAGAGGAATTATCCTACTCACGATTTGGAATTGGCTGCGGTGGTATTTGCTTTGAAGATTTGGCGACATTATTTGTATGGTGAAAAGTGCCGAGTATATACCGATCACAAAAGTCTTAAATACTTGATGTCACAAAAAGACTTGAATTTGAGACAGCATAGATGGTTGGAGTTTTGAAAGATTATAAGCTTGTTATTGATTATCATCCGGGAAAAGCGAATGTGGTTGCTGATGCTTTAAGCAGAAAGTTGTTGTTTGCTTTGTGAACACTCAGTTGAAAATTTCAGATGACGGTTCGATTCTAGTAGAGTTAAGAGCAAGACCGATGTTTTTACAAGAGATTTCTGAAGCTCAGAAAAATGATCAAGATTTGCTAGCCAAAAGAAAACAAGGTGAAGGCGACACGGGATCAAATTTTGAATCGGTTCGATGGTTGTTTGATGTTTAAAATCGGATTTGTGTCTTAAAAATGATGAGTTGATTCAAAAGATTTTGCATAAAGCACATAATGGTTGTTTAGCGGTTCATCCAGCGCAGTACGAAGATGTATAATGACTTAAAGAAAATGTACTGGTGGAGTGGAATGAAAAGAGATATTTCCGAGTTTGTATCAAAGTGCTTAGTTTGTCAACAAGTGAAAGCTGAACACCAAGTATCTTCGGGATTACTCTAGCCTATTATGGTTCCTGAATGGAAATGGGATCGAATTACTATGGATTTTATATCAGGGTTGCCGTTAACTCCAGGGAAGAAAAATGCCATCTGGGCAATAGTTGACAGACTGACTAAATCGGCTCATTTTATTCCGGTACGTACAGATTATTCTCTTAATAAGTTGGCTGAATTGTATATTCTAGAGATTGTTAGACTTCATGGGATACCTTTGTCAGTCATTTCGGATAGAGATCCAAGGTTTACCTCACGGTTTTGGAAAAAGTTGCAAGAAGCATTAGGTACAAAGTTAAATTTCAGCACTGCCTTTCATCCACAAACTGATGGACAATCAGAGAGAGTAATTCAGATTCTTGAAGACATGCTCAGATGTTGTGTATTGGAATTTCAAGGTAGTTGGGAAAAGTATTTACCGTTGGTAGAATTTGCTTATAATAATAGTTATCAGACAAGTTTGAAGATGGCACTTTATAAAGCATTATATGGTCGTAAATGTCAGACGCCATTGTATTGGACTGAACTCAAAGAAAATCAGATTTATGGAGTTGATTTAATAAAAGAAACCGAAGAAAAGGTGAAAGTGATTCGAGATTGTTTGAAAGCTGCTTCAAATAGAAATAAATCTTATACGGATTTGAAACGAAAGGAAATAGAGTTTCAAGTTGGTGATAAGGTATTTTTGAAAGTGTCTCTATGGAAGAAAGTCCTTAGATTTGGACGAAAGGGCAAGTTAAGTCCGCGTTTTATTGGACCGTATGAAATAATTGAAAAAGTTGGACCGGTAGCATATCGGCTAGCGTTACCACCTGAATTAGGGAAGATTCGTGATGTGTTTCACGTATCTATGTTACGTCGGTATCGTTCGGATCCTTCACATATAATTTCACCGACAGAAATTGAACTACAATCGGATATGACTTATGAAGAAGAACCGATTAAGATTTTAGCTCGAGAGGTCAAACAACTAAGAAATAAAAGTGTTGCACTAGTGAAAGTGTTGTGGGAAAGCATGGGGTAGAAGAGACTACATGGGAACCTGAAGAAACTATGAGAAACCAATACCCACACCTATTTACCGGTAAGATTTTCGAGGACGAAAATCCTTAAAAGGGGGGGAGAGCTGTAATATTCTGAATTAGGGCTTAATCGGAATAGTGGTTTCGTGACCACAAATCTAAGATAGAAATAATTATTTTATAATTATTTTGATGATTATGATATGATTGCATGATTGTGTGAAAATTTCGTGATGAAATTCTATGCCTAAAGTGCTTAAATTGAAAGTAGGGACTAAATCGAAAAAGTTGCAAAATTTGCATTCTAGAAGTTTTTAGTATGAAATTACATTGAAATATTAATTAGGAGGTCTTAAATACCAATTTGACCAATTTTAAGTTCGTGGACAAAATTAGGACATGGAAGGAATTTTTGAAAGTTTAGTAAGGAGGGGTATTTTGGTCATTTGGATATTAAATGAAATAAAATGGGAAAAATAACACAAAATTGGTCATCATCCTCCTTAGTTGCTGCCGAATTCTCCCTCTCTCCATAGCTAGGGTTTCTTCAACTTTCAAGCTCTATAGTAAGTGATTCCAAGCCCCGGTTTTAATGTTCTTTACGTTTTTAGAATCCCGGAAGCTCGATTAAGCTTATGCTAGCAATAATTCAACCTAGGGTTTATATTTGGAAAAATACCCATAGGTGAAATTTGTGTATTTTGATGTTTTATGATAGAATATGGGGTTTTAAATTATGTTAGACAACTTGTGCTACTCAGTTTTGAGTGAAAACGAGTAAAAGGGCTTAATCGGCAAAAATACCTAATAGTCACAAGTATATGTTAGAGTGAGAATTTGATGTTGCCATAGAATGGAAAAGTGATCAGTATGTTATAAAACATAAGAATTAGGAATAAAGTTTAATTCCCGAGCCTAGGGGCAAAAGTGTAATTATGCAAAAGTTTAGAGGCAAAAGTGTAATTTTCCAAAGTTCATATTAAATGCTGTTTTGATGAATGTATGTATTAAATAAGATTAATTTGGTATTATAGATCAAGAGAAACGAGATTCAAGTGGCGATCGAGGAAAAGAAAAGATTGTGGACTAAATTGCAAAATCTTTATATTTTGGTACCAAGACAAGTTCATGTGTAAATAATGTAGCATAATTGTTATTTTTAAGTTATTGATGTTAATTATATGATATGCTGATTTTTAATCGTGAAATATTATGCTTTGTGGTTAATGTTGAGTAATATGCAAATTATGTTTACTACTTGATAAATATGAATTGCTACCGAGTATCGGTTTCGATATTCCATGGAAGACGGAAAATGTGAGATCGAAGGAAAAAGCCTGTTTGAACCTTAGGAATAGATTAGGATACAAGTGACATGGTACTAGGATGGTTGAGCATCCGAACTCGTTGAGTTGAGTCCGAGTTCACTTATGGATGCAAATGTCTGAGCTCGTTGAGTTGAGCCCAAGTTCGTGAGATGTAACTAGGCATCCGAGCTCGTTGAGTTGAGTTCGAGTTCATTTATGGATGCGAACGCCCGAGCTCATTGAGTTGAGTCCGAGTTCACTTAGGGGCGGGTTACATGATTTCTTGATTACATATGTGGCACTTATGTGCAAATTATCCATGTATCCGAGTTATATTCCGATGTGTTCAACGGGTGAAATTTCTAGTTTAATGGAAGAGGACTTAAGATATAAGTGACGTTTTGGGTAAGTGTTGTGAAATGGACACTTTGGACAGGTATGTTCTTAACCCTCGGGTTGGAAATAGATACAACAACAATAAGATCGTAAGATGATGAATGATATTTAGAAATGTGATAAATGTTTTGGTGATACCATGTTAAGGTTGTTTGGTATGATTGTATTGTTATGTTACTTGTTATTTGCATATGAACTTACTAAGCATTTATGCTTACTCCTTCCTTTTCATTCACTGTAGTTTTGAACAAGCGGCTCAGAATCGGGACGGTCGAAAGTTCGATCACACTATCCAAAGGACTTTTATATTGGTAAATGGCTTGTACAACTACTTAAGTATGGCATGTATAGCAATATACCTATTTTTTGTAAATAATTTTATGATATGGCCATGTTTGGTTGAGAAAATGTTTGATATTGATAAGTCATGGTGATGGCTAATTAGATCATGTTTGATATCATGGAAGTTTAATAGGTTATCTAGTTCATAAAAATTCATGGAAAGATGAAACTTGCCTTAAAACAGAATATTGTTGCAGCAATGACATGAATTTGAAATATCACTAAAAATAGTATGAATGGAACTAAATGATGAGTAAGTTATGAAATTGAAGCTTAATGAGTCTATTTTCTTGTGGATTGAACAAAACAGGCATATAAATTATATTTTATGAGATATTTAAACTTTTGTAAAAGCAGGGCGAGTGATTTACGGATCCCCTATTACGACTTTAAAATTCATAATAAATTTTACACAAATAATTAGAAGTTTTTATTTATATGTACAGATTCCATTAAGTCTTGTTTTAAGAGAAACAAACCTAATAGTCATTGAAATTCTTTATAGAGAGATATCGATTAGTAATACACAGAGGTCGAGCGGTCGAACCACAAGCAGTGGAGACTTTCATTAATAAACTGTATTTAATTGGCCCAACCAAAATTCTGGAAAAAATTAGTAAATAGATATATGAGTCTAAATTCAGAGAAAATTTACGGATCTTGATTTTGAGTTTTTTAAATCGAGATATGATTTTTCTTGTAACTGTGATGCGGGTAGCTAGAAAGCTGTGAATGCAGAAACAAATGATTTGAAGTTCTTAATTTGATAAATTATGTTCGGTAACCCCTCAAGCTCGACTCCGGCGATGGTCTCGGGCGTGGGGGCGTTACAGATCTACCCTATCCAGCATTATCTACACTCGCAGTCGAGGTGTTCTGAGCCTTCGAATCCTTAAATCTGCTACCTCTATTCTGACTAGAATACCCGGCTGAGAAACTAGATCTGTAGAAAACTCCTTTGGTCTTTTGGATGTAGCACGGAATGACACGCTCATCTGTCTCTTCTTTGTATCTTGTGTCTCTGTCTCAACTTTGCCTTTTGTTTTTAACGGCTAAATCGCCTTACAGTGCTCTCTCAACTAAAATAACGAACTCTTTTATTTCTAGGACACCCACCGACGATCGGATATTAGCATTTAACCCATCCTCAAACCTTTTAAACATAATAGCCTCTGTGGACACACATTCTCGAGCATATTTACTAAGCACGACAAATTCGCTCATAATCATCCTTGTCATATTACCTTGTTTCAATTCCAGGAATTCCTTTGTCTTCTGGTCAATAAACCTCTGACTGATGTACTTTTTACGAAATTCTTCCTGAAAGAAATCCCAAGTGACCTTCTCCTTTGGTACATCTAATACAAGTGTCTTCCACCAGTAGTAGGCTGAGTCTCTAAGAAGTGATACTACACATTTCATACATTCCTCGGGTGTACAAGATTTTTCGTCAAAGACTCTGATAGTATTTTCTAACCAAAATTCTACTCTTTCTGCATCATCATCTTTTGTTGCTCGGAACTCTTCTAACCCTTGTTTCCTGATTCTATCAATTGGTGGCTTTTCTCTTATCACTGTACCTGTGACTGGGGGAGCTTGAGCTACATGGGTAGCCTGAGAATCATGAGGGGGTGGAGGTCTAACTGCCGGATTCGTACGAATGAACTCGGCAAATAAATCATTCAAAGCTTGGAAGAGAGCTTCTCGAGTCACTCCTCCCCGATTAACTGTTACTGGCCTATTCTCAGATGAGGCTGCTCCTTCCACGGGAGCAGGCACATTACTTTCTACATCATCATCACCAGCTCACTCGGGATCCATTACTATAAAACAAAATATCTAAAAATCGTCAAGAGTCGTCACACTATCAAAATACAGGTATGGCATGTATAGCTAGACTTTTACTCACACTAACTGTTCCGAGAACCGACTAAACCTGCACTGATACCAATAAATGTAACACCCCCACACCTGAAACCGTCACCGAAGTCAAGCTTGAGGTGTTACTAAACTTATCTTACCTTTTAAACAACTCTAAACCACTTATTTTAATTTTCGGAATAAACTATTTTTCTGCATCATGGTTGCTTAAAAATTCATTTCTCAAGTTTGAAAACCCGAAATTAAGATCCATAAATTTTTCCTGAAACTAGACTCATATATATATCTACTAATTTTTTTATAGAATTTTTGAATTAGCCAATTAGTACAGTTTATTAGTTAAAGTTACCCCTGTTTCAGAATTCGACTGCACTGGCCTCTACTTACTACGAAATACTTTTCTCTCTGTAAAAAAATCATATGACTATACCGTTTGTTTCTGTTAAAACTAGATTCAATAAGGATTCTAACCATATAAATTACACCACCTAATTATGTTTTAAATATTTATGGTGAATTTCAAAATTTGGAACAGGGGATCCAGAAATCGCTCTGGCCCTATTTTATCAAAACTCAGATACCCTATAAAATACAAAACATTTACCTGTTTTGCTTATTCCATATGAAAATAGACACAACGAGCTTTAATTTCATATATTATTCACCATCAACCCATGTCTCTACAATTTCTTGTGATTTTTCAAAATCCTGTTATTTCTGATACTTGAATCTGTTTTTAAGTTACTTTCACATTTTTCTTAGTTTTCATGTGATAGTTACTACTTAATCATACATACTATTAAACATGTATATCATCAGCCACTCTATTAGCTAATCACTAGCAAGTATTTACACATCATTCATTGATCATATCATATCAAAAGAAACCAAGTTCCTATACATGCCATACACAAAACGAAACGTCTAACTATACCAATGTGATTTCTTCGATAGTGTGATTGGGTCTCCGACGTTTCCTTCGACCCCCGAGTGGTTTGCTAAAACTCGATAGAAAATGTGACTAAACTTTACAATTTAGTCCTTTACTTTTTCTTTTCCCTGATCTACTCCCGAATTTCGCTCTTCTTCATTATGGAGCTTGAAAGCTTGAAACAAACCCTAGCTATGGAGAACCCTTGAAATTTCGTGCTAATGAAGAAGATGATGAACTTTGTGTTATTTTTCCCTTTTTATTTCATTTAATATCCAAATGACCAAAATGCCCTTCCTTATAAAACTTTTAAAAATTCCATCCATGTCCTATTTTGTCCATGAACTTAGAAATTGGTCAAATTGTTATTTAAACCCTCCTAATTAATATTCCAAAGCAATTTCATACTAAAAACTTCTAGAATGCAAGTTTTGCAAATTATTCGATTTAGTCCCTAATCTCAACTTAAGCACTTTATGCATAGAATTTCATCACGAAATTTTCACACAATCATGCAATCATATCATGAACCCCAAAATAGTAATAAAATAAATTTTTCTACCTCAGATTTGTGGTTTCGCAACCACTATACCGTTTAAGCCCTATTTCAGGATGTTACATTTCTCCCCCCCTTTAGGGATTTTCGTCCTAGAAAATCTTACCTGTGAAGAGATTTGGGTACTGTTTTCGCATAGCCTCTTCGGGTTCCCATGTAGCCTCGTCTACCCCATGTCTATTCCATAGTACTTTCACAAGTGCAATACTTTTGTTCCTTAATTGCTTTATCTACTAATACATGCTTGCCTAATGGATTCGATACTTTAATCACAAATTCTGTAGATTCTATAAGCATACTTGTACTAGACATCAATTTTTTGCAAACATATGAATGAGTTGAACCCGGATCAATCAAAGCAATGACATTAATATCATTTAGAGAAAATATACCCGTAATCACATCGGGGAAGGATGCCTCTTCGCATCACGAATAGCATAAGTCCTTGCAGGGGCTCTAACATCTGGTCTCACAGCCGAATCTCTTGAGCTACCTCTGTTACTTGCTCCTACTCCCGATTGCCTCGGAGTCTGCCTCTAGTAGGAGCATTTCTGGATCTAGCACTCTGTGTTATCTCTCGATTAGCCACCTCTGGACATTCTCGTACAAAATGATCTGGAGCACCGCATTTATAACACACATTTTCGCCTACCCGACAAGGACCATAATGAAGTCTACCACACCGTGAACACCCTAATCTACCCTGTCCAATATTACCTACACTCGCAGTCGAGGTGTTCTGAGCATTTGAATCTTTAAATCTGCTGCCTCTACTCTAACTAGAATACCCGGCTGAGAAACTAGATCTAGTAGAAAACTCCTTTGGTCTTTTGGATGTAGCCTGGAATGACCTGCTCATCTGTCTCTTCTTTGTATCTTGTGTCTCTGTCTCAACTTTGCCTTTTGTTTTTAACGGCTAAATGCGCTTTACAGTGCTCTCTCAACTAAAATAACGAACTCTTTTATTTCTAGGACACCCACTGACAGTTGGATATTAGCATTTAACCCATCCTCAAACCTTTTACACATAATAGCCTCTGTGGACACACATTCTCGAGCATATTTACTAAGCCTGAAAAATTCACGCTCATAATCGGTCACTGTCATATTACCTTGTTTTAATTCTAGGAATTCCTTTCTCTTCTGGTCAATAAACCTCTGACTGATGTACTTTTTACGAAATTCCTCCTGAAAGAAATCCCAAGTGACCTTCTCCTTTGGTACAACTGATACAAGTGTCTTCCACCAGTAGTAGACTGAGTCTCTAAGAAGTGATACTACACATTTCATACATTCCTCGGGTGTACAAGATAATTCGTCAAAGACTCTGATAGTATTTTCTAACCAAAATTCTGCTCTTTCTGCATCATCATCTTTTGTTGCTCGGAACTCTTCTACCCCTTGTTTCTTGATTCTATCAACTGGTGGCTTTTCTCTTATCACTGTACCTGTGACGGGGGGAGCTTGAGCTACATGGGTAGCATGAGAATCATGAGGGGGTGGAGGTCTAACTGCCGGATTCGTACGAACGAACTCGGCAAATAAATCATTTAAAGCTTGGAAGAGAGCTTCTCAAGTCACTCCTCCCCAATTAACTGTTACTGGCCTATTCTCAGATGGCGCTGCCCCTTCCGCGGGAGCAGGCGCATTACTTTCTACATCATCATCACCATCTCGCTCGGGATCCATTACTATAAAACAAAATATCTAAAAATCGTCAGGAGTCGTCACACTATCAAAATACAGGTATGGCATGTATAGCTAGACTTTTACTCACACCAACTGTTTCGAGAGCTGACTAAACCTGCTCTGATACCAATAAATGTAACACCCCCACACCTGAAATCGTCACCGGAGTCAAGCTTGAGGTGTTACTAAACTTATCTTACCTTTTAAACAACTCTAAACCACTTATTTTAATTTTCAAAATAAACTATTTTTCTGCGTGATGGTTGCTTAAAAATTCATTTCTCGAGTTTCAAAACTCAAAATTAAGATCCATAAATGTTTCCTGAAACTAGACTCATATATCTATCTACTGATGTTTTTTCTAGAATTTTTGACTTAGCCAATTAGTACAGTTTATTAGTTAAAGGTACCCCTGTTTCAGAATTCGACTGCACTAGCCTCTACTTACTACGAACCACGTTTCTCTCTGTACAAAAATCATATGACTATACCGTTTGTTTCTATTAAAACTAGATTCAATAAGTATTCTAACCATATAAAGTACACCACCTAATTAGTTTTGTAAAATTTATGGTGAATTTCTAAAGTTGGAATAGGGGATCCAGAAATCGCTCTAGCCCTATTTCACCAAAACTCAGATACCCTATAAAATACAAAACCTTTACCTGTTTTGCTTATTCCATATGAAAATAGATACAACGATATTTAATTTCATATATTATTGACCATCAACCCATGTCTCTACAATTTCTTGTGATTTTTCAAAATCCCGTTATTTCTGATACTTGAATCTGTTTTTAAGTTACTTTCACATTTTTCTTAGTTTTCATGTGATAGTTACTACTTAATCATACATACTATTAAACATGTATATCATCAGCCACTCTATTAGCTAATCACTAGCAAATATTTACACATCATTCATTGATCATATCATATCAAAAGAAACCAAGTTCCTATACATGCCATACACAAAACGAAACGTCTAACTATACCAATGTGATTTCTTCGATAGTGTGATCGGGTCTCCGACGTTTCCTTTGATCCCCGAGTGGTTTGATAAAAACTCGATACAAAATGTGACTGAAATTTACAATTTAGTCTTTTACTTTTTCTTTTACCCGATCTACTCCCGAATTTCGCTCTTCTTGATTATGGAGCTTGAAAGCTTGAAACAAACCCTAGCTATGGAGAACCCTTGAAATTTCGTGCTAATGAAGAAGATGATGAATTTTGTGTTATTTTTCCCTTTTTATTTCATTTAATATCCAAATGACCAAAATGCCTTTCCTTATTAAATTTTCAAAAATTCTATCCATGTCCTATTTTGTCCATGAACTTAGAAATTGGTCAAATTTTTATTTAAACCCTCCTAATTAATATTCCAAAGCAATTTCATACTAAAAACTTCTAGAATGCAAGTTTTTCAAATTATTCGATTTAGTCCCTAATCTCAACTTAAGCACTTTATCATAGAATTTCATCACGAAATTTTCACACAATCATGCAATCATATCATTAACCTCAAAATAATAATAAAATAAATTTTTCTACCTCGAATTTGTGGTTTCGCAACCACTATTCCGTTTAGGCCCTATTTTGGGATGTTACAGGCAATATAGTAAATATATAAATTTTTAAAGGGTGGTTAGGTAATTAGGTGAAATATATGTTAATTAAATAAAATAAAACATGAAAATGGCCTTAAAACACATGGTTCTTGTCGAAATTCAAATAGAAAGAAAAGAAAGATAAGCATTTAGGGTTCGGCTAGATTAAAGCTCAATTAAGGTATGTATTTTCGTCCATTTTTGATAATTTCTACGTTTCTGTGGTCGTTGGTTCGTGTTCTTCAAAGCCCATGTCTGAATTTCTATTTCTGTTAAAGATTTAATGAAATTCCATTGTTGATATCATGAGTTTTGTGATGTTTTTGGATGAATTTTGAAGGCTTGTTAGATGAATTATATGTTTCGTTCTTGAATTTTTGATGAAATGAGCTATTGGGCTAATTTTTGAAAGTGAGGTTTTGAAGGACTAATTTTTGAATTTAACATGTTGTATAGGCTTATATAGAAGCCATGAAAATTCGGCTAGCCCTTGTTGCAAAGAAATTTTATATATTGGTGATTTTGTGAAAAATGGACTAAATTGTCAAAGTGTGAAAATGTAAGGGCTAGAATGTAAAGTGCCCTAAATATGTGTATATGGATTAAATTGAATGAAATGAATGATTAAATGGCTGAATTTGTATTGTATTAGATCAATAACAAAGAAAATCGGACTTAGATCGAGGGAAGTCCAAGGTAATCGAATAGTGTAATTGGCTAGCAAATGATAAGTTTGTGCATAGTTGTGATGTATGTTTTGTAATGTGCCATATTCTAATATGAGTTGGTCATAATTGAGTATGGAATTGGTTGGAAATGTTGGTATAATTGTTGCATATTAATGCTTGTAGGTTTGAAACCATATGGGGTGGCAAATTGGCTTAAACCAAGCCTGCATTGTGCCACACGGCCAGGGAACACGGGCGTGCCTAGTGGCCGTGTGAGAAAGTCAGTAGCCAGCTAAATTTTACACGGTCATGGCACACGGCCGTGTCTGTTGGCCGTGTTAAAATGTCAGTATAGGACTTCTTTTTGGCACGGTTGGACCACATGAGCGTGCTTTGTGCCCGTGTGAGTCACACGGCTTAGTCACACGGGTGTGTGACTTGGTCAGTTTTGAAAATATTGATTAAGTTCTGAAATATCTGAAAGGGTTTGGTTTAGTTCCGACCTTCCCTAAATGTACGTTTTAGGTCTCGTAGACCATCTTAATGGATGAATTGTGGATGAATATTTATGTATTGATATTATATGATATCTGTGAATCTGTGTTACTCTGAAATGCTCTGTCTGTCCGGTGACTCCCCTTTTCTTTTCAGCAACGATTACGGGATAGGAGTATTACAGCATTGCAAGCTCGATCAACAAGTACTAGGAACTCTTTCAACTCAAGAATTCCTACAAATACTTTGATGTCTTCTTTAAGTCCTTCTTCGAATCGTCTGCACATTTTAGCCTCTGAAGGAATATATTCTCTAGCATACTTACTCAACTGAACGAACTCCCTTTCATACTCAGTAATTGTCATGTTGCCTTGCTTCAACTCGAGAAACTCTTTACGCATCTGTTCAACAAATCTTTCACTGATGTATTTCTTTCGAAATTCTTCTTGAAAGAACTCCTGAAATCAATGTCTTCCACCAATAATTGGTTGAATCTCTCAACAAGGATATAGCACATTTCAAGCACTCTTCAGGTGTACAAGACAATTCATCAAATACCCGAATGGAATTCTCAAGCCAAAATTCTGCTTTCTCGGCATCATTATCAACATTTGCCCTGAATTCTTCAGCCCCTTGCTTGCAAATTCTGTCAACTGGGGTTCTATGAAATTTCATCAGATCCATACCTTGAGGCATCGGGGGTACTAATTGAGGAATCGGGGGAGGTGCGGGAGGTTGAGCATTCGGGTTCGTACGAACGAACTCGGTGTACCATGCATTCATCATCTGAAGAAAGGCTTCCCGAGCCCTTTCTCTTCCTCCTTGACCAATAGTAGGAGGTCGACTTTCAGTCAGCACCGCCCCTTCAGCAGGAGCTAGCGCATTGCTCTCTACATCATCAGCCACAGCTAGATCGGGATCCATTTACCATATAAAAAAATCATTTTAAAGGTCAGGAGTTGTCACACTATCACAATATATATATATGGCATTTATAGCAAAACTCGTACATACGCCACGTTAGTCCGAGAACCGACTAAATCGTAGCTCTGATACCACCAAATGTAACGTCCCCTTACCCGAGACCATCGTCGGAGTCGAGCATGAGACATTACTAAACTTATTTTAGCATTTAAACAAGTTCAAACAATTCTCGTAGTAAACTGTCCATCTGCGTCACAGTCGCTAAAAAAATCATATCTTAAGTTACAAAACTCAAAATCTAATTCAGTAAATTTTTCCTGAAACCAGACTCATATATCTACTTACTAATTTTTTTCTAGAATTTCTGGCCCAGCCAATTAGTACAGTTTATTAGTTAAAGTTTCCCCTATTTCAGTGTTCGACTGCTCTGACCTCTGTTGACTACGAATCACTTTTCTCTTTGTACAGAATTTAGATGACTATGTTGTTTGTTTCTATTAAAATCAGACTCAATAAGAAACCTATACATATAAAGTGTGAGTCCTAATTATTTTTACACAATTTATGGTGAATTTCTAAAGTTAGAATAGGGGATCCAAAAATCGCTCTAACCCTGTTTCACCGAAACGTAAATATCTCATAAAATGCAACTCATTTACCTGTTTCATTTCTTCCATATGAAAATAAATTCATCAAGCTTCGATTTCATAACATATTCATCATTTAATTCCATTTCTACTATTTTTAGTGATTTTTCAAATTCACGTCACTGCTGCTGTCTGATTCTATTTTGTGGCCAATTTTACCTTTCCAAGGATTTTCATGGTTTAGTTAAGACATAAAGCATACATGTTATCATATATTAACTTGATTAGCCATTCCAATAGCTAATCATTCTCAAACATTTCCATTCCATCCATGGGTCATATCGTAAGATTATACACACAAAATGATTGGAATGCTATACATGCCATATTTCCAAAAATTTCAAGTCATTATACCGCGATTGTCCAGTGATAGTGTAAGCGTGCCTCCTATCGTCCCGATCTCCAAATTGACTTGTCAAAACTACAAAGAATGAAAAGGAGGGAGTAAGCATAGATGTTTAGTAAGTCCACATGCAAATAACAAATAACTTAACAAAGCAATTATACCAACCAACATTAGCATAATATCACCAAAACATATATCACATTTCTGTTCATCATTCATCATCTTACCATATTATTGTTGTCGTATCAAGTCTCAACCTGAGGGTTAAGTACATACCTGTCTAAAGTGCCCATTCTACAACACTTACCAATATGTCACTTGCATCTTGAGTATTCTTCCATTTCACTAGAATTTTACCCGTTGAACACATCGGAAGATAACTCAGATACTTGGAAAGTTTGCACATAAGTGCCACATATGTAGCCAAGCTACCATGTAACCTACCCATAAGCGAACTCAGATTCAACTCAACGAGCTCGGGCGTTCGCATCCATAAGTGAATTCAGACTTAACTCAACGAGCTCAGATGCCTAGTTACATCTCACGAACTCAGACTCAACTCAACGAGCTCGGATGCCCAAATATCCTAATCTATTCCTAAGGTTCAACGGGACTTTCCTTGTTCATACTCCTTTACCATTCTCCTTGGAATACCAATGACGATACTTCGGTAGTCTTTCACATTTTTCACATAATTCATAAAATTTTTGCATGTTGTCTATCAATGACCACAAATCATAGAATTGCATGATAACAATCATAATATCGTATAAATAGCATTAAATGATTTAAAATAACGGTTATATTACAATATTTACATATGAACTTACCTCGATACAAAATGAGAATAGTAGAGCCTATTCCTCGTAAACTTTATTTTTCCCCCGATATTGACTCGAATCTCTTTTCTCTTGATCTATAATACCAAATTAATTTATTTAATACACACATTCATCAAAACAACCCCTAGTACGAACTTTGAAAAAATTACCATTTTGCCCTTAAACTTTCACATATTTACACTTTTTCCTCAAGGCTCATAAATTAAACCTCATCCTATTTTCTTATGTTTTATGACATTTTGATCACTTTTCCCTTCTATAGCAACATCAAATTCACACTCTAACATGTACTTATGAATATTAGGTATTTTTACCGATTATGTCATTTTACTCGTTTTTACAAAAAATCACTTAGCAAAAGTTGTTTAACATAATCTCAAACTTCATATTCTACCATAAAACATCAAAATTCATACATATCATCCATGGGTAAAATTTTAAATATAAACCCTAGCTCAAAATATTGGTAGAAATAGGTAAACCGAGCTACGAGGATTTCAAAAATGTAAAGAACATTAAAAACGGGCATAGAAATCACTTACAATCAAGGCTTAAAAGTGTTGAAACCCTAGCTATGGTGGAGAGAAAAATTCAGCAGCAACTTACGGAGAAGATGATCATTTTTGTGTTATTTTTCCCATTTTATTTCATTTAATATCTAAATGACCAAAATGCCCTTCCTTACTAAACTTTCAAAAATTCCATCCATGTCCAATTTTTGTCCATAAACTTAGAAATTGGTCAAATTTCTATTTAAGACCTCCTAATTAATATTTCAAACCAATTTCATACTAGAAACTTCTAGAATGCAAGTTTTGCAACTTATTCAATTTAGTCCCTAACTTCAAATTAAGCACTTTATGCATAAAATTTCTTCACGAAATTTTCACACAATCATGCAATCATATCATAGACCTCAAAATAATCATAAAATAATTATTTCTATCTCGAATTTTGTGGTCCCAAAACCACTATTCCGATTAGGCCCTAATTCGGGTTATCACAAGAGCTTAATATAAACATCGTTAATTCTCATGGCATACTTAGTCATACAAGGTAGCCACATAACGATACATGATAATAATGGTCTTAGATGATTTCATCATTACAAGCATTCCAATTCCATTTCTCATATTAATCCCCTGAACTTCCTCAGATTCTCGATGGATATTCCATAGTACACTTATAGCGTACTAAACCATTTATCGACAATTCACATTGGTGACCTTTTCAACGAGCACACTCCCACGAACCTCAATCTTTATGGTGGGATTACCAATCCAAACTAAATCCCCTGTAGTATAAACTCATAGAGTAATGTCAGGATTACCAGCCTAGGCTAAATCCCTTGCAACAAAAATTACTCTAATGAGTTCGGATCTGAATTACCAGTCCAAGCCAAATTCAGATCCTAATTCGGATTACCCGTCCGGGCTATATCCATTTAACACATATTCTTCGGGAGGCTAGATCACATAAGGAACACCCGTCCAAGCTAGAACCTTTTTACCGTCAATTCCTTTTTAGGAAAATCCATCGGACATCCTTTTCATTCAACCGGGACTTTTAGTCCTCTTTTCATCATTTCATTCATATATCATGAATTATTATACAATGAATATCTAAATTTCATCACATCCAAGAGCATACATTTTCAAGTATTAAAAAGTATACATTCGAGTTACACGAACTTACTTGTCGAATCCTCGTCGAGTACAACCGTGTAGCAATTCATACAGCTCATGTAATTGCAATTTAACATTACAATTCAAGTATAACATTGCATTATTATTATCACACGAACTTAACTCGAATGCAATTACGGCCAACTATTCCAATTTAGTCCATAATCTCAAACTTTCCCGATTTAATCCTGAATCTCGGTTTTCTTGATCTAACATTTCAAATATAGCTCATTTATTATTCAAATTATTCAAATTGACCCAAAAATCATACTTTTACAATTTTTTATTTTTACCCCTAAACTTTCACTTATTTACACTTTCGCTCCTAGGCTCGTAAAATGATTCTTATTCAATTTCCTTGCATTTTAAGCCTAGCCGAATCATTTTCATAACTATAGCAGCCCACAATTTCCATTCAATCACAATTTTATGAAAATTTTTATAACTTTTACAAAACGGTCATTTTAAGCATTTTCACCGAAATCCACTTAGAAAAAGTCGCTTATTTAACACCCAACACCGAAATCCACTTAGAAAAAGTTGTTTATTTAACACCCAACATTCATTTTCTATCATTAGACGTCAAAAAACATGCATATCATTCATGGGTAAATTTTTAAACATGAACCCTAGCTTAAAATGGTGATAGAAATAGGTAAATCGAGTTACCGAGACTTCAAAAATGTAATGAAAGTTAAAAACGGAGCTTGGGATCACTTACAAATGAGCTTGGAAGCTTGAACCAAACCCTAGCCATGGATTCCATGGTAGATTCGTCTGGACAAGAAGAAGATGGACAGATTTGGCTTATTTTCCATTTTTAATTCTTTTAATTATTAGATTACCAAAATACCCCTAACTTAAAAATATTCTATTTCACCCATTTTATGTCTATTTTTGTCCAACAACTAACCAATGGTCTAATTACCATTTAAAGACCTCCAATTTAAAAACTCATAACAATTGAACACCTCTAACATGTAGAACTCAACTTTTTCACTTTTTACAATTTAGTGCTTTGACTAAATTGAGTGCCCAAACGTCAAAATTTTCGAACGAGATTTTTACGAAGTCAAAATTGAGTGCCGAAACTTTCTGACGTCGAATTTGTGGTCTCGAAACCATTGTTCTAACAAGACACAATATTTGGGATGTTACGAAGCCCTTGAAGACTTGTTCAAATTGCAATTAAACCCCTCCACAATTGGTGACTTTGTAGATTTGCCCCAAGCCATTTTTAGCAAAGTTGAGGCCATCAACTTTTCCACATAAGAGGCCGGTCAAGGGGTGGCTCTTTGGCTGCTATTTTTAGAAAATTTCATCTGCCACATTCAGCTATAAAAACCCCATTAGCTGTGTAATAGCCCTAATTTGACCCTAGTCGGAAAGTGCTTTCGGGA
Source organism: Gossypium arboreum (assembly GCF_025698485.1). Taxonomy (NCBI): domain Eukaryota; kingdom Viridiplantae; phylum Streptophyta; class Magnoliopsida; order Malvales; family Malvaceae; genus Gossypium; species Gossypium arboreum. Next base: position 122,531,603 of record NC_069075.1, read on the forward strand.
CCACAAAACTGAGTCGTAAAAATAATTAACCTTCATATTCGATGCGTATTATATATGAACTTGCATGTGTGAAAGTTTCATATTGTAATTTTGTTAATTGTATGTGAAATTATTAAATAGGACTTATGTGAGAAAATTTTGAAATGTGATAGATAAATTTATAAGTGGTTTATTAATGCATGTTTTAAAGAGTTTGGACTTGCATGTCAAATGTCCCTTTTTGTTTAAAGTGGCCAGCCATGTTGATGTTTATGACAATATATATGTATTATTTATTAGTTTTAAGGCAACTAAATGGCTTTATAATTTTTATAATATTAATGAATAAAGAAATACGTAAAAATTTGGGTGAAGAAAACAAAGCTTTATCTTTGTCTTCTTGGCCGAATTGAAAGAAGGAAATGGGGCAAAAACATTCGGTCACTTGAAGCTTGAAGAAGGTTAGTAAATTATGTTAGTTTTTGAAATTTTAAGCTTAGTTTAAGTTAATTAACTAGTTTCATATTTAGCCCATTTGAAAACTTTGAAATTTGGATGTTGGTTTGAGCTTTCGGTTGTGGTTGTCAAGGGAGGAGATGAGATTTTGTTTGTTTTGAACAATCGTTTGGTATATAAATGTTAAATGGGAGCAAATGCCATTTGGGTGATTGAAATAAATAATTAGAGGTTTAATTATCAAAAGGTTCGGCTATGTATATGATTTTAAGGTATAATTTTGAATAATATAAGTAATGTTATGCATAGGTTTGACTTGATATTATCTTTATAAGTATAATTAATTCATTTTGATAATAAAGTATGAGGTGATAGGTAAAATTATTATGGTGGCTTAGGTTTAATGACATTCGGCTATGGATTATAAGTGTTAGCTAATTCGGCATAAGAGTATAAGTGTTCATTTCTTTGTATTTGAAGTCTTGAAAAATAGGTAGTGGTTAATGAAAGTGATGAAGGCTAAATCTTTAAGTTTGGTTAAATTAGGCATTCGGCATTTCTTATGACATTAGATATAAGTGTATGAAAGGTTAAGTTTAAGTAGTTGGTGCGTTAAAATGTTGATGATTTGGGTGCTACCTATGGTTGATTTAGGTACGGTCTTAACATGAGTAAAAAATATACTTATGGAGATGGTTATTATATTTTACTAAAGTATCACTATATACATTTATATTAAGGAATATTCAGCTATGTTATATATATATATATATATATATATTGAAGTGATTATAATGGCCTTGTCTGAGATATATATTCGGGCTAAGTCCCGAAGGCATTCGTGCTGGTGTTATATCCAGGCTAAGTCCCGAAAGCATTCGTGCTGGTGTTATATCCGGGCCAAGTCCCGAAGGCATTCGTGCTGGTGTTATACCCAGGCTAAGTCCCGAAGGCATTCGTGCTTGTCGAAACCATTCTTTTGAAAACAGGGATCGACTTTGTTTGAAAGTGAAAATTAAAACGGGAGTCGCCACCAATCTTTTATCAGGTGTGATCGGATCACCTTTGTTTTAATAAATCAATTTTAGTTTACTAAAACAGGGCCTTTGGTCTACGAAACTTGAGAGAATGAGTTTGGGAGTCGGTTACGTGCGAGGAAGGATTAGCACCCTCGACACGCCAAAATTGGTACCGAATTGATTAGTTAGTGTCTTAATGTCGAAAATTAAAAATCGGGAAGGGACTTGAAATACGATCTTTTCTATTTATACTGATTCTAAAATTCTTGAATTAGCTTAAATCGATTTGTTTAAAGATTTCCTCATCTCGAGATATCGGAGTATCACATCCCGTAAGTTAGGACACAATACCATGAATTCCCGAGCACAAGGTCGTCTTTTAATTTAAATTGGAAATCCGTGCATTTCAAAACTCAAAAGGATATTTAGCTATTTAGAACCAACAACAGAACCGAAACCCCATAAGTTAGGGCACAATTCTTCGAAGTTCCAAAATGCGAAACATTGCCTTATTTATTGAAATTAGTAAAAACATGAATAAAAATCTTTAAATTAATGAACAACAAAATGATATAAAATAGGCGGGAGACAAAAATAAATGAGTTGGAAATACATTGAAACAAATAATAAATATGACAACAATATTAAAACAATAACAATGCATACGATATATTAAACGTAATAATGGTATCCAATGTGAAATAAAAACAACGAATATATACATAATAAAGATATTAAGAGTATGTACATAAAATATATATATATTTATAAATAGTAATAGTGTTAGAAATATACTATATATAGTGTTTGAAGTATATACATAAAATAGTGAAAATATAACTAGTAATGTTAAGATATATATAATATATACATATGTATAAAATAGATATAAAAAAATATGTACATAATATAGTGTAAAAATACATACATAATATAATTAAAATATATACATAAGATAACATGTAGAAAAAAATATATATATATATATATAAATAATATAGTATTAAAGATATATACATAAAATAGTATAATATATATACGTAATATAGAATTTAGAATATACCTAATATATTAAAAGAATATCTATATAATATAATATTAAGAAATATAATAATAACAAAAAAAAGAGAGGGAGAGAGTGGGTGATTTTCGGCCACAAGGCCGGTCACCGTCGGGTCACCGGACCGCCGTCGGCTACCATCGGTGCCACCGTACACGGTAGTCGAACCTCAAAAAAAACTTTTTCGGTAAAAATGGGAAAGCTTCCTCCTTTTATTTTTACTTTCGTATAAAAGGAACAAAATAAAACTGAAAGGAAAACAATAAGCAAACAAAGAGCTTAAAACGAGAATAGACCAAGAAACCTCTTTTGCTTTGATATTTGATTAATCTCCAAAAAAAAAAAAAACTAGCCTCTCCAAAAACTAGCCTTTACAATAACTCTTCTCCTTGATTACTCTCAAAAAACCTCTAAAAAATCCTTTACAATAACTTTCTCCCCCAAAACTTCTTCCTCCCCTAAATACAAATTATGAGAAAGCTTATATAGCCATTTACAAAATATTTTTTATTGTTTATGTCTTCATTTGTAGGTACAAGTAGTGGTGGAGCAAGTGTGGCTAATGGAGTAGGTGGTGGAGCAAGTGTGGCTAGTGGAGTTGGTGGTGGAGCAAGTGTGGCTAGTGGAGTTGGTGGTGGCAAAGGCTAGGATTTAGTTGAGAAAAGTTTAGGTTGTGGGCTAGGGTTTTTTATTTTAATTTGGGCTTAGGGTTTGGGCCATTAGGGTTTTGATGTAAATTGGGCTTTGGGTAGTTAAGATTTTGGATTTTGGGTTTAATTTTGGTGGGTTAGGTAAGGTTAAATTAGGTTTTGATGTAAATGGGTTAAAATTGGCCTACAACAGCTGCCCCTCTTTGCTTATTATCGTGTAACGGGAATAAAGCAAAGACACAAAGAAAGGCCAATTTTGCCCGGTCTCACTAAGTATGGACTTCTTTGGTGCTCTTCTCATCCAGGTAGTCTCTTTCCAAACCTCGTATCTTGTTGTCTTGATCAAATCCACTGCATCTTCGATATATGCCTTGTAGCTTCGATTTACTCCAAGGTGACTTCAAAAGATAAGATCTCTGACTTCAATCTGCTCTTCCATCGCTTTAGTCGATAAAATTTGTGGTCTTCTCTTCGCAACTTTTAGAAAGGCAAGATCGATATCATCGATCAGCTCCTTTGCAACTTCAATTAGCTTCTTTGTAACTTCGTGAATATAAAATCGTGTCTTCGATTAATTCCGGTCTTTATTCTTTACTCGGCATGTAATCCTGAGCTTAACTCATTTCTCGCAATATGAATTGACTCTTTAAAATTAGGCATTAAAAACAGAAATTGAAAATAATTCAGCACGTGAGCCAAGGCTTAACTCACTTCTCGCAATATGAGTTGATTTTTAAAACAAAATTTGTAAAACAGATTTTGAAAATACCTCGGTATGTGACCCGAGGCTCAACTCACCTCTCGTAATATGAGTTGATTTTTGCAAAGCATAAATTGAAGAAAAAAAATCAATTGAAAATACCTCGGCGTGTGATCTGAGGCTCAACTCACCTCTCGCAATATGAGTTGATTTTTTTGACAAACATAAATTGAAAAAAAAAAGAAATTGAAAATATCTCAGCGTGTCCTGAGGCTGAACTCACCTCTCGTAATATGAGTTGATTTTTTGGAAAAACAAAATTTGAAAAACAGAATTTGAAAATACCTCAGCGTGTGAGTCAAGGCTCAACTCATCACTCGCAATATGAGCTGATTTTTTTTGAAACACAGAAATTGAAGAATAGAAATGGAAAACACCTCAACGTCTTGAGGTTCAACTCACCTCTCGCAATATGAGCTGATTTTTTTTGAAAGACAGAAATTGAAAATACCTCAACGTGTCTTGAGGCTCAACTCACCTCTTGCAATATGAGTTGATTTTTGACAAACAAAAATTGAAATTACCTCAACGTCTTGAAGTTCAACTCACCTATCACAATATGAGTTGATTTTTTTGAAAAACAGAAATTGAAAACACCTCAACGTGTCTTGAGGTTCAACTCACCTCTCGCAATATGAGCTGATTTTTTTAAAGGCAGAAATTGAAAATACCTCAACGTGTCTTGAGGCTCAACTCACCTCTCGCAATATGAGTTGATTTTTGACAAACAAAAATTGAAATTAACTCAGCGTGTCCTGAGGCTCAACTCACCGATCGCAATATGAGTTGATTTTTTTGAAAAACAGAAATTGAAAATACCTCAACGTGTCTTGAGGCTCAACTCACCTCTTGCAATATGAGTTGAGTTTTGACAAACAAAAATTGAAATTACCTCAGCGTGTCCTGAGGCTCAACTCACTTCTCACAATATGAGTTGATTTTTTTAGAAACATAAATTAAAAAAACGAAAATTGAAAATACCTCAGCGTGTCCTGAGGCTCAACTCACCTCTCGCAATATGAGTTGATTTGAAAAGCAGAATTTGTAAGGCAAAAATTGAAAAACAGAAATTGAAAATACCTCAGCGTGCCCTGAGGCTCAACTCACCTCTCGCAATATGAGTTGATTTTTGAAAAACAGAAATTAAAAGCAGAAATTGAAAAACAGAAATTAAAAATACCTCGGCGTGCCCCGAGGCTCAGCTCACCTCTCGCAATATGAGTTGATTTTTGAAAAGCATAAATTGAAAAAACGGAAATTGAAAATACCTCAGCGTGTGACCTGAGGCCCAACTCACCTCTCGCAATATGAGTTGATTTTTTTGAAAGATAGAAATAAAAACATCAAAATACCAAAAGATGTCATCTGGTGGAACTCAGGTGTCCTTTCCTTTGATTCAGTACATCTATCATCGAAATCTCTTGTTCTGCTGAAATACATGTTTATGTCATGCATGATGTTATCATGAAATGCACATGTTTGCCTTAAATGCCTTTATGCCTACATGATCATGCTACGTGCGTTCATTTCTTTGACTCTTGACTTTCTCTTCAGGCCCTGTACCCATCCTCTAGCTTCACGACTAATCTGCGTTTCTCAGATATCGCTCTTTTGCCCCTGGTTGAACTTTGTCCTTATTTTGAGGCTCTTGTACTTATCAAATTCTTATCTAGGTAATGCTTAGCACTTCTTTTGTTTAGAGTATGTCATTTCACTATTTATCATGTAAATGAACCACATAATGAGATGCATGAAAATGGTTAGGTAGGGACAAAAGGATACCTCACATTTATTCATTTCAAATGTAGCAAACAAACAAAGTTAATCAATGATAGTAAAAAAAAGTGTCATAAAGAGAAAGGGGATCGCATTTCAACAAATACAGATGCTCTAGATATTCAACGCATGAACTTTTCCACGTTCCTCAATCAAGAATCTTTTCGAGCATGGCTTTCTTGCGTAAGAGATTTCGAGTTTTCAGAAATGCTTCAAATATTGTAGTCTCTCTTTTTGACCCACCGTTCAAAACGCCTTGCTTTTTAAGCCAGTTCTTGCTTCATTAGAACGCCCTTTAGGGTTTTCATCCTAATCTTTTGTGTTAAGCAAGACACCCTTTCCGGGTTTTCACCTTGATCCCTCTCTCTTTTTCTTTTTTCTTTTCTTTTCTTTTTTTTAAGATTTCCTTTTTCGGGTTTTCATCTTGATAATATTTCTTCACAGCATCTGAATTCACTGGATTTGGTAACTCCTTCCCATCCATCTCAGTGAGAATCAAAGCTCCACCCGAGAATGCTTTCTTTACGGCGTATGGTTCTTCCCAATTTGGGGCCCATTTTCCTCGGAAGTCCTTTTGTATTAGGAGAATCTTTCTCAGCACAAGTTCTCCTTCGTGGAATTCTCTTGGCCGTACTTTCTTGTCATGGGCCGCGATCATTCTCTTCTGGTACATCTGTCCGTGACAAATTGCCTTTAGACGTTTTTCTTCGATGAGGTTTAATTGATCATATCGAGCTCGAACCCATTCTGCTTCTTCTAGTTTCGATTCTATTAAGACTCATAGAGAGGGGATCTCAACCTCGATAGGTAGCACAGCTTCTATTCCATATACCAGAGAGAAAGGAGTTGCTCCCGTAGATGTCCGCACAGATGTACGATATGCATACAAAGCAAATGGTAGCTTCTTGTGCCAATCTTTATATGTCTCGGTCATTTTCCCAATAATCTTTTTAATATTCTTGTTGGCTGCTTCAACAGCTCCGTTCATTTTCGGGTGATAGGGTGACGAGTTATGATGCTTTATTTGAAACTGCTCACACACTTCCTTCATCATTTTGTTGTTCAGATTCAAGGCGTTATCTGAAATGATTCTCTCAGGCAAACCATATCGACAAATGATTTCCTTTTTCAAAAATCATAACCGCAGTCTTTGTCACATTGGCAAACGAAGCAGTTTCTATCCATTTTGTGAAGTAATCAATAACCACAAAAATGAACCGGTGTCCATTAGAAGCTTTTGGGGAAATTGGCCCTATAACATCCATGCCCCACATAGAAAAGGGCCACGGAGAAGTCATGACATGAAGGGGCGAAGGGGCTACATGAATCTTATCGCCATAAATTTTACATTTGTGACATTTTCTTGCAAAACTAATGCAGTCACTTTCCATCGTCAGCCAATAGTAACCGAGTCTCATAATCTCCCTGGCCATAGTGAAACCATTAGCATGTGTCCCACAAATTCCCTCGTGGACATCTTCAAGTATTTTTCTGGCTTCAACAGCATCTACGCATCTCAAGAGCACTTGATCTTTTCCTCTTTTGTACAGGATGTTCCTATCAAGAACAAATCCCGCTGCCATTCTTCTAATTGTTCGTTTGTCATTCTCATTTGCTTGTTCGAGATACTTTTGGTTCTTGACATATTCTAAGATATCATGGAACCATGGCTATCCATCTGGCTCTTTTTCAATGCTGAAGCAATGTGCAGGGACTTCATATATGCTCATTTAAAGAGGCATTATTTCTATTTCTCTGTTTGCTTTGAACATTGAAGCCAAAGTGGCCAGGGCATCAGCCAATTGGTTTTCTTCTCGTGGGAGGTAATTAAAAGTTATTTCTTGAATTCTTTAATCACTCGCCACTAGATCACTCAGATTTGACCGGGCCAATCTCTCACTTCCCAATCTCCACGGATTTGGTATATCACCAAGGTTGAGTCTCCGTATACCTCTAAAGTTTTGATGTTTCATCCAATTGTTGCACAAAGTCCCATGATACAAGCCTCATATTCTGCTATGTTATTGGTACAAAAAAAGTTCAGCCTGGCAGTGAGTGGGTAATGGCTTCCTTCTGGTGATACTAAGACTGCTCCAATCCCATGCCCTAATGCATTCGATACACCATCAAAGCTCATATTCCATGACTTTTGTTTTGATAACTCACATTCTTTTTCTGTAATGCACATCAAGTCTTCATCTGGGAAATCAAATCTCAATGGCTCGTATTCCTTCATTGTTCGAGTTGCTAAGAAGTCAGCTATTGCGCTCCCTTTTATCGACTTTTGGCTCACATAGACGATATCATATTCTGATAGTAAGATCTGCCATCGTACCATTCTTCCTGGGAGTGCAGGTGATTCCATCATGTACTTTATTGGGTCCAACTTTGAAATTAGCCATGTCGTATGATACAGCATATATTGCCTGAGTCTCCGAGCTACCCAAACCAGAGCGCAACAGTATTTTTCTATGGACGAATACCTTGCCTCATATTCAGTGAACTTTTTGCTGAGGTAGTAGATCACATTTTTTTTCTTTCCGGACTCGTCATGTTGTCCCAGTACGTAACCCATTGAATTCTCGAATACAGTCAAATACAATATCAATGATCTTCCCGGCATTGGTGGTACTAGCACTGGAGGACTAGACAAATACTGTTTTATCTTGTTAAAAGCCACTTGGCACTCCTCTTTCCATTCTCTGGGATTATGTTTTCGGAGGAGTCGAAAGATTGGGTCGCATTGGTTGGTAAGTTGAGCGATAAATCGGGCGATGTAGTTTAATCTCCCTAAAAATCCTCTAACTTCCTTTTGCGTGGGCGAAGGTGGTAACTCTTGAATGGCTTTTATTTTATCTGGATCAACTTCAATGCCTCTCTCACTGACAATGAAGCCAAGCAATTTTCCTGAGGTAGCTCCAAACGTACATTTGGCCAGATTGAGCTTTAGCTAAAAGTTTCTCAGTCTGTCGAACAACTTTTTCAGGTTCACTACATGCTCTTCTTCCCCTCGGGATTTAGCAATCATATCGTCGACATAGACCTCTATTTCTTTATGCATCATGTCATGGAATAACGTCACCATAGCCCTCTGATATGTTACCCCAGCATTCTTTAACCCAAATGGCATCACCTTGTAGCAGAATGTTCCCCACATTGTTACAAATGTAGTTTTCTCCATATCCTCAGGGGCCATATTGATCTGATTATACCTCGAGAATCCATCCATGAAAGAAAACAATGAATGTTTTGCTGTGTTATCCACCAACGTATCAATATGTGGTAAGGGAAAATTATCTTTGGGCCTTGCTCGATTCAGGTCACTATAATCCATGCACATTTGTACTTTGCCGTCTTTCTTTGGTACTGGAACTATGTTGGTCACCCACTCTAGATATTTGGAGGTTTGTAGGAAGCCAGCATCAAATTGCTTCTTGACTTCCTCTTTTATTTTCAACAACATCTCAGGTCTCATCCGTCTTAGCTTTTGTTGAATGGGTTTACATTCTGGCTTCAATGGGAGCTTATGGACCACTACATCTTCATCCAATCCTGGGATATCCTGATATGACAATACGAATACATCTTTGTAGTCACGGAGTAAAGTAATCAAATTATGCCTGGTGACCCCTGAAATAGAGGTCCTCTTGATGAGGCAAAATCTGTTTATCCTCTTGTTCCACCATTCTTAGCAAGTTAGGAGACGAGACATAGTCTTTCGAATTCTCCTAAACAAACAGCCTTTTCAAAATCGATTTCAGGACTCGTAACGAGTTTGTTCATGCAATTGATATCTGAGCACCTGAAAGTTGAATGGAAAAGGAAACTATACAGGGGCATCCAAGTATTGAAACCAACAAACTAAATGTTATGGTATGGCATGAGGAAAATGTAAAGATAGGTTATGAAATGATTATGGAATTAGTGATAATGCGAAAAATCGTGACAAAATGCATCTTCATTAATGTTTATTTAAATGATAAAGAGCAAATGCAAGCTCTTACAAAAGAATTCTATTATATCTAAGGACATAACAGAATGTTAGTGTTTGAGCATTACTCTAAAGACTTAGAAACTACAAGAAGATCCTCGGCAGTCCAATTGTTCAACATGAAACCCGGGGGACAAGGGTGTATCTTTGAGACGTCTTTATTCGCGTCAGCTCCTTTGTCAATGACATTTATACTGATATTCTAAAAACCCTCTTCTATCATTAACATTGTGCTTTGTGCACTATACTGCCCTGGGTATATCATTCCCGCAGACGTAAATGTTCTTGACAAATGAGGGAATTCCATGGGCTCCCATTCTGGTTCTCGGCCTAATGTTCTCGCGATCCTTCTTTCCTGATCTTTCTTCCACTACTTTCTTCTTTGACGCATGTCTGGCTGGAACCCTAAACTGTATCGAGCCTTGTGGTGTATTGGCTTTAGAGCCCTGACTATTCCTTGCAGATATCTCTCTAAACCTCTTCTCGCTTGAGCTCCCCTTCCTATAGTCAACTTGACACCCATTCTGGTATTTCTCGACAGTTTTGGCACTGAAATTCTATTTCCCTCAGCGACAAAAGTGGCATTGACAAATTCAAGGGATCGGAAGGAACATTCCACTGCGTCTTTACTTACTTCAAGATATGGCGCATCAGCAGAGATAGATGCGATAATGTCTTCTTCTCCCTTGACAGTGACCAAACAACCATCCATGATGAACTTTACTTTTTGATGGAAAGAGGATGGAACTGCTCCAGCAGAATGGATGCAGGGCCTTCCCAAAAGGCAGTTATACGAGGGTGTGATGTCCATGACTTGGAACTCGACATTGTAAATGTAAGGGTCCACTTCTAAAGGGATATCAATCTTTCCCATAACTTCACGCCTTGTCCCATCGAATGCCCTTACTGTGGAATGACAGGGCCTTAAATAGGACAGATTTATCGGAATTCTGGAAAGCGTGGCCAAAGGTATGACATTGAGTGTCGAGCCATTATCGATAAGCACATTCGGTATTATGTAGCCCTTGCAACGCGTCGTAACATGTAACGCTTTCACGGAGCCTCTACCATTGGGTGGTATTTAGTCATCACTAAAAGAAATGAAATTATTCGCATTCAAGTTGTTCACCCATCTGTCCAGCTTCTCCACGGATATATTGTTTGCCACGTAAGCTTGATTCAACACCTTCAAAGAAAGCTGCCCGGTGTGGCTCCGAATTTAGCAGCAGAGATAAAATTGAGATTCGTGCTGGTTACTTATTCAATTGTTCCACTACATTGGATTCACTGTGTTTGATAAATTTTAAGAACTCCTGTGCTTCCTCCTCATCCACAGGCTTTTTAGTTTCTTGCACGGGTGGAATTTCTTGCTCGACTTCACCTCATACATCACTTGCTTTCCCTTTTGCTTCCGATCCTTTGTTCTTCTTCTTTGGTTCGACCTCTTTCGAATAACATCTTCCACTTGGGTAAAATGACCTACCTCTCCAACATCTCCGATTATGGCTTTGAGCTTTTCATCTTCGGTGTGACGATATTGATGTCATAATTCCATGGTACGGCTTTGTCGTCCTTGTACGGGAAAGGAGACGGTACTTCGATTATCATTTTTGGTTTCATCGGCTCTTTTGTAGTGTCGTAATAAATTATTAACGGTCGATCTGCTCTATAAGGGAGACCTGATGACTGGTTGTCAGATGTGCATACTTCTCTTTTGTTGGTCTCTTCCCTCTTGTTAAGGACCTTAATCTCCTTATTATACATCCGGTCTTGAAACAACCTTTTAAATTCCTCACACGACTGAATGTCGTGTCCTACAATTCCATGGAAATTGCAAAAACTTTGACCTTCTTCTCCCAGAATTCTATCAGGGTGACAAAGTAATCTTTTCTTAACCAAGACCTCCATTTTCTGCAGAGGCATCCTTATTTCAAACACATCTTGACTTTCCATTCGTCCTCTTTCCCATCGTGCTCACATTCCCTTCAAGATGGTTAGGAACGGGTTCCCGAGCCATTCTTGGCACTATCGAACCGTAGGATACCCGTCAATGAGTCCTTGAACTCTCCTCTTAAAGGCTAGGCAATTCTCTGTGGAATGCCCCTGGTTACCCGCGTGGTATGCACAACTAGCGTTTGGATCGTACCACTTTGGGTATGGAGGTTTAAGGGGTGCCATGTAATGGGGAGAAATCAGTTGTGTCTCTAGAAGTTTTGGGTATAATTCCCCATACGACACAGGGATAGGAGTAAATTGCAATTTCTCGGGATTAGGCCTTGCTGGTCTTGGTTCGTTTCTGGGCTGGCTTTGAGCGGGTACCGTGTTTTGTGGGAATGTGGTGACGGGTCTTTGGTTGTTCAAGGCGTATATGGTGTAGGAAGGAGGTGGTGCTTGGTAGTAAGGGGTTTGAGGGGGATAATAGAAATTTAGAGGTGGATAACTTTGAGGTCGGGGTTGGTTTGGATATGGATTAGGGGTATAACGACTTCCCATTCCCATCATGTGGGCTTCTGGTTCTTTCTTCTTCATGAGTGCTACCCTTCTTGAACTTTCTTGACCTTCCATTCTACCGCTCTTGACGGCGTTCTCTAAAAGCTCACCGGATATTACAATATCCGCAAAGTCCTTCGTGGTGCTTCCCACTAGTTTGTCATAAAACGACGTCTTTAAGGTGTTGATAAAAAGGACGGTTATCTCCGTTTTCGTTAGTGGGGGTTCCACTTGGGCTGAGACGTCCCTCCATCTCTGCGCGTACTATCTAAAAGTTTCTGACGGCTTTTTCTCCATCATTTGTAAAGTCATCCGATCAAGCACCATATCTGATACATGCTTGCACTGCTCACAGAATGCCGATGACAAGTCTTTCCAAGATCGGATCCTCTCCTTACTGAGCTGGTTGTACCACCGAAGAGCCGGTCCTACTAGACTGTCTTGAAAACAATGTACAAGTAGCTTATCTTCGTTCATGTAACCGGTCATTTTTCGGTAAAACATGACAAGATGTGCTTTTGGACATCTTGTCTCATCGTACTTTTCGAAATCAGGCACCTTGAACTTTGAAGGCAGGATTAGGTCAGGTACCAAACTGAGTTCTTTAGCACCTAGTACCGAGAAGACTTCAGTGCCTTCTATTGCCTTGAGTCTTTCTTCCAAATTCTTATACTTCTCTTGAGCCTCGTGATCATCTATTTTCAACTTGGCTATTTCGACTGGATCATCTAAATCTGGAACTGCAGGATTGGCAGGGGTTGCTCCGGGATTTGACATAAATGTTCCTTGCCCTAGATGAGCAAATGGCATAGGTCGTTGTTCCAAGCCTGTGGATTCCCCTTAAGTATACCCTCTTTGTGCTACGTGGGCATGTGGTGGAGTGAATCCTAGGGGATAGAGTGGATCCTGGTCATGATTAATTCTTGATTGAGGTTCCATACTGTCGGGTTTTGCATGGGTCATTTTCCTTTGACCAAAACTGATATCATCTCCATCATTCTAGCCAATTGATCATTTTGTTCAAGTGATTCCTCTCGAGATCTTACTATCAAATCCCTCGTTTCTTGTTGTGACTTAGCCAGTTGTTCTTGTAATTCCTTCTGGACTCTTTCCATCCTTTCGATTCTTTCATTGAACTCAGCCTCCATTGCTCTAGCTTGTCGACGCGTTTTATACGAATGGCGTGGTTCCAGATTTGAAGTGTTGCAACTGCGAATTATATGATTCTAACCTTAGCAAATGATTATGGGATATGTATATGCAATTAATGGATGAATGGATGCAAAAAGAGGTGTTGATTCCAATTCAATTTCATTAGAAGAACGGATGATTACATATACGACTTCGCCCTAATGCCCAAAGTCTTAACTTTCCTAAGAAGCCAAGCTAAGCTTCGGCCTCGGTTTGATTTCGACTCATACTTTAAGCACAATATATCAGCCTGAACTGCCAAGGTTTGCAAGTGATCAGCTATCTCCCGAACCTGAGCTATAGCTTCGCTCATGACATAGTCTCTATCTCTAATCTGGTTTTGAGAGTGGTGAAGCTATTCTCTGTAATGGTCGTTGTTTGTCTCAAGAAGTTCCACTAGAATTTTGCTATCTCGCAGCGCGGTCTCGAGTTCTATTTTCCCTTTCAACTCTTCGATCCTGCTCAGACTAGCCTTTAGCTTAATTATCGAATTATGGCTACGATGTTGCTGAAGTAATCTTTCCAATTCAGCCACCTGAGCTCGTAACTTCTCCTTTTCGTTTTGGGTTTCTAACAAACTCTTCTTCAGAGTGTCCTCTCGTACTCGGGCATCTTGAAATCTTTTCTCCCAATGGTCGGCTCTAGTCTTTTCCTCTTTAATCTCTTGACGCCATTGCTCTGACGTTTTACCTAATCCGGCAGTTTTTATTGTTATACGAAGCTTCTTGTAATCGGTTTTTAGACTATCTAAATCTTCCTTGGCCTTGTTCTTTCCTTTCCTTAACTTCTCGGCCTCTAGCTTGTGGATATCAACGTCTAACCCCAACTTCATTTATCTTCTTCTAGCTGCTCTATCTTCTTCCCCAACTCCAAGTTTCTTTTTTCTCAAAATCTTGCTTAATGATCTCTAACTCGGATGGGATGACCCGTAAATGCTCCTCTATCGGTTGTGTGTTCCCTTGATTCTGCCTAGGGATGTTGTCGTTAACTCTCCTACCCCACCACCATTCGTACTCGGGGGTTGTCATCGAGCCTGCAATGAATCCTTTCATTCTTCGAGTTTGGTTCCATGCATCTGATATCTCGCAAACCCTATTTTTATAATTGTTGTCTTTATAGGGGAACTCACATTGTGCCAACCCTTGTGTCACCAGTATAAACTGCCTTGGTCGATACTGCCTTAACACCATCAGTGGAACGTATCCAATGGCTCCACAGATTACAGCCAGAGGGACCCAGTCAAAATCACCGCACCTATATAAGATCTTGTCAGGAATCAACCACGGTGCCCTCCATTCAACGTCTTCGGTCCGTAAATTTTGGAGAATAGTTATCCACCTCTCTTGGAGATGTCGTCCCATTTCGATGTGGCCACTAATTCTCTTAATGGGGAATAATGTGGCCACCTGTAACACCCCGAACCCGAGACCATCGCCGATGTCGGACACGAGGGGTTAACATGCCAAGTCCACATATTTTGCCCACCAATTTGACATTTCCAGTCAGGCTGGAAAACTGCGTCACCGTCGCCTTAAAAATCATATCTCGAGTTTCAAAACTCGGAAACTGGTTTTGTAAATTTTCCCTGAATTTAGACTCATATATCCATCCATGGATTTATTTCTAGAATTTTTGGTCGGGCCAATTGGTACAGTTTATTAGTTAAAGTCACCCATGTTACAGGGATTGACTGCTCTGACCTTCGCGCGTTACAACTTGAATATCTCTCTGTACAGGGCTTTAATACTGGTGTCGTTTGTTTCTAATGAAACTAGACTCAAAATGGAATCTGTAAATATAAGGCATGACTCCTAATTCTTTCTTGATAATTTATAGTAAATTTTTAAAGTTGCGATAGGGGACCCAGAAACCGTTCTGGCCCTGTCTCACAATAGCTTTAATATCTCTTAACATGTAACTCCTATGACCGTTTCGTTTCTTCCATATGAAAATAGACTCATCAAGGTTCATTTACATAGCTTATTCACTATTTAATACCATTCCTACAAATTTTTGTGATTTTTCACATTCACGTCACTGCAGCTGGCAGCATCTGTTTTTAAGGTAGGTCTTACCTAGTTTGTAGTCTCCATGAACCAACTAGTCTTGCCATACATAGGTTCACATATGATCATTTTAACCATACCAATGGCTGATCATGTGACCAACATTCCCATTTCCAATCCATAATCACATCATGACACCATATATATATATATATACAAACCGCAAATAGTCTAAGTTCGTACTTCACTTTTACGAGCCATTTTCGCATGGCCGTACATATACATCACAACATATTTAAACCAGCAAGGGTAGTCCTATACATGCCATTTCAAAGTTCAACCAAAAATTTATACCAAAATGGAGGCTTTGATAGTGTGGATGACTTCGACTTTAATGATCCCGAATCTGATTGCTATCGAGCACAATCTATAAAATAGAGAGCCAAAGCAACGGGGTAAGCATATTTATGCTTAGTAAGTCTCAAGCAATAAAATCAGCTTTAATTAAAGCAATACATTCACATAACCAAATACATCATTTCATTAATACACATTCACATAATCATACTTACTTCACCATCCCAACTCTTATGTTCATACACAAATAACGGCTTCGTTAAGGCCGATAACTCGTTTAATCATAGGAGCGGATATGCATACGCTCTTACTCCTAGCGCGCAAAGCGCACACCACACTTACCTTGTTATTGGGAAATTTCACAAGTGCATTAGCTGAAATTTTCCAGCAAGCTTATAATTTTCAAATCACATACCTTCGGAGTTTAACCGGATATAGCTACTCATTCAAACGCCTTCGGGACATAGCCCGGTTATGGTAACCCGCACCAAGGCCTACGGGACTTAACCCGGATATCACGATTTGCACAAATGCCTTCGGGTCTTAGCCCGGATTTAACAACTTGCACGAATGCCTTCGGGTCTTAGCCCGGATATAATTACTAGCATAAATGTCCTCGGGACTTAGCCCGGATATCACAATTTGCTCATGCACACACATACATCAATGATCATTACACATTCATGTTTCATTCTCGTTACTAAGGCTCAAACACAAACATATTACTAGCATAATCGCCGGGACTTAGCCGGGTATCATTCAATTGCTCATACACCCATAATCAATAATCATTACACATTCCTATTTCATTTCACATAATTCGAGTAGGGTCATTTCTTGAGGACTTACCTCGGATGTTGTCGAACGGCTTTTACGACTATTCGATCACTTTTTCCTTCCCCTTGTCCAATTGTGGCCCTCTAAGCTCTTGAGCTAATTCAAACAAATTTAATTTATTAAAACCTCATTATGCTAGCTTATGGCGAATATGACAAGGAGTCTAAATGGTCATATGGCTACCCTTTAGCTTGAGTACACAATGGTCATGCACATTTTATACTACATCAAGCAATTCAATACAATTCATTCAAGCATCAAGGAAAAGCTAAGGCCATCAATCGGCTAGCTAAGGCCGAATATACATGTCCAATTTGAGGCCAATTATACACTTAACACCACACAAAAACAGCATGCATTTTACTAGTTAATGCTTTACATATTGTGGCTCAATACTTATAATATATCATCAAGCACTCATATGGCCGATTATACTTAGTCATACTTGCACCAAATCAACAATAAATTCCAAGATTTCCACATCATAGGTATACTAGGCCGAATGTACTTGAAATTTCACAAACATTCTTCAACATTTTCTTCTTTAAACAAACATATTCATCACTTCTTCATAATCAAAATATCATGTGCAATCATATATACACATATAGGTGCAAGGCCGAAATTCAAGGTGTCCATAGCCATCCAAAACACAAATTTTTAACTAACATGCAAGAAGCATAAACCATGCTCATGAATGCTTCATGGCCGAATACATCATAATCATGCCCCTTTCAACTTCGGTCATGGTTAAACGAAAAGAAAACTCAATGTCTTACTCAAGATTACTACAAAGAATTTCAAGAGTAGACAATCCATCATTGCATGCATCATTAGCAAGCTTCACACTTAGCATGCAATGGCTTTAACACAATAACAACTTTGGCCAAATACCATTTCCATGGCATAACAAAGATTTGAACCATGGCTAACATGCACATCAAGTTAGCAACCAAAACATGCATGAAACTCCTAACACAACCTCATACATACCTTAATCTTGATGCAAATTTAGCCAAATCTCCTTCTAGATCTCTTCTAAACCAAGCATGAAGCAAAAATCCTCCCCCTTTTTCCTTAGTATTTTTGGCCAAGAAGTGAAAATGGATGAACAAAATTTCTCCTCTCTTTTCCTCTACTCACGGCAACAAGGCATCCAAGCTCATCTTTCTTTTTTTTTTGTTCATTTTTTATGCTAATTTTATTATATTACTTCATACATAACTCACTAGCCAAACATGTTGGAAACATGTTTTCCTTGCCCATCATACCCACCTTGGCCGGCCACTATAGTCAAATTTGGGAAATTTGACATGCAAGGACAACATTTCCTAGTATGCATCAATAGGCCACTTCAACATTTGCCTATCTCATTTCTAAGTTTTCTCACACAAGTCCTTTCTAGTGAAATTCACCTTTATAACACTAAATCGAAACATCAAAATGTCATACACAAATTAACACATATCATAGGCATCAAAATAAATTTTTAAATTATTTTTATGCCTCGGTTTTGTGGTCCCGAAACCACATTCCGACTAGGGTCAATTTTGGGCTGTCACAACTCTCCCCACTTAAGAAATTTTCGTCCCGAAAATCTTACCGTAAATAGATTTGGATATCGCCCTTTCATAGAGTTCTCGGTCTCCCAAGTAGCTTCTTCTATCCCGTGCTTGAGCCATAACACTTTCACTAGCGGAACCCCCTTGTTTCGCAACTCTTTAACTTCCCGTGATAGGATACGAATCGGTTCTTCCTCATAACTCATATTAGCTTGAATTTCAATTTTCTGATGGACTAATCACGTGCGATGGATCGGATCTATAGCGTCAAAGCATCGAAACATGAAAGAGATCGTGAACCTTTTCGAGTTCGGGGGCAAAATCAAACGATATGCCATCGGACCGACTCGCCGGATATCTCATATGGCCCAATGAACCTCGGCTCAACTTGCCCTTACGGCCAAATCGAGTATCTTTTGCAAGGCGATACCTTGAGAAACACTTTATCTCCCACCGATACTCGATATCCTTACGCTTCAGATCCGCGCACGACTTCCGACGATCGGAGGCTATCTTCGACTTTCACGGATTACTTTCACTTTGCTTAGCATCTCTAATCAAATCCACCGAAAATTTTGCCTTCATCGAGCTCGGTCCAAAACAATGGTGTACGGCATTTACGATCGTACAAAGCCTCGTAGGGTGCCATCTTAATACTTGATTGAAAGTGTTGTTGTAAGCGAATTCAATCAACGGCAAATACCGCTCCCATGAACCACTAAACTCGAGGACGCAACATCTCAACATATCCTCAAGTATCCGAATTATCCGCTCGGATTGACCATCGGTTTGGGGTGAAAGGCGGTCTGAAATGCAACTTGGTACCCAAAGCTTCTTGCAACTTTTTCCAAAATCACGAGGTAAATCTCGGATCTCTATCCCACACGATGGAAATAGGCACCCGTGTAATCTCACAACTGAGAAACGTACAATTCGCTAATTTGTCCATTGAAAATCCGTGACGTCACGGAACAAAGTGAGCCGACTTAGTCAATCTATCTACCACGACCCAAACCGCATCCTTCTTACTTGTCGACAAAGGCGGTCCGGATACAAAGTCCATTGTGACTCGATCCCATTTCCACTCGGGTATCGTGATTGGTCAAGTAACTCAAGGCACTTGATGTTCCGCTTTCACTTGTTGACATATTAAACATCTCAAACAAAGCCGAGATGTCTCGTTTCATACCATGCCACCAAAACCGACGTTTCAAATCGTTGTACATCTTCGTACTCCCGGGTGGATTGCCATTCGCTACAATGGGCTTCATTGAATTATCGAAATGAGTTCCAAATTCTTTGGGACACACAGACGACTTTTGAACCTCAAACAATCGTCATCATCGATTTGAAACTCCGAGTCCTTGTTCGAACACACTCGGCCCGCTTTGCGACCAACTCGTCGTCGACTTTTTGAGCTTCTCGAATTTGATGTGTCAACAATGGTTTGGCTTTCAATTCAGCCACTAACACACTATCGGATCGAACTGACAAGTGCACATTCACCGCTCGTAAAGTGAATAATGATTTACGACTCAAGGCATCCGCAACCACATTCGCCTTTCCGGTGATAGTCAATGACCACTCATAATCCTTTAACGATTCGAGCCAACGTCTTTGTCGCAGATTTAAGTCTCTTTGGGTCATCAAATATTGAGACTTTTGTGATCCGAGTACACATGGCACTTCTCACCAAATAAGTAATGTCGCCAAATCTTTAAGGCGAATACGATGGCAGCTAATTCGAGATCATGGGTCGGGTAATTTTTCTCGTGTGGCTTTAATTGCCTCGACGATAGGCCACAACTCGACCTTCTTGCATCAATACGCAACCTAACCAAGGAGGAGGCGTCACTATAGATGACAAACTCTTTGCCGATTCGGGTTGCACTAGAATTGGGGCTTCAATCAAATAAGTTTTCGATTGATCGAAACTTTTCGACATTTCTCCGCCCATTCGAACTTAACATCCTTTTGGAGTAGCCGTCATCGGCGTGGCTATCGTTGAGAAACCTTTACAAATCGTCGGTAATAACTAAGCAAGCCCCAAAAAGCTCGAACCTCAAGTAATATTTCTGGAGGCTTCCAATTAAGTATGGCTGAAATTTTATTCGGTCGACTCGAATACCGATGCGAGATACCACATGACCCAAGAAGCTAACCTCTTAACCGTAACTCACACTTGCTGAACTTAGCATATAATTGCTTATCCCGTAAAATTTGCAAGACTAACCTCGGTGTTCAAAGATGTTTGGTCTCATTTCTTGAATAGACCAAGATGTCATCAATGAACACGACTACTTAATCGATCCAAATATGGTCTCAAGATCCGATTCATTAAATCCATAAATACCGTAGGGCATTAGCAAGCCCAAACGGCATCACTAAGAACTCATAGTGACCATATCTCGCTCAAGGCGTCTTGGGCACGTCCGAATCTCGGATTCGCAATTGATAATAGCCCGATCTCAAATCTATTTTCGAGAACACCGAGGTTCTTCAGTTGATCGAACAAGTCATCGATACGTGGTAACGGATATTTGTTCTTTATCGCCGCTTATTAAGTCGACGATAGTCGATGCACACCACATAGTTCCATCCTTCTTTTCACAAACAACACCTGGCGCACCCAAGGCGAAAAACTCAAGCGAGCAAAACCTCTATCCACCAATTCTTGCAACCGAGCTTTCAACTCCTTTAATTCGTTGGTGCCATACGACACGGTTATCGAAATTGAGTGGTACCGGTACCAATTTGATGCCAAATTCTATTTCCGAACAGTGGTAAACCCGCAATTCTTCAGGAAAACATCCGGTATTCACAAACCACGGGCACAAATTCGGGTTTCTTTTTCGATTCCTTGTCATCGAGCACATACGCAAGGTACGCCGCGACCCTTTTCTTACATATTTCGGGCCAACATTGCGATATTACGGTGGCAACCCTTTAAGTCCGTAGACTCAACCCGAATTATCTCGTTATTCGCGACCTCAAATCGATAGTCTTGCTTTTGCAATTTACAACCGCATCGTGCATGGTCAACCAATCCAAACCAAGAATAACGTCAATTCATCGAACGGCAAAAGCATCAAGTCCACCGGAAACAAGAACCTCGGAACACTAGGGACTTTTCTTGCACACTTTGTTGACAAGCACGTAATGACCCAAGGGTTTGACACTCGAATTACAAACTCAAGAGACTCAATAGGCAAAGTCTTATTGGATGCTAAGGTTTCACATATATAAGAATGAGTAGAACCGTGGTCAATCAAAGCAATCACATTAGTATTGAAAAGAGTGAAAGTACCGGTAATGACATCCGAGAGGCAAGATCCTCGGCGTGCTGCGATGGCATAAGTCCTAGTAGGAGCCCGAGCCTCGGATCGATGGTAGCATCTCTAGATCCTCTCGACCGCCACTAACATTGCCCACATTTCTAGGTGGCCTACCTCGGCGATGGTAGCACCGGGTTTCCACTCGACTTACATTTTGTTCAAGCAACCTCGGGCAATCCTTCATAAAGTGGTCACCGATCCACACTTATAGCAGGAGCGATCACGGAACCAACAACTACCAATGCCATTTGCCACAATGCAGCACTCCCCTCTCTCGGCGATCATTTCCACCTGGCGATCAAGTGACTCGTGTGGTCACAGGGGTCGATCGCGTCCTCGTCTAGAAAGCCCAAGCGCCTCTAGACCGGCTCACATCATCTCGAAATCTCTTCGATGCTGTTGAAGAGACTTTCCGAGGACCTCTTTCGAATTCTCCGGTTCCCACATCGCTTTTTGTTTCTCCTTTCTAAGCTCTTGACTTTACAAGCTCGCTCAACAAGTACTACGAACTCTCGTATTTCGAGAATGCCAACGAACATCCTTATATCATCATTCAGCCCATCCTCAAGCGTTTACATAATAGCTTCGGACGAAATGCATTCTCGCGCATCTGGCTAAGCCTCACAAATTTTCGTTCAGTAGTCGGTAGAATCGACATAGAACCTTGCTTAAGATCAAGAAATTCCTTCGCTTTTGGTCGATGAATCTCGATCGATATACTTTTTTTGAACTCGGTTTGAAAGAATTCCCAAGTCACTTGCTCTCTAGGTACCACAGTCGAGTACTCCACCAATAGTAGGCGGACTCACGTAGCAAGGAGATGGTACACTTTAAGCACTCATCGGTGTACAAGATAGCTCATCGAGCACCGGATAGTGTTGTCCAACCAAAATTCAGCTCTCTCGGCATCATCATCATCCGTAGCTTTAAATTCAGTGGCCCCATGTTTTCGAATCCTATCGACCGGGGCTTACTTGACCTTATTTGTTCATTCATCGGAGGTATTGTAGGTGGGGTTGCATTTGTCGGGAATGGAGGTTGTGGAACAGTAGTGTTAGTTCGAATGTATTGGTTAAACCATTCATTCATCACATTATAAAAGGCTTGCCTAGCCTCATCATTCGGATTGCTGGCCATAGGTTGAGAGTCCACGGCGCTGTCCCTTGCGCGGAGCAGCGCCACACTCTCCACATCATCAGCTATCGCTTCGGTTGGGATCGGGATCCATTGCTATAAACAAACACAAAGTCAAATTGTCAGAAGTCACCACACTATCGATTCATCATTTAATGGCATGTATAGCTAGACCCCAAACACATCACGGTAGTCCTAGAATCGACTAAACCGTGGCTCTGATACCAATAAAATTGTAACACCCCGAACCCGAGACCATCGCCGGTGTCGGACACGAGGGGTTAACATGCCAAGTCCACATATTTTGCCCACCAATTTGACATTTCCAGTCAGGCTGGAAAACTGCGTCACCATCGCCTTAAAAATCATATCTCGAGTTTCAAAACTCGGAAACTGGTTTCGTAAATTTTCCCTGAATTTAAACTCATATATCCATCCATGGATTTATTTCTAGAATTTTTGGTCAGGCCAATTGGTACAGTTTATTAGTTAAAGTCACCCATGTTACAGGGATCGACTGCTCTGACCTTCGCGCGTTACAACTTGAATATCTCTCTGTACAGGGCTTTAATACTGGTGCCGTTTGTTTCTAATGAAACTAGACTCAAAATGGAATCTGTACATATAAGTCATGACTCCTAATTCTTTCTGGATAATTTATAGTAAATTTTTAAAGTTGCGACAGGGGACCCAGAAACCGTTCTGGCCCTGTCTCACAATAGCTTTAATATCTCTTAACATGTAACTCCTATGACCGTTTCGTTTCTTCCATATGAAAATAGACTCATCAAGGTTCATTTACATAGCTTATTCACTATTTAATACCATTCCTACAAATTTTGGTGATTTTTCACATTCACGTCACTGCAGCTGGCAGCATCTGTTTTAAGGTAGGTCTTACCTAGTTTGTAGTCTCCATGAACCAACTAGTCTTGCCATACATAGGTTCACATATGATCATTTTAACCATACCAATGGCTGATCATGTGACCAACATTCCCATTTCCAATCCATAATCACATCATGACACCATATATATATATATATATAAACCGCAAATAGTCTAAGTTCAGACTTCACTTTTACGAGCCATTTTCGCATGGCCGTACACATATACATCACAACATATTTAAACCAGCAAGGGGTAGTCCTATACATGCCATTTCAAAGTTCAACCAAAAATTTATACCAAAATGGAGGCTTTGATAGTGTGGATGACTTCGACTTTAATGATCCCGAATCCGATTGCTATCGAGCACAATCTATAAAATAGAGAGCCAAAGCAACGGGTAAGCATATTTATGCTTAGTAAGTCTCAAGCAATAAAATCAGCTTTAATTAAAGCAATACATTCACATAACCAAATACATCATTTCATTAATACACATTCACATAATCATACTTACTTCACCATCCCAACTCTTATGTTCATACACAAATAACGGCTTCGTTAAGGCCAATAACTCGTTCCATCATAGGAGCGGATATGCATACGCTCTTACTCCTAGCGCGCAAAGCGCACACCACACTTACCTTGTTATTGGGAAATTTCACAAGTGCATTAGCTGAAATTTTCCAGCAAGCTTATAATTTTCAAATCACATACCTTCGAGTTTAACCGGATATAGCTACTGCTCAAACGCTTTGGGACATAGCCCGGTTATGGTAACCCGCACCAAGGCCTACGGGACTTAACCCGGATATCACGATTTGCACAAATGCCTTCGGGTCTTAGCCCGGATTTAACAACTTGCACGAATGCCTTCGAGTCTTAGCCCGGATATAATTACTAGCATAAATGTCCTCGGGACTTAGCCCGGATATCACAATTTGCTCATGCACACACATACATCAATGATCATTACACATTCATGGTTCATCCTCGTTACTAAGGCTCAAACACAAACATATTACTAGCATAATCGCCTTCGGGACTTAGCCCGGGTATCATTCAATTGCTCATACACCCATAATCAATAATCATTACACATTCCTATTTCATTTCACATAATTCGAGTAGGGTCATTTCTTGAGGACTTACCTCGGATGTTGTCGAACGGCTTTTACGGCTATTCGATCACTTTTTCCTTCCCCTTGTCCAATTGTGGCCCTCTAAGCTCTTGAGCTAATTCAAACAAATTTAATTTATTAAAACCTCATTATGCTAGCTTATGGCCGAATATGACAAGGAGTCTAAATGGTCATATGGCCACCCTTTAGCTTGAGTACACAATGGTCATGCACATTTTATACTACATCAAGCAATTCAATACAATTCATTCAAGCATCAAGGAAAAGCTAAGGCCATCAATCGGCTAGCTAAGGCCGAATATACATGTCCAATTTGAGGCCAATTATACACTTAACACCACACAAAAACAGCATGCATTTTACTAGTTAATGCTTTACATATTGTGGCTCAATACTTATAATATATCATCAAGCACTCATATGGCCGATTATACTTAGTCATACTTGCACCAAATCAACAATAAATTCCAAGATTTCCACATCATAGGTATACTAGGCCGAATGTACTTGAAATTTCACAAACATTCTTCAACATTTTCTTCTTTAAACAAACATATTCATCACTTCTTCATAATCAAAATATCATGTGCAATCATATATACACATATAGGTGCAAGGGCGAAATTCAAGGTGTCCATAGCCATCCAAAACACAAATTTTAACTAACATGCAAGAAGCATAAACCATGCTCATGAATGCTTCATGGCCGAATACATCATAATCATGCCCTTTCAACTTCGGTCATGGTTAAACAAAAGAAAACTCAATGTCTTACTCAAGATTACTACAAAGAATTTCAAGAGTAGACAATCCATCATTGCATGCATCATTAGCAAGCTTCACACTTAACATGCAATGGCTTTAACACAATAACAACTTTGGCCAAATACCATTTCCATGGCATAACAAAGATTTGAACCATGGCTAACATGCACATCAAGTTAGCAACCAAAACATGCATGAAACTCCTAACACAACCTCATACATACCTTAATCTTGATGCAAATTTAGCCAAATCTCCTTCTAGATCTCTTCTAAACCAAGCATGAAGCAAAAATCCTCCCCCTTTTTCCTTAGTATTTTCGGCCAAGAAGTGAAAATGGATGAACAAAATTTCTCCTCTCTTTTCCTCTACTCACGGCAACAAGGCATCCAAGCTCATCTTTCTTTTTTTTGTTCATTTTTTATGCTAATTTTTATTATATTACTTCATACATAACTCACTAGCCAAACATGTTGGAAACATGTTTTCCTTGCCCATCATACCCACCTTGGCGGCCACTATAGTCAAATTTGGGAAATTTGACATGCAAGGACAACATTTCCTAGTATGCATCAATAGGCCACTTCAACATTTGCCTATCTCATTTCTAAGTTTTCACACAAGTCCTTTCTAGTGAAATTCACCTTTATAACACTAAATCGAAACATCAAAATGTCATACACAAATTAACACATATCATAGGCATCAAAATAAATTTTAAATTATTTTTATGCCTCGGTTTTGTGGTCCCGAAACTACATTCCGACTAGGGTCAATTTTGGGCTGTCACACCACCTTTCAAAAATGACTGTGGAACCAAGCCAAAAGAAGCTGTGCACAACCAATAAATCTTCCCTCGCCCGCTCTTCGGCATGTATTCAAGGATCAAAAAGTTTCTGCTAGGATTGCTGGGACAGGTGTGGTACCTTTATCAAGTCGATCGAATAAATCTGAGACGACTTCATCTATGTGTCCAAATGCTTTAGGAAAGACGATAAAACCGTAGAGACTTAAGGCAAAAACATCAACCCTTTTCTTCGAATCTGGGTGCGCAAGAATAAAATCCCTCAAATTCCTCCAAGGAATACATTTACTATCCCCTTTTTGCTTGATGCGGGTTGCAACCCATTGCTCGCTCATCCCCGTGATATTCATCAATTTCTTCAAAAAGGGAGGGACATTAACAGGTCTTGAATAGGCCCTATCGGCTTGAATCTTCGGGCAATTAAGTAACGCCATGTATTCCTCCATAGTAGGTACTAAATCAACTCCTCCGAAAGTGAAGCAACTGTAAGTGGGGTTCCAAAATTGTGCGAGGGCCCAGAACAAGTACTTGTCCACCTTTACATCGAGCAAATAGGGTAGGTCACCGTAGTTACAGTAAAAGAGTTGTTTGACTTCGCCATTCCAACTATTCCATATATCCCTTAACTCTTGCAGGTCGTTCTGAGTCACACTGATGCGAGTGGAATCCCACAACTCCGATTCATATCCCTCGGTCAAACTATCTCCTTTCTCCTGTTGCATTCTCTCAGACCACTCTCGGACGGCCGCATTATCCTCCATTCTATCAAGAAATCTTTTTCCATGCTAAACTCTTCTAATTAGTAACCGAACGTAAACAACACCCTTTTATGATGAAATGTCATGAGAAAATGATCAAAATACAACAAGTTAGTATTATATACAAAGAATAGAATTCAAAGCAAATAGTAAGTAGGCTCCTAGGGTTCATTACATGTAGTTTGGTTCTAAAGTAAAGGTACCTGAACCAGCAGATTCCTCGATCCTCACCCATTATAGGTTAATACAGATCGAGTTTGATTCAGGGGAATACATTTCCCTACGGCCATACGGAGGTGAAAACCCCACGAAGACGCAGGTACGGATGTATCCCGAAAGCGATCCACTATCCTATACGGAGGTGAAGACCTCACGAAGGAGTAGTTTTTCACTTCCACTTAAGAGGGTGAAATTGACCAATAATGCGATGCGATATGCAAAGATACCTCAAAGAATTAAACCACTTAAAGCAAGCATATTATGAAGAGAGTCACGAAAATAACAGACAACATGCAATGCAGTAAATTTAAAATCGATTTTCGATTTTTGACAAAAGACAAAAAAAATAATCAATTTAAGGCTCGACTCTCGAATTCCCCAGTGGAGTCGCCAAGCTGTCGAAACCATTCTTTTGAAAATGGGGATCGACTTTGTTTGAAAGTGAAAATTAAAACGGGAGTCGCCACCAATATTTTATCAGGTGTGATCGGATCACCTTTGTTTTAATAAATCAATTTTAGTTTAGTATAACAGGGCCTTTGGTCTACGAAACTTGAGAGAATGAGTTCGGGAGTCGGTTACGTGCGAGAAAGGATTAGCACCCTCGACACGCCCAAAAAATTGGTACCGAATTGATTAGTTAGTGTCTTAATGTCGAAAATTAAAAATCGGGAAGGGACTTGAAATACGATCTTTTCTATTAATACTGATTTTAAAATTCTTGAATTAGCTTAAATCGATTTGTTTAAAGATTTCCTTATCTCGAGATATCGGAGTATCACATCCCGTAAGTTAGGACACAATACCATGAATTCCCGAGCATAAGGTCGTCTTTTAATTTAAATTTGAAATCCGTGCATTTCAAAACTCAAAAGGATATTTAGCTATTTAGAACCAACAAGAGAACCGAAACCCGTAAGTTAGGGCACAATTCTTCGATGTTCCAAAATGCTAAACATTGCCTTATTTATTGAAATTAGTAAAAACATGAATAAAAATCTTTAAAGTAATGAACAATGAATGATATAAAATAGGTGGGAGACAAAAATAAATGAGTTGGAAATACATTGAAACAAATAATAAATATGACAATAATATTAAAACAATAACAATGCATGCGATATATTAAATGTAATAATAGTATCCAATGTGAAATAAAACAACGAATATATACATAATAAAGATATTAAGAGTATGTACGTAAAATATATATATTTATAAATAGTAATAGTGTTATAAATATACTATATATAGTGTTTGAAGTATATACATAAAATAGTGAAAATATAACTAGTAATGTTAAGATATATATAATATATACATATGTATAAAATAGATATAAAAAAATATGTACATAATATAGTGTAAAAAATACATACATAAAATAATTAAAATATATACATAAGATAACATGTAGAAAAATATATATATATATAAATAATATAGTATTAAAGATATATACATAAAATAGTATAATATATACGTAATATAGAATTTAGAATATACCTAATGTATTAAAAGAATATATATATAATATAATATTAAGAAATATAATAATAACAAAAAAAGAGAGAGGAGAAAGTGGGTGATTTTTACCACAAGGCCGATCACCGTCAGGTCACCGGACCGCCGCTACTCATCGTCGATGCCACGTGACACGGCAAAATGGGACCTCAAAAAACTTTTCGGTAAAAATGGAAAGCTTCCTCCTTTTATTTTTAATTTCAGATAAAAGAAACAAAATAAAACTGAAAGGAAAACAATAAGCAAACAAAGAACTTAAAACGAGAATAGACCAAGAAACCTCTTTTGCTTTGATATTTGATTAATCTCAAAAAAAAAAAAAAAACTAGCCTCTCCAAAAACTAGCTTTTACAATAACTCTTCTCCTTGATTACTCTAAAAAAACCTCTCAAAAATCCTTTACAACAACTTTCTCCCCCAAAACTTCTTCCTCCCCTAAATACAAAATATGAGAAGGCTT
Source organism: Gossypium arboreum (assembly GCF_025698485.1). NCBI lineage: Eukaryota > Viridiplantae > Streptophyta > Magnoliopsida > Malvales > Malvaceae > Gossypium > Gossypium arboreum. Next base: position 122,560,766 of record NC_069075.1, read on the forward strand.
ATATAGCCATTTACAAAATATTTTTTATTGTTTATGTCTTCATTTGTAAGTACAAGTGGTGGTGGAGCAAGTGTGGCTAATGGAGTAGGTGGTGGAGCAAGTGTGGCTAGTGGAGTAGGTGGTGGAGCAAGTGTGGCTAGTGGAGTTGGTGGTGGCAAAGGCTAGGATTTAGTTGAGAAAAGTTTAGGTTGTGGGCTAGAGTTTTTTTATTTTAATTTGGGCTTAGGGTTTGGGCCATTGGGGTTTTAATGTAAATTGGGCTTTGGGTAGTTAAGATTTTGGATTTTGGGTTTAATTTTGGTGGGTTAGGTAAGGTTAAATTAGGTTTTGATATAAATGGGTTAAAATTGGCCTACAACAGTGCTGGTGTTATATCCGGGCTAAGTCCTGAAGGCTTTGTGCTGGTATTACATCTGGGCTTAAAGTCCCGCATGCTTTGTGGTGGTGATTGGATTTGGGTTTTAAACCTATCAGACTTAATGTCGATGATTGGAGTAATATTTTGATTTCGAATGTTCGTAGTAAACTACCATTGAATATGTTCAATACATTAAGTTGGTCAGGTATGTATTATATACTTTTATATGTTAGATTGATCGGAATTGAATCATGAATGCGAAATGAGAAGTATATGTGACAATCTCATATGTGTATGTGTGTATTCAATTATGGTGAATGGTTATATGAGATTGATTTGGTGATATACATGTTAAATAATATGAATGCAAAGAATGGGTAATAAATCTGCTTGAGACAGCAGCAGTAACGTGATTTCGAAAAATCACCATAAATTGTGGGAGTTGAGTTAGTGGCTGAATAAATTATGTTATAAAATCATAATGAGTCGAGTTTCAAATGAAATAAATGATAACATATTTCGAATTCTATATAATGAGAAAATTGATTCGTAGTGAAGAGTGGTCAGAATAGTCAAACAGTGAAACAGGGGAAACTTCAACAAAAATATGGTATTGATTGGTCAAACAAAAAATTCTGAAAATTTTATAGATGGAAGATATATGAGTCTATTTTCATGGAAAGTTTACAGCACTTGATTTGGAGTTTCTTATCTCCAGTTATAAATAATTTAGTGACTGTTGCTCAGGAAGACAGCTTGTAGTGAATTTGTGATTTTGTTGCAAACATGGTTAAAACTTGTTAATGAGATGCTTTTCGAGTTCTTACGATCTTATTTGTGATTTAAATATTTGGTTTTAATTGAGTTTAGATTCAAGTGAGGTGAATTTGCTAAATATGCATTACGTTCATGGATACTTGGCCAAAGTGGCAATTATCTAGGAATGATTTCTTGAAAATTTGAAATAATCGATCTTTAAGTAAATTAATTGTTTGCATTGCTTAAAACTTACTAAGCATTGAAGCTTGCTCCGTGTTCTCTTTTCCATTTCTTATAGGTTTATACTTTAGTTTGAGTTGGAGGGGCCGGAGATATCATCACACTATCGAGTCATTATGTGAGTTGAGAAGATTGTATATCATCATGGTTTAAGGCATGTATAGGATAGACTATAGGTAGAATGATATTTCGACTTTGTATACATTATAGCCATGGAAAGATGGCTTGCTCATTTTGTTTAGAGAAGCCTTATAATTGAACTAATGTGGTGAAATGCTTTAGTTATAACTTGACAGTAGTTAATTTGTTATTAGATATTCGGTTATGTTTTGATAGTGAGTCATTTTGGAAATTTATAAGAGCTCTTATGGAAAATCAATGAGACATGTTTGCATTGTTGATTATTTATGTCTGGTAAGTATCTTTGACCTTATAGAAGTTTTGTTCAGTCAAGTAACACTTGTTAACCTTATTCCAGCAACGGATACGGGTTTAGAGTGATACATTTAGTGGTATCAGAGCTATGGTTTAGTCAGTTCTCGGACTAACATAGCAAGTGTAATAGTCTAGCTATACATGCCGTAAGTAAAGTGTTATAGTGTGAGGTCTCCCGGCTCTTATAAATTGTTTTGCTCAGGTAATGATGTGTTCCAACCGAGTTATTATCAATTGATCTGAAATTAATATTGAACTGATTGTAATATATATGTGATATGATGGAATTAAAAAGGTATGAAAAGAATTTTATGATATGTGTGCATCAGTATAAAAAGATGTATGAGATCGTATAAAGTAAATGGAAATGAAAGTTTGAATCATGATAAATTCACTTATGTTTTGTTAATACTCATATGAAATAAAGTTGCATGTGAAACTGAGATATGTGAAAATGTGTTTGTAACAAGATGAAAAGTTGAAATGTTTGAATGAAGTGTTTGAATCAAGGTGTGTAATACTATGATGATGAGTGATGAATTTATCTGTGTATTCGAATATGAAACTCCCTTTCGAGGCTTAACGACCTCACCCCCCTTACCAGTGATATGATTATAAGGTTTCAATGGAACGAAATAGAACGAGTCTGTAAAGAAAGATTAAAGAGTTAAATAGTGAGATAATGATAAAGTAAGCAAAGTTCAGAACGATTTGGCAATGAATTAAGACTGGAAGGACTTGTACAATGTCCCGAAGGTTCTTCAGATTGAATATTGTCATTAGTAAAGAAAGTTGGTCTGGTAATTTAATTCAATCAGATATGATGTCTAAGTATGTATCTGTTGGGAATTCTTCCTGAGTGGGTTTCATTAGTGAATGAAATAGAGTGGAATTCGAAATGACGAATGAATAGTAAGAGCGTCTGAATTGGATAATTACAGTCAAGTGAATTTCGATGATTTCTTTTTGATCTGTATATTTGTTATTCTCAGAGACACATGTGTGATTGTTCCTTTTTCTGATGAAAATACTATAAAGTGAGAATGTTATCTGACTCTGATGTTTAATAAAAGTATTGCCATTTTGATTGGTTTATAATCAGCATCATCGTGTTCCTCTGTTTGAGAATTCATTGTAGTATGATCGGAATGAATTCGGGGATAAATTCATATGAGGTTATTCTTCTATTTCTATTGATTGGCATTCCATCTTATAAAAATGTTGAAGAATGTGTTATTTCAGTTATAGAGGAAATTTTAAGGTTATTAATTATAGTATTCTTCTGGTATTCTCTAAGGAGTTATTTTGATCTTTATTTCTATGTTCTGGGAGATTCTATTCTAGGATTTCAGATACGACATTGTATTTTGGATTTCTGTATTCTGGTTTTCTTTTCATTTTTCTTATATGAATAATCAGATATGGCTCAGTTCTAAAGTGTATATATATATATTTTTTTTATCTGAAACAATTATGTTTATAATGATTATATATTTGGATTTCTCTGATTCTTATGAAAGGAATGGCCATAAATAAGAGTTTGAATGATAGAGAATTTAGCTCAGACCTATGGATTGGTTTTCACTTATATATCAGTGAGTTAAAGATTGAGTGTTATGTTCTTTCGAGTTATGCAGTGATAATGAATTTTGATTAGTTATCTGAAGAGATCTAATAGAATGTATATTTGAAGAGTTACGACATGCACAAAGAAAAGTAGTCTTGAAAAGTTATTATTTGTTAGACAAGACTGATTCAGTTGTGTGGTTTAACTCAGATTATAAGTATGATTGAATTTGTTAAAGATTCAGAGACAAATGTTAAAGTTATTATAAAAAGAACTATTTGGCTGATAATTAGAGATGATTGTGGTTGTGTCAGTGTTGCATATTTGACAGTTTCGAGAATTCGAGGGAAAAATTTGAATGTTTCTTGAACCAAGGAATAAAAGTATTGAACGTTAAGCAAGGTCTATTCTTCTAGTGAAATTGAGAAGTATAAAAGTATATTGAGATGTGATAGTTCAAAATTAGTTCAGAGTAACAGTTATTCGATTATGGATGTCTGGACATATGAAATTTCTGTTAATGTTATTATTATTCTTATATGGAATAAGTATTCAGATGGGTTAAAGGATTTTTATATGAGCTCCGACTGTGAAATGTTTGTTTATCTGAGTTAAAATAAATAATATAGATATATGGATCAGGTGTATAACTGACTGTGTATTGTAGCGTATTTCAGAACTATATTCAGATGACAAGTTGCTATCTGTCAAAGTTGAAATTTTGTTTATATGGAATAAAAGCAACAAGTGATGTTATAGAAGTGGTTATGAGACAGAATTGATATCCAAACCGAATCAAAAAAAATTTATTTGTCTTCTAAAAAAGAAATGTCATTGGGTCATGATCAATCTTTTAACAAGGAAGAATCTGTGTCTTCAGTTTAGTATGTACAAAATTCAGATGGACAAAGTTGTTAAGATATTCATAATATAGTCTGCCAATGTGATCTGTCAGTGTGAATTAAAGTTTAAAGATTGTTGGTAAAAAGAGATACATGTGATGAATGGAAATTTGTGATTCCAAGAATTTTTGAAAACGTTTTCAGAATGGAAACTATTTTTGTTGATAAGATTTTCAGGGACGAAAATCCCTAAGGGGGGGAGAGTTGTAATAGCCGTAATTTGACCCTAGTCGAAAAGTGGTTTCGGGACCACAAAATCGAGTCGTAAAAATAATTAACCGTCATATTCGATGCTTATTATATGTGAACGTGCATGTGTGAAAGTTTCATACTGTAATTTTGTTAATTGTATGTGAAATTATTAAATAGGACTTATGTGAGAAAATTTTGAAATGTGATAGATAAATTTATAAGTGGTTTATTAATGCATGTTTTCAAGAGTTTGGACTTGCATGTCAAATGTCCCTTTTGTTTATAGTGGCGGCCATGTTGATGTTTATGACAATATATATGTATTATTTATTAGTTTTAAGGCAACTAAATGGCTTTATAATTTTATAATATTAATGAATAAAGAAATAAGTAAAATTTGGGTGAAGAAAACAAAGCTTTATCTTTGTCTTCTTGGCGAATTGAAAGAAGGAAATGGGGCAAAAACATTTGGTCACTTGAAGCTTGAAGAAGGTTAGTAAATTATGTTAGTTTTGAAATTTTAAGCTTAGTTTAAGTTAATTAACTAGTTTCATATTTAGCCCATTTGAAAACTTTGAAATTTGGATGTTGGTTTGAGCTTTGGTTGTGGTTGTCAAGGAGGAGATGAGATTTTGTTTGTTTTGAACAATCGTTTGGTATATAAATGTTAAATGGGAGCAAATGCCATTTGGGTGATTGAAATAAATAATTAGAGGTTTAATTATCAAAAGGTTCGGCTATGTATATGATTTTTAAGGTATAATTTTGAACAATATAAGTAATGTTATGCATAGGTTTCGGCTTGATATTATCTTTATAAGTATAATTAATTCATTTTGATAATAAAGTATGAGGTGATAGGTAAAATTATTATGGTGGCTTAGGTTTAATGACATTCGGCTATGGATTATAAGTGTTAGCTAATTCGGCATAAGAGTATAAGTGTTCATTTCTTTGTATTTGAAGTCTTGAAAAATAGGTAGTGGTTAATGAAAGTGATGAAGGCTAAATCTTTAAGTTTGGTTAAATTAGGCATTCGGCATTTCTTATGACATTAGATATAAGTGTATGAAAGGTTAAGTTTAAGTAGTTGGTGTGTTAAAATGCTGATGATTTGGGTGCTACCTATGGTTGATTTAGATACGGTCTTTGCATGAGTAAAAAATATACTTATGGAGATGGTTATTATATTTTACTAAAGTATCACTATATACATTTATATTAAGGAATATTCAGCTATGTTATATATATATATATTGAAATGATTATAATGGATAATATGTAAGAGTAGTTTCGGTTTGTCAAATATGCGGTATGTGTATGGAAAATTGTATAACTATGATGCATTGAAGTTACCCTATATGATCGAGTAGATAATTAGATTACTAGTAGTATATATATATGTAATTTTTTTATTCATGGTAACTTGGCATGTGGATTGGGTATATGTTAGTCAATATATGCATTGGAGGTGATGTGTTAAAATAATTAGGTACACGTTTGGTTTCATTATTGAGTATAAGGGTTAAGTGCTTTAAATTGCCTTTGATGTTCGAAATGATTAAACAAATTTATTGGTTTAAATTAAGCTCAAGAGCAAAGAGGAGCTAGATCCGATAAGGGAAAGGAGAAAGCAGTCGAATAGCCTATTCACAACTATTCAAAATTTTCCGAGGTAAGTCTTTGAGTAATGGAACTTAGCTTATGATTTGATAAAATCATGATATATAAGCATAATATATAAATTATGACCTAATGTATCTACTTGAATTAAGTAGTGAGATAAGTAATTTATACATATGACTTGTATCCGAATGGTTATAGAAATCATGTTGGATAGTGAAACGAAATCGGGTTCTTTGCATGTGACTATTGAGCCGAAAGTGAAATTATTGATAAGCATGTTGTGCTTGAGTTCTAGTAAGGTAAATGAAATGCTAATGTATTATGATATATATATATATATATATATATATATATATATATGTGAACGATAATTGAGGATTTTAACTGGGCTAAGACCCGCAGGCCTTGTGTGAGATATATATCCGGGCTAAGTCCCAAAGGCATTCGTGCTGGTGTTATATCCGGGCTAAGTCCCGAAGGCATTCGTGCTAGTGTTATATCCGGGCTAAGTCCCGAAGGCATTCGTGCTGGTTTTATACCCGGGCTAAGTCCCGAAGGCATTCGTGCTAGTGTTATATTCGGGCTAAGTCCTGAAGGCTTTGTGCTGGTATTACATCCGGGCTTAAAGTCCCGCATGCTTTGTGGTGGTGATTGGATTTGGGTTTTAAACCTAGCAGACTTGATGCCGATGATTGGAGTAAGATTTTGATTTCGAATGTTCGTAGTAAACTACCATTGAATATGTTCAATACATTAAGTTGGTCAGGTATGTATTATATACTTTTATATGTTAGATTGATCGAAATTGAATCATGAATATGAAATGAGAAGTATATGTGACAATCTCATATGTGTATGTGTGTATTCGGTTATGGTGAAAGGTTATATGAGATTGATTTGGTGATATACATGTTAAATAATATGAATGCAAAGAATGGGTAATAAATCTGCTTGAGATAGTAGCAGTAACGTGACTTCGAAAAATCACCATAAATTGTGGGAGTTGAGTTAGAGGCTAAATAAATTATGTTATGAAATCTTAATGAGTCTAGTTTCAAATGAAATAAACGATAACATATTTCTAATTTTGTATAATGAGAAAATTGATTCGTAGTGAAGAGTGGTCAGAATAGTCAAACAGTGAAATAGGGGAAAATTCAATAAAAATATGGTATTGATTGGTCAAACAAAAAATTCTTAAAATTTTATAGATGAAAGATATATGAGTCTATTTTCATGGAAAATTTACAGCACTTGATTTGGAGTTTCTTATCTCCAGTTATAAATAATTTAGTGACTGTTGCTCAGGAAGACAGCTTGTAGTGAATTTGTGATTTTGTTGCAAACATGGTTAAAACTTGTTAATGAGATGCTTTTTGAGTTCTTACGATCTTATTTCTAATTTAAATATTTGGTTTTAATTGAGTTCAGATTCAAGTGAGGTGAATTTGCTAAATATGCATTACGTTCATGGATACTTGGCCAAAGTGGCAATTATCTAGGAATGATTTCTTGAAAATTTGAAATAATCGATCTATAAGTAAATTAATTGTTTGCATTGCTTAAAACTTACTAAGCATTGAAGCTTACTCCGTGTTCTCTTTTCCATTTCTTATAGGTTTATACTTTAGCTCGAGTTGGAAGGGCCGGAGATATCATCACACTATCGAGTCATTATGTGAGTTTAGAAGATTGTATATCATCATGGTTTAAGGCATGTATAGGATAGACTATAGGTAGAATGATATTTCGACTTTGTATACATTATAGCCATGCGAAGATGGCTTGCTCATTTTGTTTAGAGAAGCCTTATAATTGAACTAATGTGGTGAAATGCTTTAGTTATAACTTGATAGTAGTTAATTTGTTATTAGATATTCGGTTATGTTTTGATAGTGAGTCATTTTGGAAATTTATAAGAGCTCTTATGGAAAATCAATGAGACATGTTTGCATTGTTGATTATTTATGTCTGGTAAGTATCTTTGACCTTATAGAAGTTTTGTTTAGTCAAGTAATACCTGTTAACCTTATTCCGGCAACGGATACGGGTTTGGAGTGTTACAAGCTGATCATTCAACACATCCCTCATGCACACCTCAATTCATTCACATCTTTTCTCTCCTCTTTCACTTTTTCTCTCATTTTCCCATTCAAAGTTCCTTGCTCTTTTGCCAATTTCTCCCCTTGAGAAAGGGTTCTTCTTCAGCCATTTTGGAGCATCAATTGAGTGTTCATAGCAGCCTTGATCAGCGAGGACAACAAAGAAGGAAGAACGGAGCAACTTAGTCAAGCTACAGAAAAACACCGGATTTGATTCTTGTTACCTATCTCTTTAATTTTTTTTATAATGAACATATCTATGAATATTTATGTTGTTGGAATGGTTAATTTAATCAGCTTAGCTTGAATTTAATTCGTGTTGTGTTGATTGCATTTCGTCCTCTTAAATTATTAAAGCTGTGTTTATGTTGTTGTAGGCTTCGGTAAGACGCTTGATTAAGTGAAATCATGACTAAGTTATTCTTGCATTACAATTTTTAGGTAACTAATGAATTAATTATTTAAATAGATTGAAATTGTAATTAATGGACACTGTACTTAATCAATGCATGTTTATTCTTCTAAGGTAGCTGAAGGTTAATTAGCATTGTATCTGGTGATACATTTGCCTTGCATAACTTGAAAGATTATTGTAATTAAACTATTTCAAGGTAAGGATACCTTGTTACCTCACATAGTCTTTTATGTGCTTATTAGATTTAATTAATCATTTGAAATTGACATAGGAATATGCAAGAGATTAGTTCAATTTAATGAGTATGTATGTGCAATAACATGTTTGCTTATTAGAATCTGTTTAATCAATTGAATTAACGTAAGGATATGTTAAAAGATGAATGGATTTGTGTAGGTAAGTATGTTCATAAGTTAGCAAATTACCGAGTTGACGTGAATTTATTTGTAACAACATAAATATGAGTTTAATAATTCTAAGTTAAAGAAATGTAATTAATCCAACACAATTATGTCATCTTGTTTATATCATATTTTGAAATCGTGCATGAGAACTTTTATTTTTATTTAGTTTAAAATCTTATTTTTTTTAAACACCCTTTTCAAAACAAAATATTTTTTTTCACCAAAGTGTTTTAAATTGCATTCATAAATAATTCTTTTCACAGTCCTTGTGGGTACGATAACTCGACATTTACTTGTCACTTTATTACTTGTTGCGGTTGTGTAAACTTGCACATTTTCATCGTTCCAATCATATCGGGTTAACCAATCCATTCCCAAGGTCACATCAAACTCATCAAAGGGTAATAATATCTAGTCAGCCGAAAAAAATAACCTTTTACTACCAATGGAAATTCTTACAAACTTTGTCTACCAAAGCACTCTGGCCCAGGGGGTTTGAAACTTTAACCACAATTTCAGTGAATTCAACAGGTAAATTTTTAACAGACACTAGGTTTGTGAATATATATGAGTGTGTGGAACCAAGGTCAATCAATGCAATTATATCAATGTCAAGTAAAGAAAATGTACCAGTAATGACGTCTGGCGTAGAGGCATCTTCTCTAACACAAATAGCATATGTTCTTGCAAGTGCTCATGCTTCAAATCTAGCTGTCGTATCCTTGGTAGTACCTCAACTACCTCTAACATTACCAGGATGATGGGGTGGTATTCCTCTCGTAACAAGATTACTCAGCTTTGGAGCTGGTTCTATCTCTTTTTCAATTCTTTCAAGGCAATCCTTGAGAAAATGGTCAAGTGAACCACATCCGAAACAAGCTCCACTTCTAGTCCGACATTCCCCATGATGAAACTTGTTACAATGTTTACATTTTGGTTTGGATTACCGACACTACCCACACTGGTCACAGATGGAGTTGAAGACCTCGGGTTAGATCGTTGAGAGCTCCGCTCTCTTCCAGAGTATCCCATAGAAGTGGTCACACGATCATAATACTTCTTTAATTTCTTAGAAGTAAATTATTGTGACTCACTCATAGCTCTCTTCCCTGAAACCCAGCCTCTCTTTCGGCTTGTTTCTTTTCTTTACTCAGTTCTTCAGCTTTGTGTGCTCGGTCAGCTAATGCCGTAAATTCTCTTATCTTGAGAATCCCAATCAACAACTTGATGTCTTCATTCAGGTCTTCTTCAAAACGTTTACACATTTCAGCCTCAGTTAAAACCCATTCCCTGGCATACTTACTCAATCGAACAAACTCCCGTTCATATTCAGATACAGTTATGCTTCCCTACTTGAGTTCTAGAAATTCTTTCTTTTTTTGATCCATAAACCTTTGGCGAACATATTTCTTTCTAAATTCAGTCTGAAAGAATTCCTATATAATATTCACTCTCAGTACAACTGATGTTATGGTATTCACCAATGATAAGTCGTATCTTTCAATAAAGACACTGCATATTTCAGGCACTCAATAGGTGTGTAGGACAGTTCATTGAAAACCCAAATAGTGTTTTCAAGCCAGAACTCAGCTCTTTGCAGATCATCATCTGCAATAGCCCTAAATTCTTCCGCCCCATGTTTGCTGATTTCATCTATCGGAGGCTTACCAATTCTAATAGATTCAGCACCCTATGGTACCTAGGGAACCAGTTGAGGAGCAAGTGGGGGAGGTCGATGTTTGTTCTCAAGTACTGGAAAATCATTCTTTCATCATTTGAAAGAAGGCTTATTTTGCCTCCTCACTTTGACCCTCAGATACGGGCCTTTCACTACCAGAGACAAGGGTGACTCTTTGAACTGAAGCTGAAGCATTACTTTTAGCTTCCTCGGATTCAGCTGTAGCTCAGTTGAATGACATTGCTATATGAAAAAAAACATTTAAAAATGATCAAGAGTCATCACACTATCACAATTTATATAATGGAATGTATAGCTAAACTCGTGTTTGCTACATCAAATTCCAGAATTTACTAAACCATAGCTTTGATACCACTAAATGTAACACCCCTAACCCGTACCCGTCGTCGGAACATGTACCAGCCTAATTTTGGGGCTAGTTAGAACAGTGGTTTCGAGACCACAAATTCGACATAGAAAAATTTATTTTTATTATATTTTTATGGTCTATAGTTTCACGAAATGATCTCATGAAAATTTCATTCAAAAATTTTGACGTTTGGGCACTCAATTTAGTAAAAAGGACTAAATTGTAAAAAGTACAAAAGTTGAGTTCTAAATGTTAAAGGTATCCAACTGCTATGAGATTTTAAATTAGAGGTCCTTATATGATAACTAGACAATCTATTAAGTTACTGGACAAAAATGGACATGGTGAGATAAAATTTTAAAGTTTGGCAAAAAGGGCATTTTGGTCATTTGGTAAATAAAAGAATAAAAAGGGAAAATAAAGTCAAAATTTGTCCATCTTCTCCAACCCTTGGCCGAAATTTTGGAGACACCATAGCTAGGGTTTTCTTCAACTTTCAAGCTTGATTGTAAGTACATTCTAGCCCTATTTTTAATGCTCTTTAAGTTTTTAAAGTCGTATTCACCTGATCTTTCCATTTCTACCATTGTTTTGAATTAGGGTTCATGTTTAAAAATTTACCCATGTGTGACATGCATGTGTTTTGATGTTTAATGGTAGAAAATGAAAGTTTGATGTGTAATAAATAACTTTTACTAAGTGATTTTTCATGAAAATACCTAAAAATGACCTATTTGTAAAAAAATGTAAAATGAGTAGTAAAAATTTGATTTGATAATGTGGGTTTATATGAGCATGTATATGGTTCGGCTAAGCTGGGGAACAAAGAAATTGAATACATTTCATTTTACGAGCCTATGGACTAATTTGTAAAAGTGTAAAACTTTAGGGGCAAAAAGGTAATTTTGCCATATTGAATTTAAATATGTTAAATTTGCTATTATAGATCAAAAAAAATGAAGTTCGGATCTTGATCGGGGAAAAAATAAGGTGTTTGGCAATTAGATCATTTTCTACTATTTTTGTACCGAGGTAAGTTTGTATGTAAATAATGCATTATTATTTATGCTTTAATTGTGTTATTATTGTATGAATTGTGATTTATTCTTTGAAGGAATTCGACAAAGTTCAACAAGCGAGAAAATCCCGGTTGAACCTTAGGAATAGTTAGGATACAAATGTCATGACATTAGGGTTAGTTGAGATTATATGTAAGACCGTATTTGGGATATGGTATCGATATGAGACTTCGTGTAAGACCATAGCTGGGCTATTGGCATCGATATAAGATCCCATGTAAGACCATATCTAGGATATGGCATTGGTATGGCACTATGTGTGTGAGATTTCCCGAGTATCCTTTAGTATTCCAAGTGGTTCAACGTGAAACTTAACAGCAATATTTAAGTTGTGAAAGACTACGGTATGTTGTGAAAGATTATGGTAAGTTGCAAGTAGGTACAGGTATGTACATAAAACCCATGCTTAATGAGCTAGATATGTGATGAACCCTCGGTGTGGTATGATTGAGTAAGTTATGATGTTAACGTTTTAATAACATCTATGTTAAGTTTGATTATGAAATTTTACAATGATATTTATGTTAATTTACTTCATGTTAAATTTATGCTAAAGTGTGTATGATGCCTATTATTTGCATAGGAACTTACTAAGCTTTAAAGCTTACTTCCTTTCTTTTCCCTTGTCTTATAGTGTCACCAAGCTAGTTCGACGATCGAAGACGGTCGGAGATCCATTCACACTATCAAATTTTCATTTCGGGTACTTATGATTACATTATTTATGAGTTATGGCATGTATATAGGGACTTGGTCATTTTGTTATGTGTCATATTCAATTTGGCCAAATGTGTTGGCTTATAATGGTTGTTGATTCATTTTGTAAATAGCCATTAAAATTGGCTAATATTGGTTAAGTATATATATGAATATGAATATGTCTTTCATGAATGTGGATTTTGCATGGTTTAAGATGATAAGTATGAGATGTTGTATGAAATAAGAAATAGCATGTAATTGATGTGTGGATGACTTGGTTGTGGCTGAATTGGTTGTATGTATATACTTGGATTTGTGTTGCTTGTTGTTGTGTAAGCTGGTGCAAGTAAGGGTGGCAAAATGGCTTGGTAAATAGCCTTATTTTTGTCCACACAGGTAGATACACGGCCGTGTCTCTCGACCGTGTGTGACACGGCAAGCCCCATGGGTGTGTAATCCGGCCGTGTCTCCTTTGCGTCTTGAATTTTAGTTTTAAATCTGCCACACGAGCAGAGACACGGCTGTGTGTCTCAGCCGTGTGACTGGCACGGCCTAGGGACATGGGCGTGTCCCAGACCGTGTGAAGCCTGACCTATTTTATGAAAAATTATGAAATTAAATCGCCCACATGACCTAAGCACACAGGCATGTGACTTGGCCGTGTGACTTCAATTTGTTGATGACATCATAAACAGAGAGTTACACGGGTCAGGGGCACAGGCATGTGTGATCACACAGCCTACCTACACGAGGGTGTCCCAAGCCACACAAGCATGTGACCCTTGTTTTGGTGAAAAATTTCCTAAGTGCGAGGAAAATTTCTAAAGTTTTCGGATTAGTCCCGAACCACTCCTAATGCATGATTTGGGCCTCGTAGGCTCGTTTAAGGGACGATATGAATATTTTTGAAAAGTTTTAAATTTGAGTGGAAATTCGTGGCTCGATTTTGAATGCTTGCTTGAGTTTAAGTCTGGTAATGCCTCGTACCCTGTTCCGGCATCGGATATGGGTAAGGGGTGTTACAGAGCAAGGTCTCGAGGCATTACCAGAACATCCAAAACATTTTTCAAATAATTCATGCAAATCACTATTCATTAATCGAGATTATTCATAACGTCCCTTAATTGGACCCTCGAGGTCCAATACGAGCATTAGAATCGAGTCGGGACTTAATCGGGACCTCTAAGAATTTTTCGTGAAATTACAAAATTTTTCCAAGGTACAAGGCTCACACGCCAGTGTGGTCCAAGGGACAGACCCCTGTGACCCTGGGACACGTCCGTGTTAGAGGCCATGTTCGACCCGCGTAACTCTCTGACTTGCACACATAGCCATGCCACACGTTCGTGTGCTAGGCCATGTGGTTAATTAATTTAATTTGAATTAGGTGCAAGTTTCACAAGCCCGTGTTCCAGGCTGTATGGCACACACGACTGAGACACAATCCTATTTCTCTGCTCGTGTACCTAATTCTGAGCATTCCTTTCTCAAAATTAAGGTGTAGAGGACACACGGCCTAACCACATGCCTGTGTTACTAGGCTGTGTGTCACACACGGTCTAGACACACACTCGTGTGTCTGCCCATGTGAACGAAATGAAGCCATTTCATAGCTTTATTTCTCAGCCAAAATCACCCAAATACCTGCACAATAAACACTTAACCAATTCCAACCAATTCAAGTATTCCAATTGAACAAATTCGTCATTCATCAAAGCATACCATTTTATGAATTCATGGTTACTAACTCACCTTAACTTAATTTAGACATTCACAACATTGGGTCTCATGAACTTAGCATAACACATGTGGATATATATATATCATAATAGTTTACTAAATCATATCCCAAAATGAGCCATCACTAGCCATTCCAATGGCTAGGTTATAAAATGACACTTCAAGCCACTATTGGCCAAGTTTCCCTATACATGCCATTACACCAAAATGATTTCACTAAATATACCCAATATGCTAGGTTGATAGTGTGACGATGCTCCAACGATCTTCCAACCTTCACGAGCTTCCGAGCACTATAAAACAAGGGAAAAATAAAAGGAATAAGCATTACATGCTTAGTAAGTTCGTATAACAGAAACTGAACTTACCAATCTTGTTTAATAAATCTAAGCATACATAACATGTTTTCCATCCATTTGGCTAAATTTTCCTAAACACATACAATTATTCGAAAATGTTAGTCACCAAAATCTTCATATAAATCAAGTAACATAGATGAGCTCATCAAGCAATGTTCTTTCAAGTCATTATTATTTTATCTCAAGATGTTCATGCCAAGTCGAGTTATATGTCTATTAAATTATTGAAATCCCGATGAAGGCTCAAGTAGTACACTCGAGGTGTACGGATCTTTAATCCGTCAATTCTTATCGAGGGTACCCCCTAGGGTACTTAACCAAGGACCACACTCACGAGCCACATGTCGTACAACAGGATTACCTGTAACACCCCAAACCTGACCTGGAAGTTTGGCCCGAATCTGGCATGTCACATTGAAGTGTTTTTCGAAAACCATGTTTCCATTAAAAACCCTTCTTAATAATTAAAAACTTATACCCTTTTTAAACCTTGTTAGAAACCTCAGCTGAATAACATTTTTAACAACTTTGTAAAAATCTTGGCAGTTGCGGAAGCTTGATTTAAAAACAATTGTGGATACGTGATGTTTTGAACAACAATAGTTGCTTTGGAAAACCGTGTTCTAAAACTAGAAATTATAAGAACAATAAGTAAAATTTCAAATTTGAAATCCAGAAAATTAAAACGGCTTTACTACACCACATAAAACATTTAAAAGTAATAATCAAAACTATAAAATAAACAGTGTGTGTGGCTTCCTCCGAGCCCCTCGCAGCTCCGATCCGTCAAAGGCTAGAAATTACCTGAAAGGTTAATAAACGGGGTGAGTTTACGAAAACTCAGTGTGAAATCCCCTACTATAAAAGGAACAGTCAGTCATATAAAAGAATTAAAAGTTGGCCCCAGCCCTACTTACAATTTCAGTATCAATTAGGCCTTAGCCCATTATAACGACAGTACCAGATGGGCCTTAGCCCATTATAGAATAAGAAACATTATCAGAACTAGAATCAAAATGAGAATCAGAATCAGAATCAGGTGACAGAATCAAAATCAGAATCAGAATTAGAATTAGGTAATGTAATCGAATCGTAATCGAACCGTAATCGAATTAGGTAATGAGAATCGAATCGGTGTCGTAATGTAATCGAATCGAATGTGAATGCAAACCCAACCCAATCCATCCGTATACACCCCTGTACCAACCTTACACCATGTGGGGAGACAACTCGACCCACCCATCCGCTACACACCACAGAATTTGCAGCGAGGCTGCCAGATATTGTGACGAAGTCACCAGATGCAGATATTATGGCTAGGCCACCTGAACAGATATATTTATGGCGAAGCCACTAGATTGCAGTGAGGCTGCCAGATATTGTGACGAAGTCACCAGAACAGATATATGTGGCGAGGCCACCAGATTGCAGCGAGGTTGCCAGAACGCTTCGTCTATCAATATAACCCATATCCAATGCAATAGATATACATGTCATCGCATACAACATACAGAATCAGAATATCATGTCCATATTTGAATCAAACAATCACAGTCAAGTCATTCATATCACCAACATATATTCACAATCAAACCACAACCACACGGTTAAGTCGGTCACTTGCCCACAAGGGCAAAACAGTCATTTAACACCCTAGGGGTAAAATGGTAATTTTACCCCACAAGGGTATCTCGGTAATTCTACCCTACAGGGGTATTTCGGTATTTCTACCCTACAAAGGTATTTCAGTAATTCTACCCTTCAGGGGTATTTCAGTAATTCTACCCTACAGGGGTATTTCGATATTTCTACCCTACAAGGGTATTTCGGTATTTCTACCCTACAAGGGTATTTGGTAATTTTGTAAATTGAGGGTAAAGCGGTATACGTAAATCGTGGGTACTTTGGTAATTATACAAGTCGAGGTATTTCAATAATTTTACTGGTCGAGGGTATTTCAATAATTTCACAAATCAGGGGTATTTTGGTAATTTTACAAACTAGGGGTATTTTGATAATTTTACAAACCAGGGGTATTTTGGTAATTTTACAAACTAGGGGTATTTTGGTAATTTATAAACAAAGGGTATTTTAGTAATTTTACAAACCAGGGGTATTTTGGTAATTTTGTAAACTAAGGGTATTTTGGTAATTTTACAAACCAGGGGTATTTTGGTGATTTTATAAACCAAGGGTATTCTAGTAATTTTACAAACCAGGGGTATTTTGGTAATTTTGTAAACCAAAGTGTTCTAAACAGGGATAACAAAACGAATGGGCCTAAAGCCCTTTCCCAGCCCAAATGGGCCCACACGCTCATGTGGCCCTTTTAGCCCAAATCTAGCCACAGATATGAGATTCACCTAGCCTAGTCCAATATTTACTACACAATCAAACAACTTATCCAATTGGGCCCGTAGGCCCATTAGGCCCACATGACCCCTTTCGGCCCATCGCGGCCCGAAGTAGCCATCCTACAGCTAGAGTAGTGAAAAATACACACTTGATTGGCGACTGGAGTTAATCCATGCTCCGAGCACTCTTAGCCGACGCCCAACCCAAATGAGCACAGCATAAAGCGAAAGGGATCAGCCAAGAAAGGTACCTCTACTCTGCTCATGGTTCTCTCTATTTAAAGCCAGCTTCACATCCACTCTTATGTTAGCTTCCCGATGTGGGATCCCTCCATCATCAGAGTTTAAATTCAACACCAACTCTTGCCGTCCCCTGTTAGCAAAATAAATGCTCTTTGCTTGCCATGGGATTCGGACCCATGCCTCCCCTTAAATGCTCTACACGCTACTTGCCACTAAGCCACAAGGCTTTTTGTGTCACAATTTCTCCAACAATATTCTTAAGGCCTACCTACTACACCTAGGGTTTGATTCACCTTAAACCAAAATTTTTGCTAGAGTCCAGGTTTGAACCCAGGACTTCTCCAACACTTCTCAGCACACTTAACCACTAATACAAGCCTTCAACTACCAAATTTTCATGCACAACAGAATATTATAAGCTGCCTTCAACTGCTTCCATGCTCAAGGCCCAAAACTTCTAGGCCCAAATTTAGGGTGTTACATTACCAGTCCAAGTTAAAACCTTTATATAACGTATGCTCACAAGAGCTTGATTAGGATTACCAGTCTACGCAAAACCCTAATCATAACATGTGCTCGAGAGGTATTATATTGGGATTACCTGTCCAGGCTAAATCCTTTACAGAAAAAGGTCATTGGGATTACTCGTCCAAGCTAAATCTCGTCTGTAATAAATGTAGGATCTTATTAGTTTCGGGAAAGCATATACATTCATCAGAATTCAATATTCAATCGGGACTAACCCTTTTATCACCATTTCAAGCTTATTTTCATTTATCATCATAGTATACAAGTGAAACACGTCAACATAAATCACATTACATAAAACACAACAAGTAATTAACATAATTATATATCCAATTAAGTTACACGAACTTACCTCGACACTTGTTCGCATAATAATCTACTATTCCGAAATCTTTTTCTTTCCTCGATCTAACCTCGAATTAGTGTTTTTCGGATCCAATTAGGCCTTGAAAGCTTCTATTCTCTCTCCTAGAGTTTCCATGTGCTTTTAAGATTGAAGATGACAAAATAAGATGATATAATTCTATTCATCTTTTTAATTAATCATGTATTTTGGTATTTCCAATTTAGTCCCTTGTCTTTTTCTATAATTCCATGGATGAGTCACCATAAAAATCTACATACTTTTATTAATGGTCTAATTACCATATAAGGACCTTAAGTTTTGAATTCCATAGTCATTTGATCCTTATAGCTACTATAATTCAACTTTCGCATTTTATGTGATTTGGTCCTTCTCGTAATTAGGCATTAAATCGATAAAATTTTCGTATCAAAATTTTCACACATCTGTTTTAACATATTACGTGTCATATGGTTAAATAAAAATAAAATATATTTTGGATCGAATTTGTGGTCCCAAAACCACTGTTCCAATTTCACTGAAAAAAGGGTTGTTATAACTCTCCCCCTTTTACGAACTTTCGTCCCCAAAAATCTTACCAGTAAGAATATTTGGGTATTGCTTTCTCATTGTATCCTCTAGTTCCCAGGTAGCCTCCTCCATACCATGCCTTTGCCAAAGAACTTTTACCAAAGCTACCTTTTTATTTCTTAAATTTTTTGTTTCCCGAGCTAAGATTTTTATTGGTTCTTCACCATATGTCATATCAGGCTGGATCTCTACCTTTGTCAGAAAGATAACATGTGAAGGATCAGATTGGTACCTCATTAACATAGGCACATGAAAAACATTATGGATCCATTCAAGCTCTGGTGGTAACACTAACCGATATGCAATCGGTCTAATTTTTCTGTAATCTCATATGGTCCAATGAACCGTGGACTCAATTTTCCTTTACGACCAAACCGGAGTACTTTCTTCCAAGGTGACACTTTCAAGAATACCTTGTCACCAACCTGAAATTCTATTTCCTTTCTCTTCAAATCAGCATAAGACTTTTGTCTAACAGAGGTTGCTTTCAAACTATCTCGAATTACCTTTACCTGAAATTCTATTTCCTTTCTCTTCAAATCAGCATAAAACTTTTTTCGAACAGAGGCTGCTTTCAAGCTATCTCGAATTACCTTTACATTTACGTTTACCTATATCTTATGTTTAGTTATAGTCACATAGTAGTTTGAAAGCTAATGGCAATTCAAGGTATGATAAGTGAATAAGGTAAGTAACTATGCTTTATGCTATATTGGAATTGAGATGATTACTAGTTCTATATTTGATTAAATAAATGATATGAAGTTATGATAGAAACTACAATAATATTGATTTAAGTTAATGACTTTGAGAATGCATGATATCATCAAAGAATGGAAATGAAATATGAACAACATCATCGAACATTTCAAATTGCTTTAAATATGATATCAAGATACAAAGCCGGAGGGCACATTGATAAGTTAATATCTGAATAAGGAATTATAATGTGTTATATAGTTATTGAATTAATTTGATAATTAAATTTTAATATTATTGGTATACTTCACTATTCTATAATTATATGCTTTAATTCAAATCATGATAACACTACTGAGTTTCCTTGCTCAACGTGCGGATTTGTTCATCTTTGTTTGCAAGTAACGATTAGATCTCGAGGATTCAAGAAGTTTGGTAGCATCCAGGACTCATTTCTTAGATCAACAAAGTTCATAAAGCCGTTGAAAGTATTGTTAAAGTTGGCATATGTTTAGTGTCAAAACTTAGCTTAGAGACTTTCTTGATATTTTGGTAATTGAGATGTTATGGATTTGTAATTTAAGTGTGATCATACATTTTTAAAGAAGTTTAAAAGAATAGTTATCTAAATATGATGGAAGGAATGATCTTAATGTAATGTGACATAATCAAGGGTTGATTGCATGCCATGTTAAGGAAGATGATGCATGAAATATGAAATGCTGAGCTCATAATTGAAAGTATGTGGTTGAATGTGTTAAATTGTGCTTAGATGGTGTTTAGAATATGATTTTTTTTGTTGCATAATTTTTGGATTGAATAGGTATTGTTTTGCATAAAACTAGGTGTATTTTGGGGTTATTTTTAGGTCTTGACAAGCTTCTACCAATACAAGTGGTTAGATGTACTGGAACAAGTAAGTAGCCAAAAATGAATAGCAGCAAGGAGTAGAAGTCCAAACTTCTACGAATACAAGTGGGGCATAACAGGGCTCCTCCCTTGCTTTGACTTATTTTGACCATTGTAAACCTGAACTTTGTCATGGATACCTCTGATCACCTAGAAGTTGTTTTAAAATGTCGTTAAATGGTTTTAAACGACTTAAAATGTTTAAACTGAAGCAAATAGATTGAAAGAATGGACAAAGGTTTGTTTCTCTTGTTGAATTCAAGTACGAATTAGTCTGAGTTGCTCCAGCAACGAATGTGGTATCTCATACTCGAACTCGATAAATCGGTTGGGTATGAGATGTCATAAGGCATAGCCAGGGCTTCAATGAATAATATTACAACAAAATATTGGATATGATAAGAATATTCTTAAAGAAACACGTGCTATTGATATAACTGTATATATGTGAATAGATGTAAAACTACAAAGATAAGAGAAAAAGAATAAGGCAACGATCCAACATAAGTTGTTGAAGAAAAAGTATATATATATTGTAATTGAGTTTAGTAACATAAGAGGTGAAAAATAAAGGGACTAGAGCAAAAGACACAAATAAATATATTGATAAGAAACAGGAGTATCCATCATTGGCATAAGAGGAATGTGGAAGGCATTAATAGCAATGGTAAGGGCAAGACCAACAAAGTCATCACTACTAGCAGGTGTAGTCACCTCGGGGGAAAAAAAAAGAGGAAGGAAAAGGATATTAGCTATTGATTTTAACATTTCATGCCTCAAGGATTCCTACTAAACACTATATAGGTTTCTTATGTTAATGAAACTTGGAATGTCTCTATTGGAAAAAAAATCTATTTTGAAAACAGTTTTCTTGAAGAGCAGAAAATTAAAATTTTGAAAATCGACTCATTTTGTAATATTTATAGCAATAAACCTTAACTGAATTCATACATCTATTTTTGGATAAGTGGATCCTTGATGTTCTCCATCTTTCGCTACTTTCGTATCACGAACTGCTTCGACTGTTTATAAGTTGAGAATAAGTTCTTTCTATTTTTCGACAGAATAAAAATCTCTCAAAAGTTATGTACATAACTCCACCGATGTCATCTATTTATAGGAAGAGAAGGTAAAATCCTTTTAGAATTGTAAAAGTTTATTTCTACTAGAAAAATAATATCCTAGTTTAACTAGGATATAGGGGGTGGCAACCCTAGTTAATGATACTAGGGTTTTGTCGTCCCACCTCCTTACATTAAGGGTTTTGGGACTTTCTCACACCGGGTTCAATTTACAAGTAATTCTTCAGCCTTTTTGACCCAGTACTTTGTAATATGATCCAACCTAATTCAGGTTTTCTATTTCTCAAATTAAACTTTAATATTTACTTATTAAATAATTTTCTCATCCTAAATTTATTCTGTTAAATTTTTTGACAATTTTACTCCCGGTAAAATTTTAACGATTTTACCCTCGGTAAAATTTCAAGAAAAATCGTTTAATGTCACAACTCAAATTTCACAAAAAAAAACATGTCTACTATGACTGAACGGTTTATTTTTATTTTCGGGCTTCAAATTTGTCCAAAAACAATAAACTCATTCCATCATTTTTTAAGTAATCCGATATAGGATTGCAAAATTTCCATTTTCATTTTTATTTCCACTTTTTGAAACCTACATTCATTTACAAATGATTTCATTTATCCCTTTCGGAGAAAACCATAACCATTCCTGAATGTTTCTCATTTCTCTTTTTCTATTCATTTTGTTCATTTCTATTCAAACAAGCAATTCATTTGTTATTTCAACTAGCTAGCGAAGGGACCGATTGGATATATGTAGTTGAGACTCAAATGATTTATAAATAAGTTCTAGATTTTCACTTATTAATTACAAACTCATTTAGTGACGAATTCATTCCGTTATACTATCATGACTGAGCTCTCCTCAACGACATACCTTTACGAAAGCAACTACTCAGTGCTTGTCCAATGACATTGTCATAAGTGTGCTACCCTCATAGGATAACTTTGATCTCTTTGGGATAATATCCGTTCTCCGAATATGATCCTATTTTATCTTATGGTAACCATTACATCTTCGTTCATGAAAATTCAATCACATTCAAATAATGATCAAGTCATCCATCACAAAAAAGGATGACCCATGGCCACGTTTACTTTTCATCAACCATGTAGTGCCAATGAGAAGATATTATTTACCCATGTTTTGGGCTATGAATTCCACTATTGTGAATAATGCTACATACTACAGAAGTCATACACCCAACGCACCAACTTTTGATTCATTATTTATTTTATCTCAAGCTTTTGCTTACACCAAAGTGTACGACTCACATATACATAGTTCGCCATCCACTCAGGAATTAGGCATGCTACATTATGAACATCACAAGTGGATAAATCCATAAACAGATTTAGGATCTATTCTGCTTGGGTCTAGTCTGATGTACTATTAGTCCAGTCAGTCACATTTATGTCTATTTTTTTTAAGTCATTCACTCTAATGCCCAAGACAAGGCATCTCCCCAATTGGACTTGATGGATGACATATTTGTCTTTCAATCAGTTTTTTGATTTCCAAGTAGACTAAAGACATGTTTAGGTTCATCTACTAATATGAGTTGTCTTTCTATACTATTATCTGACCATGTAATACTGCTTAGTATTAGTTAAATATTTATACAACAAATGAGCAAAATTTGCTTCTATTTTCTTTTGCGTGCAAAAACCATTTGAGGAAAATAATACAAAGTATATTAATTTTAATAAATGAATTTGTTTATTAACTAATCTGTTCGAAAAATTACAAGTGAATATTGACGAAAATACTAGACTTAGGGCACCAGATCCAACAATCTCAAAAAACAATAATATGAACTTGAAAAAAATCAAAAGGGCTGTGCAACAGTTGGATGCCTACTAAATTTGATGCCAAATATTTATAATGTTCCTCTTGAAACTTTCTTAGGCCTCACAAGAATAAGTATCAAGGGCTTGGTGATATTCCTCTACCACGTGTTGTTTTTCACCTTAAAATAAGTGGGATCTTTTTTTTTCTTTAAACACATAAGTTAAATCATTTGAAAGGTCTTCCACATCCTTCAATAATGCGTCAACCTTTTTCTTCAACTCTTCAAACTCTAAAGAAGAAGTAGCAACCTTACGCTTCAAGTCTACTGTTGTTTGCGATAAACTACCTTCACTACATGTAAACTCAACCTTCTTATACGTAGTAACTAGCTTCATTTCTAACTCTCTACCACTACCTTTTTATCTACCAGCATATTGAGTTTAGCGAATGCCTTTTCTTGCTATGTGATAGTAGCTTCAACTTTTTTATGATGTTTCATTATTACAAGCATTATCAACCCTTTTGCTATTAAGGATGCCTTTCTCTAGACCAGTGTTTCATTAGAATGTTTAATAATTTCTTCAAGAAAAGCTTTGATATGGATTTATGATGAAAGTATAGGGTTATGTGTAACCTTCTTAACCCAGCCTATATGTTATGGCTAGATTGAGAAGGCTACATTAGTCACCGAAATAGCTAAGCTAACTTACGTTACTTTTGAAGACTTTAAATAAACTCATTTTAGAGAAAGTTTGTATTTGCACTTTGAGTTAGTTTAAAAGAGTTCAATTATTAGATAATCTATACTTAAGACTAATTGTATTATTGATAGTGTTGTTTAAGAAAAAAATCGTTTTCTTATCACTCTTCTTTGTAAAAACTCGATGTTAAACTAATGTAGTGGAAAATCATTTTTCAAGTCATTTTGGAAACTTAGTTGCCTTATCGATTTGTTTTTCAAAAATGGTTCATTTGCAATGCAGCGAAAATTAGGGAACAATGTCAAATTTTACTTAAGCCCGATATCATGCATTTTTCGATTATTATGCTTAGGTAATCCATGCATGCAAAAATCCTCAAAAGAAAAGTTATCAAGCCACAAACCAGAAATAATTAAAAATTACAAATCAAAACCAATAGGGACTTAATAATACTTATCAAGAATAGTCTGAGGTCTAAGGTATTTCTCCGAATGCCTAGTCCAATCTTAATTTCGAGGTATACCTGAAAAGTTAAACAATTCCTAGGGGTGAGCTTATGAAAGCTCCGTGTGAGTGGAACAGTTATTTAAACAAACAAAAATATTGAATATAGTGAAACATATTAGCTTTAACAGAAGAACACAGAACCATCATTGGAATTTCATATCATTACATAACCATTATCAAACTGATGTAAAACAGTGTATCAGCATTGATTATCATTCATTCAAGTAACAATCATTATCGATACCATTCAATACAACACAACACAATATGTAGCATAAATCAATAATATCTGAATATGTTGTGAGCATGATGCAATACAAAAAGGTTACTACAAGATATCCCATTCCAATGCAAATGCAATATGTCACACAAACTCATTGTAACAGCCCGATTTTGGGCCTAGTTGGAACAGTGGTTTCGGAACCACTAAACCAAGGTTGGAGAAATTATTTTTAATTTTATTTTATATGTTATAGCATGTTTCTATGAGTGCATGGAAATTTTGGTCAAATTATTTTAACGATTGCATGCTCAATTGTGAAAAAGGACTAAATCGCATAAGGGACAAAAGTTTTATTTCATTAGCTAAAGGTGTCAAATAGCTAGAGAACCAAATTGAAAGGTCTTTAAAGAGAAAATAGGCATTTATTACGGGCATGGCCGGCCATAGGGACAAAGAAAATCAAAAAGTCAAAATTAGATGAAATTTGGCGTCAATTTGACTAGAAATAAAATAAAATAAGGAAAAAGCTATCTTTTTCTCTTCTTCTCTTCTCCACCAAAATTTTTAGCAAGAAAGGGATCTTGAAAGCTTGAAATTTTCAGCCATTAATTTCTCTCATAAGTAAGTGATCTTCATGACTTTTCTTGATAATTTTTGTACTTTTGAGACCCTTGTAGCATAATCTAGCTAATGAGGGCACTATTTTGCAAAATGGTTGAACGTCTAGGGTTTTACCATGATATTATTCATATTTTTTGCTAAATTTTTATGGAATAAAATGAATCTTGGTTGTTAAACAAACAACTTTTGTGAAGTAGTTTTCATGGAAACCCTAACTAAGGACCATTTTGCATAAGTTATAAATTATGTAGTAAATGTGTGAAATAATGGGAATTGTGGGCTGCCTCTTGTATACAAATAATTCGGCGAGGATTGGTTAGTGAGAAAATTCAATAAAAATCAATTTACGAGCCTAGGGTAAAATAGTAATTTTGTGAAAGTCTAGGAGCAAAATGGTCATTTAGTAAAAATATGAATTATGAAATGCATTGATTAATATAATGATTAAATTAGTGAAATTTTTATCATTTTAGATCAAGAAATACGAAATCTGGACCTAGACTAAGAAAAGGCCAAGCAAGTAGATTAATTCAAACTAGTCGTCCACTTTTTGTATACCGAGGTAAGTTGTACGGAAGTAAGGAAACTTTATTGCTATTATGTGTTGAATAATTTATTTTGCATAGTATGGCTGAATATGATTATCAATAATGTATGATGAAACTAATGTAGTGAATTCCCGGTTGAACCTAGGAATAGATTGCATATCCATGCCATGACATTTGGGTGATATGTGTGCTAGTGTAAGACCATGTCTGGGACATGGCATCGGCATTGAGATGAGAGCTAGTGTAAGACCATGTCTAGGACATAACGTCGGTCTCGACATGTGAGCCAGTGTAAGACCATGTTTGGAACATGCCAGTAGTAATTCACCCTCTCGTGTAAAGCTTATCAAATATCCTTTAGTATTCCAAATGGTTTTACGGGTTATTTTAAAACTTATGACAATGATATGGAATGATATAATCATGTTGTGAGTGGTACAGGTTCTTATTCGAAACTCATGAGATATGAGTCTATTTATGATGTCTTAATGGTAAGAATAACATGAGTAAGTCTTATCTATGAAAATGATTTTGAATCTTTGGGTTATATTTGTGATGTATAAGTATGTGGTGATATCCTCCTTTCCACACTCAAGAATGTTGTGTTGATTTATTCGATGCTATGTGTTTTAAATATGCATGGTTGACTTTGTTATTTATTTACATGCAACTTACTAAGCTTTATACTTACTCCCTCTTCTTTCCATTTTCTTATAGTGCCACCAAGCTAGTATCGGGGATCAAGGGACGTCGAAGGCATCGATCACACTATCACCTGAAGCTTTGGTATAGCTATTTTAATATTTTGATTGTGGCATGTATAGGGACTTGAATCTTTTGTTTAGTGTCTTATTAGTTTAGCCACAAATGTTGGCTCATATGATGGATGTGATAATCATTTTGTATAGGCCATTAATTTGGCTAATATTGATTATTATTCAATGCATTTGATGCAAATTTCTCATGGTTGTCGTTGTTTTCGTTATATGTGTTATGCTTAGATTGGTTTGGTTGATGTTGTGTAGATTGGTGCAAGTAAAGGTGGCAAAAAGGCTTGGCAAATAACCTTACTTTTATCCACATAGACAGACACACGGGCTTGTGCCTAGACCGTGTCTGACACATGGCTTGCCCCATGAGTGTGTGGTAAGGCTGTGTGTCTCCTGCACTTAAAGTTGGCAAAATAGAATACCCAGTATTAACCAAAGGGCGGAGACACGGCCGTGTGTCCCAACCGTGTGGAGGACACAGCCTATTACACAGGCGTGTACCATGGCCGTGTGCCAATAAGGGGTTGCTGATGTCAGAAACAAAATGTCAAGGTTTTAGCACACAAGTGCATCATGGCCGTGTGGAGGACACGGGTTGTGGACACAGGCATATGCCAAACTATGTGAAAAACCCTTGTAGGATTGAATCGAAAAAGAAATTGGCATGGGCTAGGGACACAGGCGTGTACGGATATGCTCAAGCCAAGTGAGTCACACGGGCCTTCAACATGGCCATGCTAGATAGGCACATGGGCGTGTTGCCCTTCCACACGGGCGTGTGCCCCTCTCAGCTTGAAATTTTACAAAGTTTTCTAGAGTAGAGGTTAGTCTCGAATCAATTCTAAAGTGTGTTCGGAGGCCTTGTAGGCCCATAGTAAGGATATTAAGGTATTGTGAAAAGTTTTAATTTGGAGCGAAATTTCATATCTAAGAAATGCATGTTTATATGTGTTTAAGTCCGGAAACACCTCGTATCCTATTTCGGTGTTGAACTTGGGTAAGGTGTGTTACACTTAGTGGTATCAGAGCTATAGTTTAGTCGATTTTTGGACTAACTTAGGATAAGTACGAGTCTAGCTATACATGCCATAAATATATTGTGATAGTGTGACGACTCCTAAAAAATTTAAATTTTGTTTTCATATAGTAAATGGATCCTGACGGAGCTATGGTGGATGATGTGGAAAGTAATGCGCCAGCTCCTGTTGAAGGGACCCCGCCAGTAAAAATTGGGCCTGTGACATTGAGTTAGGTGGAGGGGCTAGAGAAGCCTACCTCCATATGATGGATGCTTGGTACTCAGAGTTCATTCCTGCAAATCTGAACACTTTGCCTCCTCCACCTCCTCCGATTTCTCAGTCTGCTCATATGGCTCCCCAAGGAGTAGAACTGGTTAGGAGAGAAAAACCTTCGGTAGCTAGAATTTGTAAGCACGGGGCCGAGGAATTTCGGGATAAAATTGATGATGACCTAGAGAGAGCAAAGTTCTGGTTGGAAAATACTATTATGGTATTCGATGAATTGTCTTGCACCCCTGAGGAGTGCATGAAGTGTGTGTTGCTCCTGTGAGACTCGGCCTACCAATGGTGGAACACATTTGTGTCTGTTGTACAAAGGGAAAGGATTACATGGGAGTTTTTCCAGGAGAAATTTTGAAAGATGTATATTAGTCAGAGTTTTATAGACTAGAAGAGGAAAGAATTTCTAGAATTGAAGCTAGGCCGAATGACGGTAACAGAGTATGATCATAAGTTCATGAGACTCATTAAATACGCTAGGGAGTACGTATCTACCGAAGCCACTATGTGCAAGAGGTTTGAGGATGGTTTGAACGAAGAAATCAGTTTGTTGGTTGGTATTTTGAAGTTAAGAGAATTTGTAGTACTTGCTGAGAGAGTGTGTAAGGCCGAAGAATTGGCCAAAGAGAAGAGGAGAGCTAATATTGAGTCACGTGACTCAAAGGAAAGACAAATGGGAAAATCATTTTAGACCTCATCCAGGAGATCGAGGGGGTTTCCTACTTCAACAAATGCGTCGATAGGATTCTCAAGCAGAAACAAGAATAAGCATTATGTAGCGTCTAAAGCTCAGACCACTTCTATTGCAAGCGTTGGTAGTGCTCGACCGAATAGATCGGAGTTTTCGTAGTGTGGTAGACGACACTTCAGTGAGTGCCGAACTAATGATAGAGGCTGCTTCAAGTGTGGTTCACTAGACCACTTTATTCAAAACTGTCCTGAGATGGAGGAGAAAGACAAAAAGGAAGATGTGAGAGCGAGTAATGCTCCCCCAAGGGGTAGACCACAGAAGAACCCTAGGAGTGGGAGTAACACCCCGAACCCGAGACCGTCGCCGGAGTCGAACACGAGGTGTCAACAGACTTCAAACCACTTATTGAGAAGCTCCAGACAAGCTGCCAATCTGTGTGCTAGTCGCTTCAAAAATCATAACTTGAGTTTTACAACTTGAAAATCAGCTTTGTAATTTTTTTCTGAAACTAGACTCATATTTCCATCTACATATTTTTTTCTAGAATTTTTGGTCAAGCCAATTAGTACAGTTCATTAGTTAAACTCTCCCATGTTACAGGGGCCGACTACACTGACCTCCCATGTTAAACTCTCCCTGAATTTCTTTACAGCCGAGAACGGAGCTTTACCCGTCGATCTTTTGCGATAGTCTCTAGCTTCAAATTCAGCCTTCTTCTTCTCCTTTCCAAGTTCCTCCGCCTTGCAGGCTCGTTCAACTAGTGTTACGAATTCTTTTATCTCCAAAATACCCACTAGTAGTCTTAGATCTTCATTCAATCCTTCTTCAAACCTCTTGCACATAGCAACCTCATCAGCCACACACTCCGGGCATACCGATCGAGTCTTACGAACTCATGTTCGTATTCAGAGATCTTGTCATGCGGCCTTGCTTGAGTTCGAGAATTCCTTAAGCTTTTGATCGATGAACCGTTGACTAATATATTTCTTTGAAACTCCGTTTGAAAGAAATCCCAAGTAACTCGTTCGTTTGGGACTATAGAAATCAAGGTCCTCCGCCAATAGTAGGTGAGTCCCGCAACAAGGATATAGCACACTTTAGACATTCATCGGGTGTGCATGACAGTTCATCAAACACCCGAATGGTGTTGTCAAGCCAGAACTCGGCCCTTTCGGCATCATCAGTAATTACGGCCCTGAACTCTTCAGCCCCGCTTCCTAATCAAATCTGGTGGCTTACTCAGCCTCACGTGGTCGATGGCGATGGCATTACGGGCTCTTGGGGTGGATTATTCAAATTCGGAATTGTTGGACAGTAGGATTGGTTCGGGCATATTGCGCGACCCACTCATTCATCATGGTAAAGAAGGCTTGTTTAGCCCCTCACCTTGATTATTCGCAGATGACCGAGGTTCAACAGGCGGCGTCCCTTGTGCAGGAGCAGCCGCTACACTTTCAACGTCATCCGCCAAGGTTCTCTCTACATCGGGATCCATTTACTAATCAAAACAACAACAAAAAAAAAAACATTTTAACCGTCAGAAGTCATCACACATTTAAACATTAACATTAAGGCATGTATAGCTAGACTCATACGTGCCATGGTAGTCCTAGAACCGACTAAACCATGGCTCTGATACCAATAAAATTGTAACACCCCGAACCCGAGACCGTCGCCGGAGTGGAACACGAGGTGTCAACAGACTTCAAACCACTTATTGAGAAGTTCCAGACAAGCTGCCAATCTGTGTGCTAGTCGCTTCAAAAATCATAACTTGAGTTTTCCAACTCGAAAATCAGATTTGTAATTTTTTTCTGAAACTAGACTTATATTTCCATCTACATATTTTTTCTAGAATTTTGGTCAAGCCAATTAGTACAGTTTATTAGTTAAACTCTCCCATGTTACAGGGGCCGACTACACTGACCTTCATGCGTTACAACTCGAATAACTCCTGTGCAGGACTTCAATACTGGTGCCGTTTGTTTCTATAGAAACTAGACTCAAGGAAAAATTTATACATATATGGTATGACTCCTAATTATTTCTGGTTAATTTATAATGAATTTTCAAAGTCGGAACAGGGAATCCAGAAACCGTTCTGGCCCTGTTTCACTAAAACCCAAATATCTCTTAACATACAACTCATATAACCGTTTCGTTTCCTCCATATGAAAATAGATTCATCAAGGTTCATTTACATAATTTATTCACTATTTAATTCCATTCCTACTATTTTTAGTGATTTTTCACATCCACGTCACTGTTGCTGCCAGCATCATTTTCTAGGGTAGACTTTCTCTAACACATAGTTTCTATGATTCAACCACCCTTTTTCATATATGGTCCAAAATATAAGCATGATGACCCATTCTAATGGCTGGTCATTGCCAAACACTTCCATGCCTCTTAATGAGCATATACATACCAAAAGATTATAACATTATGCTCAAAACATTTATAAGCCATTTTCGCATGGCTATTCAAAATTTTACATACCAAGTTCAAACAAAACATAATAGCCTATACATGCGAAATGTTTTCTTAAACCATCTAAGAAGAAGATACCAAAAAGTCGCTAGACGGTGTGATGACCGATGACAGTCCCGAGCACGCAAAAGGATCAAGAACCTAAATAAACAACAAATAAGCACACCAAATGAGTACATAACTCGAGAAGTCGTAAGCACTACTCTACCATCAACAATAACAATCATAAGTGAATAATCAAATAATACAAAATAGATGTTTCCAGCCATAACAAACTATACTGCAATTTCTAAAATTTTTGGTTCGATCTCATGCCAAATCCTTCAACCAAATCAAACGCCAAGTCAGCCCAATCGATTTGGATCCGTTTCCTCAAGTTGGAACAACAATGCACTAGATAATTTTATGCGTACACCGTACAATCCCAATTTCGATATTTAGTTAGTAACTCAATCACTTACCTCGTTCATGCACAATTTATTTCCACAACCGAATGTGGCACACATAGTGCTTATTATGTTCGCGCACATAGAGCTATAGCAAATCGCACACATAGTGCTATAGCAAATCGCACTTTAGACATTCGTCGGGTGTGCATGACAATTCATCAAACACCCGAATGGTGTTGTCAAGCCAGAACTCGGCCCTTTCGGCATCATCAGTAATTACGCCCTGAACTCTTCAGCCCCGCTTCTAATCAAATCTACAGGTGGCTTACTCAGCCTCACAGGGTCAGTAACTGATGGCATTACGGGCTCTTGGGGTGGATTATTCAAATTCGGGAATTGTTGGACAGCCGGATTGGTTCGGGCATATTGCGCGACCCACTCATTCATCATGGTAAAGAAGGCTTGTTTAGCCCCCTCACCTTGATTATTTGCAGATGACTGAGGTTCAACAGGCGGCGTCCCTTGTGCAGGAGCAGCCGCTACACTTTCAACGTCATCCGCCAAGGTTCTCTCTACATCGGGATCCATTTACTAATCAAAACAACAACAAAAAAACATTTTAACCGTCAGAAGTCATCACACATTTAAACATTAACATTAAGGCATGTATAGCTAGACTCATACGTGCCATGGTAGTCCTAGAACCGACTAAACCATGGCTCTGATACCAATAAAATTGTAACACCCCGAACCCGAGACCGTCGCCGGAGTCGAACACGAGGTGTCAACAGACTTCAAACCACTTATTGAGAAGTTCCAGACAAGCTGCCAATCTGTGTGCTAGTCGCTTCAAAAATCATAACTTGAGTTTTACAACTCGAAAATCAGCTTTGTAATTTTTTTCTGAAACTAGACTTATATTTCCATCTACATATTTTTTTCTAGAATTTTTGGTCAAGCCAATTAGTACAGTTTATTAGTTAAACTCTCCCATGTTACAGGGGCCGACTACACTGACCTTCATGCGTTACAACTCGAATAACTCCCTGTGCAGGACTTCAATACTGGTGCCGTTTGTTTCTATAGAAACTAGACTCAAGGAAAAATTTATACATATATGGTATGACTCCTAATTATTTCTGGTTAATTTATAATGAATTTTCAAAGTCGGAACAGGGAATCCAGAAACCGTTCTGGCCCTGTTTCACTAAAACCCAAATATCTCTTAACATACAACTCATATAACCGTTTCATTTCCTCCATATGAAAATAGATTCATCAAGGTTCATTTACATAATTTATTCACTATTTAATTCCATTCCTACTATTTTTAGTGATTTTTCACATCCACGTCACTGTTGCTGCCAGCATCATTTTCTAGGGTAGACTTTCTCTAACACATAGTTTCTATGATTCAACCACCCTTTTTCATATATGGTCCAAAATATAAGCATGATGACCCATTCTAATGGCTGGTCATTGCCAAACACTTCCATGCCTCTTAATGAGCATATACATACCAAAAGATTATAACATTATGCTCAAAACATTTATAAGCCATTTTCGCATGGCTATTCAAAATTTTACATACCAAGTTCAAACAAAACATAATAGCCTATACATGCCGAAATGTTTTCTTAAACCATCTAAGAAGAAGATACCAAAAAGTCGCTAGACGGTGTGATGACTTCGATGACAGTCCCGAAGCACGCAAAAAGGATCAAGAACCTAAATAAACAACAAATAAGCACACCAAATGAGTACATAACTCAAGAAGTCGTAAGCACTACTCTACCATCAACAATAACAATCATAAGTGAATAATCAAATAATACAAAATAGATGTTTCCAGCCATAACAAACTATACCGCAATTTCTAAAATTTTTGGTTCGATCTCATGCCAAATCCTTCAACCAAATCAAACGCCAAGTCAGCCCAATCGATTTGGATCCGTTTCCTCAAGTTGGAACAACAATGCACTAGATAATTTTATGCGTACACCGTACAATCCCAATTCGATATTTAGTTAGTAACTCAATCACTTACCTCGTTCATGCACAAGTTATTTCCACAACCGAATGTGGCACACATAGTGCTTATTATGTTCGCACACATAGAGCTATAGCAAATCGCACACATAGTGCTATAGCAAATCGCACACATAGTGCTATAGTAAATCGCACACATAGTGCCATAGTAAATCGCACACATAGTGCCATAGTAAATCGCACACATAGTGCCATAGTGAATCGCACACATAGTGCCATAGTGAATCGCACACATAGTGCATTTGAGATAGCCTCATGCCTCAACCTTCCAATCGGCACACATAGTGCCACATAGTCTTTGCACACGTTGTGCCTTATGTCAATTCATCATGGTAAAGCAATTTACTAAATTCAAATTGTACATATAATCATATTAATAAATAGGAGAATCACTCCAAAAAATATCTATCCAAGGAGTTCTCACAACAAGTGCTTAAAGACTTACCTTGCGTTGAGTATAACGGTTCCGACCCGGCTACTCGATGTCCTTGGCTTTGCCCTTGCTTGTTTCTCCTTCTTTAACTTCTCGGGCTTAATAGATAAATAAACTAGTTTAATCATCTTGCTATACATTTATAGTTCAATTACACATGCATATGTATATTTGTAGATTCGCAAACCCTCTTACTAATTACTCATTTAGTCGATTATACACATGATTAAAGGTAACATCATGAATGGGCATACTTATATATATATATATATACATACCCGATTGTGCACAAAAAATTTGACTCAACCTCACCTATGTACTCCCTTTGATGGCGAATATGTATATATGTATAGTGTCATCTATAACATCATCTAAACACCTAAATTCTTCTAATGCACACTTGACCAACCTTTTTTTTTTCCAATAGCTTCACCTCCAACAAAATGACTAACATCTTCACTTTCATGCTAACATAACAAGCAACTTAGTTCATCCACACAACTAACATGTCAATAGCATCAAGGTATCTACTAATTTTTTTTTGTCAAATCCCAACTCTCCAACAACCCCAAATCCCACCATGGGTTAGATAGAATTCAAACTAACAACCAACAATACACATGAATTTAAAGGAATAACTCCAACATACCTCAACTTGGATACTAGTATGGCCGACTTCTCCAAAGCTTTTCTCTTTTCCTTTCACTTGGTTTTTCGGCTAAGAGGTAGCAAGGATGAACACCTATTTTTTTTTGTTCATTTTCCTATCATTAATCTTTATTTCCTCTATTTTAATATCTTACCAACATTAAATAATTATAACAACATGATCTTGGAAAGATGAAGCCATGCTTGGCCGGCCACTCAACTTAGTTTGGGGCATTTTGACATGCAAACCCAACTTTTCATAATTCCATACTATTTGGTCCTCACTTATTTACCTATCAAATTTTTTTAAGTCTCTCAACTAAATCCTTTCGAGCAAGATTCACATTCCTAAGATAAAAATTGAATCACCAAATTTTTATACTAGTACTACCACACATATAAGGTATGCAAATAAAATTTTAACTAAATTTTATGACTCGGTTTTGTGGTCCCGAAACCACATCCCGACTAGGGTCAAATTAGGGCTGTTACAATTCTCCCCACTTACGAAATTTTCGTCCCGAAAATCTTACCGGTAAATAAGTTTGGGTAACGCTCTTTCATAGAGTTCTCGGGTTCCCAAGTAGCTTCTCCCATCCCGTGTCTGAGCCATAACACTTTTACTAATGGAACCCTTTTGTTTCGCAACTCCTTCATTTCACGAGCTAGGATACGAATCGGTTCTTCTTCATAACTCATATTGGCTTGAATCTCAACCTCTGATGGACTAATTACGTGGGACGGATCAGATCTATAGTGTCGAAGCATCGAAACATGAAAGACGTCGTGAACCTTTTCAAGTTCGGGGGCAAAATCGACGATCACGAATCTGGACCGACTCGTTCGGATATCTCATATGGCCCGATGAACCTCGGACTCAATTTGCCCTTGCGCCCAAATCGAGTATCTTTTTCCAAGGCGAAACTTTAAGAAACACTTTATCTCCCACGATACTCAATGTCTTTTCGTTTCAGATCCGCGTCACGACTTCGACGATCGGAGGCTATTTTGATTTTCACGGATTACTCTTACTTTCTGCTTAGCATCTTTAATCAAATCCACTCAAAATTTTGCTCTCACCGAGCTCTGTCCAAAACAATGGTGTACGGCATTTACGCCGCACAAGGCCTCGTAAGGCGCCATCTTAATACTTGATTGGAAACTATTGTTGTAAGCGAATTCAATCAAAGGTAAATACCGTTCCCATGAACCATCGAACTCGAGGATGCAACATCTCAACATATCCTCAAGTATCGAATTATTCGCTCGGATTGACCATCGGTTTGGGGGTGAAAGGCGGTTGAAATGCAACTTGGTACCCAAAGCTTCGCAATTTCTTCCAAAATCGCGAGGTGAACCTCGGATCTCTATCCGACACAATGTAAATCGGTACCCGTGTAATCTCACAACTGAGAAACGTACAATTCAGCTAATTTATCCAATGAAAATCCGTGACGACAGGATAAAGTGAGCCGACTTAGTCGATCTATCAACAACAACCCAAATCGCATCCTTCTTACTAGTCGACAACGGCGGCCGGACCTAAAGTCCATTGTGACTCGATCCCATTTCCACTCGGGTATCATGATCGGTTGAAGTAACCTCAAGGCACTTGATGTTCCGCTTTCACTTGTTGACATATTAAACATCTCAAACAAAGTCGGAGATGTCTCGTTTCATACCATGCCGCCAAAACCGACGTTTCAAATCGTTGTACATCTTCGTACTCCCCGGGTGGATTGCCATTCGGCTACAATAGGCTTCATTCAGAATTATTGAAATAAGTTTCGAATTCTTTGGAACACACAGACGACTTCTGAACCTCAAACAATCGTCATCATCAATTTGAAACTCTGATTCCTTATTCAGAACACACTCAGCCCGTTTTGCAAGCAACTCCTCATCAACTTTCTGAGCTTCCCGAATTTGATGAGCCAACAATGGTTTGGCCTTTAATTCGGCTACTAACACATTGTCGGGTAGGATAGACAAGTGTACATTCATCGTCAATAAAGTAATAAGTGATTTCCGGCTTAAGGCATCCGCAACCACATTAGCCTTTCCCGGGTGATAATCAATGACGAGCTCATAATCTTTTAACAACTCGAGCCATCATCTTTGTCGCAGATTTAAGTCTCTTTGAGTCATCAAATATTTGAGACTTTTGTGATCTGAATACACATGGCACTTCTCACCAAATAAGTAATGTCGCCATATCTTTAAGGCGAATACGATGGCCGCCAATTCGAGATCATGGGTTGGATAATTTTTCTCATGTGGCTTTAATTGTCTCGACGCATAGGCCACAACTCGACCTTCTTGCATCAATACGCAACCTAACCCAAGTAGGGAGGCATCACTATAGATGACAAACTCTTTGCCGATTCGGTCAGTACTAGAACCGGAGCTTTCGTCAAATGAGTTTTCAATTGGTCGAAACTTTTCTGACACTTTTCCGTCCATTCAAACTTGACATCTTTCTCAAGCGGTTTTGTCATGGGTGTGGCTATCATCGAGAATCCTTTTACAAACCGTCGGTAATGTAAGCAAGTCCCAAAAAGCTCCGAACCTCGGTAATATTTCTTGGAGGCTTCCAGTTAAGTATGGCTGAAATTTTGCTCTGTCGACTCGAATACCGATCATGCAGATACCACATGACCCAAGAAACTAACCTCTTAACCGAATTCACACTTGTTGAACTTAGCATATAACCGCTTATCCCGTAAAATTTGCAACACTAATCTCGTGTGTTCGCGTGTTCGTTCTCATTTTGCGAATAGACCAAACTGTCATCAATGAAGACAACTACGAACCGATCCAGATATGGTCCAAGATCCGATTCATCAAATCCATAAATACCGCAGGGCATTAGTTAGCCCAAACGGCATCACTAGGAACTCGTAGTGACCATATCTCGCTCAAGGCGTCTTGGGTATGTCCGAATCTCGAATTCAAGAATCGATAATAGCCCGATCTCGGATCTATTTTCGAAAACACCGAGGCTCCTTCAGTTGATCGAACAAATCATCGATACGTGATAACGGATATTTGTTCTTTATCGTCGCTTTATTAAGTCGACGATAGTCGATCACAACCTCATGGTTCCATCCTTCTTTTCACAAACAACACTGGCGCGCCAGGTAAAAAACTCGGCGAGCAAATCCTCTATCCACCAATTCTTGCAATCGAGCTTTCAACTCCTTTAATTCCGTTGGTGCCATACGATACGGAGCTATCGAAATTGGAGTGGTACCAGGTACCAATTCGATGCTAAACTCTATTTCCCGAACAGGTGGCAAACCCGGCAATTCTTCAGGGAAAACATCCGGGTATTCACAAACCACTGGCACAAATTCGGGTTTCTTTTCTGACTCCTTGTCATCGAGCACATACGCAAGGTACGCTTCGTACCCTTTTCTTACATATTTCTGGGCCAACATTGCTGATATGACAGCTGGCAACCCCTTTAAGTCCGTAGACTCAACCCTAATTATCTCGTTATTCGCGCACCTCAGATCGATAGTCTTGCCTTTGCAATTTACAACCGCATCGTGCATGGTCAACCAATCCAACCCAAGAATAACGTCGAATTCGTCAAACGGCAAAAGCATCAAGTCCGCCGGAAAACAAGAACCTCGAAACACTAGGGGACTTTTCTTACACACTTTGTTGACAAGCACGTAATGACCCAAGGGTTTGACACCGAATTACAAACTCGATGAGACTCAATAGGCAAAGTCTTACTGGATGCTAAGGTTTCGCATATATAAGAATGAGTAGAACCAGGGTCAATCAAAGCAATCACATTAGTATCGAAAAGAGTGAAAGTACCGGTGATAACGTCAGGGGAGGATGCCTCCTCTCGTGCGCGGATGGCATATGCTCTAGCAGGAGCGCTGGTCTCAGATCGAATACCAGATCAAGTAGCCCTCTCTGACTACCACCCCTACCTCCTGAAATTCTTGGTGGTCTACCTCTAGCTGTCATTCCACTAGGTCTCGCACCTTGCATCCTATTCTTCTCATCAAGCTCTGTGCAATCTCTAATGAGGTGGTCCTTCGAACCGCATCCGTAACAAGCCTTATTGGTAGACTTACCCCAACATTCACCTATGTGTCTTCTCCCACATTGGGAGCATTCAGGTTTCTCTTGACGGTTATTGCCCACACTAGCTACCGAAGTAGCTCGGGAGTCCGTCAATGGTCGTGGTCTAATGGAAATCCCCGCAGTCGTCCTCGATCTATTGGTGTCCTCCCTGAATTTCTTTACAGCCGAGAACGGAGCTTTACCCGTCGATCTTTTGCGATAGTCTCTAGCTTCAAATTCAGCCTTCTTCTTCTCCTTTCCAAGTTCCTCCGCCTTGCAGGCTCGCTCAACTAGTGTTACTAATTCTTTTATCTCCAAAATACCCACTAGTAGTCTTAGATCTTCATTCAATCCTTCTTCAAACCTCTTGCACATAGCAACCTCATCAGCCACACACTCCGGGGCATACGGACTGAGTCTTACGAACTCATGTTCGTATTCAGATACTGTCATGCGGCCTTGCTTGAGTTCCAAGAATTCCTTAAGCTTTTGATCGATGAACCGTTGACTAATATATTTCTTTCGAAACTCCGTTTGAAAGAAATCCCAAGTAACTCGTTCGTTTGGGACTATAGAAATCAAGGTCCTCCGCCAATAGTAGGCTGAGTCCCGCAACAAGGATATAGCATACTTTAGACATTCATCGGGTGTGCATGACAGTTCATCAAACACCCGAATGGTGTTGTCAAGCCAGAACTCGGCCCTTTCGGCATCATCAGTAATTACGGCCCTGAACTCTTCAGCCCCGCGCTTCCTAATCAAATCTACAGGTGGCTTACTCAGCCTCACAGGTCAAGAATCGATGGCATTACGGGCTCTTGGGGTGGATTATTCAAATTCGGGAATTGTTGGACAGCCGGATTGGTTCGGGCATATTGCGCGACCCACTCATTCATCATGGTAAAGAAGGCTTGTTTAGCCCCCTCACCTTGATTATTCGCAGATGACTGAGGTTCAACAGGCGTCCCTTGTGCAGAGCAGCCGCTACACTTTCAACGTCATCCGCCAAGGTTCTCTCTACATCGGGATCCATTTACTAATCAAAACAACAACAAAAAAAACATTTTAACCGTCAGAAGTCATCACACATTTAAACATTAACATTAAGGCATGTATAGCTAGACTCATACGTGCCATGGTAGTCCTAGAACCGACTAAACCATGGCTCTGATACCAATAAAATTGTAACACCCGAACCCGAGACCGTCACGAGTCGAACACGAGGTGTCAACAGACTTCAAACCACTTATTGAGAAGTTCCGACAAGCTGCCAATCTGTGTGCTAGTCGCTTCAAAAATCATAACTTGAGTTTTACAACTCGAAAATCAGCTTTGTAATTTTTTCTGAAACTAGACTTATATTTCCATCTACATATTTTTTCTAGAATTTTGGTCAAGCCAATTAGTACAGTTTATTAGTTAAACTCTCCCATGTTACAGGGGCCGACTACACTGACCTTCATGCGTTACAACTCGAATAACTCCCTGTGCAGGACTTCAATACTGGTGCCGTTTGTTTCTATAGAAACTAGACTCAAGGAAAAATTTATACATATATGGTATGACTCCTAATTATTTATGGTTAATTTATAATGAATTTTCAAAGTCGGAACAGGGAATCCAGAAACCGTTCTGGCCCTGTTTCACTAAAACCCAAATATCTCTTAACATACAACTCATATAACCGTTTCATTTCCTCCATATGAAAATAGATTCATCAAGGTTCATTTACATAATTTATTCACTATTTAATTCCATTCCTACTATTTTTAGTGATTTTTCACATCCACGTCACTGTTGCTGCCAGCATCATTTTCTAGGGTAGACTTTCTCTAACACATAGTTTCTATGATTCAACCACCCTTTTTCATATATGGTCCAAAATATAAGCATGATGACCCATTCTAATGGCTGGTCATTGCCAAACACTTCCATGCCTCTTAATGAGCATATACATACCAAAAGATTATAACATTATGCTCAAAACATTTATAAGCCATTTTCGCATGGCTATTCAAAATTTTACATACCAAGTTCAAACAAAACATAATAGCCTATACATGCCGAAATGTTTTCTTAAACCATCTAAGAAGAAGATACCAAAAAGTCGCTAGACGGTGTGATGACTTCGATGACAGTCCCGAGCACGCAAAAAGGATCAAGAACCTAAATAAACAACAAATAAGCACACCAAATGAGTACATAACTCAGTAAGTCGTAAGCACTACTCTACCATCAACAATAACAATCATAAGTGAATAATCAAATAATACAAAATAGATGTTTCCAGCCATAACAAACTATACTGCAATTTCTAAAATTTTGGTTCGATCTCATGCCAAATCCTTCAACCAAATCAAACGCCAAGTCAGCCCAATCGATTTGGATCCGTTTCCTCAAGTTGGAACAACAATGCACTAGATAATTTTATGCGTACACCGTACAATCCCAATTTCGATATTTAGTTAGTAACTCAATCACTTACCTCGTTCATGCACAAGTTATTTCCACAACCGAATGTGGCACACATAGTGCTTATTATGTTCGCACACATAGAGCTATAGCAAATCGCACACATAGTGCTATAGCAAATCGCACACATAGTGCTATAGTAAATCGCACACATAGTGCCATAGTAAATCGCACACATAGTGCCATAGTAAATCGCACACATAGTGCCATAGTGAATCGCACACATAGTGCCATAGTAAATCGCACACATAGTGCCATAGTGAATCGCACACATAGTGCATTTGAGATAGCCTCATGCCTCAACCTTCCAATCGGCACACATAGTGCCACATAGTCTTTGCACACATTGTGCCTTATGTCAATTCATCATGGTAAAGCAATTTACTAAATTCAAATTGTACATATAATCATATTAATAAATAGGAGAATCACTCAAAAATATCTATCCAAGGAGTTCTCACAACAAGTGCTTAAAGACTTACCTTGCGTTGAGTATAACGGTTCCCACCCGGCTACTCGATGTCCTTGGCTTTGCCCTTGCTTGTTTCTCCTTCTTTAACTTCTCGGGCTTAATAGATAAATAAACTAGTTTAATCATCTTGCTATACATTTATAGTTCAATTACACATGCATATGTATATTTGTAGATTCGCAACCCTCTTACTAATTACTCATTTAGTCGATTATACACATGATTAAAGGTAACATCATGAATGGGCATACTATATATATATATATACATACCCGATTGTGCACAAAAAAAATTTGACTCAACCTCACCTATGTACTCCCTTTGATGGCCGAATATGTATATATGTATAGTGTCATCTATAACATCATCTAAACACCTAAATTCTTCTAATGCACACTTAAACATCCTTTTTTTTTTTCCAATCTAGCATAGCTTCACCTCCAACAAAATGACTAATATCTTCACTTTCATGCTAACATAACAAGCAACTTAGTTCATCCACACAACTAACATGTCAATAGCATCAAGGTATCTACTAATTTTTTTTTGTCAAATCCCAACTCTCCAACAACCCCAAATCCCACCATGGGTTAGATAGAATTCAAACTAACAACCAACAATACACATGAATTTAAAGGAATAACTCCAACATACCTCAACTTGGATACTAGTATGGCCGACTTCTCCAAAGCTTTTCTCTTTTCCTTTCACTTGGTTTTTCGGCTAAGAGGTAGCAAGGATGAACACCTATTTGTTTTTGTTCATTTTCCTATCATTAATCTTTATTTCCTCTATTTTAATATCTTACCAACATTAAATAATTATAACAACATGATCTTGGAAAGATGAAGCCATGCTTGGCCGGCCACTCAACTTAGTTTGGGGCATTTTGACATGCAAACCCAACTTTTCATAATTCCATACTATTTGGTCCTCACTTATTTACCTATCAAATTTTTTTAAGTCTCTCAACTAAATCCTTTCGAGCAAGATTCACATTCCTAAGATAAAAATTGAATCACCAAATTTTTATACTAGTACTACCACACATATAAGGTATGCAAATAAAATTTTAACTAAATTTTATGACTCGGTTTTGTGGTCCCGAAACCACATCCCGACTAGGGTCAAATTAGGGCTGTTACAGTGGGGCTGCCAGTAGAAGTACGCCTAGAGATTCTACTGTGAGGTCCGAGGGCAGAGCACCTGCAAGGACATATGCAATTCCCGTCCACGAAGATGTTGCGTCTCT
Organism: Gossypium arboreum; assembly: GCF_025698485.1. Taxonomy (NCBI): domain Eukaryota; kingdom Viridiplantae; phylum Streptophyta; class Magnoliopsida; order Malvales; family Malvaceae; genus Gossypium; species Gossypium arboreum. The sequence goes on from NC_069075.1 coordinate 122,603,884, forward strand.
CGATGTGATTACGAGTATCTTTTCTATCTATGATATATCTGTGGCTGCTTTAATCGACCCGGGGTCTACCCACTCTTATATTTGTATGAAATTGGTCCCTAGTACTAATATACTAGTGGAGTCTATTGAATTTGTTGTAGTTAACAAAGTGTGTAGAAACTATCCTTTAATGATTAAAGGCCACTATGTTCCGGCTAACCTCACGCTACTACTGTTTGATGAATTTGACCTAATTCTTGGCATGGATTGGCTGACTGTTCATAACATGTTAGTAAACTGTGATAGTAAGTTTATTGAATTGAGATGTGAAAATGGGGATATCATTCGGGTTGAATCAGGTGAATCGGACAGCTTAGCAGTACTGATTTCTTCTATGACTGCTGAGAAACACAGGAGAAAAGGGTATGAGTCCTATCTTGCATTTGTGTTGAATACCCAAGAGTCAGGAGTAAAGATTGAGTCAGTACCAGTGGTATGTGAGTACCCAGATATGTTTCTGGAAGAATTGTCTGGATTACCTCATACTAGAGAAGTTGAGTTTGGTATCGAGATAGTCCCTGGTACGAAACCTATCTCGATTGCTCCGTATAGGATGGCCGACGGAGTTAAAGGAGTTAAAAGTACAATTACAAGAATTAACAAACAAGGAGGTCTGCTTATTACCAGGTAAGAGTTAAGGAGCAAGATGTACCGAAAATCGCATTTCAGACAAGATACAGGCACTATGAGTTCCTTGTCATGCCCTTTGGCTTAACAAATGCTCCCGCCGTGTTTATGGGCTTGATAAATCGTATTTTTCGGTCGTACTTGGATAAGTTCATGGTTGTTTTTATCGATGATATATTAATTTATTCTCGTGATGAGAGAGAGCACACAGAGCATTTAAGAACCATTTTGAAGATATTACAAGATAAGCAGTTATATGCCAAGTTTAGTAAAATTGAGTTTTGGCTCCGAGAGGTTAGATTCTTGAGACACATCGTATCGGGTAATGGAATTAGAGTTTACCCGAGTAAGATCTCGGCTATTGTTGAGTAGAAATCGCCGAAAAATGTATCGGAGATTAGAAACTTTCTAGGCTTAGCGGGTTACTATAGAAGATTCGTTAAAGGATTCTCCATGATTGCTACTCTGATGACGAGGTTGCTACAGAAGGATGTCAAGTTCGAGTGGACAGAAAAATGCCAACAGAGTTTTGAGACAATTAAGGCGTTGTTGACTGAAGCCCCAATTTTAATGCAACTAGAACCGGAAAAAGAATTCATAGTGTATAGTGATGCACGCTTGAATCGATTAAGATGCGTGCTAATGCAAGAAGGAAAGGTGATAACATATGCCTTGAGACAACTGAAGCCGTACGAGAAAAATTATCCAACTCATGACTTAGAGTTAGCAGCTATAGTGTTCTCACTGAAGATTTGGAGAAACCACTTGTATGGCGAGAAATGTCGGGTATTCACTGGCCATAAAAGCCTAAAATACTTGATGACTCAAAAGGACTTGAATCTACAGCAACGAAGGTGGCTGGAGTTGATTAAAGATTACGAGTTAGTAATTGACTATCACCCGGGAAAGGCGAACGTGGTCGCTGATGCATTAAGTAAGAAGTCATTGTTTGCCTTGAAAGTTATGAATACTCAGTTGTCTGTAATCAAGGATGGTTCTATTCTAACAGAGTTGAGAACTAGACTTATGTTTCTTCAAGAGATTTGTGAAGCTCAGAATAGTGATAAAGATTTGCAAGCCAAGATGACTCAGTGTGAGACAGTTGATGGATCCAATTTTTGGATTAGTATCGACGGTTGTTTGATGTTCTGAGACGGGGTCTGTGTACCTAGAGATGATAAGCTTATTGGGAAAATTCTTCACGAGGCACATAGTAGTTGTAGGTCAATCCATTCGGGTAGTACTAAGATGTATAATGACTTGAAGGGATTGTATTGGTGGCCGGGCATGAAAAGAGACATCTCAGAGTTTGTGTCAAAATGTTTAATTTTCCAGCAAGTGAAAGCCGAACACCAAGTACCTTCAGGTTTACTTTAGCCTGTAACGGTTCCCGAGTGGAAATAGGATTGAATTACCATGGATTTTGTGACAGGATTACCATTTTCATCGAGAAAGAAAGAGGCGGTTTGGGTCGTAGTCGACTGATTAACGAAGTCGGCTCATTTTATCCCGGTACGTACCGACTACTTGCTTGATAAACTAGCCGAGCTGTATGTTTTCAAAATTGTGAGACTTCACGGAGTTCCCTTGTCGATTATTTCGGATAAGGATCCGAGGTTTCCTTCACAGTTTTGGAAAAAGTTACAAGAAACTTTGGGGACAAAGTTGAATTTTAGCACGGCTTTCCATCCGCAAACTGACAGCCAGTTGGAGAGAGTAATTCAGGTTCTTGAAGACATGTTGCGGTGTTGTGTTCTTGAATTCCAAGGTAGTTGGGAAAAGAATTTACCGCTGGTAGAGTTTGCCTAAAAAATAGCTAACAGTCGAGTTTGAAAATGGTGGCTTATAAGGCTTTATATAGTGTAAGTGTCGAACGCCCTTGTTCTGGACTGAACTCAGAGAAAATCAGATTCACGGGGTCAATTTAGTCAAAGAGACTGAAGAAAAAGTTAAGGTAATTCGTGATTGTTTGAAGGCCGCTTCGGATAGACAGAAATCCTACGCGGATTTGAAATGAAAGGAAATTGAGTTTCTAGTCAATGATAAGGTGTTTTTAAAAGTATCCCGGTGGAAGAAAGTCCTCAGATTTGGTCGGAAAGGAAAATTAAGTCCACATTTTATTGGACATTATGAGGTGACAGAGAGAATTGGACCGGTAGCTTATCGGCTAGCCTTGCCATCCGAGTTAGAGAAGATCTACAATGTTTTCCATGTGTCGATGTTACTCCATTACCATTCTGACCCTTCGCACGTTCTTTCGCCAACAGAGGTTGAGATCCGATCAGATATGACTTATGGCGAAGAACCGTTTAAAGATCTTAGCCCGAGAGGTCAAGCAATTGAGAAATAAAAGTATAACACTCGTGAAAGTACTGTGGCTTCGACATGGGGTATAAGAGGCCACATGGGAACTTGAGGAGACTATGAGAGATCAATACCCTAACCTTTTCACAGGTAAGATTTTCGGAGACGAAAATCTCTAAGGGGAGAGAATTGTAACAGCCTAATTTTGGGCCTACTCGAAACAGTGGTTTTGGAACCACTAACCCAAGGTTGCAGAAATTACTTTTAATAATATTTTATGTGTTATAGTGTGTTCATATGAGTGCATAGAAATTTTGGTGAAATAATTTTAGCGTTTGCATGCTCAATTGCGAAAAAAGGACTAAATCGCATAAGGGACAAAAGTTTTATTTCATTAGCTAAAGGTGTCAAATAGATAGAAAACCAAAATTAAGGATCTTTAAAGAGAAAATAGGCCTTTATTAAGGGCATGGCCGGCCATAGGGACAAAGAAAATCAAAAAGTCAAAATTTGGTGAAATTTGGTAACTAATTTGACTAGAAATAAAATAAAATAAGGAAAAAGCTATTATCTTTTTCTCTTTTTCTCTTCTCCACCGAAATTTTCAGCAAGAAAGGGGTCTTGAAAGCTTGAAATTTTCATCCATTAAGTTCTCTCATAAGTAAGTGATCTTGATGAGTTTTCTTGATAATTTTTGTACTTTTGATACCCTTGTAGCATAATCTAGCTAATGAGGGCACTATTTTGCAAAATGGTTGAAAGTATAGGGTTTTACCATGAGAGTATTCATATTGTTTGCTGAACTTTTATGGGAAAAAATGAATCTTGGTTGTTAAACAAACAACTTTTGTGAAGTAGTTTTCATGAAAACCCTAACTAAGGACCATTTTGCATAAGTTATAAATTATGTGGTAAATGTGTGAAATAATAGGAATTGTGGACTGCCGCTAGTATAAAACGAATTCGGCTAGGCTTGGTTAGTGAGAAAATTCGATAAAAATTGATTTACGAGCCTAGGGGTAAAATAGAAATTTTGTATAAGTCTAGGGGCAAAATGGTCATTTTGCGAAAATATGAATTATGAAATGCATTGATTAATATGATGATTAAATTAGTGAAATTTTTATCATTTTATATTAAGAAATACGAATTCCGGACCTAGACCGAGGAAAGGCCAAGCAAGTAGATTAAATCCAACTAGTCGTGCACTTTTTATATACCGAGGTAAGTTGACCGTAAGTAAGGCAAGTTTATTGCTATTACGTGTTGAATGATTGATTTTGCATACTATGGTTGAATATGATTATCAATAATATGATGAAATTAATGTAGTGAATTCCCGGTTGAACCTAGGAATAGATTGGATATCCATGCCATGACATTTGGGTGATATGTGTGCTAGTGTAAGACCATGTATGGGACATGGCATCGCCCACGATATGAGAGCCAGTGTAAGACCATGTCTGGGACATGGCATCGGCATTGAGATGAGAGCTAGTGTAAGACCATGTCTGGGACATGGTCTCGGTCTCGACATGTGAGCCAGTGTAAGACCATGTTTGGAACATGGCATCGGTAATTCACCCTCTTGTGTAAAGCTTGTCAGATATCCTTTAGTATTCCAAATAGTTTCACAAGTTATTTTAAAACTTATGACAATGATATGGAATGATATAATCATGTTGTGAATGGTACAGGTTCTTATTTGAAACTCATGAGATATGAGTCTATTTATGATGTCTTAATGGTAAGAATAACATGAGTAAGTCCTATCTATGAAAATGATTTTGAATCTTTGTCTTATATTTGTGATGTATAAGTATGTGGTGATATCCTCCTTTGTGCACTCAAGAATGTTGTGTTGATTTATTATATGCTATGTGTTTTAAATATGCATGGTTGACGTTGTTATTTATTTACATACAACTTACTAAGCTTTATGCTTACTCCCTCTTCTTTCCATTTTCTTATAGTGCCGCCAAGCTAGTATCGGGGATCAAGGGACGTCAGAGGCATCGATCACACTATCACCTGAAGCTTTGGTATAGCTAGTTTAATATTTTGATTGTGGCATGTATAGGGACTTGAATCTTTTGTTTATTGTCTTGTCAATTTAGCCACAAGTGTTGGCTCATATGATGGATGTGATATTCATTTTGTATAGGTCATTAATGTTCGCTAATATTGATTACAATTAAATGCATTTGATGCAAATTTCTCATGGTTGTGGTTGTTTTGGTTATATGTGTTATGCTTGGATTGGTTTGGTTGATGTTGTGTAGGTTGGTGCAAGTAAGGGTGGCAAAAAGGCTTGGTAAATAGCATTGTTTCTGTCCACACGGATAGACACACGGGCGTGTGTCTAGACCGTATATGACACACAGCTTGCCCCATGTATGTACGGTAAGGTCGTGTGTCCCCTGCACCTAAAGTTAGCAAAATAGAATGCCCAGTAGTAACCACACAGGCAGAGGCACGGCCATGTGTCCCATCTGTGTGGAGGACACGGCCTAGTACATGGGCGTGTACCATGGCCGTGTGCCCTTAAAGGGTTCCTGACGTCAGAAACAAAATGTTAAGGTTTTAGCACAGGGGCTGAGACACGGGAGTGTCATGGCCATGTGGGGGACATGGGTTATGGACACGGGCGTGTGCCAAGCCATGTGAAAAACCCCTGTAGGTTCGAATCAAAAAATAGATTCGCACGAGCTAGGGACACAGGCTTGTCCCGATATGCTCAGGCCGAGTGAGTCACATGGGCCTTCAACATGGCCATGTTAAATAGGCACGCGGGTGTGTTACCCTTCTACACGAGCGTGTGCCCCTGTCAGCTTGAAATTTTACAAAGTTTTCTATAGTGTACAGATTAGTCTCAAATCAATTCCAAAGTGTGTTTGGGGCATCGTAAGCCCATAGTAGGGACATTAAGGTAGTGTGAAAAGTTTTAATTTGGAGCGAAATTTCATATCTAGGAAATGTATGTTTATATGTGTTTAAGTCCGGTAACACCTCGTATCCTGTTCCGGCATCGAACTCGGGTAAGGAGTGTTACACTTATACATACTCAAATCTCAATACTTTTCACATTTATTTGGCATGTTCAACATGTAACATCCCAAAATAGGGCTTAGTCGGAATAGTGGTTTTGGGACCACAAATTCAATATCAAAATATTTATTTTATGTTTATTACGAGGCTTAGAATATGAGAATATGCATGTGTTAAAGTTTTATGAAAGAATTCTTTGAGTAAGTACCCAATTGGAAAATTAGGGACTAAATTGAATAAATTGCAAAACTTGAATTCTAGAAGTAATTTGCATGAAATTGCTTTAGATTATAAAATAAAAGGTCTTGGGGAGCAATTTGACCAATTTCTAAATTTTTGGAGAAAAATGGGCTTGCATGGATGAAATTTCAAAGAAAGGGTTTAAGGGAATTTTGGTCATTTGGTATTTAAGTGAAATAAAATGGGAAAAATTAACCAAAAATCAGCCATTCTTCTTCTCCATGTTGCCGAAATTTCTAGGGATTTCATAGCTAGGGTTTTCAAGCTTTCTAAGTGTAAGAGTACGCCCAAAGATCAATCACAAGATGGTTGTAATAACATATTTGGTTTATCATGTTTGTTAATATAAGGCGTTGCCATTATTATTTCAGTTTCTTTTCTGTGTGCATAAATAAACTGTTTTATAATAATGTCCTGAGAATAATATGATTATTCTTAAAAGATCCTTAGTCAAGTATTATTGTTGGCTAGGACAACAATAATGCATTAAGACTAACATGTAGTTGATTGATGATAAAGAGTTGTCATTGATATGGAGTGTCAGAATCAATGCATCAATATGTGTGTTACAGAACAACATATTGGACTGACCCGCTATGAGTATGTTTCTTGGATTATTATGTAATTGTCACAACATTACTCATAGTGATTAATATGTATATGATCCTCATACTTGATATCATCTTTATCCCAACATCGTGAGTTGTATATTTTGATACAGTCAAACAAACATCGTAACTGGTTGTTCTATAAAGACTGATGTTGAATATACCACAATCTGTGTTGAGGGATATAGTTGATCAATATAGGATAAGTCCCTCCTACATAATGGGAGTAATATCTCAAGCCACTTGATTAAGTGAGGCTAGAAATGCATGGCCATGCTCAAATAAGTTGATATGAGATGTCATACTTATTTGTGTATTATAGTCTACTCAAGGTATCAAGAAACATGGGATGGACTATGCAAGTGTGACTATTCCATAACTTGTGTCCATTCCAAAGATATAGGACTTAAGGATTAATGCATGAAAGGTTAATCACAAAAGGTTATGTCGAATCATGACTTCTTGAACTTAGGTAGCATTGATGCATTGCTAGATGCCACTCTTTGTTTGTAACATTAGAATCGTTCTAATATTACTACTAACGTTATAAAAACCTATAGGGTCACACCCTATGGTTGAAATGAACGAGGTAAAACATAGTTGGTATATTGCTTGGTTGTCACATGAATTAAATTAATTATAGAATTAATTTAATTGGGCAGTAAAATTGTTGAACATACTATATGTACAAGGATGTTGTACACATAATCAGAACATAATTTTATTGATATATGAATTTTGTTCTTATATAATTTTAAATAAATATAGTTTATCAAATCTTTATTATAATTAATGTAATTATAATTTTTCGGTTAAACATTATTATATTTATTTGAATGTTAATTATTATGTTCGGATTAATTTTAATGAATTAAAATTCATTATAAATATATACCAATTAAGAGGGAGTTATATATAGCAAGAGTAAAACCCTAAAAGGATATATAAAAACTAGCCGAAAATATGCAAAGTGGTCTAGCAATTGCTTAGCAAAATACTCTCTGAAAATAGTTTTCGGGATTTCTACCGCTCATTGTAAATCGGTGGACTACGTAGAGGCCGACATTGGAAAAGGTTGCGGCTTGGTTCGATAGTGGTTCAAGATTCCTATTGCCTAGGCGTCATTGTCTACTCGCATTGAAGTTTTGTAATTTCAAACCTTTTATCACCCCGATTCGTTCCTTACACATGGATCCTTGGTTTGGATCGCCAGAATTTTTTTTTTTAATTTTTCGCTGCGCCTTGGAGGCACCGGTGTTCCAACACTAAGCTCAATAGTAAGTGCTCCTAAGCCCGTTTTTAATGTTCTTTGTAATTTTAAAATCCCGGTAGCTTGCTCTCTCTATTTCTACCCATATTTCATGCTAGGGTTCATGCTTAAAAATTTACCCATGCATGACTTACTTGTATTTTGATGTTTTATGGAGGAATATGAAAGTTTGAAGTGTGTTAAACAACTTTTCCTAGGTGATTTTCATGAAAAACCCCTAAAGGGACCTTTGTGCAAAAGTTGAAAAATGTGTGGTAGAAATATGAAAATAATGGAAAATGTGGGCTACCATAAGAGGGAAAAGTGTTCGGCTAGGCTTGAGTAATGTAGAAATTGCATGCGTTTCATTGCACGAGCCTAGGGACTAAATCGTAAAAATGTGAAAGGTTAGGGGCAAAATGGTCATTTGGATCGAGGGTGGAATTTATACTTGAAATGTATAATGTGGACTGTTAATGATCTATTTTTATTGTTATAGACCCGAGGAACAAATTCTGGAGGTCGATCGAGGAAAACGAAAGGTTTCAGAATAACCGAAACACAACACCGAAATGAATACTAGGTAAGTTCGGATAACTTAAAGTAAACACTCAATGTGCCTAATTATATGATTTATGAATGCATGATGATTGCATTTATTAATAACATGAAATTCTATGAAATGCATGTTTAAGTATAAATTGTGATAAATGTCTCGGTTGAGGTTAAAAAGGGAATTCGATAGATAAACCATGATTGACATGTGTAATAAGGTCCTGCATGTGTTGCAGTAAGGATTTAGCTCGGACGGGTAATTTGTTGATCTCACTTATAAAAAGGATCTAGCCCGGACGGGTAATCCAATTAGGATCTGAATTTAGCCTGGACTAGTAATTCAGATCCGAGCTCAATAACGATGTTTGTCGTTATAAGGGATTTAGTCTGGACTGGTAATCCCGACATCACCTTATGAGTTTATAAAATGGGGGATTTAGCCTGGACTGGTAATCCCGCCATAAGATGTGAGGTTCGTGGGAGTGCATATCTAAAACGATCATTGTACGAATTGACGGTAAATGGGTATTCCATCGAGATTTCCTAGAAACTCACCGAGATTAATGTGATATATATATACAGATGAGATGTTGAATGATGAGCTCATCTAAGATAACTTTTATAGTGCATTGTTATGTGGCTAACTAATTGATTGAGTGTAAGTGATAGGGAAGTCATCCTATGCTCATTGAATTTATTGCCCAATTTGATTGCATGCTAACTTGGTAAGTTTAATTTTCAGTTATTCGAGCTTAGTAAGTATGAAAATACTTACCCCTCTCTTTTCCCTATCACTCACAGAGCTCGAGGACTCGTAAAGATTGGAGGACTGTTGGAGAGTCAGTATACTATCAAATAGACCAGCTTTAGTATAAAGACATTACTAAATTGTTCAATGCCATGTATAGGTCTGTTGAGTATTTTGTTATATGTGTCATTTGATTTGCCAAATGAAGGCTTGTAAAGATAAATCTATCTTTTTGTTTATGGCCATAGGGATCGGCTTGTTTTGAATTAGGCTATGACCTATAAAATTTCCATGCAAGTTTGTAATCATGTGCGATGGTTGAATTCCAATTGGCAATGAGTCATAAGAACGAGCCAATCTTGAATGTATTATAGTGGTATAACAATACATAAATACAAGATGGGAAATAACCTAGCATGTACGAAACCAATGATATGAGGTTTCCATGCAACGAGTTTTCACAAAGATCATTTATGAGAGCATAATTATGTTTTACTTTGTTTTTAATATTCTTTAAGTATAAGTGTTAAAAAGGGGGTGACCATAGGCTTGGAAAATAGCCTAATAGGGTCTACATGGTTGGGTATACGGGCGTGTGCCTAGGCCGTGTGTGACATACAGGCCACACTCCTGGGCATATGGCATGGTCGTGTGTCCCCTGCATCTAAAATGGTAAGTTTGTTAAATGAACACGGGCTAACACACGGGCGTGTGTCTTGGCCGTGTGAATTTAATAGAATGCTCAAGTCTTGGACACAGGGTGATTGCATGGGTGTGTCCCAAGTCACACGGGCGTGTGACACTTCAAGTTAAAAGAAATTTTCCAAGGTGCCCAAAGTTTATCAAACGTTCTCGGTTTTGTCCCGCACCACCTCTAGACATGTTTTAGGTCTCGAAGGCCTATTTAAGGGAAATGATATACATATTTGAAAAGTTTTAAATTAGAGCGCAACTTAGTGGCTTGATTTAATATGTTTATGAACGTGAAATCCCGGTAACGCCTTGAGCCCTATCCCGGCATCGGATACAAGTGAGGGGTGTTACATTTAGTGGTATTAGACCTACGGTTCTAGGACTACCGTAGAGAGTATTGAAGTTTGCTATACATGCCATTATTCGAATATTGATATTGCAAAGTCTCCTAACTGTTCAAATTGTTTTGAATATAGTAAATGTCTTCCAATCAAGCACAAGATGAATCCAAGGGAGCCAAGAGCCATGCTTCAGCTTTCATACAACGAGCTGTATCTAGCAGTAGTAGAAGGCTTATGTCTGAAGGCCGAGAAGAGGCCCAAACTGCCTTCTTTGGTATGATGGACGAATGGTTTGGGGATTACCTGAGGAATCGCCCCAACATACCAAGACCTTCCCCGCCCCCTAGCCAACCTGATGAGGATGTGCCATGAGGTATGGCACCGGTAAGAATTGGTAAAGCCCCTGTTGATAAGCTTAGAAAGTATGGGGCTGAGGAATTCAGAGCTAAAGTTGATGATAATGTTGAAAGAGCCGAGTTTTGGCTTGAGAACACTACACGGGTATTAGATGATTTGTCGTACACACCTGAGGAGTGTTTAAAGTATTACGTATCCCTTCTGAAGGATACTGCATATCATTGGTGGAAGACTGTATCCTCGGTAGTGCCAAAGGAAAATATCACTTGGGATTTCTTCCAAGCAGAGTTTAGGAAGAAATACATTAGCCAACGATTTTTAGACTCGAAGCAAAAGGAATTCCTAACACTCAAACAAGGGAACAAGACTGTAGCAGAATACAAACGAGAGTTCGTGAGGCTAAGTCAGTACGCAACTGAATGGATCCAAACCTAGTCGGAAATGTGTAAACACTTCGAGAAAGGTCTGAATGAGGAAATTAAGTTGTTGATTAGAATCCTGGAAATACTGGAATTTATCACATTGGCTGATCGGGCCAAAAAGGCCAAGGAACTTAACAATGAAAGAAAGCAAGCAAAGAGAGAAGAGAAGGCCGAGTCGCGAGCAAGAGGTCCAGTGGTAAAACACTCTCGTTTCCTACAAAGAAATTAAGGAGCCAGCATGAACGCTCTACTTCATTGGTAGGATATTTGGGTAGAGCGAGAAGCTCTAAACGACGAAGCCAAAAGTCTTCCTCCCCGATTGTAATTAGTGTAGGGAGTATAGATGATCAACAGCCGAAGTGTAAGAGTTGCAACAAATTTCACTACAGAGAATGTCGACTGAAGAGCGGTGCATGTTTCAGATGTGGATCTCTTGACCACTTTCTCAAGAACTGCCCAGAGCGAGTCGAGAAAGAAGTGGAAGTAGCCCCGAAGTCGAGTACTCCCGTTTCACGAAGTAGACCTCTGAGATATCCTGGAAGTGCCAATGGAAATTGAGTTGCGGCTAAAGACACTGCAAAACTAGAGCCTCAAGCCCCAGCAAGAACGTATACGATAAGCCCGAGAGGAAGCCTCTACTCCTGATGTTATTACGGGTACTTTTTCCCTTTTTAATACAAGTGTTATTGCTTTAATTGACCCGGGGTCAACGCATTCATACATTTGCATGAGCTTGGTATCTAGAATGAACATACTTATTGAGCCTACGGAATTTATTATTAAAGTGTTGAACCCACTAGCCAGATCAGTCATGGTTGATAAAGTCTGTAAGAATTGTCCTTTGACGATTCAGGGTCATTGTTTTCCGACTAATCTTATGTTGTTACCATTTGATGAATTTGATGTAATACTTGGTATGGATTGGTTAGCACTGCATGATGTAATTGTAAACTGTGGTAGTAAGCATATTAAATTGAAATGCCCGGATGGTGAGATTTTACGGGTTGATTCAAGAGAGTTGGGTACGCCTCCGGTTATGATCACGGCAATGGTTGCTCAGAGATATATGAGAAAAGGGTATGAAGTCTATCTTGCATTTGTATTGAACACTAAGGAAACAAAGTTGAAGATTGAGTTTGTGCCTATAGTATGTGAGTACCCAGATGTATTTACAGAAGAATTACTCGGATTACCTCCTGAAAGGGAAATAGAATTTGGTATTGAGCTGGTGCCAGGGACAGCTCTTATTTCAATTGCTCCATATAGGATGGCACCAACTGAACTGAGAGAGTTGAAAGCACAGTTGCAAGAGCTGACGGATAAAGGTTTTGTAAGGCCAAGCTTTTCACCTTGGGGTGCTCCCGTTCTATTTGCAAGGAAGAAAGATGGTTCGATGAGGTTATGCATAGATTACCTCCAACTGAACAAGGTAACTATCAAGAATAAGTATCCTTTACCAAGGATCGATGATTTATTCGATCAGTTGAGAGGATCCACCGTGTTCTCTAAGATAGACTTGAGGTCTGGCTATTATCAACTACGAGTTAAAGAATCGGATGTACTTAAGACAACTTTCAGAACGAGGTACGGTCATTATGAATTTCTCGCCATGCCGTTTGGGTTAACGAATGCACCGGCCGTATTCATGGATCTAATGAATAGGATCTTCCGGCCATATTTGGATAAGTTTGTCGTTGTGTCCATTGACGACATCTTGATTTATTCTAAAGATGAGTCAGAACATGCAAAGCACTTGAGAATTGTGTTGCAGACTCTGCGGGAAAAGCAGTTGTATGCTAAGTTTAGCAAGAGTGAGTTTTGGCTTCAAGAAGTTTGATTTTTGGGTCATATTGTTTCGGGTGAAGGCATTCGAGTCGATCCAAGTAAGATTTCTGCTATCGTCGAATGGAAACCACCTAAGAATGTAACCGAAGTTAGGAGCTTTTTGGGCTTAGCCGGTTACTATTGCAGGTTTGTGAAAGGATTCTCTATGATAGCGACTCCGATGATGAAGTTACTACAGAAAGACGTTAAGTTTGAATAGACGGAGAAATGTCAGCAAAGTTTTGAGAAGTTAACACACTGTTAACTGAAGCTCCTATTTTAGTATTGCCTGGGTCGGGAAAAGAATTTGTAGTCTACAGTGACGCGTCCTCAAATGGACTAGGTTGTGTACTTATGAAAGATGGAAAGGTGATAGCCTATGCTTCACGACAGTTGAAGCCACATGAGAAGAGCTATCCTACACACGACCTAGAACCTGCCGCCATCATTTTTGCTTTGAAAATTTAGAGGCATTATTTATATGGTGAGACTTGCCACATATTCACTAACCACAAAAGTTTGAAGTATTTGATGACTCAAAAAGAATTAAATTTGAGGCAGCGGAGGTGGCTAGAGTTAATCAAGGATTACGAACTGATTATTGACTATCACCTGGGAAAGGCGAATGTGGTCGCTAATGCGTTAAGCAGAAAATCCTTGTTTGTATTAAGGGCTATGGATGCTTGTTTGGCATTGCTTGATGATGGTTTAGTCTTGGCCGAGCTAGAGGCTAGACCGACATTCCTTCAGGAAATCTATGATGCTCAAAGTAATGATGATGACTTGCAAGCTAAAAGAACTCAATGTGAGTCAGGTATTGAATCAAATTTTCGGATTGGTTCTGATGGATGTTTGATGTTCAAAGATAGGGTTAATGTACCCGAAAAAAATGAACTTATTTAGAAAATTTTGCAAGAAGCACATAACAACAGTTTGTCAATTCACCTGGAAAGTACCAAGATGTACAATGATTTGAAGAAAATGTACTGGTGGAACGGCATGAAAAGAGATATTTTTGAATTTGTATCGAAATGCGTAGTATGTCAGCAAGTTAAAGCTGAACATCAAGTGCCTTCAGGTTTGCTACAGCCTGTGATGGTCCTCGAATGGAAGTGGGATAGAGTTACTATGGATTTCGTGACAGAATTGCCATTGACTCCGAAGAAGAAAGATGATGTATGGGTTGTAGTGGATAAGTTGACGAAGTCAGCTCATTTCATTCTGGTGAGGACAGATTACTCCCTCGATAGATTGGTCGACTTGTACATTTCTGAGATTGTAAGATTGCATGGGGTACCACTGTCGATTATTTCTGACAAAGACCCGAGGTTCACTTCGAGATTCTAGAAGAAATTACAAGAAGCCTTGGGTACAAAGTTAAGCTTTAGTACAACTTTTCACCCTCAGACAGATGGTCAGTTTAAGCAGATGATTCAGATTCTTGAGGATATGTTACGATGTTGCATTATTGAATTTCAGGGTAGCTGGGAAAAATATTTGCCACTAGTAGAATTCGCCTACAACAACAGTTTTCAGACAAGTTTGAAGATGGCACCTTATAAGGCCTTATATGGAAGGAAGTGTCAAACTCCATTGTATTGGACAGAACTTAAAGAAAATCAGATTCACGGAGTTGATTTGATTAAAGAAACAGAAGAGAAAGTTAAAGTGATACAAGACTGTTTGAAAGTGGCATCGGATAGGCAAAAGTCATATACTGATCTGAAAAGACAGGAAATTGAGTTTCAAGTTGGAGATAGAGTATTCTTGAAATTGTCTCCATGGAAAGAGGTGTTGAGATTTGGCCGGAAAGACAAACTGAATCCACGATTTATCGGACCGTACGAGATCATTGAAAAAGTTGGACCGTTAGCCTATCGCTTGGCATTGCCACCTGAATTGGAAAGGATTCACAATGTGTTCCACATATCTATGTTAAGGCGATACCGATCAGACCCTTCTCACTTGTTTTCACCGACTGAGATTGAAATTCGACCGAACATGACCTATGGAGAGGAACCAATTAAGATATTGGCTCGTGAGGTTAAACAGCTGAGGAATAAAGATGTGGCCTTAGTAAAAATTTTTATGGCATCGACATGGTGTAGAAGAGGCCACATGGGAACCAGAAGAAATCATGAGAAGCCAATATCCAAATCTGTTCACTGGTAAGACTTTTGAGGACGAAAGTCCCTAAAAGGGGGAGAAATGTAACATCTTAAAATAGGGCTTAGTCGGAATAGTGGTTTCAAGACCACAAACTCGACATAAAATTATTTATTTTATGTTTATTACGAGGCTTAGAATATGAGAATATGCATGTGTTAAAGTTTCATGGAGGAATTCTTTGAGTAAATGCCCAATTGAAAAATTAGGGACTAAATTGAATAAATTGCAAAACTTGGATTCTAGAAGCAATTTGCATGAAATTGGTTTAGATTATAAAATAGAAGGTCTTGGGGAGCAATTTGCCCAATTTCTAAATTTTTGGACAAAAATGGGCTTGCATGGATAAAATTTCAAAGAAATGGCTTAAGGGCATTTTGGTCATTTAGCATTTAAGTGAAATAAAATGGGAAAAATGAACCAAAAATCAGCCATTTTTCTTCTCTATGCTATCGAAATTTCTAGGGTTTCCATAGCTAGGGTTTTCAAGCTTTCTAAGCTCAATAGTAAGTGCTCCCAAGCCCCGTTTTTAATGTTTTTTGTAATTTTGAAATCCTGGTAGCTTGCTCTCTCTATTTCTACCCATATTTCATGCTAAGGTTCATGCATAAAAATTTACCCATGCATGACTTACTTGTATTTTGATGTTTTATGGAGGAATATGAAAGTTTGAAGTGTGTTAAACAACTTTTCCTAGGTGATTTTCATGAAAAATCCCTAAAGAGACCTTTTTGCAAAAGTTGTAAAATGTGTGGTAGAAATGTGAAAATAATGGAAAATGTGGGCTACCATAAGAGGAAAAAGTGTTCGACTAGGCTTGAGTAAGGTAGAAATTGCATGCATTTCATTGTACGAGCCTAGGGACTAAATCGTAAAAATGTGAAAGGTTAGGGGCAAAACAGTCATTTGGACCAAGGGTGGAATTTAGACTTGAAATGTATAATGTGGAGTGTTAATGATCTATTTTTATTGTTATAGACCCCAAGGAACAAATTTCGGATGTCGATCGAGGAAAACGAAAGGTTTCGAAATAACCGAAAGACGACACCGAAACGAATACCAGGTAAGTTCGAATAACTTAAAGTAAACACTCAATGTGCCTAACTATATGATTTATGAACGCATGATGATTGAATTTATTAATAACATGAAATTCTATGAGATGCATGTTTAAGTATAAATTGTGATAAATGTCTTGGTTGAGGTTAAAAAGGGAATTCGATGGACAAACCATGATTGACATGTGTAATGAGCTCCTGCATGTGTTGCAGTAAGGATTTAGCCCGAACGTGTAATCTGTTGATCTCATTTATAAAAAGGATCTAGCTAGGACGAGTGTTCCTTTGAATGGTTGAGCCTCCCGAAGAATATGTGTGCATTATGGATTTAGCCCGGACGGGTAATTCGATTAGGATCTGAATTTAGCTTGGACTGGTAATTCATATCTGAGCTCAATAAAGGTGTTTGTCATTATAAAGGATTTAGCCTGGACTGGTATGAGTTTATAAAATGGGGGATTTAGCCTGGACTGGTAATCCCGCCATAAGATGTGAGGTTTGCCATAAGATGTGAGGTTCGCGGGAGTGCATATCTGAAATGATTATTCTACGAATTAATGGTAAACGGGTATTCCATCGAGATTTCCTAGAAACTCATTGAGATTAATGTGATATATATATAGACAGATGAGATGTTGAATAATGAGCTCATCTAAGATAACTTTTATAATGCATTGTTATGTGACTAACTCATTGATTGAGTGTAAGTGATAGGGAAGCCATCCTATGCTCATTGAATTTATTGACCAATTTGATTGCATGCTAATTTCTTGGTAAGTTTACTTTTCGATTATTCGAGCTTACTTAGCATGAAAATACTTACCCTTCTCTTTTCTTTGTCTCTCACAGAGCTCGAGGACTCGTAAAGATTGGAGGACGGTTGGAGAGTCAGATACTATCAAATAGACCAGCTTTGGTATAAAGTCATTTCTCAATTATTCAATAGCATGTATAGGTCTGTTGAGTATTTTGTTATATGTGTCATTTGATTTGCCAAATGAAGGCTTGTAAAGATAAATCTATCTTTTTGTTTATGGCCATAGAGATCGATTTGTTTTGAATTAAACTAGGACCTACAAAATTTCCATGCAAGTTTGTAATCATGTACGATGGTTGAATTCCAATTGGCAATGAGTCATAGGAATAGTGGTATGACAATACATAAATACAAGATGGGAAATAACCTAGCATGTACGAAACTAATGATATGAGGTTTCCATGCAACGAGTTTTTACAAAGATCATTTATGAGAGCATAATTATGTTTTACTTTGTTTTTAATATTCATTAAGTATAAGTGTTAAAAAGGGGGTGACCATAGGCTTAGAAAATAGCCTAATCGGGTCTACACGGTTGGGTACACGGGCGTGTGCCTAGACCGTGTGTGACATACGGGCCACACTCGTGGGCGTGTGGCATGGTCGTGTGTCACCTGCATCTAAAATGGTAAGTCTGTTAAATGAACATGGGCTAGACACACGAGCTGTTGGAACACCGGTGCCTCCAAGTCGCAGCGAAAAATTAAAAAAAAAATTCGGGCTATCCAAACCAAGGATCCATGTGTAAGGAACAAATCGGGGTGATGAAAAGGTTTCGAAATTACCGAAACTTCAATCTGAGTAGACAACGACGCCTAGGCAACAGAAATATTGAACCACTATCGAACCAAGCCGCAACCTTTTCCGATGTCGGCCTCTACGTAGTCCACCCGATTGACAATGAACGGTAGAAATCCCAGAAAACTATTTTCAGAGAGTATTTTACTAAACGGCTGCTAGACCACTTTGCATATTTTCGAGCTAGTTTTTATATATCCTTTTTAGGGTTTTTACCCTTGCTATATATAACTCCCTCTTAATTGGTATATATTTATAACGAATTTTAATTCATTAAAATTAATCCGAACATAATAATTATCATTCAAATAAATATAATAATGTTTAACCGGAAAATTATAATTACATTAATTATAATAAAGATTTCGGTAAAGTATATTTATTTAAACTTATATACGAACTAAATTCATATATCAATAAAATTATGTTCTGATTATGTGTACAACATCCTTGTACATATAGTATGTTCAACAATTTGATTGCCCAATTAAATTAATTCTATAATTAATTTAATTCATGTGACAACCAAGCAATATACCAACTTTGTTTTACCTCGTTCATTTCAACCATAGGGTGTGACCCTATAGGTTCTTGTAACTTTAGCAGTAATATTAGAACTATTCTAATGTTACAAAAAATGAGTGGCATCTAGTAATGCATCAATGCTACCTAAGTTACAAGAAGTCATGATTTGACATAACCTTTTGTGATTAACCTTTCATGCATTAATCCTTAAGTCCTATATCTTTGGAATGGACACAAGTCATGGAACAATCACACTTGCATAGTCCATCCCAAGTTTCTTGATACCTTGAGTAGACTATGATACACAAACAAGTATGACATCTCATATCAACTTATTTGAGCATGGCCATGCATTTCTAGCCTCACTCAATCAAGTGGCCTGAGATATTACTCCCATTATGTAGGAGGGACTTATCCTATATTGATCAACTATATCCCTCAACATAGATTGTGGTATATCCAACATCAGTCTTTATTGAACAACCAGTTACGGTGTTTGTTTGACTGTATCAAAATATACAACTCACGATGTTGTGATAAAGATGATCTCAAGTATGAGGATCATATACATATTAATCACTATGAGTAATGTTGTGGCAATTACATAATAATCCAAGAAACATACTCATAGCGGGTCAGTCCAATATGTTGTTCTCTAACACACATATTCATGCATTGATTCTGACACTCCATATCAATGACAACTCTTTATCATCAATCAACTACATGTTAGTCTTAATGCATTATTATTGTCCTAGCCAACAATAATACTTGACTAAGGATCTTTTAAGAATAATCATATTATTCTCAGGACATTATTATAAAACAGTTTATTTATGCACACAGAAAAGAAACTGAAATAATAATGGCAATGCCTTATATTAATAAACATGATAAACCAAGTATGTTATTACAACCATCTCGTGATTGATCTTTGGGCATACTCTTACACGGGTGTGTGTCTTGGCCATGTGAATTTAACAGAATGCTCAAGTCTTGGACATGAGGTGATTGCACGGGCGTGTCCCAAGTCAAACAGGTGTGTAACACTTCAAGTTAAAAGAAATTTTCCAAGGTGCCCAAAGTTTATCAAACGTTCTCGATTTTGTCCCGCGCCGCCTCTAGACATGTTTTAGGTCTCGAAGGCCTGTTTAAGAGAAAGGATATACATATTTGAAAAGTTTTAAATTAGAGCGCAACTTAGTGACTTGATTTAATATGTTTATGAACGTGAAATCCCGGTAATGCCTCGAACCCTATCCCGGCATCAGATACGGGTGAAGGGTGTTACACAACATGCCCTCAATAATCACATACTTTCAATAAATGGAAACAGTGTTCCTACTTTTAAGATGATATCATTCAACATTACACAATTTCACATACTTTTACGATTTTCCAATGTGCATGTATAATAACCTTTCCAATAGAACATAACAAATTATCCATGCAATTATATCATTCATAAACTCATAACTCAGAAAATCATGTTATATATATAATCAATCTCATACCAAATAACACAATCATGCACGACAATACCATTTACACAGTCACACTGCTAAACTAGCAACTTTGCTAACATATCAATATTTTAGGGCTTGAAACGTACCTGGTTCGACCACTTACAAAATTAATTATTTAGCTATTAATTCAATCCAATAAACAAGATAAATCATCAAGTATATCAAAATAGTTATCATTTTTAATTAAGTTTTTGAATTTAGGACCTACACCTTATTTTTCGCTTTCTCACAACACACTAGCGAATCTTCCAATTTTCCTTAATAAACCTTAAAACGAACCTAAGTAAAAAATCAGTATAAATTTCATCAATTAATCTCTTAAGGATACTTTAAATACCCATTTATGGGTTCCGACCAATCGTCAAAATTACTATTATTTTACGAATCCAAATGAGTTAGATTTCTTACATTATTTTGTTGTGAATCGTGCGCACGATCGTCTTTCGACTTTACGGTTGATTTGAGGTGTTTCGGTCAGCACCTAACACAACTACATACCAGTAAATCAGTAGCTAATATTGATTAAAATCCCTCATTTAATCTATCCATAACATTTTCCCAACAACTTTGTCGAAACAACAAACTCGTTTACAATTATCGCACTTACACTTCTCGAATTGTGATATTCGAATAGCTAATTGATCAAGAATGTCTTTCTCTAATTAACATGTGATTAAAGGCTGATTAGGAGGGTTCAATAGCTCAAATTAGTACTGGGAAAAGATAGGCAAGAACCAAGAAACAAAACAACCTCCTTTATTGCACATAGGCACACGAACCACCACCGTGGTGGCCAAATTCGGGGCTAATTTAAAATTGATTTAAAAATCCATCAAAAATATGGAAAAATACATTTAAAATATTTAAAATTTTCCTAAATTACAAATCTGAAAATTTAGGTTTTTAATTGACAAGATTAATCAAAAAATTGAAGAAAGAAGAGATCTTACACAAGCTAGTTGAGAGAAACAACAATAGCACTTTCTTGGTAATGTTCAGGATCGATCTTGGAGTTCAAGATTTCAAATTTGATACTGATTTTAAAAAGGAAAAATATCAGCAAGCTAGTGGAGAAGATGTTAACAAATCTTGAGACAAAAAGAAAAAGAAAGAGATGGTAAAACTAGGTGTAGGTGACGACAACAATGGAGGAAGAAAGAAAGAAAAAAGAAGATCAATGAGGATAGAAGAGGGGAGGAACAACTAGGGTGAGGAAAAATAGAATAAAGGTTGATTACTTTGTGCAAAATTAACATTTATACCTAGGGTTACAAGGGTATGGATGTCACACACATTAAAAACAAGGGATTTTGTATAAAGAAAATAGTTATTTTACATGGGAAAGGATTCAAACTTGGGACCTCAATTTAATTTTCATGTTTTTGCATTTATCAATTAACCACTAGGCTATTCCCTTATTTTTGAAATAATTTTTCAATATTTATTTTAAAAAGGTGTGTCACATACTAGGGCCTCACTACGATGCCATCAAGGTTACCTCTCACTTCAAGTCAAATCTCATTAATGTTTCTAACTTCTCAAGCTCACCGACCTCACATCAGAGTACGTCTAGACCATAACCTAATTTGGGTCTAAATTGGACTCTACTTAAAAAGGAAATCATGATATGAGGGACTTACTATTCTTCCAAGATTAAAGGGAACACAAACAAAACCATTATCCATCACTTTATTAAAACACCACCGTAAATCTTCATCGTTAGTGGCTCTCCACACCACACATGTTTTGTACTACCACCGTAGTTTACTCCAAAACCTTATATAACTTAATTGTTATAACAGGTATCTTTGTGAACAAGATATATAGTAGATATGTTGATTTTATATAAATTTTCTTTGAAATTTGATCCACAATGTTAAATATTTTCTTTACAAACTACTCATAAACTTCTAAGCCCTAAAGTTGAACACTATGCTTTGCAAATTTACGATAAAATTTCCTTTTGATTTAATTGTTCTTTAGAATAATACATTGCACCCAAGGTTGTTAAAATATAATTGGATTGGAAATTTCAATTAAGGCTAAGCATTTAATTGAATCGAGTAAAAGAAATTACACTTAGTCGGGTTCATGAGATATTGTATGATAGTGTAACTCAATTTGAATTTTTTAATGAATTGAATTGAGTGAAATGAAATTGAATAGATTTGAGTCAAATAATATTTTTCGGGTTAAATTAAAATAATTTAAACATGTGAAAATAAGAACTTAATGACAATATGACTAAAGTCCAAATTAGAGCACATAAATTTAAAACTTTAATTTTTTATAGAATTTTAAATAATTCTTTGTTTGAATTTTTATAAGGTTTTGTAAAAAAAAAACTTGGGTTTTTTTATATATTTTAAGATTATTTTGAATTTTTATAATTATTTTAGAATAATCAAATTGCTTATTTTAAAATAGTAATAGATATAAAGGACATTTACTAAGTAGTAAAAATTTAATTCAAATTGAATAAAAAATAAATTACTTTTTAAATTTATTTAAAAATCTAACAACTCAATTTAATTAATTTAATATTTGAATCCTTTTAATTATTTCCTAACCAACCTCAATTAAATGAATTTAGTTTAAAGTCTCAAGTGTTTAATGAAAGTTGGTCAAGATCATATTAGTGAATGTACCATTTTCCTACTAGTATTAGTACGTATTAATATTGATATCAATCTATTTCGATGTATCATTTCGAGTTTATTATTATTTTTAAAAACATTTTATATATGTATATAAAAAGTCTTTACAAATATCAAATAATGAAGTTAAATAAATCTAAAATATTACTCATTAAAATAAAATTTTAGTTGAAGTGGTAAAGAATTTTTTTAAAAATGTTAGTGTAATGGGTTCAAATCTCACAATAACTAAATTTTAAGATAAAAATACTTATAATTATATAAAATATTTCTTAATAAATTTCAAAATGCAATTTATCAGTATCATCACATACTATGCATATAATAATTCATAAATCAATAAATTTAAAATAAAAATAAAAATTTAAATATAAATATATTTTTACAAATAAATAATAAAATTTAAAAATTAAAATATGTTTTGAAATTAACATTTTTTTATCGATCGGTATAATACAATCCGATTTGAATGGGTAAAATTAATCTATATAACCAATATCGATTAAAATTTGCACTAAAATAAAATCTAAAATTATCTACTACCAATATTTCATCTCCTCTTTTAAAATTATGATAAAGAAAAAAGTTGAAATAAATGTAGGTAAGAAGAGGGAGTAATTGAGGCCAAAAAATATCAGCCTCGGATTTCGTTTCCACACTGTCTCACCCTCATTTTTCTCTTTTACCTACAACTCCCTATTGAGGCGTGATCTCCTCCTGTTCTTAATCGTATCAGCTCTTGGCTCTGCAATCACATCCGAACCTCCACATCTCCCCACCCTTAACTATCACGTGTCTCCTCTTTGATTCGCTCCAAACAGCTGTTCCCAAGATTTTACTGTTACAAGATTTTAAATTGGATATTGAGTGATGGCTTCTGCAGTTTGGGTGGAATTAGCTTATCCGTATAATTTTAGTAATAAATTAACAGTAAATTATAAAATTTGTATTTTTATTTTTAATCATTTATATTTAAAATGTAATGTTGTAACTATTTACATTATAATTTAATTATGAAGTGATTATTCTATTGTTAAACTTCGTTACCTCCCTAATAGTAATCTTACATGACAATCTAAATAGATTTTAAATGTCAACTTAGATGTCTAATTGCTAAGATGAAAATACGTTTTTTAATTAAATAAATTTAATTTAAACTGTCATGTAGGACATTAAAGTTAATATTTAAAACTCATTTAGACTGCCACGTAGGACTGTCATTAGAGAGGTAACGGAACTTAACGATAGAGTGACCACTTTGTAACAAAACAATAACATAAATGACTAAAATGTAACATTGCAAATATAAGTAACTAAAATATAATTTAAGACAAACAAAATTGACTATTTTATAGTTTATCCTAAACTAACATAATTAATTTAAAAAAATTATTTCTATTGATTGTATCGGTTTAATTTCGATCACATCATTTAAAGCATTATGCATTAACGATGCATGAATACATGTTAAAATATATTAAATTATTCTCATACCATTTATAGTAATTAATAATTTAATTTATTAAAAATATTATTTATAATAAATTCAAATAGTACACTGAAATAGATTGATATTGATATGTGGTTAAAAATAGTATACTCACCAATACAATATTAACTACTTTAATCTAATTTTTTATTCTCATGGAACATAAAAAGACCCAGACAAGTTTCGAGCTGGAACTAACATGTCCATAAATTTGTGTTGAAGGTAAATAATAATAATAACTTTGTATAAGCGGTAGGAACATGAGTTTTGAAGAAAAATTTAATAGCAAAGTTAGAGATGTTAAGAGTTAAGAGAAATATATATAAAAAAATTATAAAATAGTGGGAACAAATCGTTTATTATTTCAATCATGTTGACTGATTAGTTATTAAAAAAATGCAGGAACCATTTACATGGTTCACGTAATAGCTGAATGTTGTTTGGAATAAAAAAATGTTGTTGAACAAGTAGAGGCAAACGTTGTAATTTACCAAACAAAAGACCCAAATTAGCAGACAAAGAACACATTTAAACCAACAATAAAAATATAATAATCATGGTAATTAAAAAGATGGAAAATCAAAAGTGGGTAATTGATAAGATTTCCAGTTTTGGTTTAAAAACATGGTAGATTTCCAGTTTTGGTTTAAAAACATGGTAGTAGTAACATTCTTCACAAAAATCAAAAACTAAATTGATGATTGTCACCAATCCATTTTATTTATTAAAAGCTGAAAATGACATTCAAAATATTCCTTCTGCAATACTAAATAAAAAAATAATCAACATCAAACTCTTATTTTTATTTTATTTTTTCCATCTACCAAAGCAAAAACATGAATGTTATAAGATATCTTGGATTGAGGGACCCCCCTTCATCGGTAGATGGGGGATTTTCCATCAATGTCCATATGCCACGTGGCGACTCATGAACACCAGCTCGAATCATTCATCATGCCCCCGGATCTGAGTATTACACCCAGACACCAATCCAATCTCAATCCAATCTCATCCCCCACGGTTTTTTTTTATCCCCTAAATTCTTCTTAATAATTACTTGGTATCTCATCATTATTTTAATTTTTATATCAATAATATTGTACCTTCTACATAACACTGTATATATATAGCAAATATGGAACTAAAAATATTTAATCTACATATTCCCCCCCTCTCTCCTCCTATCTTTTCTCTCTCAATACTCTCGCTCAAATAATTCATTTTCTTTCTTGCTTCCTCCTGAGTACGGTTTAATCGCCCATCTTTTTTCCTTCATTCAACCTGTGTCTGCTTCCCAGAATATAATGCTCCAACAAGGTACGTGTATATGCAAAAGTAATTACTATATCATTGATGTACTTGAATTTTTATTTATGTCTTCTATAGCAAATGATTTCAAAGAAAATAAAAACATGTAATAAAATTTCTATCTTTGTCTTGTGTAGTTAAATTATTGATTTCTTTTTGTCATTTTCAGCTGATGGGTTTTCTTAATTTATTATATTTCTTTGTAAAACACTTGGATCTTATCAAGATAACTTCTTGTTTTTGATTTAACACATTTTTTTCTTTTTCTTTTTTTTTTAAAAAAATCTTGTTTAGCTGAGTGAGTGATGGGATTTTATGCTTCTTATTCCTTGAATTTGATGCAAAATCTTTTTTCTCTTTTTTCTTAATTTTAATTTACTTTTTATAAATAAATTGTAATTTTTTTATCTGTATTTGTTTTTATTTTATATATATATTTCTCGTTGTCATTTTGCTGTTAAAAAGATTAATAATGCTGTCTCTCTGCAGAATAGTACTAACTATCAGAGTAATCTTATCTGCATCATTGACTAGTTTTTTTTCTTTAATAACAAATTTTGGGTGTGTTTGAGATGCTTCCTTGCAACTCCATGTTTGAGTTGGGTATTTTCTGAGTACATTAAAAAAAGTTTCCCTTTTATGGAAATGGATCTGCTTTTTCACATCTCATCATAAGTAATAATAATAGTAAAAAAGATAAACAATAATATCAACTATTATTTTTCATGTTTTGTTTATTGATCTTTCTATGAAAAAACTGAAAGTAGCTTGCATGGTGATGGACATGATTTCTACAGCAGGCCTTTGTCTCTTACACCTTAAACAATTCTTGTTTTTTTCTTTTTGCTATATTTAACTATGTATGATTATGGCTATTTTTTTAGTAAAAACAATACATCATCGATGTATATTAAGTTTCCAACTACTGCCGTCTCATCTATTGTTTCCCTATCATATTCTTTCCTTTCTTTGTTGTATTTTTGGATTCATTACTGGTTTTTGATTTGATAGAACTGTGAGTTTCCACAGAGTAAGGCCCAAAAATAAAAAAGAAAATGGAGGGTGACACATTGAGGCTTGGCAATGGTGGTGGTCAGATAGATGGGAAGGTGGTGCAGACATTTCAGAAGAGCTTTGTTCAGGTTCAGAATATATTGGACCAAAATAGGCTGCTAATCAATGAGATAAACCAGAACCATGAGTCCAAGATCCCTGACAACTTGGGAAGGAATGTTGGTCTGATTAAGGAGCTCAACAACAACATAAGGAGAGTGGTTGACCTTTACGCAGATCTTTCAACTTCCTTCACCAAATCCACGGATATTGCCTCCTCTGAGGGTGGTGACTCCAGTGGTGGTGGTGGTGCTATGAAATATTCAGATGGCAGCAAAGGTGGCCATAAAAGAAACAGGCCAGCTTAAAAGAACAGATTTGGATTTTATGTTTTCATTAGTGATTCTTTCGCATGCAATTGGTACTTGGTACTCAGATCAGATTCTGTAACTCTCCCCCGTTGTATCGGTGTTGGAAAAAGCTTACTGCTCACATTTGTTATGGAAATTAAATAATCTGGATGGAACTTCTTCTATTGCATTGTAATCCCCCAGCTTGTAAGTTGTAATCATGTAATGTAATAACCCTTGATCTAATTGAAATGAAGCAAGTGGTGGCCTTACTTTCTAAATTTTAACTTTGTTACACTTTCAACTTTTAGTGATAAAAAGAGAATTAACACCTTTAACTGATAAAAAAAGTTGATATCTATAATGGATGTAAACTGTTTATATATATACTCTCAGATTCTTGACCATGAAGGTTCATTAATGATCTACTTTTCGTTGGAAACAAAGTCTCATTATATACCCCTTTAATTTATTCCCTTTCCAACCTCAATCCAAAAGCATATTCTTCCTGGCCTTTTCTAAGAAGCATGTTAGAGTTTTCTTGGGAAGAAGATGGATTGAAGATGTGTTTGGGCTTGTGAGAGCTTAGGACCCGCAAGGAAGAACCATGAAGCGTCTCTGATGCTTTAAGTCGGTAAGCGAAAGGTGTTGAGAGCTTAAGAGAATATTTAGCCTGAGTAATGATGATGTCTGGGCTCCCTCCCTCTCGTGTTTTGCTTGGTAGGGTGTAAAGAAAATTGAAAGGATGAAAAATTTTTCATTTCATAGGTATACTTGTAAGGGAGAAGAAAAAACTAAAAAGAAAATTGTTTTTTATTTTTATTTTTGTAGACTTGTAAAATGGAAGAAAAAAATACAATATTTTAAAATATATAATATTAAATTAAATACACTATCTCTCTTATTAATCTAATTTGAAATGATTAATTTTTATATATTAGAATAATTTTTTTTTTATTTTCTTTCTTCGCACTTTTTTCTTAACAAATCACATTAAAATTTATTTTCTTTTCACTCTTCTACTCTTCTCCCAACCAGGGACAAAACCAGAGGGGTTGGCATGGGCTTCGGCCCCCCTAAAATATAAAATTACATTTTAGTCTCTTAAAAATTTTTAAAAATTTTAAATCAGTAAAAGTAAAATTATATTTTGACCTCCCCTAAAATTATAAAAATTTAATTTAATCTTTTATAAATTATAAAGATATAAACTATAAAAATTAAAATTTAATCCTACCCTAAAATATTTTTTTTGCTTCGCTCTTGCTCTCAACTCTTACTTTTTTACTCAAAGCACACCCTTAAAATCATCGTTGTTGAGAGTACACAAATATCAACACGTGAGCATGCGTCATTAGTTAAATGAGATTGTCTCTAGTCTCCTTATTAATTGCTGGATTTCGACAACTATCTATTATCCATTAATATAATGCCATCTTTGTAATTTTTGGGATTTAGGGCTTTTAGATCCTTGATTATGAAGTGGTTAGTATAAGAAAGCAAAATTAAGTAGGCATGAAGATACTGTGGTTTTCAATCTCAATCCTCTCTCACATATGATACCAAAGTGTCCATACCCTCTTTTAGTTTTAACCGCTTCCATTTGCTGAGAAATCACTATTTCACATTGCTTTTGTTGAATATACTTTGTGGAGAACTGAAAGGTGCTTGCTGGTGCACATATACATCTAACTGAAAATGATATTGAGAAAAGTTAATCATAATGAACCAAAGCAGCTTTAAGTTCAAAACTTTTTGATTCCCACTTACCCTATCATCCACCACCACGAAAAACAGAATCTTAGATAAGGAGAAATTGATGAGAGCTTTTGACTATTTTTTTTCTTATGATTTATATTCCTTTTTTTCCAACCAATGCCATTTTGGCAATCTCTTGGATACTATTGGGTAAAGGAAAATAAGTATATTGTAAAATAAATAAATAAAAGGGTAGTTCAAAGTAAAGCACTACAAAGAGTTGCAAGAGAGAAAAGACAAAATATATGTGTGAATGGTGACCCCCAACAACATGACAAGGGGCCCTACTTATGAAAATATGAATTTCTCCATGCTTATCCCTTCTCTTCCTACCTAGGTTATATTACTTCTCATTACCTATATATATCCTTTTTATTCTCTCTATACAACAAATGTGTTTTTATGACTTTCTTTATGATAGATTCCCTTAATAGCTAGCACTTGTCTTTTGTTACATGGACCCACATTATATGGCAGCTGCTTAGTTTCCTAGGGATAAAAAAAACACCCACATCATTGATTCTTCAAATAACTTGTTTTTGTTTTTTCTTTTTTAGATTTTTCAAGAAAAAAAAGGAAAAAGAAAAACATTCAAGTTACAGAGTTGTATTATTATCATTATTTTCTTTCTATCATTTAAAGCTCATCGTTAGGTTCTTTTTACCAAACTTATTTAGTTCAAAGAATTATTTATAATATTAACATCTGATTAGAGAAAGTGAAAATCAACTTAAATAAAACTAGTTTCATATGTTAAAATGGATAATGAAACTTAAAAAAAAACAATTATAATGTGTACCTTACAACTAATAGCAAGAATTGCTGCATTATTAATCAAAATCGTATATGTACTCTTGCAAGAAAACTGTCGGCCGACAACCACTTTAGGGATAATGGAGAAAAAAAATATTCTTTTTTTATTTATTTAGAAAATGGCTAAAAAATTGTTAGCAACCGAAAAATTTAACTCTAAATAATTAACAAGTTGATGAGATTTGTTTAAAGATAAGTTATGTCACGCCACAAAATATAGGAAATCAATTGTAATAAATAAATAAGAAATTTTAATAGGCTTTTTTAATAGGCTTGATGGTTAAGTGCTACTTCCTTATACTAGAGGTTTTAGGTTTTAATGATTAAGAGTTAACTTTCCCCTTAAGTGATTCTAGGTTTGAGCCACTCTATTTCCTTTCATTTCCTTTTTATTTTGGCCCAAAATTTTGGGTTATTTACCCTTGCCGCCTCTAGGGTTTTCCCAATTGGACTAGGTTTGCCTCTTTTCAAATCCTAGTAAGACTTCACTTCATCTTTTTTATTTCTTCTCTTTTTCTTTTCTTTCCTCTTCTTTGCAATATATTTTACATCTTTTTGCTGTTGAATATCTTTTTTTGTATCAAATCAATCCCCGTTAAATCATTTTTCTACCGGTTGATAGCCTTCATATTTTCATTAAAGTTCAGTAAGTACATTCGTTTTGATAAGTGGAACTCATAATTTCGAAATAGCATCGTTTCATTTTAATCTTTCAATTCAACTACAACTACTCAATCTTTTACAATTCTTGCCAAATCTTTTGCTAATCTTGACAAATCTTGAAATCAATCGATAACTCGTGTATAAATGTCATTGAAGGATCAAATTTAAACAAATCGAATTGGATTTAATCGTGAGGAACGTCGATCGAACTCCCGGTGAAAGGTGTGTCTTCTTTTCTAAGTGAATCAGTGCAAACCATGTGTAGATATAGGGCCGCATAGTCTCTTACACGGGCATGTGGACCATACGAGTGGACCACACAACCATCACATGGTCACGTTCTTCTGTTATGTTAGGGTACCTTCAACTTTCACACAGCTAAGAACCTCCCACACAGCCTGTCACACAGTCGTGTCTCTCTTATAGGGTAATTTGTAGGTTTGCTACATGAACACGGTTTGTTACATGGTTATGTAACCTTTCCACACGGCTCATAGCTCCTCATATGGCCTGGCCATATGGCAGTGTGACCCTTATTTTACAATATTGCCCCAAATTCTATGAATTGTTTAGTTTAGTCCTTGTATAATCCTGAAATATTTCTGGAGTTATTATTCACTCGATTGAGTCCCTGATATAATGAACATGCTAGAATCTATGAGTTGGTGATTGAATTGCTACTGTAATAATGATAATATACAAATGTTACATGTTTACTGTCTCTGTAATTCTGATGAATAGTTACTATTATTTTTACCATTATATTACTAATTACTTGTTCAACATGCCTACTGTTATTGTTGAACTGAATATGTGTTAAGCATGCCTACTATTAATTTTGAACCTAATATAGGTTAAGCATATCTAATGTTATTGATTGAATTGAATACATGATACAGCATGTCTACTATTTTTACATGATACTGTTACAAGCATGTCCTATTACATTGCATAAGGTGAAACAATTGTACGGAGGAAGTATTGGCAGTTTAATAATCTACAACACTGGTGGTTCATCTACAAATTACTGATAGCTTTTATCTGCAAATATGTTATGCATCCACAACAAGTGACAATTTATCTGCAAATGTTTTTATCTAAAAATACTAGTGGTTAATCCACAATTTTTACTACTAGCAGTTTATTTGCAAATACTGGTGGTTCATCCACAAAACTAGAGTGTATTGGTTGGAAGACTTCTAGGGAGCTCTTACTGTGGAGTGTAGTGAAGTATGGTACAATCTTTCATGTTACTCTTGTATTGCATTAATATTCACATACATGCTCAAAATAACTGTTGGCTTATGCTTTGCTACACGATTGTATTTGTTTTGAAAATTATTTGTTGTATGCATGCTTACTATTTTGCACTGGTTTACTTGTGATAGGACTCGCACTGAACTTCTTAAGTTCACTCTCCTTTAATTTTCATCTTTTACAGTTAACTTACTAGATTAGAACACAGACTTAACATCTGGAGGACTCAGCACGGATCGTTTTTTTTAAAAAAAAATTAGATTCATTAATTGCAATTTCTGCTATTGAAAAACTGTACTAGTTTACTTGAGCTATGGCATAGGGCTTAGGTTTTGGGATTTATATAGCATGCATGACATTTATTTTGATTATAAGAGGTAGGAATATGAGTTTTAATTAATTATGCATGAAATAAGGTTTTTATTAAAACTATGTTCGATATCACTTTTTCGTTGCATGACTAAGGAAATTAGGTTTGAAAAATATATGCATTTATAATTCTAGAGTTCAACTTTTGGAAAATAATCATTAAGATTAGCCAATTTTTTAAAATAAATTGTAACCCTTTTGAAACACACTAAGTTTTCCTCTAAAATTAAAGTGAATGTTTTAAGCAGTTATTTTTAAACTTCAATAATTCTGCTAGGCCATTTCGGTGGCCAATATAATCTTTTGAATTTGGGCTTAATGTCTAGGCCGGGTTTGATGGGTTACATGTGGTGGTATCAGAGTCTAGGTTTTTTAAACTTAAATTGTGGATTTTTGAATGAGTTTGCATGGATGTCATAGAGGAGTATTTTTAGGAAAAGCCATGTCACAAGTTTTTGAAAAGTTGATTTTCTACAAGAAGATAAATTTGAGACTTCAATGTCGATACTACTTTAGATATTGAAACTTTAGATAAATTGTAATATCTAGACTATAAACATTTAAGAGAAATAGCTAATGCTTGAACTTTTTGTTTGAAAATTGTAGATATACTTTAGAATTTAAACATTCAAGAATATAATATGAACACTCAAGGTAGACGTGGTAGGGGTATGTCATGTAAGGTTGCACCCGTAGAGCCACCCACTGTTAAGGGAGAAAACCTAATCCTTGAGAAGGAGTACATAGAGAACTGTATTGCCAATGGTGGTGGAGGTTACGAAAATAGATATGACATAGTGTCACAGACAATGCTGAGGGTTTTGCAAAGGGTTGTTGGAGCCTAAATTGGATTGGGGAGTCGTAGATCTGTTTTGGAGAGGCTCTAATCAAATGGGGTGACAATATTTAAAGGTGTTGTTAGAACGACTCCTACTGTGGCGGAATCTTGGATGGAGTAAACGAAGAGGATTTTGGAGGATCTAGATTGTAATCCAGAATAAAAATTGAATGGCATTGTGTCTTTATTAAGGAAGAGGCTTATCATTAGTAGCAGTTTATTTTAAGGGGTATACATGCTAAACGTTTACCTTGGGAATATTTCTAGGAAACCTTTCAAAAGAGGTATGTGGGAACTAGACATGTGGAAGCCCACAGACTCGAGTTTATCGAGTTGAAACAAGGAGATAGAACTGTGGCTGAATTCTTGAGGCTTAACTGCTATCCTCAGAGTATGGTTGCCACAAAATAAGATAAGTGTGTGAAGTTTGAAAATAGGCTACGTTTTGACCTCAAGATATAGGTTGCTTTACACTAGGAATGGGTGTTTAAGACCTTAGTGGAGAAAAGCAAAATTGTGGATGAGATCAAATAGGTGGAACACGAAAAATGGGAGAAAAGTAAGGTCCTAGTTAAGAGATATTATGGTTCCATTGATCTGAATTCCCAGCCCCTGAAATGGGCCAGAAAGAGCAGATTGCAGCAAAAGGTTGATGTGGCTAACTCAGGGGGTAGGACTCCCAACTGCTCACACTGTGATAAACGTCATGTCGGCGAGTACTGGAAAAAGTTAGGTGCTTGCCTAATGTGTGGGTTGGCAGAGCATTTGGTAAAAGATTGTCCTTATCGAAATGGGGAAAGTGCAAGCTCTAACCCAAAATTAGAGAGCAGGTTAATTACCTCCGAAAGGTCGAGGTTAGAATAGGGCCACAAATACCGTAGCAACTAGTGCGAATCAAACTGAGGCTAGACAATCTGCCCTTATTTATGCCATTAGAGGTAGTGAGGATAGAGATGCGTCCAATGTCATCACAGATGTGACAGCCCTAAAGCGACCCTAGTCGGGAAGTGGTTTCGGGACCGCTAAACCGAGGCACCAAAATATTTGAATGTGATAATTATTGTCTAGAATATGTAAATATGAATGTGTGAAAGTTTCAAGCTTCGACTTAGTCGATTGCATGTGAATTCAGTTAGTAGGACTTATGTGTGATACTTTCGAAATGTGATAGGGTAACCTATAAGGATCTAATAGTGCATGTAATAAAAGGGGGACTTGCATGTCAAATTTCCCCCTAATTAGTAGTGGCCGCCATGCTATGAGTGGAAACATGTCACAAACATGTTATGTTAGTGATGTATGGTAGGAAAAATAAAATAAGAAGTATGGGTAATAAAGAAATGGAAAAAAAGGAAAGAATGTGTGAGTGTTTCTCCCCTATTGCCGTGAGTGAAGGAAAGAGAAAAAATTTGTTCATCCTTTTCATTTCTTTTGGCCGAAAATTCTAAGGAAGAGGGAGGAGTTCTTGCTTCATGTTTGGTTTGGAAGAGAATTAGGAGGAAGCTCGGCCATACTTGTATCTAGATTAAGGTATGTTTGATGTTGTGTCATGAGATTCATACATGTCTTTAGTTGCTAGCTTGAGTTCTAATTAGCCGATGGTTCAAATCTTTGCTATGTCATGGGGATGATATTCGGCCAAGGTGGATTTTGTGTTAATGCCATTGCATGCTAAATGTAAAGCTTGTTAATGATACATGTGATGGTGGATTGACAACTCTTGGATTTTCTTTTTAGCATTTTTGAGTGAGACATTAAGTTCTTTGTTTAACCATGACCAAAATTGAAATGGTATGGTGTTGTGATGTATTCGCCATGGTATATTCATAAGTATGATTTATGCTTATTGCATGGTAGGTAAGATTTGTGTTTTGGATTTATGTTTATGTTTGGTTATAATCAACTTAGTGATTCGGCCCTTGCACATATATATATATATGTTTGCACATGATGTATTGGTATGACATATACAATATATCAAGGTATATATTTACACATGAAGGTGTTTCGGTTATGGAGTAAATGATGGATGCGTATTGAGTTATAATATGTAATGCATTAGTTAGTAAAATGTATGCCATTTGTGTGTGGTATTGAGTATATAATTGACCTCAACATAGACATGCATATTCAGCCACATGAATGAGTTCATAGGTTGATGTGTTTGTTCGGCCATAGGTAAGCATATTGAAGGCTTATTCTTGACTTAGAAAATTCGGCTAAGGAGAATATTAACTAATGTGTTGAGTTTGATTCACGATTCCGTACATATGTGACTTTAATGTCTAATGAATATATATGGGCTAAGTACCTTGAGTTCCTCTTTTCGATGCTCAAATGATTAAATCAATTTATTTGTTAAATTAAGCTCAAGAGCAAAGAGGAACTAAATCGATAAAGGGAAGGAAAAGTGGTCGAATAGCCATCGAATCGCTCGACAACATCCGAGGTAAGTTTTCGAGTAATGGAACTTAAATTATGATTCGATTAGATTATGTCTTAAGTAAATCAAAATCATGCTCTTTGTATGTGGCTATTGAGCCGAAATTGTAAATATGATAAGTGTCTTGTGTTGAGCTTTGGTAATGAAAATGAAATATGGATGTGTCATGATTTATTGATATATGTGTGCATGGTTCTTGAATGATGTCCGGCTAAGTCCCAAGGCTTTGTGCTAAGTGACTATATCCGGACTAAGATCCAAGGCATTTGTGCGAAGTTACTAAATCCGGACTAAGATCCAAGGCATTTGTGCGAGTTACTAAATCGGGTTAAGTCCCGAAGGCATTTGTGCGAAGCTACTATAACCGGCTATGTCCCAAGGTATTTGAACGAGTAGCTATATCCGGTTAAACTCAAGGTACGTGATTCGGGAATGAATGAACTTGCTATAAAAATTTCAGCTAATACGCTTGTGAAATCCCAACAATGAGGTATGTTTCAGTATGTACTTTGAATTAGTTGAGCCCTTACAAATAAGTATTCGCCGCTTGATAAACGAGCTACCGCCTTTGGCTAAGTTGATCTTTGTGTATGAATATAAGGGTTGGTAATGTGAAGTAAGTATGATATTGAGAATTTGTGCATATGAAATTATCTGTTTAGCTACATAAATGCTATACTTTGGTTGTGTCTAAATTCATGACTCAAACTTACTAAGCATTAAATGCTTACTCCGTTTCTTTGATTCTGCTTTATAGATTTTGGCTCGTCACCATCGGACTCGGGATTTTTGGAAGTCAAGTCTCCCACACTATCAAAGCCCCTTTTGGTACAATTTTGGTTGAACTTTGAAATGGCATGTATAGGACTACCCTTTTGTTGTAGGTCATGTACCTTTCGGTTTTGTGTAAATTTGGATAGCCATGCGAAAATGGCTTAAGTATACTTTGGGCATGGTATTATAATCATTGTATGTTGTTCATTAAGAGGTATGGAAATGTTTGGAAACGATTAGCCATTGGGATGGTTAATCATGATCATATT
The DNA here is from genome assembly GCF_025698485.1 of Gossypium arboreum. Lineage (NCBI taxonomy): Eukaryota > Viridiplantae > Streptophyta > Magnoliopsida > Malvales > Malvaceae > Gossypium > Gossypium arboreum. The sequence continues at coordinate 122,639,870 of NC_069075.1, forward strand.
TTGTGCTATTTATGTTTAAGGGCTAGTTGAATCATGGAAACTATGAAATAGGTAAAGCTTACCTTAAAGACAGATGCTGACAGCTGCAGTGACTTGGATGTGAAAAATCACTAAAAATAGTAGGAATGGAATTAAATATTGAATAAATTATGTAAAAGAATCTTGACGAGTCTATTTTCATAGAAGAGTAACGAAACGATCATATGAATAGTATGTTAAGAGATATTTAAGTTTTCGTGAGACAGGGCCAGAACAGTTTCTGGAGTCCTTGTTCCGACTTTGGAAATTCATTATAAATTGACCAGAGATAATTATAAGTCATTACATATATGTACAGATTCCTTTTCGAGTTTAGTTTCTGTAGAAACAAACGGAATCAGTATTGAATCCCTATACAGGGAGATATCCAAATTGTAATGCAGGAAGGTCAATGTAGTCGTACCCTATAACAGGGGAGACTTTAACTAATAAACTGTACTAATTGGATTGACCAAAAATTCTAGAAAAAAAATTGTGGATGGATATATGAGTCTAGTTTCAGGAAAAATTACAAAACTGATTTTAGAGTTGTGGAACTCAAGTTATGATTTTTAAGGTGACAGTGACGCAGTTAGCCAGCTGTCTGGAAAATTTTCAAATGGACTGTGAAAATGAGTGGATTAAGCCGTTAACTCCTCGTGTCCGACTCTGGTAACGGTCTCAGGTACGGGGTGTTACAATTTAATTGGTATCAGAGCTACGATTTAGTAGATTCTAGGACTACCTAATGCGTTTGGGTCTAGCTATACATGCCATTTTGTGTGATTATTTGATAGTGTGGTGATTTGACATTTGCAAATGTGTTTATTTATAGTAATGGATCCCGATCCCGACCGAAGCGCTAGTCGATGATCTTGAGAGTGTAGCGCTGCTCCCCAAGACAAGGGACAGCGCGGACTCTCAACCTAATGCTAGTAATCCAAATGATGAAGCTAGACAAGCTTTCTATAGCGTGATGAATGATTGGTTCAACCAATACATTCGAACTAATACTACTGTTCCACAACCTCCATTCCCAACAAACACAACCCCGCACCTACAATGCCTCCCAGAATCGACCAAATAAGGTCAAATAAGCCCCAGTTGATAGAATCCAAAACATGGGGCTACTGAATTTAAGGCTACGGATAGTGATGATGCCGAGCAAGTGAATTTTGGTTGGACAACACTATTCGGTACTCGATGAAATATCTTGCACACCGATGAGTGCCTAAAGTGTACTATCTCCTTGCTACGTGATTACGCCTACTATTGGTGGAATACGTTGACTTCTGTTGTGCCTAGAGAGCAAGTAACTTGGGAGTTCTTCCAAACCGAAGTTTGAAAGAAGTATATCACCGAGATTCATTGACCAAAAACGGAAGGAATTTCTTGAACTCAAACAAGGTTCCATGTCGATTCGACTATGAACGAAAATTTGTGAGGCTTAACCAGACGACGAGAATGCATTTCCTCGAAGTCGTAATGTGTAAACGTTTCGAGGATGGACTAAATGATGATATAAAGCTATATGTTGGCATCTTGAAACCGAGAATTTGTAGTACTTGTTGAGCGAGCTTGCAAGGCCGAGGAGCTCAAGATAGAGAAAAGAAAAGCCGAGGTGGGAGCAAGGAGTTTCAGAAGAGGTCTTTGGGAAGCCCTTCCACATCATCGAAGAAATTTAGAGATGGCTTGGGCGGTCTAGGACACTTCGGCTTTTCTAGACGAGATCTCGATCGACCCCGTGAGCACACGAGTCACTTCGATCGCCAGATGTTGGAAATGACCGTCGAGACAGAGCGGAATGCCGATTGTGGTAAATGGCATTCGGAGAGTTGTAGGTTCCATGACCGCCTCTGTTATAAGTGCGGGTCACCACCACTTTATCAAAGATTGCCCGAGATTGTCCGAACAGAATGTAAATCGAGTGGGAAACCGGTGCTACCACCGCCGAGGTAGACCATCTAGGAATACGGCAATGCTAGCGGCGGTCGAGAGGATCTAGAGATGCTACGACCAGATCTCGAGGCTCGTGCTCTCGCTAGGGCTTATGCTATACGCCAGACGCCGAGGATGCTTCCTCGCCGGATGTTATTACCCAGTACTTTTACTCTCTTTGATACTAATGTGATTGCTTTGATTGACCCCGGTTCTACTCATTCTTATATATGCAAAACCTTAGCATCCAAAGAAGACTTTACCTATTGAGTCTCATCGAGTTCGTAATTCGGTGTCAAATCCCTTGGGTCATTACGTGCTTGTCAACAAAGTGTGTAAGAAATGTCCCTAGTACTTGAGGTTCCTGCTTTTCCGCGGACTTGATGTTGTTGTTGCTTGACTAATTTGATGTTATCCTCGGTTTAGATTGGTTGACCGTGCATGATGCGGTTGTGAATTGTAAAAGCAAGATTATTGATTTGAGGTGCAAATAACGAGATAATCCGAGTTGAGTCTACTGAACTTAAAGGGGTTGCCAGCTGTAATATCAGCAATGTTGGCCCAGAAATATGTAAGAAAGGGGTGCGAAGCATACCTTGCGTATGTACTTGATGACAAGGAATTGGAAAAGAAACCCGAATCTGTGCCGGTGGTTTGTGAATACCCGGATGTTTTTCCCGAAGAATTACCGGGTTTACCACCTGTTCGGGAAGTAGAGTTTGGTATTGAGCTTGTACCTTGGACTACGCCAATTTCGATAGCTCCATATCGTATGGCACCAACCGAGTTAAAAGAATTGAAAGCTCGCTTGCAAGAGTTGACGGATAGAGGTTTTGCTCGACCAAGTTTCTCACCTTGGGTGCACCAAGATTGTTTGTGAAAAGAAGGACGGAACCATGAGGTTGTGCATTGACTATCGTCACCGAATAAAGTGACGATAAAGAATAAATATCCGCTATCAGCGTATTGATGACTAGTTTGATCAACTAAAGGGAGCCTCGGTGTTTTCAAAGATAGATTTGAGATTGGGGTATTACCGTTTAATTCGAGATTCGGATATACCCAAACCGCTTTTAAGCGAGATACGGCCACTCACGAGTTCTTAGTGATGCCGCTTGGGCTCACTAATGCCCTGCGGTGTTTATGGATTTGATGAATCGGATCTTCGACGATGATTTGGACCGGTTCGTAGTAGTGTTCATTGACGACATCTTGGTCTATTCAAGAGATGAGACCGAACATGCCGAGCACCGAGATTAGTGTTGCAAATTTTACGGATAAGCGGTTATATGCTAAGTTCAGAAGTGTGAGTTCGGTTAGGAAAGGTTAGCTTCTTGGGTCACGTGGTATCCGTGACGGGTATTCGAGTTGACCCGAGCAAAATTTCAGCCATACTTAACCGGAAGCCTCGAGAAATATTACCGAGGTTCGAGCTTTTTGGGACTTGCTTATTACCGACGGTTTGTAAAAGGTTTCTCGATGATAGCCACACCCATGACGGCTACTTCAAAAAGATGTTAAGTTCGAATGGACGGAAAAATGTCGAAAAGTTTTGATCAATCGAAAACTTATTTGACGGAAGTTCCAATTTTAGTGCGGCCGAATCGTGCAAAGAGTTTGTCATCTATAGTGACGCCTCCTACTTGGGTTAGGTTGCGTATTGATGGAAGAAGGTCGAGTTGTAGCCTATGCGTCGAGACAATTAAAGCCACATGAGAAAAATTATCCGACCCATGATCTCGAATTAGTCGCCATCGTATTCGCTTTGAAAATATGGCGACATTACTTATTTGGTGAGAAGTGCCATGTATTTTTGGATCACAAAAGTCTCAAATATTTGATAACTCAAAGAGACTTGAATCTGCGACAAAGGCGTTGGCTTGAGTTGTTGAAAGATTATGAGCTGGTCATTGATTATCACCCGGGAAAGGCTAATGTGGTTGCTGACGCCTTAAGCCGAAAATCACTGTTTGCTTTACGAGCAATGAATGTACACTTGTCTGTTCTACCCGACAATGTGTTAGTGGCCGAATTAAAGGCCAAACCATTATTGATTCATCAAATTCATGAAGCTCAGAAAGTCGACGATGAGTTGGTTGCAAAACGGGCTGAATGTGTTCCGAATGTGGAATCGGAGTTTCAAATTGATGATGACGATTGTTTGAGGTACAAAAATCGGTTGTGTGTTCCAAGAAATTCAGAACTCATTTCGATGATTCTGAACGAAGCTCATTGTAGCCGAATGTCAATTCACCTGGGGAGTACGAAAATGTACCACGACCTAAGACGTCAGTTTTGGTGGCATGGTATGAAACGAGACATTTTCGATTTTGTTTCGAAGTGTTTAATATGTCAGCAAGTGAAGGCGGAACATCAAGTGCCTACGGGTTTACTCCAACCGATCATGATACCTGAATGGAAATGGGATCGAGTAACGATGGATTTTGTATCTGGGTTGCCAGTGTCGGCAAGTAAGAAAGATGCGATTTGGGTCGTTGTTGATAGATTGACTAAGTCGGCTCACTTTATCCCCGTACGCACGGATTTTTCAATGGATAAATTAGCTGAATTGTATGTTTCTCAGATTGTGAGATTACACGGGGTACCTATTTCTATCGTGTCGGATAGAGATCCGAGATTCACCTCACGATTTTGGAAGAAATTGCAAGAAGCTTTGGGTACCAAGTTGCATTTTAGCACCGCTTTTCATCCACAAACAGATGGTCAATCCGAGCGGATAATTCAGATACTTGAGGATATGTTGAGATGTTGCATCCTCGAGTTTAGTGGTTCATGGGAACGGTATTTACCTTTGATTGAATTCGCTTACAACAATAGTTTTCAGTCAAGTATTAAGATGGCACCTTACGAGGCTTTGTACGGTCGAAAATGCCGTACGCTATTGTTTTGGACCGAACTCGGTGAAAGTAAAATTTTCGGAGTGGACTTGATTAAAGATGCTGAACAGAAAGTAAAAATAATTCGTGAGAGTCTGAAGGCAGCATCAGATCGTCAGAAGTCGTACGTGGATTTAAAACGAAGAGATATTGAGTATCAGGTGGGAGACAAAGTGTTCCTTAGGGTATCGCCTAGGAAAAAGATACTCAGATTTGGCCGTAAGGGCAAATTGAGTCCGAGATTCATCGGGCCATATGAAATATCCGAACGAGTCGGTCCAGATTATGATCGATTGATTTTGCCCCCTGAACTTGAAAAGATTCACGATGTCTTTCATGTTTCGATGCTTCGACATTATAGATCTGATCCATCGCACATAATTAGTCCATCAGAGGTCGAAATTCAAGCCAATATGAGTTATGAAGAAGAACCGATTCGTATCCTAGCACGTGAAGTGAAAGAGTTGCGAAACAAAAGGGTTCCGCTAGTGAAAGTGTTATGGCTCAAACACGGAATGGAAGAAGCCACTTGGGAGACTGAGAACTCTATGAAAGAACGATACCCAAACCTATTTACCGGTAAGATTTTCGGGACGAAAATTTCTTAAGTGGGGAGAGTTGTGATTTCTAAAGCGACCCTAGTCGGGAAGTGGTTTCGGACCGCTAAATCGAGGCACCAAAATATTTGAATGTGATAATTATTGTCTAGAATATGTAAATATGAATGTGTGAAAGTTTCAAGCTTCGATTTAGTCGATTGCATGTGCATTCAGTTAGTAGGACTTATGTGTGATACTTTTGAAATGTGATAGGGTAACCTATAAGGATCTAATAGTGCATGTAATAAAAAGGGGGGACTTGCATGTCAAATTTCCCCCCCTAATTAGTAGTGGCCTACCATGCTATGAGTGGAAACATGTCACAAACATGTTATGTTAGTGATGTATGGTAGGAAAAATAAAATAAGAAGTATGGGTAATAAAAAATGGAAAAAAAGGAAAGAATGTGTGAGTGTTTCTCCCCCCCTATTGCCGTGAGTGAAGGAAAGAGAAAAAAAAAATTTGTTCATCCTTTTTCATTTCTTTTGGCCGAAAATTCTAAGGAAGAGGGGAGGAGTTCTTGCTTCATGTTTGGTTTGGAAGAGAATTAGGAGGAGGCTCGGCCATACTTGTATCTAGATTAAGGTATGTTTGATGTTGTGTCATGAGATTCATACATGTCTTTAGTTGCTAGCTTGAGTTCTAATTAGCCGATGGTTCAAATCTTTGCTATGTCATGGGGATGATATTCGGCCAAGGTGGATTTTGTGTTAATGCCATTGCATGCTAAATGTAAAGCTTGTTAATGATACATGTGATGGTGGATTGACAACTCTTGGATTTTCTTTTTAGCATTTTTGAGTGAGACATTAAGTTCTTTGTTTAACCATGACCAAAATTGAAATGGTATGGTGTTGTGATGTATTCGGCCATGGTATATTCATAAGTATGATTTATGCTTATTGCATGGTAGGTAAGATTTGTGTTTTGGATTTATGTTTATGTTTGGTTATAATCAACTTAGTGATTCGGCCCTTGCACATATATATATATATATGTTTGCACATGATGTATTGGTATGACATATACAATATATCAAGGTATATATTTACACATGAAGGTGTTTCAGTTATGGAGTAAATGATGGATGCGTATTGAGTTATAATATGTAATGCATTAGTTAGTAAAATGTATGCCATTTGTGTGTGGTATTGAGTATATAATTGACCTCAACATAGACATGCATATTCAGCCACATGAATGAGTTCATAGGTTGATGTGTTTGTTCGGCCATAGGTAAGCATATTGAAGGCTTATTCTTGACTTAGAAAATTGGCTAAGGAGAATATTAACTAATGTGTTGAGTTTGATTCACGATTCGTACATATGTGACTTTAATGTCTAATGAATATATATGGGCTAAGTACCTTGAGTTCCTCTTTTCGATGCTCAAATGATTAAATCAATTTATTTGTTAAATTAAGCTCAAGAGCAAAGAGGAACTAAATCCGATAAAGGGAAGGAAAAAGTGGTCGAATAGCCATCGGAATCGTTCGACAACATCCGAGGTAAGTTTTCGAGTAATGGAACTTAAATTATGATTCGATTAGATTATGTCTTAAGTAAATCAAAATCATGCTCTTTGTATGTGGCTATTGAGCCGAAATTGTAAATATGATAAGTGTCTTGTGTTGAGCTTTGGTAATGAAAATGAAATATGGATGTGTCATGATTTATTGATATATGTGTGCATGGTTCTTCGAATGATGTCCGGGCTAAGTCCCGAAGGCTTTGTGCTAAGTGACTATATCCGGACTAAGATCCGAAGGCATTTGTGCGAGTTACTAAATCCGGACTAAGATCCGAAGGCATTTGTGCGAGTTACTAAATCCGGTTAAGTCTCAAGGCATTTGTGCGAGCTACTATAACCGGGCTATGTCCCGAAGGTATTTGAACGAGTAGCTATATCCGGTTAAACTCCGAAGGTACGTGATTCGGGAATGAATGAACTTGCTGTAAAAATTTCAGTTAATACGCTTGTGAAATCCCAACAATGAGGTATGTTTCGTATGTGCTTTGAATTAGTTGAGCCCTTACAAATAAGTATTCGCTCAGTTGATAAACGAGCTACCGGCCTTTGGCTAAGTTGATCTTTGTGTATGAATATAAGGGTTGGTAATGTGAAGTAAGTATGATATTTAGAATTTGTGCATATGAAATTATCTGTTTAGCTACATAAATGCTATACTTTGGTTGTGTCTAAATTCATGACTCAAACTTACTAAGCATTAAATGCTTACTCCGTTTCTTTGATTCTCTGTTTTATAGATTTTGGCTCGTCAGCCATCGGACTCGGGATTTTTGGAAGTCGAAGTCTCCCACACTATCAAAGCCCCCTTTTGGTACAATTTTGGTTGAACTTTGAAATGGCATGTATAGGACTACCCTTTTGTTGTAGGTCATGTACCTTTCGGTTTTGTGTAAATTTGGATAGCCATGTGAAAATGGCTTAAGTATACTTTGGGCATGGTATTATAATCATTGTATGTTGTTCATTAAGAGGTATGGAAATGTTTGGAAACGATTAGCCATTGGGATGGTTAATCATGATCATATTTTGTGCTATTTATGTTTAAGGGCTAGTTGAATCATGGAAACTATGAAATAGGTAAAGCTTACCTTAAAGACAGATGCTGACAGCTGCAGTGACTTGGATGTGAAAAATCACTAAAAATAGTAGGAATGGAATTAAATAGTGAATAAATTATGTAAACGAACCTTGACGAGTTTATTTTCATAGGAGAGTAACGAAACGATTATATGAATAGTATGTTAAGAGATATTTAAGTTTTCGTGAGACAGGGCCAGAACAGTTTCTGGAGTCCCTGTTCCGACTTTGGAAATTCATTATAAATTGACCAGAGATAATTAGAAGTCATTCCATATATGTACAGATTCCTTTTCGAGTCTAGTTTCTGTAGAAACAAACGGAATCAGTATTGAAGCCCTGTACAGGGAGATATCCAAATTGTAATGCAGGAAGGTCAGTGTAGTCGCACCCTGTAACAGGGGAGACTTTAACTAATAAACTGTACTAATTGGATCGACCAAAAATTCTAGAAAAAAATTTGTGGATGGATATATGAGTCTAGTTTTAGGGAAAAATTACGAAACTGATTTTCGAGTTGTGGAACTCAAGTTATGATTTTTAAGGTGACAGTGACGAAGTTAGCTAGCTGTCTGGAAAATTTTCAAATGGACTGTGAAAATGAGTGGATTAAGCCGTTAACTCCTCGTGTCTGACTCCGGCAACGGTCTCGGGTACGGGGTGTTACAACAGGTATTTTCACCATTTATCTAGTTCCATATTTTGCCTTAATTGACATAGGATCTACCCATTCTTATGTTACTTGTAATATGTCTGATAAACTGAGTGCTGGGTATAGGAAGCCACTATTGATGTTATCGTAGTAAACCCTTTAGGACAATTGGTTATTGCGAATAAGATCTATAAAAGATGTCCATTGAAATTTTAGGGTGTAGTTTTTCCAACGGATCTTATGGAATTACCTTTTTGAGGAGTTTGATTTAATTTTAGGTATGAATTGATTAGTGGAACATCAAGTTAATCTAGATTGTGTGTAACACCCCTAACCCGTATCCATCATCAGAATAGGGTTACGAGGCATTACCGATCAAATTACAATATACAACATACATTTCCCGAACATAAACCAATTATCACATAATCATTAGTCAAACATAATCACATTGTCCCTTATATGGCTTTACGAGACCTTAAAACATGCTTGAAAGAGGTTTGGGACTAAACCGATAACATTTGAAAACTTTGATAAACATATAAAATTTTCTTACATTTAAGGGTCACACACCTGTGTGAACAGGTCGTGTGCCTTACACGGCTATCAAACACCCCCGTGTCACAGAATGTGTGAAAACAGGGCATACAAAATGACTTGTACCACACAATTGAGGACACGTCTGTGTGCCATGGCCATGGGAAAACTGGGGAGGTTACTGACTTGTGCCACAAGGCCGACCACACGCCCATGTGCTAGCCCGTGTGCCATACACGGCCAGTAGACATGCCTATGTGTCTAGGCCTTTTCAAACCTGTAGGGTATACTGACTTTAATTCGAAAGGTACCTCAAGGGACACACGACCGTGTAGTATGACCGTTTGTAGCACGCAGCTGAGACACACGCTTGTGTCTCTGCCCGTGTGGACAAAAATAGGCTATTTGCAAAGCCAATTTGCCACCCTTTTCTTATACACACTTAGCCATCAAAATGGTATCATTTTAACATATATATAGGCAACCAAAAACATGCCAAATCATACACTTATTATGCCATCTATTCACAACCATTTCAACCATTTAATTCCATATTCAAACATACCAATTCATTATGCCAAAATCATCACAACATACCTAATTTCCAAATGCATTAATCAACAACTTATTTTCTAGTTCAAGACACAAATTGCACCATATTTTGTAACAGCCCGATTTTGGGGCTAGTCAGAATAGTGATTTTGGAACCACTAAACTGAGGTCAAGTAAATTATTTTAAATATCATTTTTATGTATTGTAGCATGATTAAATAAGTACCTGAAAATTTTGGTGAATTAATTTTAGCAATTGCTTGCCTAATTGTGAAAAAAGACTAAATCGCTTAAAGTGCAAAAGTCCTATTTTGTTAGATAAGAGTGTCAATTAGCTAAAGAACCTAAGTTGGGAGCCTAAAATTTATACCCTTAGAGAATAGGGTGGCCGGCCATAGGGGAGATAAATTGATAGGAAAGTCAAAATTAGGTGGTGTTTTGGTCACCAATTTTGACTAGTTTTAAATAAAATAAAACAAAAAGGGCTTCATCTTTTTATTTCTTCTTCTTCAACTAATTTTCATCTTTAAAAGGGGGGTTTTGAGAGCTCAAAATATCAGCCATTAACATCTCTTACACGTAAGTCATTTATAAGATTATTCTTGATGATTTTTGTATTTTTGGACTCCTTGTAACATAAGCTTTCTATGAAGGGGATTATTTTGCAAAATGGTTGAGAGATTGGGGTTTTTTCATGAAAGCATATGTGTAGTTTTCTGAAATTTTATGGAAGAATATGAGTATTAGATGTGTAATAAACAACTTTTATGAAGGGATTTTTCATGAAAACCTTAATAGGGACTATTTTGCATAGGTTGGAAATTTGTTGATAAATGTGAGAAATAATGGAAATTTTGGATTGCTTCTAGTATAAAAAGTAATCAGCTAGGCTTATAATATGAAGAAATTCGATAAAAATTGATTTTTGAGCATAAGGGTAAAATGGTCATTTTGTGGAAGTCTAGGGGTAAAATAGTCATTTTGACCAATTATGAACTTTTGGGCGTCTAAATTGATATGCTGATGAAATAAATGAATTTTATTAATTTAGGTCAAGAGAAACATGATTCGGGTCTTGATCGGGGTAAGAACAAAGTTTACGAGGATTAGCTCGTCTTCATCATTTTGTTTCGAGGTAAGTACATATGTAAATAATGTGTTATTAAAGCCTACTTTGGTATATTTTAATAATATACATGAGTAATTAGCTTATTGTTGTTATGTATCTAAATTCTAATTGTTGCCATGAATGTTTAAATAACACGTTATGCGAGTAAATTACAATGTGAGCAAATGCGATGCTATTCGATTAGATATGAAGCCCCGTTGAACCTTAGACATAGCATAGGATACAAAGGGGCATGTTATAAAAATTATGTGGTTTGAACTCATGAATTGAGTCTGAGTTCATGAGATAAATGCTATAGGTAATGTGGGTTCGGGTACTGACTTTGTGTACAGACTCGTGAGTGGCTCAATGAGCATATGTTACATGATAACTATGGGGTCCGGGTCCTAACTTGATAAAAAGGCCCGTGAGGACCTCAAATGTGAGTGTTTCATAGCACGAGGTAGCCCTAATTTCTTATATGACATTTAGACTCGAATTCCTCGCGTATCCATATGTATTTCGAGAGTTCAACGGGTAACCCGAAGATTTAGTTGGTGAATACTTTGATGAGGTATGTATACCAAACTCATGGTTAGGACCTAAGTGAAGAACTAGGTGTTTTAAGTATACATGAATGAAAAGAAGAGTGAGATGGAGACGTTAAGTAATTTATATCTTTTAAGCATGACAAGCTACCGTTGGATGAATATGATTTTCTTATAATTACACTTTATTTGCATATATGTACTTACTAAGCTCCCACGCTTACCCTCCTTTCTTTTCTTTCCTTATAGTGGTGCCAAGCTAGCATCGGGGATCCAGTGACATCAAAAGCTTCGATCACACTATCACTTAAGACCTTGGTATAGCTAGTTTCATTGTTTTATTTTCTGACATGTATAGGGACTCGAGTCTTTGTTTAGTGTTTTGTAGTTAGCCATAATGTGTTGACCCATATGATGAATATGATACTTATTTTGTGTAATGCCATTGATGATGGTCAATACTCATTTTGATTTATAAATAGAAGATGATATTTTCACGGATGAGTAAAATGCATAAATGAAATGTTGTCTATTATGGTTTTTTGGCTATGTGATGTGCCTTTATGTTAGTGTAGAGTGATTTTTGTGCAGGTTACATAAGTAAGGGTGACAAAAAGGCTTGGTAAATAGCCTTATTTTGTCCACACAGGTAGGCACACAAGCATGTATCTAGGCTGTGTGTGATACACGGTTCACCACATGGGCGTGTGATATGGTCGTGTGTCCCCTGAACGTAAGAATTGTAACTCAGTATGCATGGTAGTAAAAACATAGGCAGAGACACGACTGTGTGTCTCAGCCGTGTGAAGGGCACGGCCTAGCACCCGGGTGTGTACCTTGGCCGTATGGCCCTTAAGGATTGCTGACATCAGAAATAGAATGTTCAATTTTTTACACACGGGCTAGGACACGGGCGTGCCATGGCCGTGTGAAAACCCCTGTAGGTGTGCATTTAGAATTAATTCTACACAGGTATAGGACACGGGCGTGTCCCTGTATTGCTTAGGCTGTGTGAGCCACACAGGCCAATAGCACGACCATGTTGAAATGTCACACTAACGTGTTACCCCTCCCACATAGGCGTGTGCCCCTGTGTTAAGAGTTATTTTCAGAGTTCTCTAAAGGACTCAGATTGTTTCCGAATGGGTTCCAATAGATGTTTTGGGCTTAGTAGGCTCTTATTAAAAAGTTTAAAAATAAAATTGAAAAAGTTTTAATTTGACCATGTTTTGGTGTTATGAAAATGTCTATATGCATAAGTTTAAGTTAGGTAATGCCTCATCTTCTGACCCGACGTGGGGCACGGGCGTGGGGTGTTACATATTTCCAGCTTAAAATCAAACTACAATATGCCATTCTTCCAAGTATTAATACATCATCTACTAATTAACCAAATAACAACTATTTGGTTATATCAACAACTATGGCAAACCTACCAAAATAAGTCAACATGATGCATTATATACATCACATACATATCACTTATCAACATATAAATCAAGCTAACTCAAGTGGCCATACGCATCACCATTTGCAAGCCAAATCACTAGCCTATACATGCCATATACCATTTATACAAAGCTTCAAAAGTACCAACAAGTTGTCGATAGTGTGATGATGGTTCCTGATGATCCCCGATGTCTGAGCTAGCTTCGATATTTTATAAAACAAAGACAAATAACACACAATAAGCTTCATAGCTTAATAAGTTCGTACTAAATATTTACTCAACAGTTCATAATATACAAATCATTAATTAATAAACACTTAGTAAGTCTCATATCATCATTTGATTCTAATCCATGACCATTTATCATATATAAACTAATCCATCAAACTTCATACACATAGTATCAACTACCACATAGGTATCGTATGTACCTGTACTTTCCCGTATTTATTTATTTCATTCTCACCTCTTTTTTCAATACATTAAATCATTCAGAAATCTTTCAATACTCTAAGAGCTCACACATTTAGTGCAAAAATGATTAGCTGAAGCTATAACGATATCGCACACTTAATGCCATCACATTAAGCTGAAGCTATCTCAATATCGTACACTTAGTGCCACATATAGCCGAAGCTATTCCAACTCGCACACTAAGTGCTATATATAGCCAAAGCTATCTCAAAACGCACACTAAGTGCCAAACATAGTCGATTTGTTGTCGTACGCAATCATAGTCGTATATATACAATTTATGCATTATTAAAGCATTAAAAATATAATTGTAACAATGTTTATCACGTAGAACTTACCTCGTACTCAGAATTAATGAATCAGATTGATTACTCAATAACCTTCAATTTTCCCTGATTTAAATCTGAATTCTTTCTTTCTTGATCTATATGTATTCAAAATTAAACCATTTAATCACTATTTCATTCAATTTCATCCAAAAATTAGGGTATAGGCTAGCTAGATTACTAAGCAACGATCACAAAAACATAGAAATCATTAAAAACTAAGCTCAAAACATACCTCAATCAAGCTAGAGAAGTGTCGAATGTAACAAGCCTTAAAATGGTTTTCTCTTTTTCCATACAGGGTTGAAGAAAGATGAATGAAATTCATCTTTTTGTTTTGTTTAATTAAAACATTAGTTAATAACTAATTTACCAATTTAACCTTGGTTTAAAATATTAATAAATCACATAATATAAGGCCATTAATTTCCATTAACCTTATCAATAGCATAATAGTATCATAAGGACCCCTTATTTAATAAACCATAGCAATTAAGCACATTTAACTTATAGCATGATACTTTTTCATTTTATGCGATTAAGTTTTTTTTCTCAAATTGAGCTATTAAACAATAAAATTAGCTCACGAAATTTTCACACATACATATTCACATGCTATAAACACCAAAAATAATATTAAAATAATTTTATGACCTCAAATTTGTGGTCCCGAAACCACTGTTCCGATTTAACTAAAATTGGGCTATTACATTGTGCCTCTAAGAAAGTAACTTTGAAAACGACTAAGGGTAGTGAGATTGCTATGTTTGGGGAGTACCAAAACTATTTATTGCATGTAATATCTGTTATGATTGCCAAAAAATTAGTTCGAAAAGGGTGTGAAGCTTATTTAGCCTATGTAATGGATGAGAATGCAAGTATCTCTATCATAGATAGTATTCGAACCATTAGGGAATTCCTAGATGTATTTCCCGAAGAACTACATGGTTTACCTCCAGATCATGGGTAGAATTTAGAATTGAACTATTGTTTAGAACTACTCTAGTGTCTATTGCTCCCTACTGCATGGCACCTAAAGAGCTTCAAGAATTAAAAATTCAACTTCAGGAGCTTTTGGATCGTGGGTTTATTACACCCGGTGTTTCTCCATGGGAAGCTCTGGTCTTGTTTGTTAAAAATAAAGATGGCTCTCTAAGGCTGTGCATTGACTATCGATAGTTGAATAAATTGACCATGAAGAATAAATATCCCCTGCTTAGGACCGATGATTTGTTCAATCAATTTCAAAGTGCTTCGATGTTTTCTAAGATAGATTTAAGGTCGGGGTACTATCAACTAATGGTAAAAGAGGCGAATGTGCCTAAAACTACATTTAGGACTCGATATGGTCACTATAAGTTCCTTGTAATGCCTTTCGAATTGACCAATGCTTCGACTTCTTTTATGAACTTAATGAATAAAGTATTCTAGCCTTTTTTTTATCAGTTTTTCGTATTATTTATCGACGACATCTTAGTTTATTCAATAATCAAAACCGAACATGATGAACACCTTAGGAAAGTTCTGTAAATCCTTCATGAAAAAAATAACTATATCAAGCTAAGCAAGTGTGAGTTTTGGCTTAAAAAAGTTAGGTGGTGTGACAGCCTAAATTGACCCTAGTCGGAAGTGGTTTCGGGACCAGTAAACTGAGTCATAAAAATAATTAGCCGTCATAGTGGATGCTCATTATATGTACATATGCATGTGTGAAAATTTCATGTTTGAATTTTGTTATTTGTAAGTGAATTTTATCAAATAGGACTTATGTGAGAAAATTTAGAAATGTGCTAGGCAAATGTAAAGTGGCCTATTAATGCATGTTGTGAAAATGATGGGCTTGCATGTCAAATTTCCCTAAATTAAAGCCTAGTGGCCGACCATGACAAAGGGTGATGGGCAAAACATGTCATAAAACATGTTGTGTAAATGGGTTATGTTGGAATAAATAAAATAAGGAGTATGGGTAATAAAGAAATGGAAAAAGGAAAGAAGGTGTGTGATCCCCCCCCATTGCCGTGAATTGAGGGAAAGGAAACAAAAAAAAAAAAGTGTGTTCATCCTTTTCATTTCTTTTGGCCGAAAAT
Source organism: Gossypium arboreum (assembly GCF_025698485.1). Taxonomy (NCBI): domain Eukaryota; kingdom Viridiplantae; phylum Streptophyta; class Magnoliopsida; order Malvales; family Malvaceae; genus Gossypium; species Gossypium arboreum. The sequence continues at coordinate 122,655,664 of NC_069075.1, forward strand.
TCTAAGGAAGAAAGAAGGAGTTCTTGCTCCATGTTTGGTTTAGAAGAGGATTAGGAGGAGGTTCGGCCATACTTGTATCAAGATTAAGGTATGTTTGATGTTGTGCCATGAGATTCATGCATGTTTTTTTAGTTGCTAGCTTGATGTTCTTATTAGCCCATGGTTCAAATCTTTGCTATGTCATGGGGATGGTATTCGGCCAAGGTGGATTTTGTGTTGATATCATTGCATGCTAAATGTGAAGCTTGTTAATGATGCATGTGATGGTGGATTGATAACTCTTGAATCTCCTTTTTAGCATCCTTGAGTGAGGCATTAAGTTCCTTGTTCAACCATGACCAAAATTGAAATGGTAAGGTGTTGTGATGCATTCGGCCATGGTAGGATATAGAAGAGAAATAAGGTTGTTGTTAGATGAAGTAGAGTCTAACAAATGAGCTCGTATGTGCATTAGTTGCTAGATGGAGAAGAATCGGCTAGCAAGTTGTGTGCAAAGGCCGAATGTAATTTGGTATATTATGGGTAATGCATGTGTTGAATTAGTGTAAAGGGAGAGGATGCTTTAATAGTGTATATATGTGTATTAGCCAAGTTTTGAACTTGAAACAAATGGTGTTTAGTCAACACAAGTGACCATACTTGTAGAATGTATTAAGTGTTGCAATCGGCCTTAGCATAGATGTGTATGTTCGGCCATTGGTAGCCTAGTGATGGCTTTAGCTTGACTTAGAAAATTCGGCTAAGGGGAAATATTAGCTAGTATGTTGAATTCGAATCGTGATTTCGTACATATATGACTCAAATGTCTAATGTATATATGGGCTAAGTACCTTGAGCTTTTCTTTTGATGTTCGAATGAATTGTATTAAATTGTTGATGTGATTAAAAATGCGTATGATCATTGTGTATTTGAGCTAAAAGGTGGCCATATGACCTATCAAACTCCTTGTCATATTCGGCAATAAGCTAGCAAAATGAGACTTTGATAAGTTAAATTTGTTTGAATTAGCTCAAGAGCTTAGGGGACCACAGTTGGATAAGGGAAAGGAAAAAGTGATCGAATAGCCGTTGAAGCCGTTTGACAACATCCGAGGTAAGTTTTCGAGTAATGGAACTTAAATTATGATTCGATTAGATTATGTCTTAAGTAAATCAAAATCATGCTCTTTGTATGTGGCTATTGAGCCGAAATTGTAAATATGATAAGTGTCTTGTGTTGAGCTTTGGTAATGAAAATGAAATATGGATGTGTCATGATTTATTGATATATGTGTGCATGGTTCTTGAAGCGATGTCCGGCTAAGTCCCGAAGGCTTTGTGCTAAGTGACTATATCCGGACTAAGATCCGAAGGCATTTGTGCGAGTTACTAAATCCGGACTAAGATCCGAAGGCATTTGTGTGAGTTACTAAATCCGGGTTAAGTCCCGAAGGCATTTGTGCGAGCTACTATAACCGGGCTATGTCCCGAAGGTATTTGAACGAGTAGCTATATCCTGTTAAACTCCGAAGGTACGTGATTCGGGAATGAATGAACTTGCTATAAAAATTTCAGCTAATACGCTTGTGAAATCCCAACAATGAGGTATGTTTCGTATGTACTTTGAATTAGTTGAGCCCTTACAAATAAGTATTCGCTCAGTTGATAAACGAGCTACCGGCCTTTGGCTAAGTTGATCTTTTGTGTATGAACATAAGGGTTGGTAATGTGAAGTAAGTATGATATTGAGAATTTGTGCATATGAAATTATCCGTTTAGCTATATGAATGCTATGCTTTTGTTGTCTTGGAATCCTTGCTCAAAACTTACTAAGCATAAATTGCTTACTCCGTTTCTTTGTTTCTCTGTTTTATAGATTTTGGCTCGTCACCATCGGACTCGGGATTTTTGGAAGTCGAAGTCTCCCACACTATCAAAGCCCCTTTGGTACAATTTTGGTTGAACTTTGAAATGGCATGTATAGGACTACCCTTTTGTTGTTGGTCATGTACCCATGGATTTTGTGTAAATTTGGATAGCCATGCGAAAATGGCTTATATACATTTTAGCATAGTACTATAATCGTTTTGTGTGACACCCAAAATAGACCCTAGCGAATGTGGTTTCGGGACCACAAAACCGAGGCATAACAATAATTTAAAATTTATTTTGATGCCTATAATATGTGAGTATTCATGTATGACATTTTTGATGATTGATTTAGTGTTATAAAGGTGAATTTCACTAGAAAGGACTTGTGTGAGAAAATTTAGAATTTGAGATAGGCAAATGTGGAAGTGGCCTATTGATGCACACTAGGAAATGTTGTCCTTGCATGTCAAATTCCCCAAATTTGACTATAGTGGCGCCATGGTGATGAATATGGGCAAAAGAAAACATGTCTTAAACATGTTTTGCTAGTGGTGCATGTTAGAAGTAATAAAATAAGAGTATGAAAAAAAAAAGAAAAAAAATGTTCATTCTTCTCCATAGGCTTGGCGAATGTACTAAGGAAAGAAAAGAAAATTTGTTCATCCTTTCTCATCTTCTTGGCGAAATTACTAAGGGAAAAGGGGAGGATTTTTGCTTCATGCTTGGGTTGGAAGAGACCTAGAAGGAGATTTGGCTAAGTTTACATCAAGATTAAGGTATGTATGAGGTTGTGTTGGGAGTTTCATGCATGGTTTGGTTGCTAACTTGATGTGCATGTTAGCCATGGCTCAAATCTTTGTTATGCCATGGAAATGGCATTTGGCCAAAGTTGTTATGGTGATAAAGCCATTGCATGCTAAGTGTGAAACTTGATGATGATGCATGCAATGATGGATTGTCTACTCATGAGTAAGATTTTGAGTTTTCTCTTTGTTTTATCATGATTGAAGTTGAAAAGGAGCATGATTGTCATATTCGCCATGATGCATTCTTGAGCATGATTCATGCTTCTTGCATGTTAGTTAAAATTTGTGTTTTGGATGGCTATGGACACCTTGAAAATTCGGCCATGCTCATATATGCATATATATGATTGCACATTATGTTTTGGTTATGAACTAAGTGATGAATATATTGGTTTAAAGAAGAAGATGTGGAAGAATGCTTGTGAAATTGCAAGCACAATTGCCTAGCACACATGTAGGTGCTTGATGCTATATTATAAGTTTTGGGCCACAATGTGCAAAGCATTAATTAGTAAATTGCATGCTGTTTTTGTGAGGTATTAAGTGCAAAATTGACCTCAACATGTACATGAATATTCGGCCTTGGGTAGCCTATTGAAGGCCTTAGCATTTCCTTGATGCTCAAATAAATTGTATTGAATTGCTTGATGTAGTATAAAATGTGCATGACCATTGTGTATTCAAGCTAAAGAGTGGCCATATGACCATTTAAAATCCTTGTCATATTCGCCATAAGCAAGCACAATGAGGTTTTAATAAATTGAATTTGTTTGAATTAGCTCAAGAGCTAAGAGGGCCACAATTGGACAAGGGGAAGGAAAAGGTGATCGAATAGCCGAAAAAGCCGTTCGACAACATCCGAGGTAAGTCCTCAAGAAGTGACCTTACTTGAATTATGTGAGATGAAATATGGATGTGTATGATTATTGATTATGTGTGTATGAGCATTTGAATTCCACCCGGGCTAAGTCCCGAAGGCGAATATGCTAATGATTATAATTGTGTTTGAGCCTTAGTAACGAAAATGAAATATGTATGTCCAATGATTATTGATGTATGTGTGCATGAGAAATTGAATGATATCCGGCTAAGCCCAAGATAATTATGTTGAAATTATATCCGGTTAAGACCAAGGCAAATGTGCTAGTGGCTATATCCGGCTAAGACCAAGGCATTCGTATGAAGTTATTCTATCCGGCTAAGACCGAAGGCATTTGTGCACGTGATTATATCCGGTTATATTCAAGAATCTTGGGCTGGAGGTGAGTGTTGGTTGCTGTAATGAATTCAATTAGTACACTCGGAAAGCCCAAAGGATAAGGTACGTTATATGTGCATTGGAAAGTCGACATGTTTGAGCAACATTCGCTCAATCGACTAATGAATTTCAGTTATTGAATTGATTGATGCTTTGTGAACTTATATAATGATGAAGTATGAAGTAAGAATGTGTATTAATGAAATGATGCATTTGGCTATGTGAATGTATTGCTGTAATTAGAGTTGATTATATTCCTTGAGACTTACTAAGCATAAAAATGCTTACCCGTTGCTTTGGCTCTCGTTTTCTAGATTTCGCTCAAGCAATCGGATTTGGGATCGTTGAAGTCGAAGTCATCCACACTATCAAGCCTCCATTTTGGTATAAATTTTGGTTGAACTTGAGATGGCATGTATAGGACTACCCTTGTTTGTTAAATATGTTGTAATGTAAGTATGTACGGCCATGCGAAAATGGCTCGAAAAGGAAGCATGAACTTAGACTAATTGTGGGTTGTATGTATATATTTTGTGTCATGATGTGGCTATGGCTTGGAAATGGGAATGTTGGTCATATGATCAGCCATTGGCATGGTTAAAATGATCATATATGAACCTATGTATGGTAAGACTAGTTGAATCATGGAGACTACCAAATAGGTAAGTCCTATCTTAAAACAGATGCTGCCAGCTGCAGTGGCATGAATGTGAAAAATCACCAAAATTCATAGGAATGGAATTAAATAGTGAATAAGCTATGTAAATGAACCTTGATGAGTCTATTTTCATATGGAAGAAACGAAATGGTCATAGGAGTTACAGGTTAAGAGATATTAAAGCTATTGTGAGACAGGGCCAGAATGGTTTCTGGGTTCCCTGTCGCAACTTTAAAATTCACTATAAATTATCCAAAAAGAATTAGGAGATATACCTTATATGTACAGATTCCATTTTGAGTCTAGTTTCATTAGAAACAAACGACACCAGCATTAAAGCCCTGTACAGAGAGATATTCAAGTTATACCGCGCGAAGGTCAGAGCAGTCGATCCCTGTAACATGGGTAACTTTAACTAATAAACTGTACCAATTGGCCCGACCAAAAATCCTAGAAATAAATCCATGGATGGATATATGAGTCTAAATTCAGGGAAAATTTACAAAACCAGTTTCCGAGTTTTGAAACTCGAGATATGATTTTTAAGGCGACAGTGACGCAGTTTTCCAGCCTGACTGGAAATGTCAAATTGGTGGGCAAAAACATGTGAACTTGGCTTGTTAACCCCTCGGGTCCGACACCGGCGATGGTCTCGGGTTTGGGGTGTTACAATTTGTATGCTGATCACTAAGAGGTATGGAAATGTTTGGAAACGATTAGCCCTTGGAATGGTTAATCATGATTATACTTTGTGCTATGTATGCAAAAAGGGCTAATTGAATCATGGAAACTATGAAATAGGTAAAGTCTACCTTAAAGGCAGATGCTGACAGCAGCAGCGATGTGGATGTGAAAAATCACTAAAAATAGTAGGAATGGAATTAAATAGTGAATAAATTATGTACATGAACCTTGATGAATCTAATTTCATATGGAAGAAACAAAACGGTCATATGAGTTGTATGTTAAGAGATATTTAGGTTTTCGTGAAACAGGGCCAGAACGGTTTCTGGATTCCCTGTTCCGACTTTGGAAATTCATTATAAATTAACCAGAGATAATTAGGAGTCATTCTATATATGTATAGATTCCTATTTGAGTCTAGTTTCTATAGAAACAAACGGCATCAGTATTGAAGCCCTGTACAGGGAGATATCCAAGTCGTAATGCGCGAAGGTCAGTGTAGTCGATCCCTGTAACATGGGAGACTTTAACTAATAAACTGTACTAAAAAATTCTAGAAAAAAATTTGTAGATGCATATATGAGTCTAGTTTCATGGAAAAATCACGAAACTGATTTTCGAGTTGTGGAACTCAAGATATGATTTTTAAGGTGACAGTGACACAGTTTGCCAACTGTCTGGAAATTTTTAAATGGACTGTGAAAGTAAGGGGATTAAGCCCGTTAACCCCCGTGTCCGACTCTGGCGACGGTCTCGGGTACGGGGTGTTACAGGTGGTATCCACAGAGGGTATCTGTGTAAACTCGAAAAAGATAGAGGTCATCCTAAAATGGAAGCAACCTAAAAATATTTTTGAAATTCAAAGTTTCCTTTGTTTAGTCGGATACTATCATAGATTTGTTGAAGCATTCTCTTTGATTTCTACTCAATTGAATAAGTTGTTGAGGAAGAATGTTCTGTTTAAATGGACGGAAGATCAAGAAGCTAGCTTTGAAAAGCTAAATGATGTGCTGACACAAGCTCTCGTGTTAAATCAGCCTGACTTAGAAAAGGAGTATGTAGTGTACAACGATGCATCCTATATTGGCCTTGGATGTGAATTGATGCAAGGTGGGCAAGTAGTTATCGATGCGTCGAGGCAGCTGAAACAACATGGTGCAACTATCCGACTCATGACTTGGAGTTAACAGTAGTGGTATTTGTATTAAAAATTTGGAGGCACTATTTGTATGGTGAGAAGTGTTATATATGTACTGATCATAAGAGTCTCAAGTATTTTCTCACCCAAAAATAGTTGAATTTGAGGCAACAAAGGTGGATAGAACTGTTAAAGAATATGACTATGTAATTGAATACCACCCCAGAAAAGCCAATGTGGTGGCAGATGCTCTAATTAGAAAATAGATTACTGATCTAAGAACAATGTTTTCTAGGTTAAGTCTAGTGGATGATGGAGGCCTACTAGCTGAACTACAAATGAAACTCACCTTAGCTAGTGAGATTAAGTGTAACGATCTGATAGGTAGGGGTGTCGAAAAACGTATTTCCAAGACTCCGTTCTTATGAACCAAACCCATAAATATTTATTATAAATATTTACGGAGTTATATTAGAGACGAATTAAATTTTGAATAGGTAATTTGCATAAATTAGGAGCTATTAAGGAACTGAGACTAAATCGAGTAAGGGTTAAAAGTTGGATTATAGATTGAAATAAATTAAAGGGGCTAAAATAGTAAATATGCATTTAATTAATAGTAGTGGACAACATTAATGATATGTGTTATATATATGATAACTTAATATATATATGTTATAATAAATAACATGAAATGCATATATATTATATAATAATGAATTAAAATGAAAATAAATAAATGAAATAAGAATGTAAGTGGAGGGAGAGAGAAAGAAGAGAAAAAGAGAAAGAACGTATGGCCTAGGAGGGTTTGGAGTTCAAATCCAAAATTATAAACGTCGTTCCAGAATCCTCGAGTAAGAAGGGGAAAGACAAGGTCGACATTGAGTTACTTGGAATATACGGTTTGTGTTTCTATACTATGAATTAAATAACATATTGTTGCATATTAAATTGTTTGCATATGATAAGTAATTGAGGTGAGTACTATTGTATTGTGGGTTGATTTGAACATGTGTATTTGAGAAAATGTGATTGCTATCAAAATTGAATATATGTTTATATATGATAATGTACACATATGAAATTAAGACATTTGTTGTATTGAAAAGTGAAATGAAACCCTATTAATTGTTTCGGGCTGAGTTGAATATAGATGGCATACCATAGGATAGGAAGAGTTTAGGGATTTCTTCGACCTCAAATTGATGAGGCACTGGGTGCTAAATGGTTAGATCCGTATATCCGTCCGAGTCTGAGTCGTGTTAATAAGGAAAATTAAATCATAAAATTTGTGTTGATATTGAGATGACAAGGATGAGAGATGGTTATGAGATGGGAAATGGAATATGAAATGATGAAATGGGATATGAATATTGAAATGAATTCATGTATTTAACAAATAGATGAATCATGCCATTGGATGAGTTGAAATTTATCAAATGCTATATGAAATTCCATTGTCATGTACTAGAATGTGGAATCTAGTGGATGTGAACAAAGAATGAGCAAATTTATATTATTGAATTCAAGTCTTTGGTTAATAACATTACTTGTTTCATTCTAACATTTTAAATACTCATATCAAGTTTAAATTGTTCGGATTATAAAAATATCATTGAGTTATACTTAGCGTGCAATTTTGTTTTTTGTGCGTAGGTTAGGTACTTTTCAAACTATTGTCGATTCAACATCCAATAACGAATCCCAGACTCAAGTGTGGTGATGTTCTAAATTGTAATGGCATGTACCTAGGAAGTCTTTAGTTGATAGCTGGTTTGTTATCTTTAGTTGATAGTTGGTTTGTTAATGTCATGTTATTTTGGTTTAAAGTGAAATGATGATTACTTGTATATATATATATATGGTTGTGGTTGAAGCAATGTTTTGGTATGTATTCCAGTTAATGTGTTGATATGTGTTTTAGCTTAAAGCTTGGTAGCCTAAGTAGCTAAATGTTAGTTCAATATTGGCTAATTTGGTGTGAATGAAAGTTTTTGAATGGTTGATGTGTTGTTGATATGTTTTAAGATAGAAGTTGTAGTACCAATAAGGGTACATTGGTTAGGCACTTAAGATGGTTGTTTTGGCTTGTTTTGTGCATGTTTAATGGTGTTTTGAATAGGTTAAATGGCCGGTAATTGAGTTGCTTAGTGTCCAAGTAAGCATGAAATGGTAAACTTGAGTTTTAAGGCACATTTAGATACACACAGTCTGAGACACCGTCTGTCACACAGCCGTGTGTCACATATGGGCATGTGGCCTGAAAGTGTTGAATACAGTATAGGTACAGTTTTTACACGGCTTATGACACGGTCGTGTGAGATTAATTCGAGAGGTACATGGCCCAAACACACGGACGTGTGATATAGTACATGGTTGTGTAGGGTAGTCACACACTCATGTCAAGAGCCACATCGTCTGGTACATGGCCTGCGACATGGCCGTCTTACCCAAGTTAATGAGTTACACAGGCTGGGACACGATCGTGTTTCCTTACTTCAAAAGTCACATGGTCTGGGGCATTCCGCACAGCTTGGACAGAAGGTCGTATGACCTTCGTTTTTTAAGATTTTGTGATTTTTCCCTATACTTCCAGATTTGTTTCAAATTAGTCCCTATTTACTTTTAGACTATTTTTAGAGTCCCGTAGACTTGTATTAAGGATTGTAAGACCATTTTTACTCTGATTTAGAATGAAATAAAAAACCTAAGCTAAGTGAAGTAGGTCATTCTACTAATATCATCAAAGGTAGTAGTAGTAGTTGGAGTATGGTTCAATACTCCGATGTTAATAATTGGAATAGTCTTGTTATGTATCTAGCTTTTAGCTTTCTAGAAGGGATAACTAGTGATAAGAGTGTAGATAGTGGAAGACCAACTTTAGCATTGTATAGTATAATATATTTTTCGATTATGTAAGACACTAATATAAAAGTATTAGATTGACATGATCTACCCATGTATAATATAATGTTATTGTTAACTTACACAAATGGTTATGATGTAATTAAATATTCTAATTCGTTAGAATGCCCGTGAACCTAATTCGTCGATGGAGAGGGGTTAGTGGTGTTACATTAAGGCTAAACAACCATTAGATATGTCTTTGTTTCCATGGATTAAGTAAGTAGAGGATGAAAAAATTGAGGCCTATAAGTTTAATGATGAGGGAATCTTATACTTCCAGGGGTGGTATTATGTGCCAAACAATAAGGATCTAAAACAGACCATACTTCGAGCAGTGCATAGTAGCCTTATGCCATGCATCATAGAGGAAATAATATATATCGAGATTTAAGGGAACTAACTAGTGGCCTAGACTAAAATGAGAGGTGGAAAAATTTGTAGCTAAGTGCTTAACCTGTCAATAGGTGAAAGCAAAACACTAATTCCCTTCGAGCATTTTACAACTGATTAAAATATCTCACTGAAAGTAACAGCAAAAAACAATGGACTTTGTTAGTGAGTTACCTGTTACACCCACTAAGAAAGATTCAATTAGGGTGATTGTAGATCAACTAACTAAGTCAACTTATTTCTTTCCTGTCCGTATGGATTACTCTTTACAAAAGTTGGCTAAGTTATATATTTTGAAGATTGTAAGGTTGCATGGTATACCTGTATCAATAATTTCAAATCGAGATCCTTGTTTTACATCTCGATTTTGGAAAAAGCTAAATGAGGCATTGGATGCTCATTTGAATTTTAGTATTGTTTTCCATCCACAAATTGAAGGACAATCTGAGCGAGTTATTCAGATATTAGAAGATATGCTAAAGGGTTGTATTATCAAATTTTGAGGTAGCTAGGAAAAACATTTGACTCTAGCCAGATTTGTTTATAATAATAGCTTCCAATCAAGTATACAAGTGGCACCATATGAATCCTTGTATGGTCATAACTATCGAACACAACTATGTTAGACCGAATTGGGTGAAAGAAAAATTTTGGGTCTTAAAATGGTATAAGATTATGAAAGGAAAATTAGATTGATTCATGATAGACTGAAAGCGGCTTCAGATAGGTAGAAGTCGTAAGCAAACCTCAAAAGGAATGACATTGAATATAGTATTGGAGACCAAGTCCTTTTGAAAGTGTTCCTATGATGGAAAGTTGTTGAGATTCGGACGAAAGAACAAGTTAAGTCCTAAGTTCATTGGACCTTACAAAATCCTTAAGAGAATCGATCCAATGACGTACCAATTAGAAATACCTCTTGAACTGGATCATATCCATGACATCTTCCATGGCTCTAAGTTTAGACGATACAGATCTGATCATTCCCATATTCTACCAATTTAAGAGAATGAGGTGAGACTAGATTCGTCCTTTGAGGAAAAAACCATACAAATTATAGATCATGAGGTAAAGGATCTGAAAAGTAAACAAATCCCATTTGTTAAGGTTATGTGGTGGAACCATGGCACAAAGGAGGCCATATGGGAATTTGAAGAGATGTTTCATCAACAATATCATCATATGTTCAAACCAGGTATATTTTGAGGACAAAATTTCTTTAATGAGGGGAGAGTTGTCATGCCCCAAAATATAGGGGGTCAATTGTAATGGATAGACAAGAAAATTTAATAGGCTTGATGGTTAAATGCTACTCCCTTATCCAGAGGTCCTAGGTTCAAGTTTCCCTCCTCCCATTTCTTTTCCTTTTATTTTCAATAAACTAAGGTAAAAGCCATAACTAAAATATATACAGTTTGAAGTTAAAACTAGATAAGAAATAGGCTTCAGGCCTAATGGTTAAGAGTTAGCTTTCTCCTAAGTGATCCTAGTTTTGAGCCACTCTCTTCCCTTTCATTTCCTTTTTATTTCGGCCCAAAATTTTGGGTTATTTACCCTTGCCTTCTCTAGGGTTCCAAACCCTGACTATTTAACCATTCTTTCCCAATTGGACTAGGTTTGCTTCTTTTCAAATCTTAGTAAGACTTCTCTTCATCTTTTCTATCTCTTCTCATTTTCTTTTATTTCCTCTTCTTTGCACCACATTTTACATCTTTTTACTGTTGAATATTTTTCTTTTCTATATCAAATCAATCCTCGTTAAATTATTTTTCTACCGATTGTTGAATTCGTTATCGATAGCCTCTGTGTTTTCATTAAAGTTTGATAAGTGTATTCGTTTTGATAAGTAAAACACGTAATTCTGAAGTAATATCGTTCCACGTTAATGTTTCAGTTCAATTACTTAATTTTTTATGGTTCTTGCCAAATCTTTTGTTAATCTTAACGAATCTTGAAATCAATAGTTAACTCGTGTATAAATGTCGTTGAAGGACTGAATTTAGTCAAATCGAATCAGATTTGATCATGAGGAACATCAGTCGGACTCTCGGTGGAAGGTGTGTGTTCTTTACCAAGTGAATCAAGGCAAACTATGTATAGGTTAAGGGCTACACGATCTCCTACATAGACGTGTGGACTACACGGCCAAAACCTCCAACACTATCTTGTCTCTCCTTTTGGGTAATTTTTACATTTTTCACATGGCTATAGTCTATTACACGGCTTAGACACACGACTATGTAACACTTCCACACAACTTATAGCTCTTCACACGGTCTGGCCACTCAGTAATGTGACCTTTGTTTTATAGTATTGCTCAAAATTTTATGAATTGTTCAATTTAGTCCCTATATAATCCCCAAATTATTTCTAGAGTTTTTATTCACTCGATTGAGTCCCTAATATTATGAACAGATTCATGGGGTTGATTTGGTTAAAGAAATCGAATAGAAAGTGAAAGTAATTCATGATTGTTTGAAAGCTGCTTCAGATCGTTAGAAATCTTACGCGGATTTGAAACAAAAAAACATTGAATTTCAGATCGGTGACAAAGTATTTTTGAAAGTATCTCTATGGAAGAAAATACTTCGTTTCGATTGAAAAGGCAAATTGAGTCCGCGATTCTTCGGGCCATATGAAATCATTGAAAGAATAGGGCCAGTAGCATATCCATTAGCCTTACCATCAGAGTTAGAAAAGATTCATAATGTATTTCATATATCGATGTTGCGCCAGTATAGATCTGTTCCATCACATGTGATTTCTACGTCTAAAATCGAAATTCAACCTGATTTGACGTACAACAAAGTACCGATCAAAATTCTAGCACATGAGGTTAAACAGTTGAGAAATAAAAGCATAGCTCTCATGAAAGTACTTTGGAAACATCACAGTTTTGAAGAGGCTACGTGGGAGCCCGAAGAAGTTATGAGAAAACAATACCCTAACTTATTCACTGGTAAGATTTTCGGGGATGAAAATCCCTAACAACCCATTTTTAGTCAAATCGGAACAGTGGTTTTGGGACTACAAATCTGAGGAAAAATATTTATTTTATTATTATTTTAATGTTTACAGCATGATTGAATGATTGTGTCAAAATATCGCTAAGAAATTTTATCGTTTAAATGGTCAATTTGATAAAAAGGATTAAATCGTGTATAATGCAAAAGTGTTGTTCTATTAGCTAAAGGTGTCAAATAGCTATAGAACCTTAAAGTTAAGGTTCTTATGTTGTAATTAAACCATTATATTGGTGAGTGGACATATATGGACATATTATTATGTGTTTTAAATAGTTTATTATTAAGGTTATAATTGTAAATTAGTTATTAAACTTAACATAAATAAAAAAAACAAATTAGGCTTATATTCATCTTCTTGGCCAAAAATTAGGGCTTAAAAAATCCATGAAATTGGATTGAAGGTTCGGTCACTTTGAAGCTTGATTTGGTAAGTGATTTTGCTCGGTTTTTAATGATTTCTATGTTTTCGTGATCATTGCATCTAGTATTAACTAGCCCAAGGACTATTTTGAAAAATTGTTAAAGATTTAGGAAGTTGCCATTGATGAATATGTATGAGTTTTGATGTTTAATGATGGATTACGAATATTTAATGTTAGTTAAAACAAGTTTTGTTAAGTGATTTTTAGTGAAAATCCAAAATAGGGGTTAAATTGTAAAATGTGAAAAATATGTGGTTAACATGTGAATTAAATGAAAATTATGGGCTGTTAAGGGCATTATGGTAATTCAGCTAGCATGGGTTTATTCTAAATTTCATTAATGTGACATCCCTAAAGTGACCCTAGTCGGAAAGCGGTTTCGGGACCGCTAAACCGAATCACTAAATCATTTGAGTATGATAGTTCTTGTCTAAATATGTGAAAATGCATGTGTGAATTTTAATTCTTTGATTTAGTTAATTTGAATGTGAATTGAAAGAAAAGGACTCATGTGAAAGGATTCAATTATATGTGGCTAATTTAAAGAGGTTAATAAAGGAATGAAGTAAAATAAATGGAGTTGCATGTCAAATAATCCATTTGACAAGGATAGTGGCCGGCCATGACAAAATTATGGGCAAGGAAACATGTTTCCAACATGTTATGTTAGTGGGGTATGTAGAAAACAATAGAATAAAAGCTAGTAATAAAGAAAGGGAAACAAAGGAAAATGATGATAGCAAAAAAAAGTGTGTGGATGCCTCCCCCATTTGCCGTGAAGTGAACAAAGAAAAGAAAAAAAAGTGTTCATCTTTGAACATGCTTGGCCGAATTGAAGAAGAAAGCAAGAGAAGGTTTGGTCACCCTTGAGCTTGAATTAAGGTAAGTGAGTTCATGTTAGTTCTTGAAAGGTTAGCATACTTTAAGCTAGCTACTAAAATTTCCTACTTAGCCATGTCAAAATCTTGGTTGTGTGGTAATATTGGGTAATCGGCCATGGAAGAAATTGAGGAAAAGGATTGTTGTCTTTGTGTTGTAATGAGTATTTGTGGATGGGTGAAGTTTGAGTTAGTTAAGTGTTCATGTAGATGGTTCGGGTGATAGGAAAAAATCGGCTTGTGTGTGTATGGATAGTTGCCGAATGTGTGTATAGTCAAAGAAGAAATCCTTAAAGTGTCTAGTTAATTGATGTTAGGTAAATGGTGTGTGTAAATTATTTAAAATAAAATAATTGTATGAGTATTAAGGATGGTACATGAATTCGGCCTTAGAAGAAATTTTAGTATAATATGCTTGGATGTTAATAGGTTATTGCTTTAATGATCGGGTGTGTCAAGGGATAATGCATGGACTAATTGATTAATATGTGTTAAGGGAAGGTGAATAAATGTCTATTTGATAAGCTATATATATATTCGCTATGAAGGCTGAAGGTTAAGTCATAGAGATTTTGGTGATATTCATATTCGGTCATAAGGGTTATATGTGTAACTTGGCTATGTGGGTTACGAGTTAAGGTAAATTGCTTATTTGATATGGGTATTCGGCCATAAGCTAGCATGATGGGACTTTAATAAGATAAATTTGTTTGAATTAGCCCAAGAGCTTAGAGGATCGAAGTTGGACAAGGGGAAAGAAAAAGTAATTGAATAGCCGTTGAAGACATTCGACAACATCCGAGGTAAGTCATTAAGCATATATTTGGTATTGATTTAAATGATCATAATATATATGCAATTGTGTTTAATGAATTGATGTGTAAATGGAAATGTATGTGTATGGAATGATGCCATCGTTGAATGTATAAAGGTGGTAAATTGCATAAAGTATTGGTCTCGGCACTAAGTGTGCGGGTATAAATGGACACGGTGACAAGATTGGCACTACGTGTGCGGGTTTAAAATTGTACAGCACTAAGTGTGCGAATTTGATTATATAGCACTATGTGTGCGAGCTGATTTTATAGCACTAAGTGTGCGGATTCACTATATGCTCTTGCATTACAATTGGCACTGAGTGTGCGACATTATCGAGTTAATCCCGGACAGCGGATCGGGTAAGTACCTTGAGCTCATGACGAATAGGCAATATGTTCATGCTCGGGGTTGAGCTTGGTAAGCTTTAAATCTATGTGATGATTCCAATTGTGTGATTGTGGTGAAAATGAGTTAGTGTGTGAAAATGCCTCAAATATCTTATCGTAGAATATGAAATGTGGATGTATGACTTGGTATGAGATTGAACCGAAAGGTCCGAGGAATTATGGTATAGTTTCGGTATGGATGAGTACCTAGCCTCGTTTATTGTTTCATGTTGTGATAACTTTATTAATGGATGGTGGTTGAATGCTTATGACTTCTGAGTTATAAACTCACTCGGTGTTTTCTTGTCACCCCTTTTAGGTCTCTTGGACTCGTATTGTTTTGCGTGCTCGGAACCGTTGTTGAAGTCATCACACCGGCTGGAAATCTTTTGGTATTGTCTTCGTAGTTGAACTAGGAGAACATTTGGCATGTATAGGCTATTATGTTTTGTTGAATTATGGGTTGTAAACTTTAAGCCATGTGAAAATGGCCTATGTGGTCGTTGAGTGGGATGCTAGAACCTATAGCCACGAGTCTTAGAAACTTTAATTTTGATAAGGTGGCCATAATTTGTGTCATGTATGATGGATGATTAGTAAGGTCAAGGAAAGATTCATGAAATTGGCATAGTCACTGCAGTAACTGTTGCGGACAGCAGCAGTGATATGAGATTGAAAAATCACTAAAAATAGTATAAGTAGAGTTAAATAGTGAATAAATTATGAAATTGAACCTTGATGAATCTATTTTCATATGGACAAAACGAAACGACCATATGAGCAGTATACTGAGAGATATTAAAGTTCTCGTGAGACAGGGCCAGAACGGTTTCTGGATCCCCTGTCTTGACTTTGAAAATTTACTATAAATTATCCAGAAAGAATTAGAAGTCATTCCTTATATGTGCAGATTCAATTTTGAGTCTAGTTTCATTAGAAACAAACGGCACCAGTATTAAAGCCCTGTACAGAGAGATATTCAAGTGGTAACGCACGAAGGTCAGTGTAGTCGACCCCTGTAACATGGGTGACTTTAACTAATAAACTGTACCAATTGGCCCAACCAAAAATTCTAGAAATAAATCCATGGATGGATATATGAGTATAGTTTCAGGGAAAATTTACAGAATTGGTTTTCGAGTTCTGGAACTCGAGATATGATTTTTAAGGTAACAGTGATGCAGTTAGCTAGCCTGCCTGAAACAAAAATTTCATAATTTCCAAGAGGGAAATAAGGGAAGTAAGCCCGGTAACACCTCGTGGTCGAATCCGAAAAAAAATTTCAAGTTCGTGAAAGTTTCTTAAGTTATCGGTTTAGTCTCGAACCATTCCCAAAGTATGTTTAGGGCCTCATAGGCTCGTATTAGGGAAAAATTGATTGAGTTTTTAATGATGAATGTATGAAATGATGTTATGTATGCTAAATGGTTGTTTAATTGATTTGTAAGTCTAGTAATACTCTGTAACCCTATTTTGGTGTTGAATACGAGCGAGAGGTGTTACAGTTGTCATGCCCCAAAATATAGGGGGTCAATTGTAATTGATAGACAAGAAAATTTAATAGGCTTGATGGTTAAGTATGATAAACCATAAATTATACATATTTTTACCCCATGTTTAATGCATTTTATGGATGATTTCCCCTTAGAATTGGTGAATTCGATGCTCCTAATGCTTTAATTTCATGTTTTGTACTTAAGAGAGCATAGGAGAGCGAAAGGAAATAGAAATAGGTCAAAAATGGAGAAAATGGGCCAAGGTATGAAATCAACACGGCCTGGACCTCCTCACATTGGCAGACTACACGGCCGTGTCAATTTGGCAGGCTCGAGCACGGCCTGAAGTAATCGAACATGGGCGTGTGCCACAGGCGTGTCCCTGCCGAGCCCAAGTTGAGTCCAATTTCAAAAAAGGCTAATTTTGAGGGCTTCTAGGCATTCAAACCCTATAAATACACCCTAGAGAAGGAAGAAAAGGGAGACGGAGAAGGGGGAGTAAGAAATTACTCCAAGGAAGGCGATTGATCCATCTCAGAAGTTGGATTCATCATTGAGACTGAAGATCTCTCCTCAATTTACCTTTAGGAGTTTTGGGTTTTCTTTATGTTTTGTATTCTTTATTCTTCTGAGATGTTTTCTTATTTAGTTATGAACTAAAACCCCTAAATACCTAAGGGGAATGAAACCTAAGATGAATCTTGTTATTATTTTCTGAATCGTATGATAAATATTTAACTTGTTCTTAATTATGTGTTCTTAATTCTTGTTTTGATATCCCAGGATACTGATTCAAGACATGCTCTTATTCAGAGGAGGAATAGACCCTGTCTAAGAGTACATTTGTCATAATTAAGCGGAGTTGATTGCACGCCTAGACATAGGGTGACAAGATTTTGCCGGATTAGGGTGAAACCTAATAAGGGGATCCATAGATCGAGTCAATGCAACCTTAGAGTATTAATTAGAGAAAAGTCTCGGTTATTCAATCCAGGGATTAGACGTTATTAGTCTTGAATAGGCATAATAACATAACTTAGGGATTTCTACGGAACAAGTTAAATGAATAAATCGTTCGATTTAGAGCCAGAATAACAAGTACAGTCTAGGTGGATTTTTCCTTAGGTATTGTCTTCATTCAATCGATTTTTCCAAAAGCAATTCCCCAATTCCATTCTCTGTGTGTTCTTAGTTTAGATAATTAGTTAGTTAAAACAAAAACCTCTTTATTCTTAGGCTAGATAATAAAAAGACAGTCATTACTAGTACCTTTAGTTCATTTGGGTTCGACAATCCGGTCTTGCTAAAACTATACTACTGTTCGATAGGTACACTTGCCTACATCGCGATAATAGTTAGTTCAAGAACGAGTAATTATAAATATTTAAAACCTATCACGAAATCACGCGATCAAAGTACTACTCCCTTATCCTAGAGGTCCTAGGTTCGAGCTTCTTTCCTCTCATTTCTTTTCCTTTTATTTTCAATAACCTAAGGTAAAAGCCATAAATAAAATTCATACAGTTCGAAGTTAAAACTAGATAAGAAATAGGCTTCAGGCCTAATGGTTAAGAGTTAGCTTTCTCCTAAGTGATCCTAGGTTTGAGCCACTCTCTTCCCTTCCATTTTATTTTTATTTTGGCCCAAAATTTTGGGTTATTTACCCTTGCCTTTCCTAGGGTTCCTAACCCTAACTATTTAACCATTCTTTTGCCAATTGGACTAGGTTTGCTTCTTTTCAAATCTTAGTAAGACTTCTCTTCATCTTTTCTATCTCTTCCCATTTTCTTTTATTTCCTCCTTTTTGCACCACATTTTACATCTTTTTACTGTTGAATATTTTTCTTTTTCGTATCAAATCAATCCTCGTTAAATAATTTTTCTACTGATTGTTGAATTCGTCGTCGATAGCCTTCGTATTTTCATCAAAGTTCAATAAGTGCATTCATTTCGATAATTAGAACACGTAATTTTGAAATAACATTGTTCCACATTAATCTTTCAGTTCAATTACTCAATCTTTTACGGTTCTTGCCAAATCTTTTGTTAAATCTTGATGAATCTTGAAATCAATAGTTAACTCGTGTATAAATATCGTTGAAGGACCAGATTTAGGCGAATCGAATCAGATTTGATCATGAGAACATCAACCAAACTTCCGGTGAAAGGTGTGTGTTCTTTACCAAGTGAATCAACGCAAACTGTGTGTAGGTTAATGGCCACACGATCTCCCATATAGACGTGTAGACTACACGGCCAAAACCTCCCACACTACCTTGTCTCCTCTTAATGGTAATTTTTACATTTGTCACATGGCTACAGTCTATTACACGACTTGGCCACATGATTATGTAACCCTTCCACACAACTTATTGCTCCTCACACGGTTTGGCCACATGGCCATGTGACCCCTATTTTATAGTATTGCTTAGAATTTTGTGAATTGTTCAGTTTAGTCCCTATATAACCCCCCGAATTGTTTCTAGAGTTTTTATTCACTCGATTGAGTTCCTGATATTATGAACATGCCAGAATATATGAGTTGATAATTGAATTGCTACTGTAATAATGATGATATGTGAACTTTACATGTTTACTATCACTGTATTTATGATGAATTGTTATTGTTATTTTTACCACTATATTACTGATTGCATGTTCAGCATGCCTACTGCTACTATTGAACCAAATACATGTTAAGTATGCCTACTGTTACTATTGAACCTAATACAGGTTAAGCATGTCTAATGCTATTGAGTGAACTGAATACATAATAAAGCATGTCTATTTTTTTTACATGATATTGTTACAAGCATGTCATACCGCATTGCATGGGGTAGGATGGTTGTATAGAAAAAGTATTGGCAGTTTAATAATCTACAACACTGGTGGTTTATCCACAAATTACTGGTAGCTTTTATCTGCAAATATGTTTTGCATCCATAACAAGTGGCAGTTTTTTTGCAAATGGTTTTATCTGTAAATAATGGTGGTTCATCCACAAACTAGAATGTATTGGTTAGAAGAGTTCTAAGGAGTTCTTACTGTGGAGTGCAGTGAAGTATGGGTAGGCTCTTTCCTGTTATTCTTTTATCACCTTAACATTCACATACATGCTCAAAATAATTGTTGGCTTATGTTTCGTTATATGACTGCATTTGTTATGAAAACTATTTGTTGTATGTATGTTTAATATTTTGCACTGATTTACTTGTGATAGGACTCGTGCTGAGCTTCTAAAGCTCACTTTCCTTTAATTTTCATCTTTACAGATAACTCACCAGGTTGGGACGCGAACTCAACATCCAGAGGACCCGACACAAATCGTTTTTTAATAAAAATATTTTAGATTCATTAATTGCAATTTTTGCTATTGAAAGACTGTATTAGTTTATTTGAATTGTAGCATAGGACTTAGGCTTTGGGATTTATATAGTATGCTTGACATTTATTTTGATTATAAGAGGTAGGAATATGATTTTTAATTAATTATGTATGAAATAAGGTTTTTATTAAAATTATGTTCAATATCACTTTCTCATTGCATGACTAAGGAAACGAGGTTTGAAAAATATATACATTTATAATTCTAGAATTCAAATTTTGGGAAATAAGCATTAAAATCATCCAATTTTTGAAACTAAATTGTAACCCTTTTGAAACACACTAAGTTTTCCTCCAAAATTAAAGTAAACATTTTAAATAATTGCTTTTAAACTTCGATAATTTTACTAGGCCATTTCGATGGCCAATGTAATCTTCCAAATTCGGTCTTAACGTTTAGGCCGAGTTTGGGGGGTTACAGGTTTTCTAATCAGCTTGAAATTTAAAAAGGTTTGGAAAATATTTTAGGTTAAAATATATTGTTAGTCCTTATACTTGTATAAAATTTGAGACTTAGTTCTTGTACTTTAAAAAATAAAAATTCAACCTTACTTTTTTTTAATTTAAAAATCATAGTCCAATCATTATGTCATTGCTAATTTCTGTTAAAATTCATCATCTTAACGTGTTTGCTTTGTAGCAATCATATGCTATGTCATATAAGGACATCCTAATCAAAATTCTAAGTTGACAAATTTTAACAGAAAATATTTATGATTTTAATGACTGGATTGAGATCTAAATAAGAAAAGTAGGACTTAATTTCTAACTTTTTAAACACAAAGACTTAATCTTAAATTTTATCAAACTACAAGCACTAATAATATAATTTAACTAAAATATTATATTTAAAAATGAATTTGGTCAAAATTAAACTCATTTAAAACACAGTTTAGGTTTAAGCTCCAATTTTCAAATCTCAAATGCAACCTAATCCAACATGCTTTTAAATTTATGATATGTTATTTTATTTTATTTTATATATTATGTTTTTATATCATATAAAAATTAAATATGCTATATTATATGTTAAGTTGTTTACATTTAGAAATTTAATAAAAATATATAATAATAGAAAAATATATGTAAACAATAAATAGTAAATTAAAATAATTATATTTTTAAAATTTAAAATAATACAAACATGTATAAATGAT
Organism: Gossypium arboreum; assembly: GCF_025698485.1. NCBI lineage: Eukaryota > Viridiplantae > Streptophyta > Magnoliopsida > Malvales > Malvaceae > Gossypium > Gossypium arboreum. The sequence goes on from NC_069075.1 coordinate 122,676,927, forward strand.
TTTAAATTAAACATTTACAAATATGAATAAATGAATAAATTTAGATAAAATTAAACGGTTGAGTCAAAATTTAAATAATTATATATAATATTAAGCTGGAAGCAAACTCCAACTCGTCCCACCGTTCAACACCTCTAAAGTTAACCAAAAAAAAAAAATGTATGACCACCAAAAAGAAAAACGAAAAGAAGATAAAAGAATCTAATTCTATGGAGCATTTATATTTGATTATGACAATTATTTATACATAGGTAAAATGTCATTCTCAGAAGGAGACATAATTAAATAAAATTGTTAGTATCACTAATACCATACATTTGTGGAGGTTTTCATAGACCAAGTTACATTTGCATATATAACCTAAATATCACCATCCATGGATTTCTTTTTCCTTTTCCCTCTTATGGATAATTTAAGAAAAATCGACTTTTTCCAACTATAAAATTATAGCAACATATTATATTTTTAGAAAATTCACTGTTTGGGTCTTTTAAAGTAGTTGGGTTTGGGGAGGTGATTAATGGGCTTTTGATTTGGATTGGAATTTTCATGGTTTATTGACAAGGCATTGGAGTTGCTAGCTGCACTCTAATTGCTCTCCAATGCTTAAATAAATGAAATTTATTAAAAAAAAATAGATCAATTATAAAAGGTTCACGTGTTAAATTGAAAATATCATGAATCAAGTTGGAGTTATCATGGATAAAAATGATGACATTACATATTACATCATAATTATTATTATTTTAATTAAAAGGTAAGTAATGAAAACTTATATTATTTTACTAATTAAATTAAAATAATTAAGTGATAATATTAAATGATTAGTTTATAGCTAAATTAAAATAAAAGAGTTTATCTTTGTGGATCACTTCAAATGAAGAGTTACATTCCATGAAAACTCATTTTTCTTGAAAAACTGACACTATAGAAGAGGGTCACTTCCAAATCATTTTACACATTCACAAGTTTAGAAGTTCTGACAAATGTCATTTGAAGAAAGCCGCCTTTGGGTCCAATTCAACTAAGGAGAGGAAGTAAAAAGTCGTTTATGAAGAAAACCTCCTTTTGATTCGATTCAATTGAAGAAATGAGATCAAAACCTGTTTCAAGAGAAAGTCACCAAGTTACTTGAATCAATTTGCATTAGTCCAAGATTAAGTCTACACAATCCTTGGATCAAAGCACTCTTTAATCTAGTTGCATTATGTAACATCCTGAAATAGGGCCTAGTCGGAATAGTGGTTTCGGGACCACAAATATGACATTAAAATAATTATTTTATGATTATTATGAGGTCTAGGATATGAGAATAAGCATGTGTTAAAGTTTTATAAAGAAATTCTACGTGTAAGGTGTCTAATTGGAAATTAGGGACCAATTTGAATAAATTGCAAAACTTGGGTTTTAGAAGTAATTTGTATTAAATTGCTTTAGAATATTAATTAGAGGTCCTTAAAGAATAATTTACCTAATTTCTAAGTTTTTGGACAAAAATAAGCATGCATGGAAAATTTAGAAAGGTTAATAAGGAATCGCATTTTGGTTATTTGGTTAATTAATGTAATAAAAAGGGAAAATCAAGCAAAAATTCACTCATTTTCTTCTCCATGCTGCCGAATTTGAAGGGGTGTCCATAGCTAGGGTTTTCCAACATTTCAAGCTTGATAGTAAGTGTTCCCTAGCCCTGTTTTTAATGTTCTTCGTATTTTTAAAACCCTCGTAACATGCTCTATCCATTTCTACCCATATTTCAAGCTAGGGTTCATGTTAGAAATTTGACCCATACATGGGATGATTGTTCTTTGATGATTTATGGAGGATTATGGAAGTGGGATGTTGGATAAACATCTTTTTCTAGATGATTTTTCATGAAAACACCAAAAATGGACCTAATTGAAAAAGGTATAAAACGTGGGGTAGAAATGTGAAATGGAGGAAAATGTGGGCTAGTATGAGCTTATAATACATTCTGCTAGGCTTGGGTATCCAAGGAATTTCATGCATTTCATCATGCGAGCCTAAGGATTAATTTTTAAAAAAATGTGAAAGGTTAGGGGCGAAATAGTCATTTTGCCCTAGGGTGAGTTTTAGCCGAAATTGAATAATGTAAGGTATTAATGATTTATTTTTACTGATATAGACCCCAAGGAACCAATTCCGGAGGTTGACCATGGAAAACGAAAGGTTTCAAAATAACCGAGACACGAATCCGAAACGACTACTAGGTAATTTCGTATAACCCGAAGTAAACTCTTAATATACTTAAATATGCACGTTCTTGAATGTATGAAAATTTAGATATTAATGGCATGATAATCCATGAAATATGCTAGTGTAATGAAAAGATGATAAATGTCCTGGGTGAAATAAAAAGGAAAATCTAATGGATAAATTATGGCTTACATGACACGAGATCCTATATGTGCTGCGAAAAAGGATTTAGCCCAGACAGGTAATTCGATGATCTGAAAATAGGAAGGATCTAGCCCGGATGGGTGTTCCTTGAGTGATCGAGCCTTCGAAGAATATAGGTGCATTAAGGATTTAGCCCAGACTGGTAATCCGATTGAGGACTGGATTTAGCCTGGACTGGCAATTCAAATCCGAGCTTATGAGAGCAATTGTCGTTAGAAGGGATTTAGTCTGGACTGGTAATCCTGACATTGCTCTATGAGTCATTACTACAGGGGATTTAGCCTGGACTGGCAATCCCACCGTAAGATGTAAGGTTCACGGGAGTGCGTACTTGTGATGATCACTTGTATGACTTGACAGTAATTGGGCCATCCATTGAGATTTTCGAGAAATTCAACGAGATTAACATGAGAAATAGATATGGAAATATTGAATTGATGAGCTCATCTAAAACTAATGATATGATGCATTGCTATGAGACTAACTTGATGATTGAGTGCATGTGATAGGGAACTATTTCATGCTTGTTGGAATCATTGCCTAATATGGTTGTATGTTAATTAACCGGTAAGTTTACTTTCAGTTATCCAAACTTACTAAGCATATAAATGCTTACCCCCTTCTCTTTTCCCTGTCTTACAGAGCTCGTGGACTTTTGAAGATTGGGAGATGGTTGGAGAATCAACACACTATTGACTTGTTCCGCTTTGGTATATAGATACTTTTATTTTGTTTAATGGCATGTATAGGGTTTTTGGTTATTTTGTTGTATGTGTCATTTGGCTAGCCAATGTAAGGGCTTAAATGGTATAATTATTCTTTTGTATATGGCCATGAGATATGACTCATATTGATGTAGGTTGTAAACCTACTAATGATGCATGTTTATGTTTAAATGTTTCATGAGATATGATGATAAGGTTTATCATGGATGGATGCTTGAAATGGGACATAATAATTTGAGAGTGGACATAGCATATAATGGTATATGGTTATAATATGGCCTAAATGTAAAATGTGCTATGTTAATCCTTCATACGAAAAGGATAATTTAACATGTACTAAGCTGATGAGATGAGGCTAACATGTAATGAGTTATGCCAAGGCTGTTTAAGAGTATAATTAGGCCATGTTAAATACCATTGAAGTTTATAAGTGTGTATGGATGTTAGAGGGTGACCAAAGGCTTGGAAAATAGCCATGTTCTATATGATACAAACTCAATTAAATACTTTAATAAGTATATCACACACACACTCAAAATAAGGTTCTATATGAAAAGGAAATAAATAGCCATGTTCACATTACAATTTTTAACATGTGACACTCTTTACTTGAAGTACTTATTTTCAAATTAAGTAAATTATTCTTTTATTTCTTTTCTTTTAGTTTTAAAATTTATTCCATGCCTCTCTTTTTTTAAAAAAATTTCTCCATGTTAAATATAATGTTGATTTAATATTAACTATCTCTTTAATTTTAGAATTTGTTTAATTAAATTAAATTTTAATGTTATAATATTAAAATTATTGAATATTAAATTTTAAAACTTAAAATGTAAATTGAATAAAAAGGACACACGAATAACATTTATCAAATTAAAATTACATTTTTCAAATATAATAAAAGTTAATTACATTCATTGATTAAAGTAAAACAAATATAAATTTAAAATTTTAAAAATGAATATTAACAATTTTAACATTAAAGTAAATTAATTTAAATATATATAATAAATAACCTATAAAATTAACAATAATATTATTTGGATTATTAAAAATAATATTAATATTTAAGCCATGATGAATTTTTGTATTATTTTTAGTATTAAATATTTTTAAAATTAAATAACATTAATATTGCCAATTCTAAATTATTTAAATATTTTAAAAATATTTTATAATTATATTACTTTTAAATTCATTAATGATTTAAAAAATTCTAATACTATAAAAGATTATAAAATTAATAAACACAATCGACTCATGCATTGCACGAGTATACAAACTAGTATATATATTATTTAGTACTTTTATAAATTGGTGAATGAACCCATTTTCAAGGCTTTTGTCGGATGATTCATTTGCCCTCTTCATTTTATTTTTTGCCTAAAACCTAAAAATAAGTAGAAATATGGAAGCCACTAACACTTGTAACTCTTAAAAACCTTACACTCAAAAACCATTGTTTTGGGATTTGTAGAGCTATCTTCACGTCTTATCTGTCTGCATATTTCCTTCATTCTCGTCTAGTGCCCAAACCTTGAAGAAAGATGGAAGCATCCCATATTAGCATGAAGCGAAATGAATTGTTTCCCTTCTCCTTTTCTTATTTCTTTCAATTTTTTCATCATTTTACCCAACTTATTTTGGTTTACTTATTGTAAAAACTTGTTTTTGGTTATTAATGCTTCTGCCAATAGTAGTGTCAGGAAATATTGTTTCTTGTAGAACCACTACATGTTGAGATAGTTGTGGAGTTAAACTTAAGAAAAACTTCAAAGGTTGTTAGAGGAAAAAAAGCAAAAGCCTTAATTTCTCCAAGTTTGATCTCAAACTACTATACCCTACTAGGATAGGTACTAAACCATATCCCAAGGACTACATCGGTTCTAAATTTAAGCAATTCAATGGGAAGTCCAGTGATGCCCATGAGCATTCGATGAAATTTGTACAGACGCTAGGAATTGTTGGGTTGGATAATGATTTAAAGTTAAGAGAATTTTCAAAGTCTTTGACAAAGAAGGCATATACTTGGTATGTTCACCACAAACCTAGTTTTGTGGAATCATGGAACTAGATGTGTGCAATATCTAGAGAAAAGTTCTTCTCTACTCAAGAAAAGGTTAGTCTTGTTGACTTAGGTAGAGAATATCAGACCAAATTAGGATGTCTTGGATTACATTCAATGTTTTAAAGAGAAAAATTCTAAATGGGCATAAGGCTTATGATGAAAAACAATTGGTTAAAGTGTGCATCCAAGGTATGTTTGACAAATTCCAACTTTACTTGCAAAATTTTTTATTATCTTCTTTTTCTAGCTTAGTAAAGGCTGCAAGAAAAACCAAAAATACTATCATTGGAAACAAGAGACGAAGATATCACCTTAACTAGAAATGGGGTGTTTTCTTTATTTCAGATAAAGAGAAATTATTTAATAAACCCAATGTCACATCCCAAAAATCAGGTATGTAGAATCGGGTTTGTGAACTAAGAGGTCACACTCTAATTTTTTAAGGTTATTATTGTTCATTTGTTAGAAAAAAAAAGAGTTATTGGTCTGATGGTTAAGTATTAGTGAAATTGTCCTTGAAACCCAAGTTTGAATCTCTTCCCTCGCATCATTTTTATTTTTCACAATTTTGTTTCAAACCTTAGTAAGTGTCATGCCCTGTTTTAAAAATAAACAGTGTAAGAGTTTAAACAAGAATGAGTTCTGGCCTAATGGTTAAGAAGTAGTGTTGTTATCCTTGTGACTTGAGTTTAAGTTCCTTCTTTTGCATTTTTGTTGAATTTCAACCCTCCCATGTGGTCAACCTTATTACCGCCCCTTTGATGAAGGAGTTGACCTTAAATTTGCTCAATTTTTCCTCCTTATTCCCCTCTCATTTTTCCTATCTTTCCTTTTTCTTTTGTTCTTACCTTGTTTCCATTCTAACTTCCCAAAAAACTCTAATTTTCCTTTTGACTTTCTTTTCTCTCATTTCATTTGTTAGGATTTCGACCCGATTAAGCAACGAACAAGAAAATAGCGGAATAAATTGAGAAATTGAACACACAAATTTAACGTGGAAAAACCCCTCCAAAGAGGATAAAAAACCACGGGCAAAGATAATTTTACTATAATGGCCAAAGAACGAAGAGTACAAAAGATGGAGATAAAAACTAAACCCCGAAAACTCAAAAACAATGAACCCACAAAACGTAAACACAAAATTCTCTAAATGTGTTATGAGTTCTAATCTCTAATGGGTGTAATTTTCTAAGGTTGTAAAAGAGCCTATTTATAGGCTAAATTCATAAGTCAAATAATAGTAAAATAATCTAAACTAATCAGTGTTTGATTGAAACAAGTAAACAGAGTTTAACTGAAAGAATATTTTTCAAATTTGACTGAAAATAGGAGTCATATTTAACAAATCTCCACCTTGACTCATATTTCCACAACGCCATCTTTGCCAAAGCCCGCCACGAGCCTATCTTGAACTATGCAGGGAATTAACTGAGTCTGTGACAACCCGAATTAGGGCCTAATCGGAATAGTGGTTTCGTGACCACAAATCCGAGATAGAAATAATTGTTTTATAAATATTTTGGGGTTTATGATATGATTGCATGATTGTGTGAAAATTTCGTGATGAAATTCTATGCCTAAAGTGTTTAAATTGAAAGTAGGGACTAAATCGAATAAGTTGCAAAATTTGCATACTAGAAATTTTAGTATGAAATTGTTTTGAAATATTTATTAGGAGGTCTTAAATAGCAATTCTACCAATTTTAAGTTCATGGACAAATTTAGGACATGGAAGGAATTTTTGGAAAGTTTAGTAGTAAGGGTATTTTAGTCATTTTGATATTAAATGAAATAAAATGGGAAAAATAACACAAAATAGTCATCTTCCCCATTTAGTTGCTGCGAAACTTCACTCTCTCCATAGCTAGGATTCTTCAACTTTCAAGCTCCATAGTAAGTGATTCTAAGCCCGCTTTTAATGTTCTTTACGTTTTTGGAATCCGGAAGCTCGATTAAGCTTATGCTAGTAATAATTTAACCTAGGGTTCATATTTGGAAAAATACCCATAGGTGAAATTTGTGTATTTTGATGTTTTATGATAGAATATGAGGTTTTAAATTGTGTTAAATAATTTGTGCTACTCGGTTTTAAGTGAAAACGAGTAAAAGCAGCATAATCAGTAAAAATACCTAATGTTCATAACTATATGATAGAGTGGGAATTTGATGTTGTTGTAGAAGAGAAAATGTTCAGCATATCATAAAACATAAGAATAAGGGCTGAAATTAAATTCCGAGCCTAGGGGCAAAATTGTAATTTTGTAAAAGTTAGGGGCAAAATGTAATTTTTCTACAATGTGATTTTGGATTGAAATAAATAGTATGAGTATTAAATGAGCTAAATGTGTTATTATAGATCAAGAAAGGAGCGGAACCGACCTCGAAGCTGGGAAAGAAAAAGTTTTGGACTAAATTGCAAAATTTCCATATTTTGCACCAAGGTAAGTTGTATGTAAATATTACAATAATTTCATGTACATTCTTATATTTCAGCCTATTATATAAATATACTAGCTGATGTTAAAATATAAATTGACTATGGGAAGAATGGAAATAAATACAGAGAGAGAGACCCCGGTTGAACATTCGGAGAGATCGAATGAAATAGAGGGAGCGTAGCTAGGTCACATGTATGATGCTGAGTGCACATCATGTGTACAAGAAAGCTACGAGACACCCTGTAGTAGCTAGGTCGCATGCGTGATTCCAAGTGAAGGACACCATGTAGACAAGAGAGCTACGAGACAAATCGGCTAGGTCGCATGAGTGGTACTAAGTGTTCCCCATGTGTACAAGAGAGCCGAACTAAATGAAGTATGATGGTGGGGCTGTGTGCTGAAACCGTTAAATATCGAGGATTGATCCGAATTGTTCAACGGGATGGTTTTGTGGTGACATTGTGGTTTGGACCTACACTTATAGTGAATGAAATGTGGTGAAAATGAATTGTGGCATACACATATATACGATAAAATGAGGTTAGCATAAAGAATGTGTGAAAGAGTGAAATTAGTATTAAAACTGTTTTTAGATGGCAGCAGTGACGTGATTTTGAAAAATCACCAAAAATAGGAGGAATATAATTAGAGGTTGAATGAGATGTGAAATTAAAGCTTAATGAGTCTACTTTCATATAAAAGAAGCAGGGCAAGCAAAGGAATTCTATATTTTGAGATATTTACAATTGTAACTGACTTGCTCAGGATGAATACGTGATCCCCTGTTTCCACTTTGAAAAATCATTAAAAATTGTACAAAGCAAACTAAGAAATATAGTTTACATGTCTAAATTCCTTATTGAGACTAGTTTTAAATACAACAGACTTCAGGGTTGTTTGAGTTATGTACTGAGATAAATTCAATTCGTAGTGGACAGAGGTCAGGCCAGTCGAGCTGTGTAACAGGGAGACTTTAACTAATAAACTGTACTAATCTGCTGAACCAAAATTAAAAAAAATTTAGCAAGAAGCTTTATGAGTCTAGATTCAGGGAAATTTTACGGATATGAATTTCGAGTTTTTAACTCGAGTTATGATTTATTTAGTGAATATGACACAGCAGAGACAGCTTAATCAAGTGGAATAAGTAGTGAAGTTAAAGTAGACATACTTGAATTGTTGTGTAAACATGTTAGATTCTTAAATTAGTATTTACATACTACTTACTAAGCTATAAGCTTACTTCGTTTTCTCTCTTTTGTCTTATAGTGTTCTCCACTTGCTCAGAGTCAAGGATCGTGAAGATCTACCCGCACTATCATACTTTGGGGTATTTGAACTAAATGTTTTGAATTATGGCATGTATAGTAGGCAAAAATTATTTTGTTATGTGTCATATTTGTCTAGGTTTAAAATATTAGTTACAAGATGCTCGACCGATTACTTTGTACAAGCCATAAAAGTTGGCTAATATTGTTCAAGATATATGTTATACGATGCATTATCAAATGGGATGACATATTTCTATCTTGGTATATGTTATGTTCGTAATACCTTGTATCTGTTAAATGACATAACGGGTAAGGGTGTTACATTTAGTGGTATCGAGCTATGGTTTAGTCGGTTCTCGGACTAATAAAGTGTGTGTAAAAGTCTAGCTATACATGCCATAAAAATATTGTGATAGTGTGGTGACTCGATTATTCTAAAGCGTGTTTTGTTTTAATATAGTAATGGATCCCGAAGGAACTGCGGTGATGATCTTAGTAATGCGCCGGCCCCGCACAAGGGACCGCTTTGTGGAAAGTAGACCGAGACATTGGGACAAGGAGATGAGGCTCGGACGCCTTTCTCCAAATGATGAACAATTGGTATCTTGAATTTATTCGAGCAAATCCAAATGCTCAACCTCCTCCACCCCTCCTATACCTCGCGATTCTCTGAGGCTGCTCAAGGTATAAATTTGGTAAGAATGAACAAGCCTCCGGTTGACAAGATTCGAAAACAAGGGGTCAAGAGTTTAGAGCAAAGGTTGATGATGATCCCGAGAAAGTGGAATTCGGCTTGAAAATTCTACCGTGTATTTGATGAGCTCTCATGTACACCGAGGAATGCTTAAAGTGTCAGTATCACTTTTGAGAGATTGACCTACCACCGGTGGAAGACTTTGGTTGCAGTGGTGCCAAAAGAAAAGTTACTTGGGATTTCTTCCGGAAGAATTTAGAAAGAAATACATAAGTCACGATTTATTGATCAAAACGGAAGGAGTTCCTTGAATTGAAGCAAGGAAAATGTCGCAGCAGAGTATGAACGCGAATTTGTAAGACTCAACAAGTATGCCTGGAAAGTGTGTCCACCGAGGCCATTATGTGTAGAAGATTTGAAGATGGGCTGAATGAGGACATTAAAGTGTTTGTAGGATTTTGGAGTTGAAAGAATTTGTAGTATTGGTTGATCGAGCTCTTAAAGTCAAGAATTGAACAAAGAAAGAAGAAAAGCTACTATTGAGGCTCGAGATGTCGAAAAAGACAGATAAGTAAGCCATTTCAATCTCAACCAAAGAGGTCCAAAGAGACAAACCCTCGAATGACAGTTTCAATTGGGGATTTACATAGAGATCGTGGTAGAGCATATTCGGGTCTAAAGCTCAAGCTACTTGGTGGCAAGTGTGGGTAATGTGCGACCTAGAAAGCCCGAGTGTCGCAATGTGGCGAGCAACATTATGGTGAGTGTTGGGGACCGAGCGAGCTTGTTTCAAAGTCTGGTTCTCATGAGCATTTTATTAGAGACTGTCGGAGAAGGTTAAAGAAGAAAGATTTGAGTGTTAGATGAATACCACCGCTAGTAGAGGTAGATCACCGAGAAATACTGGAGGTGGGACTAGTAGTAGAACTGTGATGAAAGATTTAACGGCAAGATCAGAAGCTAGAGCACCTGCTAGAGCTTATGCTATACGTGCTCGAGAAGATGCATCATCTCCCGATGTCATTATTGGTACATTTCTCTTTATGATACTATTGTTATTGCATTGATTGATCCCGGGTCCACCCATTCCTATATTTGCATGAATTTAGTATCCAATAAAAGTTGCTGTTGAATTTATCGAGTTTACGATTAAAGTGTCGAACCCTTAGGCCAATATGTGCTAGTTGACAAGGTTTGCAAGAATTGCCCATTAATGATTCAAGGTCACTGCTTTTCCGCCAACTTGATGTGTTACCATTTGGTGAGTTTGACGTTATCTTGGGAATGGACCGTTAACATTGTATGATGCTAAGGTAGATTGTAAACAAAAGACACTAGAGTTAAAATGTGAAAATGGAGAAATTCGTGGGTTGAAACAGATTTAATCAAATAAATTGCCTATGGTGATTTCGCATATGTCCGCTGTAAATACATGAGAAAAGGGTGTGAAGCTTATCCGGCTTATGTAATGAATGTTGAGATGTCTCAACTGAAATTTGAATCAATACCTATAGTCTGTGAGTTTCGGATGTATTTCGGAGGAATTGCAGGTTGCCTCCAAACAGAGAGATAGATTTTGCCATTGATTTGTTGCGGGCATCGCACCGATCTCGATTGCTCCATATAGAATGGCTCATTGAATTAAAAGAATTGAAGGCTCGATTGCAGGGAGTTAACAGACAAGGGATTTGTGAGACCGAGTTTCTCTCCCTGGGTGCTCTGTATTATTCAGAAGAAGAAGGATGGTTCAATGAGACTTTGCATTGATTACCGTCGACAATAAGGTGACTATAAAGAACAAGTACCCATTGCCGAGGATTGATGATTTATTCGATCGGTTAAAGGGGCCACAGTGTTTTCAAAGATTGATTTGAGGTCCGGTTACTATCACCGAGAGTTAAGGAGTCGATGTCGAAAACCGCCTTTAGGACAAGGTATGGACATTATGAGTTTCGGTGATGCCTTTTGGCTTAACAAATGCTCCAGCCATATTTATGGACTTAATGAATCGGATTTTCCGCCATATTTGGATAAGTTTGTAGTAGTGTTTATAGATGACATTTTAATTTATTCTAGAAGTTAAACAGTTAAGAAACAAAAGTATAGCCTTAGTGAAAGTATTGTGGCACGGACATGGGATAGAAGAGGCTACGTGGGAACCCGAGGAAGCTATGAGGAAACAGTACCCAAACCTCTTTCTGGGTAAGATTTTCTGGGACGAAAATCTCTAAAGGGGAGAATTGTGACAACCCGAATTAGGGCCTAATCGGAATAGTGGTTTCGTGACCACAAATCCGAGATAGAAATAATTGTTTTATAAATATTTTGGGGTTTATGATATGATTGCATGATTGTGTGAAAATTTCGTGATGAAATTCTATGCCTAAAGTGTTTAAATTGAAAGTAGGGACTAAATCGAATAAGTTGCAAAATTTGCATACTAGAAATTTTTAGTATGAAATTGTTTTGAAATATTTATTAGGAGGTCTTAAATAGCAATTCTACCAATTTTAAGTTCATGGACAAATTTAGGACATGGAAGGAATTTTTGGAAAGTTTAGTAGTAAGGGTATTTTAGTCATTTTGATATTAAATGAAATAAAATGGGAAAAATAACACAAAATAGTCATCTTCCCATTTAGTTGCTCTTGCCAAACTTCACTCTCTCCATAGCTAGGGATTCTTCAACTTTCAAGCTCCATAGTAAGTGATTCTATGTAATAGCCCGATTTTGGGTCTAGTCGGAACAGTGGTTTCGGGACCACAAACCCGACAAAAAAAACTAAATGTAACACCCCTCGCCCGCATCCGACGCCGGACGGGTTCGAGGTGCTACCGACTTTTACTAACACTTCCATACTAAACAGGCCATGAAATCTCAAATAATTAAAACTTTTCTTTTCACATGCAATCATCCCTTATGCGAGCTTACGAGGCCCAATACATGCATTCGGGCGGTTCGGGACCCAATCTAGAACTCATGAAAAACTTAGAAAAATCTCTTGCGTTAAGGCTTCACACGCCCATGTGCTCGGTGCCGTGTGGCGAAATAGGCTAATTATCAAGCCTTTTGTCACTCTCACACCACATGCATAGATACATACTTATCCAATAACATACAACGTGGCATAAATGAGCTCTTAAACATCTACAAACATGTTATGCTCAAGTTATTTTCTTCTGCAATAAATATTATAGAATTTGCCCATATCATTACCACATACTAGACATAACTATCATTACCTCACAAACCATTCATGAAGCATTATTAACTATTTACCAATCACTTAATCTCGCATTAGTTACTAGCTCATCAATGAATCTCAATTCAATCTCTAGGCATACATGTTGTAAGCCACATCACAAGAGATAATAACATACATGCATAAGAATAATCATATGGGCCCATAATGTCATTAATGACATAGGCCAATTTACATGACTAATACTACCTTAATAACAAGCCACGCCTTTGGCTAAATCATAATATTACATACTCACATTAAAACCCTATACATGCCATAGACTCGAATCACTTGAGTTTACTTATCCGATAACGTTAACTCGATAGGGTGATAATATCTCTGACGGCCTCCAACCCGAGCTAACTCGGAAACTCTAGAAAACATGGGAAAGAAGGGGGTAAGCGCTTAGTAAGTTCATATGAAAACAATAAGCAACTCATTAACTTGTTTTATCAATGTTTACAACATATTTTCAAGTTCACTACAAGCTATCTTTCTGAGCAATGGTCACTAAATTATTTATATCTGGAGTTACGAAACTCCGAATTAAGTTCTGTTAATTTTCCCTGAAACTAGACTTATTTTAATTTTTTCCATAAAATTTCCAGAATTTTATTCACTACAAACCGAATTTCTCCCTATACAAAATTCCAACGACCATGCCGTTTATTCCCCATAAAAATAGACTCAATAAGGAATCCATTCATGTAAGGTATAACTCTTAATAATTTTTGTACAATTTTTGGTGAATTTCTAAAGTTAGAATAGGGGATCTCGAATTCATTCAGACCCTGTTTCACAAGAATTCAAATATCAAACAATATGGAATTCTTTTTCTCCCTCTGTTTCTTTCATGTGAAAATAGACTCATTAAGCTTTAATCCCATATTTTATTCTGCCTCTAACTCATTTTCCACTATTTTTAGTGTATTTTCAAAGTTACACTCTGCGATAACTCAAATCATCAAGGCTAAATTACTCATTCATGATCATTGTTCATAATATTAATACAACACCATTTTATCCATCATGGTAAGAACACATATTATGCATCATAGATCATCACATATCAAGGCATTCTCATAGGATTAGTATACATACTTGCACAACTCGTAACATAACTCGAGTGCATACTCACCAATGACTTACCTCATTGAGACCATCATTAACTCTTTCCTTGGATTGCCCGTTGAACACTTGGAATACTAATTAGATACTCGGAAAAGCCTTTGCACATAAGTGCTTCAATTGTAGCTAAAGCTACCTCATATCTCATGACATTTCAATGCCCACTCTCGAGCTAGTCATCTAGACTCATAATTCCTAGTGACATGTCACTCGTATCCTATTCTATTCCTAAGGTTCAAACGGGATTTTTCCTCGTCTATTAAGGCTTTATCTTATCATATTTCTATTAATTACATACACATTAATATCTGTACAATTCATGTAATGATAACATTTAAATACATGTATAGCATGGTATTGTTTACATCTGAACTTACCTCGATACCACAAATGTGAAAAGGACATACTCGTCCATAAATCGATTTCTTTCCGTTCTAGGTCCAAGTCTCAATTTTCATCATCTATAACATCACATTTAGCCTACCAATCAGTCACAATATTCATATGGGTCTAAAAATCATATTTTTACAAATTTTTATTTTGACCCCTAAACTTTTGCATATTTGCACTTTTGCCCCAATGCTCGTAAATTAATTTTTATTCAATTTCTATAAGGTTTAAGACATGCTGAACATTTTTCTCTTCTATGGAAACTCCAAATTTTCACTAATTCACACACTTATGACCAATTTGTAACTTTCACAATTTAACCCTTTTGACATTTTTACCGAAATTCATTGAATAAAACTCATATTTAACACATCAAACATTCATTATCCACTATAAATCATCAAAGCACAACCATATCATGAATGGGTAAATTTTAAACTCTAATTTCTCTTCAATCAATTGGTAGAAATAGAAAATTTAAGCTTCGGGATCTCAAAAATACGAAAATCATTAAAAGCGGGACAAAAACCATACCTATATAAGCCATAAAAGCTTGGCGAATGGAGCTCATCCATGGCTGCTATTTTCTGTTCTTTCCCACGGTTGAAGAAGAAAGAATGAAAAAAATGATAGCTTTTATCATTTGTCTTATTAGGTTATTTTAATTAATTTACAAAATTACCCTTTTATTTCAACCAAATTTCAAAATACCAAACAATTATCCATTCACTAACTTATTAAAGGAATAATTTTCACATAAGGACTTTCAATTTAAAACTCATAACAATTAGGCACCTCATATATAAAGAACTCAACTTTTGCACTTTTTACAATTTAGTCCTTTTGACTAAATTGAGTGCTCAAACGTCAAAATTTTCGAATAAAATTTTTACGAAATATTTTCATAAATTTATAGACTATAAAAATATAATAAAAATAATTTTTTTTTGTCGGGTTTGTGGTCCCGAAACCACTGTTCCGACTAGACCCAAAATCGGGCTATTACATTCTAAGCCCCGTTTTTAATGTTCTTTACGTTTTTGGAATCCCGGAAGCTCGATTAAGCTTATGCTAGTAATAATTTAACCTAGGGTTCATATTTGGAAAAATACCCATAGGTGAAATTTGTGTATTTTGATGTTTTATGATAGAATATGAGGTTTTAAATTGTGTTAAATAATTTGTGCTACTCGGTTTTAAGTGAAAGCGAGTAAAAGCAGCATAATCGGTAAAAATACCTAATGTTCATAACTATATGATAGAGTGGGAATTTGATGTTGTTGTAGAAGAGAAAATGTTCAGCATATCATAAAACATAAGAATAAGGGCTGAAATTAAATTCCGAGCCTAGGGGCAAAATTGTAATTTTGTAAAAGTTAGGGGCAAAATGTAATTTTTCTACAATGTGATTTTTGGATTGAAATAAATAGTATGAGTATTAAATGAGCTAAATGTGTTATTATAGATCAAGAAAGGCGCTGAACCGACCTCGAGCGGGAAAGAAAAAGTTTTGGACTAAATTGCAAAATTTCCATATTTTGCACCAAGGTAAGTTGTATGTAAATATTACAATAATTTCATGTACATTCTTATATTTCAGCCTATTATATAAATATACTAGCTGATGTTAAAATATAAATTGACTATGGGAAGAATGGAAATAAATACGAGAGAGAGATCCGGTTGAACATTGGAGAGATCGAATGAAATAGAGGGCGTAGCTAGGTCACATGTATGATCTTGAGTGCACATCATGTGTACAAGAAAGCTACGAGACACCTGTAGTAGCTAGGTCGCATGCGTGATTCCAAGTGAAGGACACCATGTAGACAAAGAGAGCTGAGACAAATCGGCTAGGTCGCATGAGTGGTACTAAGTGTTCCCCATGTGTACAAGAGAGTAGAACTAAATGAAGTATGATGGTGGGGTGTGTCTTTGAAACCGTTAAATATCGAGGATTGATCCGAATTGTTCAACGGGATGGTTTTGTGGTGACATTGTGGTTTGGACCTACACTTATAGTGAATGAAATGTGGTGAAAATGAATTGTGGCATATACATATATACGATAAAATGAGGTTAGCATAAAGAATGTGTGAAAGAGTGAAATTAGTATTAAAACTGTTTTTAGATGGCAGCAGTGACGTGATTTTGAAAAATCACCAAAAATAGGAGGAATATAATTAGAGGTTGAATGAGATGTGAAATTAAAGCTTAATGAGTCTACTTTCATATAAAAGAAGCAGGGCAAGCAAAGGAATTCTATATTTTGAGATATTTACAATTGTAACTGACTTGCTCAGGATGAATACGTGATCCCTATTTCCACTTTGAAAAATCATTAAAATTGTACAAAGCAAACTAAGAAATATAGTTTACATGCCTAAATTCCTTATTGAGACTAGTTTTAAATACAACAGACTTCAGGGTTGTTTGAGTTATGTACTGAGAGAAATTCAATTCGTAGTGGACGAGAGGTCAGGCCGGTCGAAATGTAATATGGGGAGACTTTAACTAATAAACTGTACTAATCTGCTGAACCAAAATTAAAAAAATTTAGCAAGAAGCTTTATGAGTCTAGATTCAGGAAATTTTACGGATATGAATTTCGAGTTTTGTAACTCGAGTTATGATTTATTTAGTGAATATGACACAGCAGAGACAGCTTAATCAAGTGGAATAAGTAGTGAAGTTAAAGTAGACATACTTGAATTGTTGTGTAAACATGTTAGATTCTTAAATTAGTATTTACATACTACTTACTAAGCTATAAGCTTACTTCGTTTTCTCTCTTTTGTCTTATAGTGTTCTCCACTTGCTCAGAGTCAAGGATCGTGAAGATCTACCCGCACTATCATACTTTGGGGTATTTGAACTAAATGTTTTGAATTATGGCATGTATAGTAGGCAAAAATTATTTTGTTATGTGTCATATTTGTCTAGGTTTAAAATATTAGTTACTGAGACTCGACCGACGATTACTTTGTACAAGCCATAAAAGTTGGCTAATATTGTTCAAGATATATGTTATCGATGCATTATCAAATGGGATGACATATTTCTATCTTGGTATATGTTATGTTCTGGTAATACCTTGTATCCTGTTCCGGCGACGGTAACGGGTAAGGGGTGTTACAGAGTCGAATTTGTGCTTAGAAACTGGAAGACTTCTAGCCTTCGACTTGTACACTGCCAAATCAAAACTAACCCGGATCTGATTTTCACGAACACGGTTCTAACTTTTCAAAACACGCATCTAAAGAGAACCTCTCTTCAACGAAACAGTCATACCTTTTTCCCTCCTATGACCAAGTTGCCTCCGCTCCAAACAAGTTGACTTCAACTCCATAACGGACGAGGGACGTCTGATTTCACCGGTTACTGTATAACCTTCCAGAATATAAAGACTGCCGATTCTTTTACCTTTTAACAAAACGAGAGCTCCACGAGATACTTTAATACCGCTCGACTCGATGTTGATTTTGCATCCTTTCAAGTCTAAAATACTTAAGGAGATGAGATTCTTTCAGTAAATCGGTACATATCGACATCCGAGAGTGTCCTAATCATCCCATCGTGCATCTTAATTTTAACAAGTACCAATACCAATTACCTTACTAGATGAATCGTTTCCTATGCGCACAACTCCACCTTCAATTGAACTGTATGTGGAGAACCATTCTCTATTGGGACACATGTGGAAAGAACATCTGAATCTAGGATCCACTCGGACGTGAGCTTGGTGTTATCACTTGTTGACACTAACAAGAAATCATCCCCATTTTCATCGGCCAAATTAGCACCCACTACATCTTCCTCGTTACTCTCGTGACTTTTTTATTTCGCAGATTTATAACAATCGCTTTGGCGTGACCTAACTTTTTACAATAGCGACACCTTTTATCTCTTTTCTTTAATGCTACCAAAACGAAAGCTTGCCTATCTGTCTTGCTATCCAAATGAAGCTCATTGTCGAGTTTGTCTCTACTCAACAAATAACCCTTCACATCTTCGAACGAGAGTTTGTCTCTGCCATAAATCAGGGTCTCCCTGAAAGACTTGTATGAAGGGGGTAAAGAGCACAATAATAGCATAGCCTGATCTTCATCGTCAATATGAACCTCAACATTCTTTAAATCATTTAAAAGAGTAATGAATTGACTGATGTGATCTCTAACAAGCTCACCTTCGTTCATGCGAAACGTAAATAGACGTTGTTTCAACACTAAACGGTTAGCCAGAGACTTAGTCGCATAAAGAGGTTTTAACCTTTTCCACAAGGCAGATGAGGTCTTCTCCATCAATACCTCCTGCAATACCGTATTTGTGAGGCACAACTGGATTGCAGATAAAGCCTTTTCATCAAGCTCTTCCCATTCTGTTTTATTTAGATTCTCAGGCTTTTTCCCGATAACAACCTTTTTCAAACCTGATTGAACTAGAATTGCCATCATCCGAACTTGCCACAGATTGAAATTTGTCTCACCATCGAACTTCTCAATTTCAAACCTTGTTGTTTCCATCTCTGAATGGGCTGATCTATGAAAATTGAACTAGCTCTTGATACCACTTGAACTAGGATTTCGACCCGATTAAGCAACGAACAAGAAAATAGCGGAATAAATTGAGAAATTGAACACACAAATTTAACGTGGAAAAACCCCTCCAAAGAGGATAAAAAACCACGGGCAAAGATAATTTTACTATAATGGCAAAAGAACGAAGAGTACAAAAGATGGAGATAAAAACTAAACCCTGAAAACCCGAAAACAATGAACCCACAAAACGTAAACACAAAATTCTCTAAATGTGTTATGAGTTCTAATCTCTAATGGGTGTAATTTTCTAAGGTTGTAAAAGAGCCTATTTATAGGCTAAATTCATAAGTCAAATAATAGTAAAATAATCTAAACTAATCAGTGTTTGATTGAAACAAGTAAACAGAGTTTAACTGAAAGACTATTTTTCAAATTTGACTGAAAATAGGAGTCATATTTAACATCATCTTTTCTTTCCTCCTCATTGTGGCATCCCCTCTTTTAGCTTTCCCTCCTTATTTTGTTTTCTCCTTTATTTTGTTTTTGCCACCTTGCACCACTGTCATTGTTACCCCTTCTTTCTCTTTCTTTCTTCTTTGACCGCCGCTCCTCTTCTCCCCTCTCATCCATTTATTTTTTTTCCTTCACTACCGTTGTCCCCTTTGGTATTATCAGCATTCCCTTTTTGTGCCACCATTTTGCCACTATCGTCGATCTCTTCTCTTCTTCTCTTTTCCTCTCTTCTTGTCCTTCATCTTAGTCTTGATCACTCTTTTTTCTCCGTTTATTTTCTTTTTAGCCAAAACTCACAATACTTTTCTTCATTACTATTGTGGCAGAATTGTTTGCTAAAGTTTCTATTGATTTACCATTCTCGATCTATTTTTCATTGTTGTGTAAGTACTATTTCAAACCTAGATCTCACTATGTTTTTT
This sequence comes from Gossypium arboreum, assembly GCF_025698485.1. Lineage (NCBI taxonomy): Eukaryota > Viridiplantae > Streptophyta > Magnoliopsida > Malvales > Malvaceae > Gossypium > Gossypium arboreum. The sequence goes on from NC_069075.1 coordinate 122,696,777, forward strand.
TTTCAGTCTTATTATTGATCAATTTTTATGAACACTTTTTACATGATCAATGTTCAAGGTTTGAATCTGAAAAAGATTAGTCTAGATCCGATGGGTAGGAATACAACCAATTCTAGTCTATAGTTAGATAAGGGAGCAAGTGTTTCTCATCTGTGTTGCAATCGGATCTTTTAATTACTTTATCAGATCTAGCATTGATTAGTCCTAATATGATGATTTATGTGTTTAAGACACAGATTTGAACGAAATCTGTCGAGATCTAAATTTAGAGAATGCTACTATTTTCGATTGGAAGTTTGTGGAAAAAGATCTATAGTGAGAGGGGGTTGCATATTAGATATAACATTTCCAGATGTACTACTTAAAGGTGTGTGTCTTAATTAGGTCTCCATGTGTGTTTGGTAATATTTGAATGATTAAACATATATTAATTATGACTGGGCAATGGCATAATTACCTTTGGAGTAATAATTGAATGGAATCTATGCCCTTATCTAAGGATGATTGAATGTAAGCGCCTCTAACTAAAATTTGTTGAAACCGTTGAAATGGTGTGTACTGTTGTAGTATGTTTTGCTCCAAATAACATGTTTTGTGATATTAAAATGTGATATAATTACTGATATTCTGGTTACATGTTTATACATGGTTACTAACACTGTTCTACAACTCTTACTGATAGCATGTTTAAATTTAATAAATCTAAATGCATGTTGAAAACATGCCCACTGTTTATGATAAATCTAATCGTATGTTAAAATCATGCCTATTGTACTAATTCTATTTTTGTAATTGTATGTCATATGACATTGCATTAGGATTGGGATGATTATGTAAGGAGGAAGATCTGATAGTTTATATGCAATACTGATGGCTTGTCTGCGATACTGTCAATTTATTCACAATACTGATGGCTTGTCCATAATACTGACAATTTATCTGTAATACTCGTGACTTGTCCACATATTTTTGGCAACTTGACTGCAAAGACTGGCGGCTTGTCCACATATTTGTGGTAGTATATCTATAATTACTAGTGACTTGTCCACAAACTGGTTTGTTTTTAGATGAATAAGTCCTGGAAAAACTCTTACCATGGTGTATAGCGGTGATAGGTTGGAAATTGTTCCTGAAATTCCAAAACTGCACAGTTAAATATGAGCATGCACATTTTTGACATAATCTGTGCTATCTATGATATTATGATTCTGAATTACTATTATACTGTATCTATTTTGATTATGTGTTAAGAGTCACACTAGGCTCTATAGCTCACTCCTTAGTTTATTGTTTTTTTTACAGATAACCCTCGAGGTTAGGGCTTGGACTCAACATTCGGAGGATTCATCTCGGATAAATTTTAAATAAAAAGAACTTCAAACTTATTTTTGTGATTTCGTTATTCGGGATTGTATTAATTTTGTTGGTCTATGGCATCAGGTTTTTATATTGGGATTATTTTGATTTCATGACATTAAAGTTTTAAAATTGCTTAAATTGGTATTTGGAATGATTATGCATGAAACTTGGTTTTAATAAAAAAATGTCAATATCACACTTTTCCGCTACAATACTAAAAACAAGTTTTTAATAAACATTTGAGTTAGTTTTCAAAATAATTAATAATTACATATGCAATACTAAAATCATCGATCTTAAAAATTAACATATTTTTGAGAAAATAAGAGAAATATTCGATTTCACTAGTTTGAATAAATAAGAAAATGATTTAAAAAATTATATTTGAAATACAAAAGTTTAATTAGGCCATTTTAGTGACCAATGTAGCCTTCAGAATTCGGCCAGAACGTCTAGGTTGGGTTAGGGAGGTTACACCCAAACTTAGTAGTGATGGAAGGGACTTTCCACCATCATTCCCATGCATTGCAGAAAAAGTACTTGAATTTTTTAATGAGTGAATGAATGTAGTTTTCGTCTACCTAATGTTTATTGTCAACCTACTAATGAAGAAAAATCTAGTCCTATGTTTTGTCATTTTCATAGGATCGTTGGACATCCTACACAGGAGCACGATTCTTTAAGAAAAATTTACCATAGTAAGATGAAGAACAATTAAGTGATGACAAAAATATGTGTATTTCATTTTAGTGAATTATACCTTACTTATTGTTTTACATGTGTTTGAGGGTTATTCTATAATGATATGTAAGCATATCTTTTACAAGCTTGAATTGTTAGTTTGCTTTTTTTATTTTTCATATTTGGCCAACTCAACTAATTATTTGACATAAGTAGATTTAATAGTGAAGTCAGTCATTGTGGTCAAAGCACCAATTCTGTTACTATCCCAAATACAAATTCTTTCATAGAGAAGTCACTTGTTGTGGTTATGCCTCACTTTTATTTCTCTCACAAAATACAAGTTATCTTAATGCATAAATTGATTGTTGTAGTCAAGATGCCACTTCCATCACTTTTTCATAGAGAGGTCGATTGTTGTGGTCAATGCACCACTTTCATTACACTCCTAAATGAAATTTATCTTAAAAGAGAAATTGATCATTATGGTCAAGGCTCCACTTTCATGTAGAAGTCAACCGTTATAGTCAATGCACCACTTCTATTACTTTCTCAAAATAAGAATTATTTTAATGGAGAAATTGGTCATTATGGTCAAAGTGGTTATTTTTACCTTACATACAACCTCGCAAGATTAGAAGATATTCCTACCTTACATTCTACCTCACGGGATATATCCTATTAATATTCTTCTTACCTTGCGAGAATGTTCCTCTTTGGATGTAATAATGCGTATATCTAGAGACATACTTAATACTTTATATTCTTTTTATTTTTTATAATAATATATGAAGATAAACCTATCATGCTTGGTTTTCTTTGAAATAGGTATCATTGGGGGATTAACCCATATAAACAATGAGATAGTAAAAGTGAAGAAGAACGAACACAAATTTTTACGTAGAAAACCCTTAAAGAGGGAAAAACCACTAGAAAAGGAGGCTTTGAATTTTCACTAAATGAGTAATAAAATGAGAGTACAATATGGAGAAAATAACCTAATTTTATAACATGTACATTACCCAAAACCCTGAATACAAAGCTCAAAATCCCAAAGAGCAAATCGATAAACAAAACCTTAAATCTTATAAGGCACTCGCGAAAAGGGTACAAAATACTCTCCATAATTACCACAAAACTCTCACCAAAGCTCATATGCGACTACATCTTTTCTCCATCAAAGAAAAAGCCTACGGTTACATCTTGATTGGCTTGTTAAAATAGGGATACAATAGCTCCTTTAAATAGGCTAAGATTAGAGTTCTAATCATACTAAAATATCTCTAGAATAATCAGAGTCTAACTAGGAGAAGAACTCGTGCTTGAAGTCTAAAATGGAGTTGCCAAATAGAAAACATTGTGACGTCACAATGTCCCATTCTCCTCATCACGACATTGTCCATTGTGTCATTTTGATGAGCTGACTCTTCTCATCTCGACGTCGGGCCAAATTCATTTATATATCATCATAGCTCATCTCAGTCTGATTTTAAATTTAAAATTTATTTCAACATTCAACATTTTCACATATACTCGATTTGATCCTCAACAATATCATTCAATTCAAATCAATCTAACACCATTCATTTCTAACAAGATGTCTCACCTTACAATCTTACCATGAAAAATCAACTCATTATACGACAATGCAAAGTAATTCATCTAAAAATACAAATTGTAAATTGTGAGCTATTCATTGACGATTTTGTCTTTTCCTTTCTTTTCGAGGATTTCGGGTCGACGTTAGCTACGAATTAAGACAAAAAAATTTTATCAATACACAAATAATTTCACATTCAATTATTAATTTAAGCAACTTTTGCATTTGATCCAATTTAGTCCCTAAACCAGGACTGATAAACTGTAATTTATACATATTTTTATAAATATTTTTATTTGCGACACGGACGTGGGGCGAATGTCAGACGCGCCTAAATTTCAAAATCCTGAAACACACGGGCAAAAATTAGGGCACACATGCATGCCCCACGATCGTGTGCCTCAGAGTCTATATAAACCCCTTACTATTCATCATCCCCCTCTCCAAAAATCCCTAACCCTAGCCGCTGCAAGTCCACACGCCCTACCTGCCACGCCCATGCGCCGCCTACAACACTATTTTTGACGACCCAAGCTTCTCCCTTTTGCGTATACAATGTCATCCTTACGTGGTAAGAAAACTGTTGTCCCTGCCTCGAAAAAATAGGAAAGGAGCAGCGTCATCCTCGAGTCTTACCGCAGAGATTAGGCACCCTTTCCTCGAGTTCCCCTTGGGACCTCAGGAGGAGCTATTTCATATATTACGGGCCCGAGCCCTAGGTGTGGGCCGCTGCATTGATTGGGCTGTACTTGAACAAATTTAGATGGTTGACGCGGTGCGAGCCCTCCTGACGACTGAATCTTGGGGGCTCTTCTTTGAGATCATCGAGCTGATATTCCTTGAGCTCACGATGGAACTATGCTCGACCTTTGATCTCCAAGTCGTCATGACAAACTTCGACGATCCTGGAACGGTCCAGTTCTACCTTGGTGGTCTAGTGCGCCAGTTGAGCGTACCTGAGTTCAGGATTGCACTAGGGCTGTACAAGGAGGAGTTCATGGACGGCAATGAACTCGACATCCTCCACCGCCACATCCACTACTCTCCCTCAAAGTGTTAGAAGGACCTTGTCCCTGCCTCGGCCTCCTATGATCCTAGTCGCTCTAGGGCATCAGCCCTCGCCCCATCCCTGCGATACCTACACGCCATCTTGGCTCACACTCTGACGGGACGGCGAGAGAGCACTGGCATCGTCAAAACTCATGACACCTATTTCCTATGGAGCATTGCGAACGGGCATGTCTTCGACCTTGCTTACTTCATCGCCCTTGCCATCCGCCATCAGACTTAGCGACATAGGAGAAGAGTTATCTCTGTCGGGCCCTATGTGACTTGATTAGCACAGCACTTCGTGCTCCTCCACACAGCGGCACAATCATCCTCCCTCACTCTCATCATTCAGATGTCCCTACAGGGCATCTCGAGCATGCTAAACATGAGGATGATCAAGAAACGACGTGGCACCTACCCTCCTCAGTACTGCCTCGTCCAGTCCACCGAGAAGGAGAACCCAGAGGTCATTAATGATGATGTCCCTCTACGTCATGAGGACCCACCATCTCAGCCACCACCCATCCATCGTCCAGTTCATGCGACAGCTTCATACTCTGACATCTCTGAGCGCCTTACTCGATTTGAGCAGCAGTGTTTTCAGCGTTTTGATCACATTGATGCTACACTTCATCAGATTTGTCAGCACCTTCACATCTCATCGCCACCACCACCTCGCGAACCATCCGGCGATGACGATGTTTAAAAACTTTTTATTTATTATATTTATTTTCACTTTTATCTTGAATTATCTTATTTAAGTACTTTTTTATTTCATTTTCCTTTATCATTATTATTATTTTAATTTTAGTTTTTATAATTTTTATTGAATAATTTATAGTTTCGGCTATTTCATTACGAGTAATTATGCTTCCTTATATTTCCTAAAAAGTTCCTGATTCTATCATAGTTATAAAGAGCTCTAAAGCTCATCATCGCATAGGAACTAAAAACTCCACTGGCAAAGGTTCTCCACGACTGCCATGTCCTGCTCGACCACGACCATAGCTACCACCAGATATAATATTATTTTGGTGCAGGACTTATGGACTAATGAACCTCTACCACCACCGAAGTATCCACCTCCACTCTCATCATTGCCGTGGCCGATTATTCTCTATAACTCCAAATCAAAGAGTTTATTCATCATTTAGGAAGTTTCACTTCTCTCCATATCTTATGATTATTTATTTATATTTTTCAATAAATCTATCTTTGTACATTGAGGGCAATATACATCTTAAGGGTAGGGGGTATTTCATATCATCATTAGAAATCCCTGAATTTTGTCTTATTCTCACGTGAATCACTCATATCACTATTAGAATGAATTTTAATTAATTTATGATTTTCATTGATATGTCTTGAATTAAAACATAGGCATTTATGCATTGATTGTTTAAACTTTAAGACATTAGGGAATCAAGCATGATAAGTTGATTTTTGAAGAATTAAAAACTTTTAGGTTGCTTCCCTAAGTTTAAGTATTATCTTGAGTTGAAATTCACAAGTTTAAACATCAAAATGCCATAATTTTTTGTGAGATCTTGAACCTTTAAAGCATATTTTATTTCTTTCATGCTCACTTTTATTATGAGTGCATCAGTATTGATTTGTTATTCTAGAACTTGCTTGATTTTGCATGTCCAGACCACACCATTTTATTTGATATGTCAAGATGATAAAGGCACTTAGGCTTAACCCACTCAATCCACAAAAGCCTACCTTCATAATTAACCCTTAGTGAACCCTTTTGAGCCTAACAAGCCATGAATTGATTTACCCTCAATATTAACCCATAACCTATTATTGTTGAAATCCCCTAATTTGATCCCTATTTTTGTCGAGATTTAATTTGAACAAATTGCTTAGCTATGATTTGTTCTTCTATGTATTTGAATTGTTCTTAAAAAAAAATTACTTCAATACATATTAGTAGTAATTCGTCGTTTCTAAGTTTGAGTGTTAATTCCATATTCTGAGAAGAAGCGCATTTGTATTCCACTGATGACTAGTTATTTTTCTAGCTAGGTAAATTTTCAATTCAATCTCGATTCTAACCTTTTCCTTCAGTTTGTGACAACATCCCCTAGCCAAAGCGACTACAACCCTCTAAAGACCTTTTTGATTGATGTATCAACTCAATATATAGTGGTGGAGATTTGATTTTCAAGCAAGCCTATGGTAATAACTTTTCATATTGAATAATGAGTGCTTTAATTGATGTCCTTAAACACCAAGAGTGATTTGAGTGAATCTTTAGTGAGGATGTTAAAATTTGTGATTTTTTGATCAAAGGTAATCACTTAGATAAGGGGAGACACTTATGTTTTCGTGATAAAATGCTCAACTTGGAATGTTTGAAACTTGGATGTACTTAGTTGAATTTTCAATGTATGAATCCGTATAGATTATTTTGAGATATTATTGATAGGGATTATAAATTGAGAAGAATTTATTTTGATTGTGAGTTGAGGATTTTGCTTGAGGACAAGCAAACGCTTAAGTGTGGGGGTATTTGATAAACCGTAATTTATACATATTTTTATCCCATGCTGAGCACATTTATGGATGGTTTCTCCTTAGATTTGGTGAATTTGATGCCCCTAATCCTTTAATTTCATGTCTTATACTTAGGTGAGCATAGAAGAGTAAAAAGAGCGAGAAACAGGCCGAAAACGGAGAAAATAGACCCACATGGGAAATCAACACGGCCTGGACTTCCTCAAATGGACGTGTCACACGGCTGTATCCTTTTGGCAGGATAGAAGCACGACTTACACGGGTAGACTACACGCCTGTGCCTATTCAACAGCCTTGACCATGGGCTGGAGTAATCACACACGGGCGTGTCACACGGGCATGTCCCTGCCGAGCCCAAGTATAACCCTATTCGAAAAAGGCTAATTTTAAGGGCTCTTAGGCATTCTAAAGCCTATTTAAACACTTGATAAGGCTCTTAGAAAGGGAACGAAGAGTAGGAGGAAAGGAATTACTCAAGGGAAGCTGATTGGTCCATCTCAGAAGCTGGATTCATCATTAAGACTGAAGATCTCCTTTTAATTTCCATTCAGGGGTTTTGGGTTTTCTTTATGTTTTGTATTCATTATTCTTCTGAGATGTTTTCTTCTATAATTATGAACTAAACCCCCTAAATACCTAAGGGGAATGAAACTTAAGACGGATCTTGTTATTATTATCTGAATTATATGATAAAGATTTGACTTGTTCTTAATTATGTGTTCTTAATTCTTGTTTTAATATTCCAGGGTATTGATTCGAGTTAATGCTCTTATTTAGAGGAGGAATAGACCCTGTTTAAGAGTCAATTTGTCATAATTAAGCGGAGTTGATTGTACACCTAGATATAGGGTGATAAGATTTAGCCGGATTAGGGTGAACCTAATAAGGGGATCCATAGATCGAGTTAATGCAACACTAGGTGTTAATTAGAAAGAGATTTCAATTAATCAACCTAGGGTTAGACATTATTAGTCTCGAGAGAAATAATAATATAACTTAGGGATTTCTACGGATTAAGTCAAATGAATAAATTGTCTGATTCAGAGTCAAATAACAAGTGAAGTCTAGGTGGATTTTTCCTTAGGTATTGTCTTCATCAATCGAATTTTCCCAAAAGCTTTTCCCTAATTTCTCTCTGTGCACTCTTAGTTTAGTTAATTAATTTAGATAAACAAATCCCTTAATTTTTAGGCTAGATAATAAAAAGAACATAATTACTAGTACTCTTGGTTCCTTTGGGTTTGAGAATTCGGTCTTGCTAAATCTATACTACTATTCGATAGGTACACTTACCTTTATCGTGATAATAGTTAGTTTCAAGAACGCTTAATTATAAATTTTTAAAACCTGTCGCGAATATCACGTATCAAGTTTTTGGCGCCGTTGCCAGGGAACTAGGATATTAGGAACACTCGATTTTTATTACTTTAGCCATTTTACTTTTATTGCAATTTAAAATTTTTTTTCTTTTCTAATTTTTCATTTATTTTCTTCTAACAAGTTTTTCTAGTTTATGACCAGAAGAAACCCGTCAGGACCATTACTGTTTGATAGTGAGATCGATTGCACAGTTCGCAGAAACCGAAGAGAAATAAGGAAAAGCTTAAGATACACAGAGGAAGAGTAAGAGGACGATAATGGCTGAAAACCAAGAAAATCCGCTACCTCCTGCGATTGCTGCTAATCAAAATCCTACTTCACGTACTCTGTATGATTATGCTAAACCTTCTTTAACAGGAACTGAATCAAGCATAGTTAGGCCTACTATTGCTGTAAATAATTTTGAACTGAAACTTAACACCATTCAAATGATCCAACAGTTTGTTCAGTTTGATGGTTTGCAGGACGAGGATCCCAACGCTCACTTGGCAAATTTCTTAGAGTTTTGCGACACTTTTAAAATCAATGGTATTTTTGATGATGCCATTCGCCTTCGGTTGTTTCCTTTTTCGTTGAGGAATAAGGCTAAACAATGGTTGAACGCATTGCCACAAGGGTCAATCACTACATGGGAACAAATGACCGAAAAGTTTTTATTCAAATATTTTCCGCCTGCTAAAACAACCAAATTACGTAATGATATCTCTTCTTTTGTGCAGATGGATTTAAAAACACTCTACGATGCATAGGAGAGATACAAGGACCTTTTGAGAAGGTGCCCTCACCATGGGTTACCACTTTGGCTACAGGTTCAAACGTTTCATAATGGCCTGAATCCTTTGACTCAACAGATGATTGACGCAGCCGCTGGTAGAACCATCAATAATAAGACACCCGAATATGCTTATGAATTTATAGAAGGGATGTCACTGAATAATTATCAGTGGCAAGTCATGAGGACAAAGCCAACGAAAAAAGTTGGCATTTTTAACGTCGATTCGGTCACCATGCTCTCTAATCAGGTAGAAATTTTGAACAGAAAAATTGACGGTTTTCTTGGTTCTTCACAGGTTCACCCAGTAATGCAGTGCGAAGCAAGTGGAGGTGGATCAAGCAATTCAGATTACCCACCTTATGGCCACAACATGGAGAACGAGCAGTTAAATTACATGGGTAATAATTATCGATCTCAAAATAATCCTTATAGTAATACTTACAATGCAGGTTGGAGGAACCACTCAAATTTCTCATGGGGAGGCCAAGGGAATCAGCGACCACCACCACCTCTAGGCTTCCAACAACCACCCTACCAACAAGAGAAAAAGTTGAACCTTGAGGAGACTTGAGGAGAAGCTAACAAAATTCAGCTTAGTGTTAGAAACTCATATTCAGAATATCGAGACAGTACTTAAAAGTCAACAAACGTCGATCCAAGGGCTCGAAACTCAGATAGGTTAGCTCGCTAAATTGATATCTAATCGACCACAAGGTAGTCTACCGAGTAACACTGAATCTAACCTAAGGGAGAAAATCAATGCAATTACCATTCAAGATGAGGAAGGGTTAGTTGCACCTGAACCAGAACAGAGGCAAGAAAATGTGGTAAGAAAAGGTAAGGGTGAGGTGGACCACAATGACTAGAAACCGGTAAGTAAAGAGTACAAGCCTCATGTGCCATACCCAAACGCGACAAGAAAAGACCGCACAGAAGAACAATTCAATGAATTCCTTAAATTACTAAAAAAGTTACATATTAAATTACCGTTTATTAAACCTTTTTCGCAGATGCCAAACACAGTCAAATTTCTAAATGAGCTTTTAACAAATAAGCAGAAGTTGGATGAGGTGTCACAGCTGAATGCGGTTTGCTCATCCATACTACAAAATAAGCTAGCCAACAAATTAAAAAATTTAGGGAGTTTTACGATTCCCTGTTTAATTGGTAGCCTAGATGTTAATAATGCTTTGGCTAATTTAGGGGCTAGTATCAATGTCATGCCTTACAAAATGTTTAAACAACTAGGTCTTGGGAAACCCAAACAAACTAGGATGAGTATTCAATTAGCTGATAAAACAATCAATTTCCTAGAGGGATTATTGAAGATGATTATTGAAGATGTACTCGTTAAAATTGACAAATTTATATTCCCAGCTGATTTCGTTATTCTAGACATAGAAGAGGATAGTAACGTTCCTTTAATTTTAGGGAGGCCTTTTTTAGCAACCACTAGAACAATAATTGATGTTGGCACAGGTGAACTCACACTTCATGTGGGAGACGAAACAATCACCCTTCAAGCTCATAATTCGAGTAACACATCAAAAATTGAAGGTGGTTGTATAAATCATTCTACTAAAACTGACTATGTGGTGCAACCTACTTTGCAGGAAATAGGTTCGAAGAACCTACACGAGCCATGTTCAAGCAACAACAAAGGACCTATCTATGAAGAATGAAGGCTACAAATCGAGGAATTAGATGAATGGAGGACACAAAAATCGAGAACACCTGATAAACCAAAACCGGGCCAGGACGAGCTCAATACATCACCAAATCAACTTAAGGTTGGAGACAAAGTACTACTAGATGCAGTAGATCCTCGCATTACCACTTCTAAACCTAATGAAGAAATTCCTCTCATAGTACTCAGTATTTTCCCATATGGTACAGTTGAGGTAATTCACCCCAAATTCGAAACTTTTAAGGTAAACAATACTCGTCTTAAACCTTATATTGATAAAGTGATAGCAGGGATGAGGAGTGTAAACTCCTCGAGCCATCATGATCACACACTAGAGTGGTAAGACAAGCTTAGACTATAAATAAGCGCTTCCTGAGAGGCAACCCGAGCACTAACAGTAATGATTTATTTAAATTCTAGTTTTTCACATTTAACATACTAATTGAGTCTTGAAACACAGGGTTTTCCCATCCACACGGCTAGGCACACGGGCATGCCTTAGGCCGTGCTCGCACCACAGGAGGAGACACGACCGTGCGATACGGGTGTGTGAAAACAGGGCAAAAATTTTTCCCCAACACGGGATGCGATAAGTTGCCATGGCCGTGCAACATGGCCGTGGGCAAAACTGCCAAAATAACACGGGCGGGAGACACGCCCGTACTTTGAAACTGTGGTTGAAACTGAGAATTTAACACGGGCATGTGACATGCCCGTCCCATTCACCCGTGGTTGACACTGTCAAACTAACACGGGCATGGGCTATCATACAAGGACATGGGAGATGCAAACAAAGTAAGACACGGCCGTGCGACACGGTCGTGTACACCCACACGCCCAAGGAATACGGGCGTGGGGCTAATGTCAGATGCGCCTAAATTTCAAAATCCTGAAACACACGGGCAAATTCCCTAGAATCTATATAAACCCCTCACTATTCATCATCCCCATCCACAAAAATCCCTAACCCTAGCCGCTGCAACACCACACGCGCTACCTGCCACACCCGTGCGCCGCCTACAACACTATTTTCGACAACCTAAGCTTCTCCCTTTTGCGTATACAATGTCATCCTCACGTGGTAAGAAAACCCTGTCCCTACCACAAAGAAAATGAAATGAGCAGCGTCATCCTCTGGTCCTACCGAGGAGATTAGGCACCCTTTCCTTGGGTTCCCTGTGGGACCTCAGAAGGAGCTAATTCAGATATTATGGGCTCGAACCCTAGGTGTGGACCATTGCACGGACTGGGCCACACTAGAACAAATTCAAATGGCTGACGCGGTCTGAGCCCTCCTGACGATTGAACCGTGAGGGCTCTTCTTTGAGATCATCGAGCCGACATACCTCGAGCTCACGATAGAACTATGCACGACCTTTCATCTCCAAGTCATCATGACAAACTTCGATGATCCTGGAACGGTCTAGTTCCGCCTTGGTGGTCTAGTGCACCGGTTGAGTGTACCCGAGTTTAGGATTTCACTAGGGCTGTACACGGAGGAGTTCATGGACGAAAATGAACTCGACACCCTCCACCGCCACATCCCTCAAAGTGTTGGAAGGACCTCGTCCATGCCTCGGCCTCCCATGATCCTAGCCGTTCTAAGGCATCGGCCCTCGCCCCATCCCTGCGATACCTACACGCCATCTTGGCCCACACTCTGACGAGACGACGAGAGAGCACCGACATCGTTAACACTCACGGCACCTATTTCCTATGGAATATGGTGAACGGGCACATCATCGACCTTGCCTACTTTATCGTCCTCGCCATCCGCCATCAGACGGAATGACATAGGAGAGGGGCCATCTCTATTGGGCCCTATGTGACTCGATTAGCACGACACTATGGGCTCCTCCACACAGCGACACAATCATCCTCCCTCACTCTCATCGGCCAGATGTCCCCACAGGGTATCTCGAGCATGCTAAACATGAGGATGATCAAGAAACGGCATGGCACCTACCCTCCTTAGTACCGCTTCATCCAGTCCACCGAGGAGGAGGACCCAGAGGACATTACTGATGATGTCCCTCTAGGTCATGAGGACCCACCATCTCAGCCACCACCCATCTATCGTCCAGTTCATGCGGCGTCTTCATACTCTGACATCTCGAGCGCCTTACTCAATTTGAGCAGTAATGTTTTTAGTGTTTTGATCACATTGATGCTACACTTCATCAGATTTTTTAGCACCTTCACATCTCATCGCCACCACCACCTCGCAAACCATCCGGCGATGGTGATGTTTAAAAACTTTTTATTTATTATTTTTATTTTCACTTTTATCTTTATTTATCTTATTTAAGTACTTTTTATTTCATTTTTCTTTATTATTATTTTAATTTTATTTTTATAACTTTTATTGAATAATTTATAGTTTCGCTATTTCATTACGAGTAATTATGCTTCCTTATATTTCCTAAAAAGTTCCTAATTTTATCAAAGTTATAAAGAGCTCCAAAGCTCATCATCGCATAGGAACTAAAAACTCCACTGGCAAAGGTTCTCCACGACTGCCATGTCTTGCTCAACCACGACCATAGCTACCACCAGATATAATATTCTTTTGGCCCAGGACTTATGGACTAATGAACCTCTACCACCACCGGAGTATCCTCCTCCACTCTCATCATTGCCTTGGCCGATTATTCTCCATAACTCCAAATTAAGGAGTTCATTCATCATTTAAGAAGTTTCACTTCATTCCCTATCTTATGATTATTTATCTATATTTTTCAATATATCTATCTTTGTACATTGAGGGCAATTGATGCGTGATATTCGTGACAGGTTTTAAAAATTTATAAACGAATCGTTCTTGAGACTAACTTATTATCACGATTAAGACAAGTGTACCTATCGAACAGTAGTATAGTTCAGTAAGACCGGGTTGTTGAACCCAAAGGAACCACGAGTACTAGTATTTACTTCCTTTTTATTATCTAGCCTAAAAATCAAGAGGTTTGGTTATCTAAACTAATTACTAAATAAGAATGCACAGAAAGAAAATTTGGGAAAATACTTTTTAGAAAATTCGATTGATTAAGACAATACCTAAGGAAAAATCCACCTAGACTTCACTTGTTATTTGACTCTGAATCAAACGATTTATTCGTTTGACTTGATCCGTAAAAATCCTTAAGTTATATTATTATCTCTCTTGAGACTAATAATGTCTAGCCCTAGGTTGAATAATTGAAATCTCTTTCTAATTAACACCCTAGAATTACATTAACTCGATCTTTGAATTCCCTAATTAGGTTTCATCGTAATCCGACAAAATCTTGTCACCCTATCTCTAGGCGCGCAATCAACTCCGCTTAATTATGACAAATTTACTCTTAGACAGGGTCTATTCCTCCTCTAAATAAGAGCGTTAACCTGAATCAATATCCTGGAATATTAAAACAAGAATTAAGAACACATAATTAAGAACAAATAAAATATTTATCATACAATTCAGATAATAATTATAAGATCCGTCTTAGTTTTCATTCCCTTTAGGTATTTAGGGGTTTTAGTTCATACTCATGAAGGAAAACATCCCAAAATCATAAAGATAACAAAACATAAGAAAACCCAAAACTACTGAGGGAACTTGAAGGGAGATCTTCAGTCTTAATGATGAATCCGGCTTCTAAGATGGATCAATCGGCTTTCCTTGAGTAATTCCTTGCTTCCTACTCTGTATCCCCCCTCTTAAGTGCCTTTTCAAGTGTTTAAATAGGCTTTAGAATGCCTAAGAGTCCCCAGAATTGGCCTTTTCCAAATAGGGTTATACTTGGGCTCGGTAGGGACATGCCCGTGTGACACGCCCGTGTGCGATTACTCCAGCCGGTGGTCAAGGCTGTTCAATAGGCACAAGCGTGTAGTCTACCCATGTAAGTCGTGCTTCGATCTTACCAAAGGGACACGGCCGTGTGACACGCCCGTGTGAGGAAGTCCAGGCCGTGTTGATTTCTCATGTGGGTCTATTTTCTTCGTTTTCAGCCCGTTTCTCGCTCTTTTTACTCTCCTATGCTTACCTAAGTATAAAACATGAAATTAAAGGATTAGGAGCATCGAATTTCACCAAATATAAGGAGAAACCATCCATAAATGTGCTGAGCATGGGATAAAAATATATATAAATTACAGTTTATCAAATACCCCCACACTTAAGTGTTTGCTTGTCCTCAAGCAAAATCCCCAACTCACAATCAAAATAAATTCTTCTCAATTTATAATCCCTATCAATAATATCTCAAAATAATCCATAAGTATTCATACATTGAAATTTCAACTATAAGTACATCAAAGTTTCAAACATTCCAAGTTGAGCATTTTGTCACAAAAACATAGGTGTCTTCCCTCATCTAAGTGATTACCTTTGATCAAAATCTCACAGAGTTTAACATCCTCACTAAATATTCACTCAAATCACTCAAGGTGTTTAAGGACATTAATTAAAGCACTCATTAGTCAATATGAAAAGTTATTACCATAAGCTTGCTTGAAAATCAAATCTCCACCACTATACATTGAGCTGATACATCAATCAAAAAAGTCTTTTTAGAGGGTTGTAACGTGGCTTTGGTTAGGGGGTGTGGTCACAAGCTGAAAGAAAAGGTTAGAATCGAGATTGAATTGAAAAATTACCTAGCTAGCAAAATGACTAGTCATCAGTTGAATACAAGTGAGCTTTTTCTCAAAATATGGAATTGACACTTAAGCTCAAAAACTACGAATTACAACTAATATGTATTGAAGTACACTTTTTTTTTGAAGAACAAATCAAATACCTAGAAGAGAAAAACATAGCTAAGCAATTAGTTCAAATCAAATCTCGACAAAAATAGGGTTCAAATTAGGGGATATCAACAATAATGGGTTATGGGTTAATATTGAGGGTAAATCAATTAATGGCTTGTTAGGCTCAGAGGGGTTCACAAAGGGTTAATTATGAAGGTAGGCTTTTGTAGAGTGAGTGGGTTAAACCTAAGTGCCTTTATCATCTTGACATATCAAATCAAATGGTGTGGTCTTGACATGCATAATCAAGCAAGTTCTAGAATAACAAATCGATACTGACGCACTCATAATAAAAGTGAGCATGAAAGGAGTAAAATATGCTCTAAAAGCTCAAGATCTCATAAAAATTATGGCTTTTTGATGTTCAAACTTGTGAATTTCAACTCAAGATAATACTTAAACTTAGGGAAACAACCTAAAAGTTTTTAATTCTTCAAAAATCAACTTATCATGCTTGATTCCCTAATGTCTTAAAGTTTAAATAATCAATGTATAAATGCCTATGTTTTAATTCAAGACATATCAATAAAAATCATAAATTAATTAACATTCATTCTAATGGTGATATGAGTGATTCACATGAGAATAAGACACAATTCAAGGATTTCTAATGATTATATAAAAGACCCCCCACACTTAAGATATACATTGCCCTCAATGTACAAATATAGATATATTGAAAAATATAGATAAATAATCATAAGATAGAGAGAGAAGTGAAACTTCCTGAATGATGAATGAACTCCTTGATTTAGAGTTATGGAGAATAATCAGCCAAGGCAATGATGAGAGTGGAGAAGGATAATCCGGCGGTGGTAGAGGTTCATTTGTCCATAAGTTCTGTGCCAAAAGAATATTATATCTGGTCGTAGCTATGGTCGTGGTTGAGCAGGACATGATAGTCATGGAGAACCTTTCCTAGTGGAGTTTCAAGTTCCTAAGTAATAGTGAGCTTTGGAGCTCTTTATAATTGTGATAGAATCAAGAACTTTTTAGGAAATATATAAAGAAGAATAATTACTCGTAATGAAATAGTCGAAATTAAAAATTGTAAAATAATAATTATAAAACCAAAAAATAAGCTTAAGGAAAAATAAAAAGTAGTCTTAAAATAGAATAAAAGTAAAAACATAAAATAATAAATAAAATTTTTTAAAATCTTCATCGCTAGATGGTTCGCGAGGCGAGGTTGACGATGAGATGTGGAAGTACTGACAAATCTACTGTGGAGTAGCATCAATGTTATCGAAGTGCTGAAAACACTGCTACTCGAATCGAGTAAGGCGCTCAGAGATGTCAGCGTATGAAGTCGCCGCATGAACTGGACGAGAGGGGGTGGTGGCTGAGACGGTGGGTCCTCATGACGTGGAGGGACATCATCAGTAATGTCCTCTAGATCCTCCTCCTCTGTGGACTGGATGAGGTGGTACTGAGGAGGGTAGGCGCTACGTCGTTTCTCGATCATCTTCATACTTAGTATGCTCAAGATGCCCTGTGTGGACATCTGGCTAATGAGAGTAATGGAGGATGATTTTGCTGCTGTGTTGAGGAGCTCGAAGTGCTAAGCCAGTCAAGTCACATAGGGTCCGATAAAGATGACCCCTCTCCTATGTCGCTCCGTCTGATGGCGGATAGCGAGGGCGATGAAGTAGGCAAGGTCGAGGACGTGCCCATTCGCCATACTCTATAAGAAATAGGCGTCGTGGGTGGTGACAACGCTGGTGTTCTCTCGTCTCCTTGTCAGAGTGTGAGCCAAGATGGTGTGTAGTACCTCAAGGATGGAGGGAGAGCCGATGCCTTGGAGTGGCTAGGATTGTAGGTGGCTGAGGCAGAGATGAGGTCCCTCCAGCATTTTGAGGGGGAGTAATGGATGTGGCGGTGGAGGGTGTCAAGTTCATTGTCGTCCATGAACTCCTCCGTGTATAGCCCTAGTGCAACCCCAAACACGGGTACGCTCAACTGGCATACTAGACCACCAAGGCAGAACTGGATTGTTCCAAGATCGTTAAAGTTGGTCATGACGGTCTGAAGATGGAACGTCGAGTAGAGTTCCAATGTGAACTCAAGATATGTCGACTCGATGATCTCGAAGAACATCCCCTACGGGTCAGTCGTCAGGAGGGCTCGGACCGCATCAGCTAAATGAATCTGTTCAAGTGCAGCCCAGTCAATGTAGTGGCCCACACCTAGGGGTCGGGCCCGTAATATTTGATATAATTCCTCCTGGGGTCCCAGGGGAACCTGGAAGAATAGGTGGCGAATCTCCGCGGTAGGACACGAGGATGACGCTACTCCTTTTCTCTTCTTCGAGGCAAGAACAACGATCTTCTTACCACGTGAGGACGATATTGTACCTGTATTGAAAAATCAAAGTTCAACCAATATGCCCCTATGAATATTTCATGAGATTTACGTACTAGATGATACAAACTAAAACAACTAAATATATGAAGTTATAAGATTATGGGAATAATGTAACGGGAATATGAATGAATGCATATGGGTAAGCATAAATTTCATGGAAGCAAGGAAAAATGAAAGAGTATAGCATAATGTAGTAACTAGAATGACAAAAAATTTTATAAAACAAGCATGAGTATTTTAATATTCTAACTATGAATATTTATTCAAAATAGTTCAATAGAGCAGAGAAATCATGAAATAAGCAACATATTTAAAGAAAAATAGAGAGAAAAGAGTAAAAAAACGCAAAAGCAAGGAGCTTGGGGCGTCGGAATCGGTGTTGTAGGCAGCGCACGGGCGTAGGGGTAGGGCATGTGAAGTTGCAGCGGCTAGGGTTAGGGATTTTTTTGGGGAGGGAGATGATGAATAGTGAGGGGTTTATATAGATTTTAGGGCACACGGTCGTAGGACACGCCTGTGTGGCCTAATTTTTTCCTGTGTGTTTCGTGAATTTTGAATTTGGACGCGTCTAACATTCGGCCCACGCCTGTGTTCTGTGGGCTTGTTGGTGCACACGCCGTGTCGCACGGCCGTGTCTTACTTTGTTCGCTTCTCCCACACCCGTGTACATAGGTCCACGCCCGTGTTCATTTTGATAGTGTCGACCACAGTGTATTGCACGGGCGTGTCTCACACCCGTGTTATTTTGGCAGTCTCGCCTACGGCCATATCACACGGCCATGGCAACTTATCGCACCCCGTGTTGGGGAAAAATTTTGCCCTCTTTTCACATTGTCGTATCGCACGACCGTGTCGTATCGCACGACCGTGTCTCGTTCTATGGTATGAGCATGGCCTAAGGCACGCCCGTGTGCCTGGCAGTGTGGATGGGAGAACCCTGTGTTTCAAGACTCAGTTAGTAGGTTAGATGTGAAAAACTAGAATTTAAATAAGTCATTATTTTTAGTGCTCGGGTTGTGATCGTGTGATTCGTAACAAGTAATAAATATTTATAATGAAGATCAAACCTAGACTAACTATTATCACGACGAAAAGGCAAGCGCACCTATCGAACAATAGTATAGTAATGGCAAGACCGGGATATCGTACCCAAGGGAACCAAAAGTACTAGTAATAACTATCTTTTTATTATCTAGCCTAAGAATAAAAGGGGTTTGTTTTAATTAACTAATTATTTAAACTAGGAACGTACAGAGAAAAGAATTGGGGAATTGCTTTTGGGAAAATCAATTGACTTGAGACAATACCTAAGGAAAAATCCACCTAGACTGTACTTGTTATTCTGGCTCCGAATCGAACGATTTATTCATTCAACTTGTTCCGTAGAGATCCCTAAGTTATGTTATTATCCCTATTCAAGACTAATAACATCTAATCCCTAGATTGAATAATCGAGACTTTTCTCTAATTAACACTCTAGGGTTGCATTAACTCGATCTATGGTTCCCCTTATTAGGTTTCACCCTAATCCGGCAAAATCTTGTCACCCTATTTCTAGGCGCGCAATCAACTCTGCTTAATTATGGCAAATGTACTCTTAGACAGGGTCTATTCCTCCTCTGGATAAGAGCGTGTCTTGAATCAGTATCCTGGGATATCAAAGCAAGAATTAAGAACACATAATTAAGAGCAAGTTAAATATTTATCATACGATTCAGAAAATAATAAACAAGATTCATCTTAGGTTTTATTCCCCTTAGGTATTTAAGGGATTTAGTTCATAACTAAATAAGAAAACATCTCAGAAGAATAAAGAATACCAAACATAAAGAAAACCCAAAACTCCTTAAGGGTAATTGAGGAGAGATCTTCAGTTTTGATGATGAATCCGGCTTCTGAGATGGATCAATCGGCTTCCTTGGGGTAATTCCTTACCTCTCTTCTCCGTCTCCACTTTTCTCCTCCTCTTGTGCGTATTTATAGGCTTTGGAATGCTTAGAAACCCTCCAAAGTGGCCTTTTCTGAATTAGACTTAACATGGGCTTAGCAGGGACACGCCCGTGTGACACAGCCATGTGACGTGATTGCCAGGCCGTGTTCGATCTGTTAAATTGCACACGGCCATATGGGTCAATGGCTAGGCCGTGTGAATCGTGAAAGCCTTGGTCGACACCCTCAAAAGACACGGGCGTGTGAGCTACCCGTGTGGCAAGGCTTAGGCTATGTCATCTTCTCGATTTGGTCCATTTTGTCCCTTTTTGGCTCGTTTTTGGCTCCTTTTGACTCTTGGTGCTCTCTTGAGTACAAAACATGAAATTAAAGCATTAGGAGCATCAAATTCACCAATACTAATGAGAAATCATCTATAAAATGCATTAAACATGGGGTAAAAATATGTATAATTTGCGGTTTATCAAATACCCCCACACTTAAGCATTTGCTTGTCCTCAAGCAAAATTCTCAACTCATAATTAAAATAAATCCTTCTCAACTTACAATTTCTATCAATAATATCTCAAATTAATCCATAGGTAATCATACATTGAGAATTTAACTAAAAGAACATAAAAGTTTCAATCATTCCAAGTTGAGCATTTTATCCCAAAAATATAGGTGTCTTCCCTCATCTAAGTAATTACCTTTAATTTAGAATATCACAGGGTTTTACATCCTCACTAAAGATTTACTCAAATTACTCGAGGTGTTTTAAGGACAACAAAGGAAGCACTCAATAGTTAATAATGGAAAGTCCTTACCATAGGCTTGCATGAAAATCAAATCTCCACCACTTTAATTTTAAGATGATACATCAATCAAAAGGTCTTTAGAGGGTTGTAATGAGGCTTGGTTAGGGGGCGTGGTCACACTTTGAAAGAAAGGGTTAGAATTGAGATTGAATTGAAAAGTTTCCTAACTAGAAAAAGAGTTAATCTTCACTTACGTATAACAGAGCTTCTCTCAAAATATGAAACATAGTTGTGTTTTTTTTAAAGAAAAAGTTAATTAATATTGACTAAATATCAATAACAAAACATAGCTAGACAATCCATTCAACTCAAATCTGGATAAAAATAGGGATTAATTTAGGGGATTTCAACAATAATGGTTTAAAGGTTAATATTAAGGGTAATACAAGAATTGGTTTGTTGGGCTCAAGGGGGTTTACTAGGGGTTAATTGTGGAGGTAGGCTTTTCATGGCATGAGTGGGTTAATCCTAAGTGCCTTAATCATTTTGATATATCAAATCAAATGGTGTGGTCTCGACATTCATAATCAAGCAAGTTCTAGAATAACAGTTCAATCTTGGCGCACTCAAAGCAATAATAAAAGTGAGCATGAAAGGATGAATAGATGCTCAAAAGGCTAAAAATCTCACAAAAATTATGGCTTTTGATGTTTAGACTCGTGAATTCTAATTCAAAGTAATACACGGACTTGGGAAACAACCTATAATTTAATTTCTTAAAAAAAAATCAACTTATCATGCTTGATTCTCTAATGTCTTAAAGTTTAAATAATCAATGCATAAATCTCTATGTTTTAATTCGAGATATATCAATCAAAATCATAAATCAATTAAAATTTATCCTAAATATGATATGCAAGTTTTTCATGAGAACAAGGTGATTATTCAGGGATCTTTTTCTGATAGTGAAATAAATATCCCCCCCACAGTTAAGATGTATATTGCCCTCAATGTACAATGATAGATGTTAGAGAATAAAAATAAGATAGAGAGAGAAGTGAAACTTCTTGTATGATGAATTCCTCGAAATTAGAGTTTTGGAGAGTAATCGATTTGAGAGTGGAGGAGGATACTCCGGTAGCCGTAGAGGTTCATTAGGCCATAAGTCCCGCGCCAAAAGAATATTATATCTAGTGGTAGCTATGGTTGTGGTCGAGCAAGACATGGTAGTCGTGGAGAACCTTCCCCTGTGGAGTTGTAGTTCCTACGTGATGATGAGCTTAGGAGTTCTATATAACTGTGATAAAATCAGGAACTTTTTAGGAGATATTAGGAAGTATAAGGATTCGAAAGGAAATAATCGAAATAAAGAATAAAAATAAAATTCTAAAATCTAATAAAAATAATAGAAATAGTTTCAATAATAAGTAAAAACAGAAAGTAATAAATAAATATTTCTAAACATCTTCATCGCTGGATGGTTCGCGAGGTAGGATTGACGATGAGATGGAAAGGTGCTGACAACTCTGCCGTAGAGTAGCATCAATGTCGTCAAATTTTTGAAAACATTGGAGCTCGAATCCAGTGAGGTGCTCAGAGATGTTAGCATATGAAGCTGCCATATGAACTGACAAGAGGGTAATGGCAGCTGAGAATAAGGATCAGGGAGTGGAGAAGGGGAGATTTCGGCTAGGGCTTTGGAAAGGAAGAAGAAAATGAATAGTGATTTGCTTATATAGGGGGGCCACACAGCCTAGGGCCACGCCCGTGTACTTATGAGGGTGAGCCCATTTATTTCGAATTTTGTAATTTTAGGTCGTGATTGGTTATTCTCCTACGCCTGTGTGTCTTGGGCGTGTGTGGTACACGGCCATATTGCACGGCCGTGCCTAGTTTTGTTCGCTTCTCCCATGCCCGTGTGTTATGGTAGCACGCCCGTGGATTGTTGTACAAGGCTGAAGGGCACAGGCGTGTTGCACGCCCGTGTCGAAGAAACAGAATTGAGCCTTGTCCCTGGCACGCCCGTGGGTTTTCATTCCCACACCCATGTGTTCCTATCAAGTTCACCCATGGCCATGTCGCACGGCTGTGGGGATTTATCACACCCTGTGTTTTGGGGAAATCATGTCCTATTTCAACACGGCCGTATCGCACGGCCGTGTCTCTTCCCTTGTTTGGCCACGGCTTTAGGCACGCCCGTGTGCCTGGCCGTGTGTGCTGAAAAACTTTACAATTCAAAAATTCTATTAATTGATTCGAAGTGTGAGAAAATAAAAAAAAATAAAGAAATTAAAATATGTTACTGCTCGAGTTGCCTCTCGAGAAGCGCTTATTTATAGTCTAAGCTCGACTTACCTCTCCATTGAATGATCATGATGGTTTGAGGAGTTAATACTCCTCGTTCCCACTGTCAATCTTAAAATAAGGTTTTAATCGGGTGTTGTTTACCTTAAAAGTGCCGAACTTAGGATGACTCACCTCAACTTTACCGAATGGAAAAATACTAAGTACCGTAAGAGGATTTCCTCATTTGGTGTGGTAGTGACAATGTGAGGATCAACAGTATCTAGTAAGATTGTATCACCGACCTGAAGTTGATTAGGGGAGGTATCGGGCTTATTTTTGTGTAGTTTCGGTTTATCATGTGTTCTCGGTTTGTGTTCTTGCCATTCGTCTAGCTCTTATATCCGTAGTATTCGTTCTTCATGGTCGTCTTTGTTCTCTTCATGATAGTAGCACACTGTCTCTGTTGTCTTTGTTCGAGGAAGTTCCTGCAAGGACGATTGAATATTAGTATTATCATCAACAGTTTTTATAGCATTATCTTGAGTATTAGAGGTTTTGACTGAGTCGTGTGCTTAGAGTGTTACTGCGTCGTCACCTGCACGAAGTGTTAGCTCTCCTGTGCCTACATTAATAATGGTTCTAGCGTTAGCTCTCCTGTGCCTACATTAATAATGGTTCTGGCAGTTGCTAAAAATGGTCGTCCTAAAATTAGAGGTACCTCGTTGTCCTCATCCATATCTAAGACAACGAAGTCTACTGGGTAAATAAATTTATCAATTTTAACTAGAACGTCTTTAATAATACCCTTAGGAAATCTAACTATTTTGTCAGCCAATTGTATGCTCATCCTAGTCTATTTGGGTTTACCGAGACCTAGTCGTTTAAATATTTTATATGGCATAACATTTATACTTGCCCCCAGATCAGCTAAAGCATTATTCACAGATAAACTACCAATTAAGCAAGGAATTGTAAAACTCCCTGGATCTTTCAATTTGTTAGGTAGCTTATTCTTTAGAATAGCTGAGCAGACTGCATTGAGTTCCACATGCGATGTAGCGTTTAATTCCTTTTATTGGTCAGAAGTTCCTTTAAGAATTTTGCTGAGTTGGGCATCTGCGAAAGAACTTCAATAAAAGGTAAGTTAATATGTAATTTTTTTTAAGAGTTTGACAAACTTACTGAATTGTTCTTCTGTTCTGTCTTTCGTCATCGCTTTAGGATATGGCACACGAGGTTCATGATTCGTACTTACCTGTTTGGGATCATTATTGTTTACCTCTTCTCGTCCTTTATTCATCGCGTTGTCTTGTTGTATTTCTGGTTCGGGTGCAATAAGTCCGTCCTTATTTTGAGTGCTAATTGCATTGAGGTGTTCCCTCGGATTAGGTTCAGTATTACTTGGTAAGCTATCTTGTGGTCGTTCGGAGATTAGCTTGGATAGCTGGCCTATCTAAGTTTCGAGTCCTTGGATTGATGCTTGTTGATTCTTAAGTGCCGTGTCGGTATTTTGAAAATGGGTTTCTAACACCGGGATGAACTTAGAAAGCATCTCTTCAAGGTTTGGTTTCTTCTCTTGTTGATAAGGTGGCTGTTGAAAACCTTGAGGATTTTGTGGCTTTTGATTTCCTTGACCACCCCAGGAGAAATTTGGTTCCTCCAACCTGCATTATAAGTATTACTGTATGGGTTATTTTGAGATCTAAAGTTATTATTACCCATATAGTTGACTTGTTCCTCTTCGGTTGTAGGATTAAAGGATTGGTATTCTGTATGCACACCTCCTCCGCTTGAGTCACACCTCATTACTGGATGTACCTGCATAGAACCAAGTAAACCGTCAATCTTTTTATTGAGAAGTTCTACCTGATTAGAGAGCATGGTGACTGAATCGATGTTATAAACGCCGGCTGTTTTTGTTGGCTTTGTCCTCATAACTTTCCATTGATAGTTATTCATTGACATCTCCTCTATAAATTCATAGGCATCTTCCAGTGTTTTATTGTTGATGGTTCCGCCAGCAGCTGCGTCAATCATTTGTCTTGTCGAGGGATTCACACCATTGTAGAACGTTTGAACTTGCAGCCAAAGCGGTAACCCATGGTGAGGGCACCTTCTCAGTAAGTCCTTGTATCTCTCCCATGCATCGTAAAGTGTTTCTAAATCCATCTGTATAAAAGAAGAGATATCATTACGCAATTTAGCCATTTTAGTCGGTGAAAAATATTTTAGTAAAAATTTCTCGGTCATTTATTCCCAAGTAGTGATAGACCCTCGTGGTAACGAGTTCAACCACTGTTTAGCTTTGTTTCTCAGTGAAAAGGGAAATAACCGAAGACGAATGGCATCATCAAAAATGCCATTGATTTTGAATGTATCGCAAAATTCCAAGAAATTTGCTAAGTGAGCGCTGGGATCTTCATCCTGCAAACCATCAAACTGAACAAAGAGTTGTATCATCTGAATAGTGTTAGGTTTTAATTCAAAAGTATTTGCAGCTACAGCAGGTCTAACTATGCTAGATTCAGTTCCTGTTAAAAAAGTTTTAGCATAATCATACATAGTACGTGGAGCAGGATTTTGATTAGCAGCAATTGCAGGAGGTGGCTGATTGCCTTGGTTTTCAGCCATCTCATCGGTTGGGGTTTGAGTATCGTCTTCTCGCTGGTTCTCCGTGTATCATAAGGCACGCCTTATTTCTCTTTGATATTTGCGAATTGTACGATCGATTTCTTTGTCAAAAAGTAATGGTCCCGACGGGTTTCTTCAAGTCATAAACTATAAAAACCTGCCAAGAGAGTGAAAAAGTAAATTAATAAATAATAAAATAAAATAAAATTAGAAGAAAAATAAATGGCTAAAGTAATAAAATCTAGTGTTCCTAATATTTCAGTTCCCCAGCAACGGTGCCGAAAACTTGATAGCGTGATTCGTAACAAGTAATAAATATTTATAATGAATATCAAACCTAGACTAACTATTATCACGACGAAAAGGCAAGCGCACCTATCGAACAATAGTATAGTAATGGCAAGTCCGAGATATCGTACCCAAGGGAACCAAAAGTACTAGTAATAACTATCTTTTTATTATCTAGTCTAAGGATAAAAGGGGTTTGTTTTAATTAACTAATTATTTAAACTAAGAACACACAGAAAAATGAATTGGGGAATTGCTTTTGGGAAAATCGATTGACTTGAGACAATACCTAAGGAGAAATCCACCTAGACTGTACTTGTTATTCTGGCTCCGGATCGGACGATTTATTCATTCAACTTGTTCCGTAGAGATCCTTAAGTTATGTTATTATCCCTATTCAAGACTAATAACCTCTAATCCCTAGATTGAATAACCGAGACTTTTCTCTAGTTAACACTCTATGGTTGCATTAACTCGATCTGTGGATCCCCTTATTAGGTTTCACCCTAATCCGAAAAAATCTTGTCACCCTATTTCTAAGCACGCAATCAAATCTGCTTAATTGTGGCAAATGTACTCTTAGACAGGGTCTATTCCTCCTCTGAATAAAAGCGTGTCTTGAATCAGTATCCTGGGATATCAAAGCAAGAATTAAGAACACATAATTAAGAGCAAGTTAAATATTTATCATACGATTCAGAAAATAATAACAAGATTCATCTTAGGTTTCATTCCCCTTAGGTATTTAGGGGATTTAATTCATAACTAAATAAGAAAACATCTCAGAAGAATAAAGAATACAAAACATAAAGAAAACCCAAAACTCCTGAAGGGAATTGAGGAGAGATCTTCAGTCTTGATGATGAATCCGGCTTCTGAGATGGATCAATCGGCTTCCTTAGGGTAATTCCTTAGCCCTCTTTTTCGTCTCCTTTTTTCTTCTCCTCTAGTGTGTATTTATATGCTTTGGAATGCCTAGAAACCCTTCAAAGTGGCCTTTTCCGAATTGGACTTAACTTGGGCTTAGCAGGGACACGCCTGTGTGACACAACTGTGTGATGTGATTGCCAGGCCGTGTTTAATCCTTTAAATTGCACACAGCCATGTGGGTCAATGGTTGGGCCATGTGAATCGTGAAAGCCTTGGTCGACACCCTCGAAAGACATGGGCTTGTGAGCTACCCGTGTGGCAAGGCTTAGGCCGTGTCATCTTCTCGATTTGGTCTGTTTTGTCCCTTTTTGGCTCGTTTTTGGCTCCTTTGACTCTTGGTGCTCTTCTGAGTACAAAACATGAAATTAAAGTATTAGGAGCATCGAATTCACCAATTCTAATGAGAAATCATCTATAAAATGCATTAAACATGGGGTAAAAATATGTATAATTTACAGTTTATCAGGTTGCCTCCCGAGAAGCGCTTATTTATAGTCTTAAGCTGGACTTACCTCTCTTCTGCATGGTCAAGGTGGTGCGAGGAGTATACACTTCTCATCCCTGCTATCAACTTTATCAACTTAAGGTTTAAGATGAGTATTGTTTACCTTAAAAGTACAGAATTTGGGATGAATTACCTCGACTGTACCATATGGGAAAATACTGAGTACCGTAAGATGAATTTTTTCATTAGTTTCAGGAGTGGTAATGCGAGGATCTGCTACATCTAGTAGTACTTTGTCTCCAACCTTAAGTTGATTTGGTGAGGTATTGAGCTCGTCCTGGCTCGGTTTTGGTTTATCGGGTGTTCTTGGTTTCTGTGTCTGCCATTCATCTAGCTCCTCAATTTGTAGCCTTCGTTCTTCATAGATAGGTCTTTTGTTGTTGTTTGAACACGGCTAATATGTGTTCTTCGTAACTGTTTCCTGCATAGAGGGTTTCACCACATGATCAGTACTAGTAGAATGATTTATACAACCACCTTCAATTTTGATGTGTTACTCAAATTACGAGCTTGAAGGGTGATTGTTTCGTCTCCTATACGAAGTGTGAGTTCACCTGTACCAACATCAATAATGGTTCTGGCAGTCACTAAAAAGGGTCATTCTAAAATTAAAGGTGCGTTACTATCCTTTTCCATGTCTAGAACAACAAAGTCTACTGGGTATATAAATTTATGGATTTTAACAAGAACATCTTTAGTGATAACCCTAGGAAATCTAATGGTTTTATCAGCCAATTGAATGCTCATCCTAGTTTGTTTGGGTTTCCCAAGACCTTGCTGTTTTAACATTTTATAAGGCATAACATTAATGCTTGCCCCTAAGTCAGCCAGTGCATTATGAACATCTAAACTAGCAATTAAACAATGAATCGTAAAACTCCCTGGATCTTTCAATTTGTTGGGTAGCTTATTGTGTAGAATGGCTAAGCAAACTGCATTCAACTCCACATGCGATGCCTCATCCAACTTTCATTTATTTGTTAAAAGCTCCTTTAAGAATTTGACTGCGTTTGGCATCTGCGAAAAAGCTTCAATAAACGGTAAGTTAATATGTAATTTTTTTAATAATTTAAGAAATTTACCGAATTGTTCTTCTGTGAGGTCTTTCCTTGTTGCGTTTGGGTATGGCACACGAGGTTTGTATTCTTTACTTACCAGTTTCTGGTCATTGTGGTCCACCTCACCCTTACCTTTACTTACCCCAATTTCTTGCCTCAGTTCTGGTTTAGGTGCAACCAACCCTTCCGCATCTTGAATGGTAATTGCATTGATTTGCTCCCTTGGGTTAGATTTAGTGTTACTCGGCAGACTACCTTGTGGTCGTTCAGAAATCAATTTGATGAGTTGGCCTATCTAAGTTTCGAGCCTTTGGATTGACGCTTGTTGATTCTTAAGGGCTGTCTCAGTATTCTGGAAACGAGTTTCTGACACCAAAATAAATTTTGTCAACATCTCCTCAAGGTTCGGCTTCTTTTCCTGATGGTAAGGTGGTTGTTGAAAACCCAGAGGATGTTGTGGCCTTTGATAAGAAATTGGGATTGTTCCTCCAACCTGCATTATAAATGTTACTATACGGGTTATTTTGGGGTCTAGAGTTATTGTTACCCATATATTGGACTTGTTCCTCCTCGATGCTAGGGTTGAAGGGTTGATATTCTGTGCATGCCCCTCTTCCATTCGAATCGCACCTCATCACTATATGTACCTGAGTAGAACCACACAAATCGTCAATCTTTTTATTTAAGAGTTCTACTTGGTTAGATAGCATAGTAACCGCATTGAGGTTGAAAACACTGGCTGCTTTCATCGGTTTTGTCCTCATAACTTGCCACTGATAGTTATTCAGTGACATCTCCTCAATAAATTTGTAAGCCGCCTCAGGTGTCTTATTATTGATAGTTCCACCTGCGGCTGCGTTAATCATCTGCCGAGTCGAAGGGTTCAGGCTATTGTGAAATGTTTGGACCTGTAGCCAGAGTGGTAAACCATGGTGGGGGCATCTTTGCAAAAGGTCATTGTATCTCTCCCATGCATCGTAGAGTGTTTCTAATCCATCTGCACAAAAGAGGAGATATCATTACGTAATTTGGCTATTTTAGCCGGCGAAAAATATTTTAATAAAAATTTTTCAGTCATCTATTCCCAAGTAGTGATTGATCCTCGTGGCAACGAGTTCAACCACTGTTTAGCCTTATTCCTCAACGAAAAGGGAAACAACCAAAGGTGAATGGCGTCATCAGAAACGCCATTAATTTTAAAATTGTCGTAAAACTTTAAGAAATTTTCCATGTGAGCATTGGGATCCTCGTCTTGCAAACCATCACACTGAACAAACTATTGGATCATTCGAATGGTGTTAGGTTTCAGTTCAAAATTATTTGCTGCAACAGCAGGCCTAACTATGCTCGATTCAGTTCCTATTAAACTAGGTTTAGCATAATCATACATAGTGCGTGGAGCAGGATTCTGATTTACTGAATCAGTAGCAATCGTAGGAGGTAGCGAATTTTCTTGGTTTTTAGCCATCTCCTCGGTTGTGGTTGAAGTGTCATCCTCTTGCTCGTCCTCTATGTATCTTAGGCTTCGCCTTCTTTCTCTTTGGTTTTTGCGAACTGTGTGGTCGATCTCACGGTCAAAAAGTAGTGGTCCTAACGAGTTTCTTTTGGTCATAAACTAGAAAAACTTTTCAAAAGAAAATAAATGAAAAATTAGAAAATAAAATAAAAATAAAATGACTAAAGTAATAAAAATAGAGTGTTCCTAATATCCTAGTTCACCGGTAACGGCGCCAAAAACTTGATGGGTGATATTTGTGACAGGTTTTAAAAATTGATAAATGAATCGTTCTTGAGACTAACTTATTATCACGATTAAGACAAGTGTACCTATCGAACAGTAGTATAGTTCAGCAAGACCGGATTGTCGAACCCAAAGGAACCACGAGTACTAGTATTTACTTCCTTTTTATTATCTAGCCTAAAAATCAAAAGGTTTGGTTATCTAAACTAATTACTAAACTAAGAATGCACAAAAAGAAACTTTTGGAAAATACTTTTTAGAAAATTCGATTGATTAAGACAATACCTAAGGAAAAATCCACCTAGACTTCACTTGTTATTTGACTCTGAATCAGACGATTTATTAATTTGACTTGATCCTTAAAAATCCCTAAGTTATATTATTATCTCTCTTGAGACTAATAACGTCTAGCCCTAGGTTGAATAATTGAAATCTCTTTCTAATTTACACCCTAGAATTGCATTAACTTGATCTTTGGATTCCCTTATTAGGTTTCATTGTAATCTGACAAAATCTTGTCACCCTATCTCTAGGCGCGCAATCAACTTCGCTTAATTACGACAAATTTACTCTTAGACAGTGTTAACCTGAATCAATATCCTGGAATATTAAAATAAGAATTAAGAACACATAATTAAGAACAAATCAAATATTTATCATACAATTCAGATAATAATTATAAGATCCATTTTAGTTTTCATTCCCTTTAGGTATTTAGGGGTTTTAGTTCATACTCATGAAGGAAAACATCCCAAAAGCATAAAGATAACAAAACATAAGAAAACCCAAAACTACTGAGGGAACTTGAAGGGAGATCTTCAGTCTTAATGATGAATCCGACTTCTAAGATGGATCAATCGGCTTTCCTTGAGAAATTCCTTGCTTCCTACTTTGTATCCCCCCTCTTAAGTGCCTTGTCAGGTGTTTAAATAGGCTTTAAAATGCCTAAGAGTCCCCAAAATTGGCCTTTTCCGAATAGGGTTATACTTGGGCTCGGTAGGGACACGCCCGTGTGACATGCCCTTGTGCGATTACTCCAGCCCGGGGTCAAGGCTGTTGAACAAGCACGGGCGTGTAGTCTACCCGTGTAAGTCGTGCTTCGATCCTGCCAGAGGGACACAGCCGTGTAACACGCCCGTGTGAGAAAGTCCAGCCCGTGTTGATTTCTCACGTGGTGATAAACATGTCAAATTGCATATTTTTTATGCTTAATTTGGTTTATTGATGAACTGAATCCTGCTAATTAAGTGTTTTTATGATTTAATTCTTGTCAGGGATGCAATTGATCAAAAGCAAGCTGAAAAGGGGCCAAATTAGAAGAAAATTATTAGAATGGGCCAAAGCGAAAAGATGGAGCAAGCCAAGGACTAGTCATAAATTTGACTTTGTAAAAAGCCAAAAATAGGAAATTCTATTTTAAGTTTATTTTAATTTTATTTATTTTTAATTATTATTATTTTAGATTTTATATTAATTTCTTAAGCTATTTTTAGTAAACCCTATCTATATAAATAGGGGTTTTAGTTCTTAGAAATGATCCATTAATCAATTGTCTTTACATTCCTATTTCATTTTGGAATTCCATTATCCACTTTGTTTTCTTTTTCTTAATTCAATTGAGCATTAGATTATTT
This sequence comes from Gossypium arboreum, assembly GCF_025698485.1. Classification (NCBI taxonomy): domain Eukaryota; kingdom Viridiplantae; phylum Streptophyta; class Magnoliopsida; order Malvales; family Malvaceae; genus Gossypium; species Gossypium arboreum. The sequence goes on from NC_069075.1 coordinate 122,728,750, forward strand.
TTCTTCTTTTTACAAAATTTGTCTAATTCTCTTTGCAAATATTTTTCCGATCCATTTCCACTACATTTTTCATATAATTTCTATCATTTCCATAACCTTCAAGCATGATTAAATTCATGCCACACTAAACCCCTTTCAGCTTTAAGCCAGTGTTAACCCCGTCAAAATACCCGTGAGTTAAGAACCCGAGCTGTTTAACTCCCAACTTTTGATATTTATTATTTCTCCGGATTAAGAGTATGACTTCGTCAACTCACAAAGTCAAGTGAATACTAAGTCAAAAAAGACGTCGTTTGAGTTAGTGTGGCTAGACGTACAGTTGGAATTTCGAAAGGATCGATTGTCTAATTGGTCTTCCATGAACACATTGGCGTGCCAAGTGGGGATTGCTATTTGGTTCCGTCAAGGGAAGTAGTAACCGGATTTAAATGTCTCAACGTTTGAGGGCATTGGTTCGAGCTAGGCATTTCTAGAACTCAAAGTTGCCGGAGTTCTAAATCACAAACATTTCGTAGGTTGTTCGATCGATAAGGGTTAGTTATAGGACGTTCCATAACTAATTTACACAAGGAAGAGTTGGTGTCCGAGGCGTCCTTGGTAGCTATAACTAGCTTATCAAAAAAGAGGAGTTCACCTAATTTCGAGAAACGGGTCAAAGACGGGAAAACCCGTGCTTAAGGCTAAGCTAAGTTTTATTGATTTTCCTTTAAATCATTTTGTTATTTATTTTTATTTCATCTTTTACTTTTTACTTTTTACGTGTCTTGTGTTTATTTCAGGTTTCATATTTTATTTCTCCCCTAAACGTCGCGGGCACGACAATTGCCCAGACACTAATCTGGTCAAGAAACAAACAATTTTAAGTAATTCTAGTCTCTGTGGGATCGACCCTACTCCCTATACTGCTTTAATTTGCAAACTAGGTGTAGGTTTATATTGGTGGAATCGACAGTCATCAGTTTTGGCGCCGTTGCCGGGGACTGGCAACACTTACAATTGTTTAAATCGTCTTCATGACCATATCTTCATCAGGAGATCTCGAATACGACCCAGAGATCGAGAAATCGGCGCGAGCATGACGAAAAGAGACAAAAGCTCTTAAACGTGCAAGTAAAACAGGAGTAGAGCTAGGACAAGGAATCCTAGAATCCGACGTTGAAAAGTTGAGCGAAGTAATTCGTACAGAGGCAATTCGACGTGGGAAACAAGTCAAAGAGGTTGAACCTGAGACTGAACCACTCTTTGAAACAAAAAACAACCTCTGTGAACTAGAAAGAATGGCAAACCGAACCATTCGTCAACTAGCCGCTGCTCCCAACGAGCAAACACCGTTATGCATCAACTATCCAACCGGAGGAACCCCTTTTGAATTGAAGTCGAGCTTGATTCACCTTTTGCCCACTTTTCGAGGCTTGAAGAACGAAAATCCACACACTCACTTGAGAGAATTTCACATGGTCTGCTCAAGCATGAAACCTCAGGGAGTACCCGAATATGAGATCAAACTTCGGGCCTTTCCTTTTTCTTTAGTTGATACAGCAAAATAATGGTTATTTTACTTACCTCCCGGTTCTATCACAACGTGGGATGACTTATCTCATGTATTTCTTGACAGGTTCTTCCCAGCGTCACGAGCAGTCGAGCTTAGGAGGGACATAGTGGGAATTCGCCAATTGGAGAGTGAATCTGTGACAGCCCTAAATTGACCCTAGTCGGAAAGTGGTCTCGGGACCACTAAACCGAGTCATAAAAATAATTAGCCATCATAGTTGATGCTCATTATATGTACATATGCATGTGTGAAAAATTCATGTTTGAATTTTGTTAATTGTAAGTGAATTTTATCAAATAGGACTTATGTGAGAAAATTTAGAAATGTGCTAGGCAAATGTAAAGTGGCCTATTAATGCATGATGTGAAAATGATGGGCTTGCATGTCAAATTTCCTAGATTAAAGCCTAGTGGCGGCCATGACAAAGGGGATAGGCAAAACATGTCATAAAACATGTTGTGTAAGTGGTTTATGTTGGAATAAATAAAATAAGGAGTATGGGTAATAAAGAAATGAAAAAAGGAAAGAAGGTGTGTGATTCCCCCATTGCCGTGAGTTGAAGAAAAGAGAAAAAAAAAATTTGTTCATCCTTTTCATTTTCTTTTGGCCGAAAATTCTAAGGAAGAAGGAAGGAATTCTTGCTCCATGTTTGGTTTAGAAGAGGATTAGGAGGAGGTTCGGCCATACTTGTATCAAGATTAAGGTATGTTTGATGTTGTGCCATGAGATTCATGCATGTTTTTAGTTGCTAGCTTGATGTTCTTATTAGCCCATGGTTCAAATCTTTGCTATGTCATGGGGATGGTATTCGGCCAAGGTGGATTTTGTGTTGATATCATTGCATGCTAAATGTGAAGCTTGTTAATGATGCATGTGATGGTGGATTGATAACTCTTGAATCTCCTTTTTAGCATCCTTGAGTGAGACATTAAGTTCCTTGTTCAACCATGACCAAAAATTGAAATGGTAAGGTGTTGTGATGCATTTGGCCATGGTAGGATATAGAAGAGAAATAAGGTTGTTGTTAGATGAAGTAGAGTCTAACAAATGAGCTCGTATGTGCATTGGTTGCTAGATGGAGAAGAATCGGCTAGCAAGTTGTGTGCTAAGGCCGAATGTAATTTGGTATATTATGGGTAATGCATGTGTTGAATTAGTGTAAAGAGAGAGGATGCTTTAATAGTGTATATATGTGTATTAGCCAAGTTTTGAACTTGAAACAAATGGTGTTTAGTCAACACAAGTGACCATACTTGTAGAATGTACTAAGTGTTGCAATCGGCCTTAGCATAGATGTGTATGTTCGGCCATTGGTAGCCTATTGATGGCTTTAGCTTGACTTAAAAATTCGCTAAGGGAAATATTAGCTAGTATGTTGAATTCGATTCGTGATTTCGTACATATGTGACTCTAATGTCTAATGTATATATATGGGCTAAGTACCTTGAGCTTCTCTTTTGATGTTCGAATGAATTGTATTAAATTGTTGATGTGATTAAAAATGCATATGATCATTGTGTATTTGAGCTAAAGGGTGGCCATATGACCTATCAAACTCCTTGTCATATTCAGCCATAAGCTAGCAAAATGAGACTTTGATAAGTTAAATTTGTTTGAATTAGCTCAAGAGCTTAGGGGACCACAGTTGGATAAGGGAAAGGAAAAAGTGATCGAATAGCCGTTGAAGCCGTTCGACAACATCCGAGGTAAGTTTTCGAGTAATGGAACTTAAATTATGATTCGATTAGATTATGTCTTAAGTAAATCAAAATCATGCCCTTTGTATGTGGCTATTGAGCCGAAATTGTAAATATGATAAGTGTCTTGTGTTGAGCTTTGGTAATGAAAATGAAATATGGATGTGTCATGATTTATTGATATATGTGTGCATGGTTCTTCGAATGATGTCCGGGCTAAGTCCCGAAGGCTTTGTGCTAAGTGACTAAATCCGGACTAAGATCCGAAGGCATTTGTGCGAGTTACTAAATCCGGACTAAGATCCGAAGGCATTTGTGCGAGTTACTAAATCCGGGATAAGTCCCGAAGGCATTTGTGCGAGCTACTATCTCCGGGCCATGTCCCGAAGGTATTTGAACGAGTGGCTATATCAGGTTAAACTCCGAAGGTACGTGATTCGGGAATGAATGAACTTGCTGTAAAAATTTCAGTTAATATGCTTGTGAAATCCCGACAATGAGGTATGTTTCGTATGTGCTTTGAATTAGTCGAGCCCTTACAAATAAGTATTCGCTCAGTTGATAAATGAGCTACCGGCCTTTGGCTAAGTTGATCTTTTGTGTATGAACATAAGGGTTGGTAATGTGAAGTAAGTATGATATTGAGAATTTGTGCATATGAAATTATCCGTTTAGCTATCTGAATGCTATGCTTTTGTTGTCTTGGAATCCCTTGCTCAAAACTTACTAAGCATAAATTGCTTACTCCGTTTCTTTGTTTCTCTGTTTTATAGATTTTGGCTCGTCACCATCGGACTCGGGATATTTGGAAGTCGAAGTCTCCCACACTATCAAAGCCCCTTTTGGTACAATTTTGGTTGAACTTTGAAATGGCATGTATAGGACTACCCTTTTGTTGTTGGTCATGCACCCATGGATTTTGTGTAAATTTGGATAGCCATGCGAAAATAGCTTATATCGTTTTAGCATAGTACTATAATCGTTTTGTATGTTGATCACTAAGAGGTATGGAAATGTTTAGAAACGATTAGCCATTGGAATGGTTAATCATGATTATACTTTGTGCTATGTATGCAAAAGGGCTAATTGAATCATGGAAACTATGAAATAGGTAAAGTCTACCTTAAAGGCGAATCTTTGACAGCAGCAGCGATGTGGATGTGAAAATCACTAAAAATAGTAGGAATGGAATTAAATAGTGAATAAATTATGTAAATTAACCTTGATGAATCTACTTTCATATGGAAGAAACGAAATGGTCATATGAGTTGTATGTTAAGAGATATTTGGGTTTTAGTGAAGCAGGGGCAGAACGGTTTCGGATTCCTGTTCGACTTTGGAAATTCATTATAAATTAACCAGAGATAATTAGGAGTCATTACATATATGTATAGATTCCTCTTTGAGTCTAGTTTCTATAGAAACAAACGGCATCAGTATTGAAGCTGTAACACCCCTAACTCGTGACCGTCGCTGGTGTCGGACACGAGGGGTTAACGGCCAGATCCTCTCAAGGTACCAACCAATTTGACATTACCAGTCAGGCTGGAAAACTGCATCACCTTTGCCTTAAAAATCATATCTCGAGTTTCAAAACTCGGAAACTGGTTTTGTAAATTTTCCCTGAATTTAGACTCACATACCCATCCATGGATTTATTTCTAGAATTTTTGGTCGGGCCAATTGGTACAGTTTATTAGTTAAAGTCACCCATGTTACAGGGATCGACTGCTCTGACCTTCGTACGTTACAACTGAATATCTCTCTGTACAGGGCTTTAATACTGGTGACGTTTGTTTCTAATGAAACTAGACTCAAAATGGAATCTGTACATATAATGCATGACTCCTAATTCTTTCTGGATAATTTATGGTAAATTTTCAAAGTCGCGACAGGGGACCCAGAAACCGTTCTGGCCCTGTCTCACGAGAACTTTAATATTTCTCAGTATACTGCTCATATGGTCGTTTCGTTTCATCCATATAAAAATAGATTCATCAAGGTTAAATTTCGTAATTTACTCACTATTTAATTCTACTTCTACTATTTTTAGTGATTTTTCAATCTCATCTCACTGCTGCTGTCCGCAACAGTTACTGCAGTAGACTATGCCAATTTCATGAATCTTTCCTTGACCTTAATCATCCATCACACATGACACAAATTATGGGCACCATATCAAAATTAGAGTTTCTAAGACTCGTGGCTATAGGTTCTAGCATCCCACTCGACGACCACATAGGCCATTTTCACATGGCTTAAAGTTTACAACCCACAATTCGACAAAATATAATAGCCTATACATGCCAAATGTTCTTCAACAACGAAAACAATACCACAAGATTTCAGTCGGTGTGATGACTTCAACGACGGTCCCGATCACGCAAACAATACGAGTCCGAGAGACCTAAAATGGGTGACAAGAAAACACCGAGTGAGTTTACAACTCAGAAGTCATAAGCATTCATCAATCCATCGATAAAGTTACTACAACATGTACAACAAACGAGGCTAGGTACTCATCCATATCGAATCTATACCATAATACCTCGGACCTTTCGGTCCAATCTCGTACCAAGTCATACATCCACATTTCATATTCTACACAACAAGATAATCGAAACATTTTACACATTAACTCATTTTCCAGCACAACCATACAATTTCAATCATCACATAGATTTAAGGCTTACCAAATTCAACCCCAAGCATGAACGTATTCTCTATTCGTCATGAGCTCGAGGTACTTACCCGATCTGCTGTCCATACTCAACTCGATGGAGACACACCCTCCATATATATAGAGTACGCACACACAGTGCTTAATACTCGATTCGCACACTTAGTGCCACGCAATTTAAGCCCGCACACACAAGTGCCATACCCTCCGAGCTCGCACACCCAAAGGTCAGTATTTTTCCAGCTTGCACACATAGTGTCATATTTTTCCAGCATGCACACTTAGTGCCTTATATTTCCAGCACGCACACTTAGTGCCAATCTCGTCACCATACACACGTATTGCCCGCACACACAGTCTTGGAAGCAAACTTTCTACACATTCCACTATTTCTTTTACATTCAACAATTATCCTCACTCCATACACATACAATTTCATTTATACATATATAGCATTCCATTAAATGTAATTTCATAGATTTTCCAATCATTTAAGCAATATCAAACATATGTGCTTAATGACTTACCTAGTGTTGGGCAAATAATTCCAAGTCGGCTACTCGTTGACCTTCGATTTCCCTTTGTTGGACGCCTCTCCTTTAGGATCTTGAGCTTAAACAAATAAATCAACTCATTCAATCGCTTGGGTACATATGTTGGTATCCACATTCTAATGATAATATAACATGCGAAACGACATGGTAAAATTTTTATCTTGCTACCTTATGTTCTTGGCTATTCGGCCAATAGCCTTATGCAATTTACTATTCTATCAATAATCCAATCGTACATACACGTATACATATTCGTATATTAGATAACCATCCTTACTAACCACCCATTTTAGTTGATTTCATACAATCAAAGGCAAAATCATAATTGGGTATACTTATATAGCCGAATGTGCTAAAATTGGTCTAACATCACCTATACCCTTGATTGAATGGCCGAATACTTATACTAGCAATTATAGTATCGATTTTATTCTTTCAAACACATAGTCCCATTCGGCCCTAACCATTTACTTAACGTATGTGTACAAATTCCATCTCAAGATTTGGAGTTGCAACTACAACTAGGTTACAACAATGCTCATCAATGACCGAATGCCTAAGCACAACTCTACTAAAAATTTATCCAACATCATTAACTTTGCCTTTCACTATTTTTTTTTCTAAACATCAAATACAAAGTAACTTACATGTATATATTAAACCAACCTTGCTAGCACAATATCCCTTAACCGAATATCATAAACCCAAGCCACATATATAGTTCATCAAGGCCTTTCATTGGCCACATTCGGCACCCCCCCTTCCCCATGAACAACCAAATTTCAACCTCCATTTAAAAGTTTATGTACCAAGAGCTTCAACTACTTGGCCAAATACCAAGCCTCCAAACACCCAAATTTAATCCATGGGATGAATAGAACTTGAACTAATCACCTCGTTTATATCTAAATTTCCAAGGATTTCAAAGTGCTTACCTCTTCCTAAGCATCAACCAAGCGAATCATGCACAAAAGAAATCCTTCTTCTTCCTCCTTCAAGTCACGGCAATGGAGAATAGAATGAGCAAAATTTTCTTTTTTTTTTGTTTTCCTTGTTCAATACACGGCAATGGGGAGGGGTAACCACACACACACTTTTTTTTTTGTTTCTCTTCCTACAACACCAATATAATAACAATTCTAACATCAACCATTAGCAAAACATGTTGGAAACATGTTCCCTTGCCCATAACCTTGTCATGGCCGGCCACTCACCTTAGGAAGTGGGTTATTTGACATGCAAGGACAACTATTTTCCCACATGTATTAATAGGCCACCTTACAATTGCCTAGCACATTTCTAAATTTTTTTCACACAAGTCCTTTCTAGTGAAATTCACCTTTATAACACTAAATCAAATCATCAAAAATGTCACACACAATTTAACACATATCATAGGCATCAAAATAAATTTTAAATTATTTTTATGCCTCGGTTTTGTGGTCCCGAAACCACATCCCGTCTAGGGTCAATTTTGGGCATCATGAAGCCCCAGAAGGGAGATATCTAGGTCGTAATGCATTAAGGTCAGTAGTAGTCGCACCTGTAATGGGGAGACTTTAACTAATAAACTGTACTAATTGGCCGACCAAAAATTCTAGAAAAAAATTTGTAGATGCATATATGAGTCTAGTTTCAGGGAAAAATTACGAAACTGATTTCCAAGTTTTTGAACTCAAGATATGATTTTTAAAGTGACAGTGACGCAGATAGCCAACTGCCTGGAAAATTTTTAAAATGTACCGTGAAAATGAATGGTTTAAGCCGTTAACCCCTCGTGTCCGACTCCGGCAGCGGTCTCGGGTACGGGGTGTCACAGAATCGCTCTACGACTATTGAGAGTGGTACAAAAAACTGTGTGCGAGTTGTCCTCAACATGGGTTAACCGAACAATCACTTCTTCAATATTTCTACGAGGGTTTGCTCCCTATGGAAATGAAGATGATTGACGCTGCTAGTGGAGGAGCGCTTGTCAATATGACCCCTCAAAGGGCAAGAGAGCTAATATCCACCATGGCGGTAAATTCTCAACAATATCGGCCAAATTCAGAACCGATAAGACGGGTTAATGGGGTAAACGTTTCAACTTTAGAAGATAAATTAGATAAGCTTACGAATGTTGTTCAATCTTTGCTTACAAAAAAGAAGAGTTTGACCTCACTACGTGGAATTTGTACTACGTCTGAACACCCGACGGATTTGTGCCCAATCCTTAACGACAATTCAACGGCACATGTTGACTCTATCGGAGGTTTTCCAGGACCTCCGCAAAGACACTATGATCCTTTCTCCAACACCTACAATCCCGAGTGGAAGGATCATCCCAACCTGAATTACGGAGCTAATCCCCGATATAATCTACCATACCAACCGAGACCTCTGGAACCACCACCACAACACAAGCCGAGCACATCTCTAGAAGCTATCATGGAAAGTCTTGCTGACGATGCTGCAAAATATCAACAGAGGACAGACGCATCAATACAAGAGTTAACTAATCAAGTTAGTAAACTCTCAATGGTAGTTAATCGCTTGGAGTCTCAAGGTAAACTACCTTCTCAAACAGAGCCGAACCCTCGGCAGAATGTCAATGCAATAACTCTTCATAGTGGAAAGGTTCTAGAAACAGTTCCAGCCAAAAATCATGGGCAAGAAAAGGAACGGGAAAAGCAGATCTCAGATCCAACAGCAAGGCCAAAATTGGAAGTTCAGAAACCAGTTGTGATGCCACCTCTTTTTCCAAGGAGGCTTGCAAGGGATAAGAAAGAGAAGGAGGAAAAAGAAATCCTCGAGACATTCAGGAAGGTGAAGGTAAATATCCATTCACTCGACGCTATCAAACAGATCCCTCGTTATGAAAGATTCCTCAAGGAATTGTGTACTAGCAAAAGGAGATTAATAGGTAATGAAAGAGTAAATGTAGGAGAAAATGTCTCTGCAGTGCTACAAAAGAAAGTTCCACCCAAATACAAGGACCAAGGTATGTTTGCTATTCCTTGTGAGATAGGCATTAAGAAAGCCATGTGCGATTTAGGAGCTTCCATTAATGTTATGCCTTATTCTATTTATAAACTGATTAACGTGGGTCATTTAAAAGAGACAGGAGTAATAATCCAGTTGGCGGACAGGACAGTCGTCTATCCTGAAGGGCTGCTTGAAGACGTCCTTGTTAAAGTTAACGAATTAGTTTTCCCTGTAGATTTTTACATTATCGACATGGAGGATGACAATTCAGCTAATTCGTCTGATATAATTCATGGGAGACCATTCTTGGGTACTGCACGAACAAAAATTGATGTTTGGAATGGAACACTTACCATGGAATTTGACGGTGACGTGGTTAGGTTTAGTGTTTATGAGGATATGGGACATTCAAATGATAAGTTACAAATTGTGCCTTGCAGGAATATGGATCTCAATTTTAAGCAAGAGGAATTATCGATGATCCAAAAACCAATACATGAAGATGTGATGAAAGCCTCGAAATTGGAAATTAAACCGCTTCTAGAACATACAAGGATTCCAATAGAGGAAAATGTAAAGATGAACGAAGAAGATCAAATGATAGGAGAATCCGAGAAATGCTTCAAGGATAATGGAAAAAGGTCGAAACCTTTCTACAAGAACATCCAAGTGCACAAGATGGGAAAATTAATTCTCAATAAACCCAAAGGATAACATTTAAGGTTGTCGAGCTAACGACGTTAAACAAAAGCGCTTTTTGGGAGGCAACCCAAATTTATTTTCATTTATTTAATTTTGAGTTTTAGTAAGATTTAGGTTGTAAATAAATAAATTTTTATTTAATCTAGTGAATTTTCTATTTTTAGGAACGTAATGGAGGTTTTTCAGAAGTCAGATAATGATGGTAGCGTGGGCACACAGTGCTAAATGCTGACAATTATTTCCCAATGCCGACAACATTAGTTGAAACACATGGGGAGAAATCTTAACCTTTCTCTTTGCTTTTTGAGTTACTAAACTTTATTGCATATAACACATGCTTGAGGACAAGCATAGATTAAGTGGGGGGGTTGGATTGATATGTTAATTTTTACTGCATGTCTTTCTCTTTTGCATGTGTTCAATCTTACGATGAATTCTTTCGACAATTTATTCAACATTTGAGCCTTAAAACCTCATACTTAGTCGATTTAAGCAATTAGGAAAATTACGAACTAAATGTTTAAGTATATAGATTGGTCGACATTTAGGTTTTAAAATTGGTATATGTAGCTACAATTTTTTCGCATGAATTGATTGATTGAATAAAATATGTTTGCTTGTGCATAAATAAATTAATAAAGGTTCGGGCTATGAATGAAGTTTCAAAACGTGACCGAATTGAGTAACAAGGCGAGGTGCTTGGGTTGTCATCTTGTCTCGCGTAAAAGGTTCGAGTGACAAGTCGATAACTTACAAACATTCCGCTAGTGAACACCCCATAAAATAAAAAAAGAGAAAAATAATACATAATAAATAAAGACTGTTTGAACCGAGTAAAGGGATAGGGTGCTTGGGTTGTCATCCTAGTTCGCGTAAAAAGGTTTGATCTTGTCTATTAATTTTCTGATGCATAGTTATTAATAATGCCGTGAAAATTATGGGATTCAATCTCAATTTAGCGAAATTGTTTAGTTGACATATTTCAATTTTATGACACTTGTTGATTAAAATGTATATTTTGAACATTTATTTCTTTTTGCCTATGTTGTTTGCATTGATTGAGGATATGGAAAAGGGGCTCAATTTTTAATAAATTGTGGAATTGATTCTAATGTTTGAAAGAACAACATGCTTGAGGCAAGCATGAGCTAAGTAGGGGATTTGATAAACATGTCAAATTGCATATTTTTATGCTTAATTTGGTATATTGATGAACCTGAATCTCGCTAATTAAGTGTTTTATGATTTAATTCTTGTCAGGGATGCAATTGATCAAAAGCAAGCTAAAAAGGGGCCAAATTAGAAGAAAATTATTAGAATGGGCCAAAGCGAAAAGATGGAGCAAGCCAAGGACTAGTTATAAATTTGACTTTGTAAAAAGCCAAAAATAGGAAATTCTATTTTAAGTTTATTTTAATTTTATTTATTTTTAATTATTATTATTTTAGATTTTATATTAATTTTCTTAAGCTATTTTTAGTAAACCCTATCTATATAAATAGGGGGTTTTAGTTCTTAGGAAATGATCCATTAATCAATTGTCTTTACATTCCTATTTCATTTTGGAATTTCATTATCCACTTTGTTTTCTTTTTCTTAATTCAATTGAGCATTAGATTATTTTGTCTTCTTTTTACAAAATTTGTCTAATTCTCTTTGCAAATATTTTTCCTATCCATTTCCACTACATTTTTCATATAATTTCTATCATTTCCATAACCTTCAAGCATGATTAAATTCATGCCACACTAAACCCCTTTCAGCTTTAAGCCAGTGTTAACCCCGTCAAAATACCCGTGAGTTACGAACCCGAGCTGTTTAACTCCCAACTTTTGATATTTATTATTTCTCCGGATTAAGAGTATGACTTCATCAACTCACAAAGTCAAGTCAATACTAAGTCAAAAAAGACGTCGTTTGAGTTAGTGTGGCTAGACGTACAGTTGGAATTCCGAAAGGATCCATTGTCTAATTGGTCTTCCGTGAACACATTGGCGTGCCAAGTGGGGATTGCTATTTGGTTCCGTCAAGGGAAGTAGTAACCGGATTTAAATGTCTCAACGTTTGAGGGCATTGGTTCGAGCTAGGCATTTCTAGAACTCAAAGTTGCCGGAGTTCTAAATCACAAACGTTTCGTAGGTTGTTCGATCGATAAGGGTTAGTTATAGGACGTTCCATAACTAATTTACACAAGGAAGAGTTGGTGTCCGAGGCGTCCTTGGTAGCTATAACTAGCTTATCAAAAAAGAGGAGTTCACCTAATTTCGAGAAACGGGTCAAAGACGGGAAAACCCGTGCTTAAGGCTGAGCTAAGTTTTATTGATTTTCCTTTAAATCATTTTGTTATTTATTTTTATTTCATCTTTTACTTTTTACTTTTTACGTTTTCTTGTGTTTATTTCAGGTTTCATATTTTATTTCTCCCCTAAACGTCGCGGGCACGACAATTGCCCAGACACTAATCTGGTCAAGAAACAAACAATTTTAAGTAATTCTAGTCTCTGTGGGATCGACCCTACTCCCTATACTGCTTTAATTTGCAAACTAGGTGTAGGTTTATATTGGTGGAATCGACAGTCATCACGTGGGTCCATTTTCTCCATTTTCGGCCTGTTTCTCGCTCTTTTTACTCTCCTATGCTCACCTAAGTATAAAACATGAAATTAAATGATTAGGAGCATCAAATTCACCAAATCTAAGGGGAAATCATCCATAAATGTGCTAAACATGGGATAAAAATATGTATAATTTACGGTGTATCAGCAATGTACATCTTAAGTGTGTGGGGCTCTTTCATATCATCATTAGAAATCCCTGAATTTTGTCTTATTCTAACGTGAATCACTCATATCACTATTAGAATGAATTTTAATTAATTTATGATTTTCATTGATATGTCTTGAATTAAAACATAATCATTTATGCATAGATTGTTTAAACTTTAAGACATTAGGAATCAAGCATGATAAGTTGATTTTTGAAGAATTAAAAAACTTTTAGGTTGCTTCTCTAAGTTTAGGTATTATCTTGAATTGAAATTCACAAGTTTAAACGTTAAAAAGCCATATTTTTTTGTGAGATCTTGAACCTTTAGAGCATATTTTATTTCTTTCATGATCACTTTTATTATGAGTGCGTCAATATTGATTTGTTATTCTAGAACTTGCTTGATTATGCATGTCAAGACCACACCATTTGATTTGATATGTCAAAATGATAAAGGCACTTAGGCTTAACCCACTCACTCCACAAAAGCCTACCTTCATAATTTACCCTTAGTGAACCCCTTTGAGCCTCACAAGCCATTAATTGATTTACCCTCAATATTAACCTATAACCCATTATTGTTGAAATCCCCTAATTTGATCCCTATTTTTGTCGAGATTTGATTTGAAAAAATTGCTTAGTTATGTTTTGTTCTTCTATGTATTTGACTTGTTCTTAAAAAAAAATTTACTTCAATACATATTAGTAGTAATTCGTCGTTTTTGAGCTTGAGTGTTAATTCCATATTCTGAGAAGAAGCTCACTTGTATTCAACTGATGACTAGTTATTTTTCTGGCTAGGTAATTTTTCAATTCAATCTCGATTCTAACCTTTTCCATCAGCTTGTGACCACACCCCTAACCAAAGCCACAACCCTCTAAAGACTTTTTTGATTGATGTATCAGCTCAATATATAGTGGCGGAGATTTGATTTTCAAGCAAGCCTATGGTAATAACTTTTCATATTGACTAATGAGTGCTTTAAATGATGTCCTTAAACACCAAGAGTGATTTGAGTGAATCTTTAGTGAGGATGTTAAAATCTGTGATTTTTTTATCAAAGGTAATTACTTAGATAAGGGGAGACACCTATGTTTTTGTGAATAAAATGCTCAACTTGGAATGTTTGAAACTTTGATGTACTTTTAGTTGAATTTTCAATGTATGAATACTTATGGATTATTTTGAGATATTATTGATAGGGATTATAAATTGAGAAGAATTTATTTTGATTGTGAGTTGAGGATTTTGCTTGAGGCCAAGCAAACACTTAAGTGTGGGGGTATTTGATAAACCGTAATTTATATATATTTTTATCCCATTTTCAGCACATTTATGGATGGTTTCTCCTTAGATTTGGTGAAATTAGATGCTCCTAATCCTTTCATTTCATGTTTTATACTTAGGTGAGCATAGGAGAGTAAAAAGAGCGAGAAACGGGCTGAAAACAGAGAAAATAAACCCACATGGGAAATCAACATGGCCTAGACTTCCTCACACGGGCGTGTCACACGGCTGTGTCCCTTTGGTAAGATCGAAGCATGACTTACACGAGTAGACTACATGCCCGTGCCTATTCAACAGCCTTGACCACGGGCTGGAGTAATCGCACATGGGCGTGTCACACGGGCGTGTCACACAGGCGTGTCCCTACCAAGCCAAAGTATAATCCTATTCGGAAAAGGCCAATTTTGAGGGCTCTTAGGCATTCTCAATCCTATTTAAACCCCTGAGGAGGCACTTCGAAAGGGGATTCAGAGTAGGAGGCAAGAAATTACTCAAAGGAAGCCGATTGGTCCATCTCAGAAACTGGATTCATCATCAAGACTGAAGATCTCCCTTTAATTTCCATTCAGGGGTTTTGGGTTTTCCTTATGTTTTGTATCCATTATTCTTCTGAGATGTTTTCTTCTATAATTATGAAATAAACCCCCTAAATACCTAAGGGGAATGAAACCTAAGACGGATCTTGTTATTATTATCTGAATTGTATGATAAATATTTGACTTGTTCTTAATTATGTGTTCTTAGTTATTGTTTTAATATTCCAAGATATTGATTCGAGTTAATGCTCTTATTCAGAGGAGAAATAGACCTTGTCTAAGAGTAAATTTGTCATAATTAAGCGGAGTTGATTGCATGCCTAGAGATAGGGTGATAAGATTTTGCCAGATTAGGGTGAAACCTAATAAAGGGATCCATAGATCGAGTTAATGCAACACTAGGTGTTAATTAGAAAGAGGTTTCAATTAATCAACCTAGGGTTAGACATTATTAGTCTCGAGAGAGATAATAATATAACTTAGGGATTTCTACGGATCAAGTCAAATGAATAAATCTTCTAATTCAGAGTCAAATAACAAGTGAAGTCTAGGTGGATTTTTCCTTAGGTATTGTCTTAATCAATCGAATTTTCCCAAAAGCTTTTCCCCAATTTCTCTCTATGCACTCTTCGTTTAGTTAATTAATTTAGATAAACAAATCCCTTAATTTTTAGGCTAAATAATAAAAAAGAAAGTAATTACTAGTACTCTTGGTTCCTTTGGGTTCGACAATCCAGTCTTCCTAAATCTATACTACTGTTCGATAGGTACACTTGCCTTCATCGAGATAATAGTTAGTTTCAAGAACGCTTAATTATAAATTTTTAAAACCTGTCGCGAATATCACGTATCAAGGACTTACATAACTTTCAATTCTAACTTCAATTTTTCATGTTGGTTCACCTTTATTGGACTTCATATTTCTAATTTCTACAACAAATTTTGAAATTTGTACATTTTAGTCGTTATTGAACAAAATCGTCTATTGACTTTACAATTTAGTCATTTTTCAACTTTAAGTTTAAATTTATAAATTATTACCTAAAACTCCAAATATCCAACAAAGGAAAATCCTAAATCTTTCACAGTTACAAAAAAGTACATGGACTAATTTGTAGTAACCAATTTTAGAATTGAAGTTGGAAACCCCTAGGTCGAACATTCTCTTTTCTTTCTTCTCACCTCACGGTTGCATGAACAATTTGTGGAAAAATGTTTTGTTCTCCACTAAGTTTTTTCTTTATATTTATTATTAACTTATTTTATTTATTTTAATTTATAATGTTATAATATTTTCAAAGATTAAAACCTATGTTATCATCAACTATTATTAAAACAATGGTTCAATTGCCTCATAAGTCCCTTAACTAAGTTCTACATAGTGATTTACTAACAATTGAACTTTTGACAATTTTACGATTTAGTCTTTTTATCCCAATAAAACACTAATTCGAAAAAATTACTTGACCGAAATTCAATTCAATTTTGATATGACTCCGTAAATATTTAATAAAAATATTTACGAGTTTGGTTTATGGAAATGGTATCCCAAAATTGCATATTTTGACACCACTGACTGAGCTGTTACATATAGCTTCCAACTCAATTGGTTTCTAGCTTAAAGCATCAACAACAACATTCACTTGACAGGGATAATACTAGATCACAACAATCATAGTTCTTCATCAACTCAATCCGATGCCTCTATCTCAAGTTAAACTCCTTCTAGGTAAGGAGATACTAAAGACACTTGTAACCAATGTAGATAATATATCTATCACCATACAAATAATGACGTCAAATCTTGAGCACAAATGCCACACCAGCCAACTCCAAATCACAGGTCGAGTAATTATGCTCATGTGGCTTCAACTGTCTCGAGGCATATGCCACAACCTTACCACCATCCTACATCAAAACACACCAAAGTCTCGTATATGAAGAATCACTGTAGACCACTTACTCTTTCCTAGTCTCTGGTTGAATCAATACTAATGCTTCAGTCAAAACTGTCTTGAGCTTCTTGAAGCGCCTCTATCTTTCATCTGTTTTCTCAAACACGACATTCTTCTATAGTAGCTTCATTAAGGGTGCAACTATAATGTAACACCCCTTAATGAACCTACGATAATATCCAACTAAACCCAAGAAACTTCAAACCTTGATAACACTCTTCAGCGGTTTCCACTCTATAATTGCCTCAATCTTCTTCGGATAAACTCTGATTCCTTTTACTGACACCACATGTCCCGAAAACATCACCTCTTTCAACCAGAACTCGCACTTACTCAACTTCTCTGACAATTGCTTCTCTTGTAAAATCTGAAGAACAATCTATAGATGTGTATCATGATCATCTTTAGTGTAGGAATACACAAAAATATCATCTATAAAGGCAATTACAAACTTATCTAGATACGAGTGAATAACATGGTTTATCATATCCATAAATGTAGTTGAGGCGTTAGAAAAACCAAACGGCATGACCTAGAACTCATAGTGACCATACCGAGTGCTGAAAGCTGCCTTTAGAATATCCGACTCTTTCACCTTAAGTTGATAATATCCATGCTTCAAATCAATCTTTGAGAGCACAACCGTTCCTCTAAACTGATCGAACAAGTCATCAATCCAGGGCAATGGATACTTTTTTATGGTCAACTTATTCAACTATCGGTAATCGATGCATAGCCTCAAAGTACCATCATTCTTCTTGACAAACAAAACTGACGCACCCTAACGTGACACACTCGGTCAGATGAAACCTTGACTAAGAATTCATGCAACTGTATCTTCAATATCGAACTCTATTTCCTATTTTGGAGATAAACTAAGCAACTCCTACGGAAACGTATTAGGAAAATCCCTTACAGTGTGGATATCCTGAACTCTCAGCTCCTTACTTCCTCAATTTAGCACATGGACTAGGTATGCCTCACAACCTTTTCCCATCACCTTTTAAGCCTTAGTTGCTGAAACCACGTTGGAAAGAAATTCAGGTCTCTCCCCATCAACCACGATCTCTTGATTTGTAACCTCTCAAACCCGGCCTAAACATTATGGTCAAATCGGGAAAGCCATATTGAACATCTTAGTGTCAAACTTACCCTAATGATAGTTAAAAACCTTCAAGTACTTCTTTTTATAAAACATTGGTTTCTATTGTTAACTTTCGAAAACAACCATTTACTTAATCCAACCATGCTTAGGTCAAATTAATGAATTTGGTGAGTTTTTGTAAAACCTTATTGATGGCGTTGCCTTTGAAAAATCATTTTGTTATCTTCTTAGCAGCAAAAATGTTCCATTACTAGTCAAATTATTTATTTAGTCATAGATCATGCATAGTCCATTTCAACGTATTTATAAAAACCATGTATCTATACCAGATATGTGTGTCATGCATGCATGAAAAACCCCAAAATCTCGAACAGTCCCAAACCATAATTTAAAGAAACTTTACAATCCAAAACCAAATAATAATAAAATAACCTAAAAATATAATTAAGTTAAAATAATATGATGAAGTAAAGTCCGAAGTCCACTGTACATCCGTATGCCAATTCCGATCCTAAATTCGACCATTGCCTAAGAAGTTGAGATAATGAGGTGAGCTTAACAAGCTCAGTGTGAGTCTAAACAAGTATTAAGCATTCATACAGGCAATTTCATAGTGGTACTAATAGCAAAACCAAACATTAACAATAATAATTTTCAAATGCACATGATCATGAAAAATGCACATGCGAAATCCTACCCATACCATCCACTACACACCATGAGTTCCTTAGAACCCGTCTGCCAAACTCCATGTATGTGAGCAATGCTTGATGTGGTAAAACCACCAATAATCAATAATGCAGTGAAATTTCCAAATAAATAATGCGATTTAATCGCCAATCCCCTTGGTAATCCAAATGTAGTGCACTAACTAAAAATATATGCAGACTTTTTATGCTGCTGATACTTAACGGAACTCCTTCGTTGTAACAGCTCAATTTAGGGCCTAGTCAGAATAGTGGTCTTGGGACCACAAATTTGAAGTTGGAGAAATTATTTTATTATTATTTTGGACTCATAGCATGTTTATATTAGTACATGAAAAATTTGTTGAGTTAATTTTGACGTTTGTAAGCCTGATTGTGAAAAGGGACTAAATCGCATAAAGTGTAAAAGTCCTAAATTGATAGCTAAAGGTGTTAAATAGCTAGAGAACCTAAATTTGGGGCCTTTAAAAGGAAATTAGACCCCTAGAAATAGAGTGGCCGGCCATAGGAGACATGTGTGGTCAAAAATTTCAATTTTTGGTGGGATTAGGTGACCAATTTTGACTAAAATAGAAAATAGAAAAAGGAAATGATATCACCCTATTTTCCATTTCTTCTTAGCTGAAAATATCAGCCATTTTTGAGGTTTTAAGCTTAAAAAATTTACAGCAACTTGAAGCACTCACAAGTAAGTGATCCTAATGGCTTTTCTAAAATATTTTTGTACTTTTGAGAGCCTTGAAGCATGAGTTTTCAAATGAGGTTGCTATCTTGCAAAATGATCAAGAGTTTAGGATTTTGACATGAAAGAATTTGTATTGTTTTCTAAGTTTTTATGGAAGAAAATGAGTCTTGGTTGTCTTATAAACAACTTTTGTGAAAGGTGTTAGCATGAAAACATTTAAAGGGACTATTTTGCATAAGTTACAAAATAAGTGATAAGTGTGTGAAATAGTGGGAATTTTAGGTTGCTATAAGAGTAAAAAGAGTTCAGCTAATCTTAAGAGGCAAATAAATTCGATAAAAATCAATTTTCGGGCATAAGGGTAAAATGGTCATTTTGCCAAAGTTTAGGGGAAAAATGGTCCTTTATCGAAAATGTGAATTTTCAATTGCCTAATTGTAATTAGTGACTAAAAGAGTGTATTTTGCTAATATAGATAAAGAATTGTCAAATCTGGACCAAGACCGGGGAAAGGCCAAGCAAATCGACTAAACCGTATAGTCGCTACATTTTGAAATCCGAGGTAAGTTGTATGTAAATAATATAACTACATTGCTACTATCTGTATTTAAATTGTTATTGAATAGATGTGGCATGAATTACTTGATTTCGAGATTGAGAATGTGTAATGATCATTGAGATAGTAGAATTCTCGTTGGGACCTTAGGAAGTAAACCGGATATTCATGCCGTATCACTTCGGTCATTTGTGTGAGCTAGTGTAAGACATGTCTGGGACATGCATCAGCCACATTATGAGAGCCAGTGTAAGACCATGTCTGGGACATGGCATTGGTATTGAGACGAGTGCTAGTGTAAGACATGTCTGGGCCATGCATCAGCCTCGAGACGTAAGCCAGTATAAGACATGTCTGGGATATGCATCGGCTATGAGATGTGTCAGTGTAAGACCATGTCTGGGACATGGCATCGACACGGGTAAGTGATAACTAGTGTAAGACCATGTATAGGACATGGCATCAGCCTCGAAGATGATAGTCAGTGTAAGACCATGTCTGGGACATGGCATCGGCACTTTACCCATGGTTGAGGCCTATGGAATATTTAGTAGTGTTTGAAATGGTTCAACGGTGAGAGTTATAAATTTAAGTTAATAAGAAAATTATAACCGTATTGTGAGTATTACAAGTACCTAAGTGATACATATGTATAAGTGTGAACTCATTGTATATGCTATGTGATTTGTATGAAGTAAAGAGTAAGTCATGCTTATGCCCACTTTGGTATCATAAGTTGTTGGTAAATTGTAGACTTATTGTTGTATATTTATTTATATGCAACTTACTAAGCTTTATGCTTACTCCCTTTCCTTTCCATTTCTTTCAGTGCTGCCTAACTAGTTCAAGGATCACCGGAAGTCAGAGATATCAATCACACTATCAGCCGAAAGATTCGGTATAGTTGGATTTATATATTTGAATATGGCATGTATAGGACTAGAACTTATTATTTTGATTCTAAGAGATTTGGCCAAATGTGTTGGCTTGGGATAGATCCCACACTTTGTATTAAGCCATGAATGATAGCTAATATTTATTTTGAGTTTATAAAAGTTGCATCTATATGGTTGAATGAATGTCTAGTGTGGCTGATTTGATTTTGGAAATTATGCTTGTTTTGGTATTGGTTGGTATTTGCATGAAAATAAGTATGCAAGAGTGGTAATTAGGTTTGGTAAATAACCTTATATTGCCCACACGAGTAGACACGCGGGCATGTGTCTAGGCCGTGTGTGACACACGGTCAGCCCTATGGGTGTATAGTCCAGCCGTGTGACCCTTGCACGTTAAAATTTCAAGCCAGTATGCATGATAATAAACACACAGGCAGAGACATGACCGTGTCTCTCATCCGTGTAGAGGACACGGCCTAGTGCACGAGCGTGTACCTTGGCCGTGTGACAATTTAGGAATGCTGACGTCAGAAACAGAATACCCAAGTTTTTGCACACGGGTTAAGACACTGGATTGTCGTGGCTGTGTGAGGAACACGAGAGATTGACACGGGCGTGTGTCTGGCCGTGTGAAAACCCCTGTAGGTGTGAATTAGAATTTAATTCCACATGGGCGCGTCCCAGGGTGCTTCGGCCTGTGAGCCACACAGACCACCAGCACGACCATGTCGAAATGGTCACATGGGCGTGTTACACTTCCACATGGGCGTGTGCCCTATTTTAAGGCAAATTTCTTGAGGATGGTTTAAGGACCCAAAATGGTTCCGAATAGTTTTAACGGTCGATTTGGGTCTCGTAGGCCCATAATAAGAAGTTTAAAGTAGAAATTGAAAATTTTTTGATTTGGACTAAGTCTCGGTGATTTGAGGCTATTTGTATACATGAGATAAATGTAGGTAATGCCTCATACTCCAACTCAGCGTGGGTTATGGGTATAGGGTGTTACATTCGTCAACCACAAAATCCCAACCCAATGCACATGCAATATGTCATACAAATTCATACACAATCACATTTCAATACTTTTCACATTTATTCGACATGCTTAACATGTCCTCAATAATCACATACTTTTAGAGAAAGGAAAAAATGTTCCAATTTTCAAATTACCATTAAGATGGTATCTATCGATATCACTCAATTCACATACTTTACGAATTTCATTGTGCACCAATATCAACCTCACGTATATATATCCTAGTAAATATTTCATGCATTTAAATCATGCATAAAACCAATATCTCAACATTTCATACCATTCCATCAAGCATTCTCATATCACATAATATAACTATGCATAACAATCTCAATTTCACATTCATATAGTCAAACTAGCAATTTTGCTAACACATCAATCTTTTAAGGCTCGAAATGTACCTGGTTCAGCCAGTCACAAAATTAATATTTTGGCTACTATGCTAAACCAATCAGAAAGCTAATTACCAAATATAACATAACATTTATTATTATCAACCAATTTTTATAAGTTTATGACCCACACATTATTTTTCACTTGTTTGCAACACCCTAGTGAATCTTCCAATTTTCCTTAGTAAACCTTTCTACGATCCTAAACCCAAATTCAGTATAAATTAAATAAATTTACCACTTAACCAACTCCCAATTACCCACTTATAGTTTCAAACCAATTTTGGAATTAATAACTATTTTACAAATTCAACTAGTTCGATTCCTTACCTTATATCGATGCGAACCGTACGTACGATTGTTCTTCGGCTTTACGGTTGATTCAAGGCGTTTGGGCCAGCACCTAATTCTATAATATATTTTAAAATCAGTAGCTTTTAATTATTCAATTCTTTCATTTAATCAAACCATAACATTTACCCTACAACTATGTCAAAGCAACAATTAATTTTACACTTAACCACACTTATGCTTCCCAATTTGTGAGTTTTGAATGCCCAGATGATCAAGAACGTTTTTTACCTAATTGACATGGGTTTAATAGATGATTAGAAGAGTTCAAGAACTCAAATTAAGGCTGAAATTAATTGGGCAAGATTCACGAAACAAAATAGCCCCCTATTTTACACATTTGCACACGCACCACCGCCCATGGTGGCCGAAATTAGGGTAGAATTTAAAAATGATTTGAAACCTCATTGAAATCTGGAAATATAAATTTAAAAACATTAAAAATCCCATAAATTCCAGATCTGGAAATTTAGGTTTTTAATAGGCAAGATTAATTAAGAAATTGAAGAGAGAAGAGACCTTACACAAACTAGTAGAGAGTAATGACAATGGCACTTTCTAGGTGATGTTTGAGATTGATCTTGGAGTTCAAAATTTCAGATTTAGAACTAATTTAATTGAGGAAAAATTGCAACAATATAGAAAAGAAGATGGTTGATAAGTCGTAATTTATACATATTTTTATCCTATGCTTAGCATATTTTTGGATGAATTTTCATCATATTTGTGGAATTCGATGCTCCTAATCCTTTAATTTCATGTTTTATACTTAGTTGAGCATAGGAGAGTAAAAAGAGCAAGAAACGGGCCAAAAACGGAGAAAATGGGTCAACATGGGAAATCAACACGACCTGGACTTCCTCACACGGGTAGTTCACACGCCCGTGTCACTTTACAGATTGCAACACGACCTAAGGCACCTCACACGGGCGTGTCCCTGTGGAGCCCAAGTCTAGTCCTATTCGAAATGGCCACTCTTGAGGGTTTTGAAGCATTCTAAAGCCTATATAAACACCCTAGGAGGTACCTAGAAGCGACACACGGAGTAGGAGGCAGGGAATTACTCGAAGAAAGCCGATTGATCCATCTCAGAAGCCGGAGTCTCCTTCAAGACTGAAGCTCTCCCTTCAATTTCCTTCGGGATTTTTGGGTTTCTTTATGTTTTGTTATCATTATTCTTCTGAGATGTTTTCTTTTACACATATGAACTAAATCCCCTAAATACCTAAGGGGAATGAAACCTAAGACGGATCTTGTTATTATTTTCTGAATTATATGATAAATATTTGATTTGATCTTAATTATGTGTTCTTAATTCTTGCTTTAATATTACAGGATATTGATTCAAGTATTGATGTGCTTATTCAAAGGAGCAAAAGTCCCTGTCTAAAGAGTAGATCTAGCATAATTAGGCGGAGTTGATTGCAACCCTAGGCATAGGGTGACATAAATCTGCCGGATTAGGGTCAAACCTAATAAGGGAATCCATAGATCGAGTTAATGCAACACTAGGGGTTTTAATTAGAAAGAAATTTCAATTACTGAACCTAGGGTTAGACGTTGTTAGTCTTGAGAGAGATAATAATATAAATTAGGGATTTCTACGGATCAAGTTAAATGAATAAATCGTCTAATTCAGAGTCAAATAACAAGTGAAGTCTTGGTGGATTTTTCCCTTGGGTATTGTCTAAATCAATTAGTTTTCCAAAACGTATTTCCCCAATTTACTTTCTGTGCATTCTTAGTTTAGTTAATTAGTTTAGATAAAACAAATTCCCTTACTTTTAGGCTAGATAATAAAAAGAAAGTTAATACTAGTACTTTTAGTTCCTTTGGGTTCGACATTCCGGTCTTGCTATAAACTATACTACTATTCGATAGGTGCATTTGCCTTCATCGTGATAATAGTTAGTTTTCAAGTACGATCAATCATAAATATAAAACTTATCACGAGAAATCACATCAATGGTGCACAATCTTGGTGCAAAAGAAGAAGAAGATGGTAAAAGGGGAGGAGTAGGCAACGACAATAATGGAGGAAAAATGGAAAAGAAAAAAAATATAGATGAAGAGAGGAAGAGGGGGTTAGGGGCAGCTAAGGTAGAAGAAAATGGGTTAAAAGATAGATTATTTTGATTAAAAAAATTGTATTTATACCTAGGTTTACTAAGCTTGGATGCCAACACAGAAAAACATTGAGGGAATTTGCAAAAAAATATTTTATTTTGTAAAAGTTGAGACTTGAACTTGGGACCTCCATCTAACCTTCAAGCTTTCACATTTAATGACTAACAATGGGGTCAATTTTGGAGGTGTTCATGGGCAGGCCGGTCTGAAATGTGGGAGGGTTTGGTCAAAATTATAGGCCCGAAAAATGGGCTTGGACAAAAAAATAAGGCCCATTTAAAAAATCGACTGAGCCTCAGGTAAGGTATTTTTAGCACGTTCGGCTCGGCCCGAATTCACTAAAGGACAAAAAAAAATATGCATTTTAATTTTTATTTTTGAATGTTATTTTCTTGTTGTTTTCTCCTTATTTATACCAGTTTAATATTATGTTGCTACTATTTTGTTGTTATTGTTTGGATATTGTATAAAACTTATTTTATTATTAATTTTGTTATTATTTTAAAGGATTTGTTAATTTTTTTTATTATTTTTAAGGTATTTTCTTGTTAAGTTGTGTGACACCCCGAATGTGACCCTAGTCGGAGAGTGGTTTCGGGACCACGAAACCGAGTCACAAGAATAATTAAGTGTTATATTCCGTGCTTATTGTATGTGGAATTGGTATGCGTAAATATTTCGTGTCTCGATTTTTATTAATTAGGTGCTAATTTATAAGAAAGGACTTAGTAGTGAACTTTGAAAGTACGATAGGGAAATATGTGATGACTAATTAAAGCATGCATGCAAAATAATGGACTTGCATGTCAAATTCCCTTTTTACAAGTGATGGCGGCCATGACAAAGAGATATGGGCTAAACATGTCATGAAACATGTTTTGTTGGGCATTAGGGAGAAATCATAAACAAATAAGCATGGGTAAGAAAAGAATGAAAAAAAAATGTGTGAGAGAGTAGCATTCCCCATTGCCGTGCAACCAAGAAGAGTAAACAAAAAATTTGTTCATCCTTTCTCATCTTTTGGCCGAAAATCATAAGGAGGAAGAAAGGATTTTGCTCCATTTTTGGTTTAGAAGAGAACTAGAAGGAGATTTGGCCATACTTGTACCAAGATTAAGGTATGTATGAGGTTGTGTTTGGAGTTTCATGCATGACTTGGTCACTAACTTGATGTGCATGTTAGCCATGGCTCAAATCTTTGTTATGCCATGGAAATGGTATTTGGGCAAAGTTGTTATGGTGATAAAGCCATTGCATGCTAAGTGTGAAGCTTGATGATAATGCATGCAATGATGGATTTTCTACTCATGAGTAAGATTTTGAGTTTTCTCTTTGTTTTATCATGATTAAAGTTGAAAAGGAGCATGATTGTCATATTTGGCCATGATGCATTCTTGAGCATGATTCATGCTTCTTGCATGTTAGTTAAAATTTGTGTTTTGGATGGCTATGGACACCTTGAAAATTCGCCATGCTCATATATGCATATATATGATTGCACATTATGTTTGGTTATGAACTAAGTGATGAATATATTGATTTAAAGAAGAAAATGTGGAAGAATGCTTGTGAAATTGCAAGCACAATTCGCCTAGCACACATATAAGTGCTTGATGCTATATTATAAGTTTTGGGCCACAATGTGCAAAGCATCAATTAGTAGATTGCATGCTGTTTTTGTGAGGTATTAAGTGTAAAATTGACCTCAACATGTACATGAATATTCGCCTTGGGTAGCCTATTGAAGGCCTTAGCATTTCCTTGATGCTCAAATAAATTGTATTGAATTGCTTGATGTAGTATAAAATGTGCATGACCATTGTGTATTCAAGCTAAAGAGTGGCCATATGACCATTTAAAATCCTTGTCATATTCGCCATAAGCAAGCACAATGAGGTTTTAATAAATTGAATTTGTTTGAATTAGCTCAAGAGCTAAGAGGGCCACAATTGGACAAGGGAAGGAAAAGGTGATCGAATAGCCGAAAAAGCCGTTCGACAACATCCGAGGTAAGTCCTCAAGAAGTGACCTTACTTGAATTATGTGAGATGAAGTATGGATGTGTATGATTATTGATTATGTGTGTATGAGTATTTGAATTCCACGGGCTAAGTCCCAAGGCTAATATGCTAATGATTATAATTGTGTTTGAGCCTTAGTAACGAAAATGAAATATGTATGTCCAATGATTATTGATGTATGTGTGCATGAGAAATTGAATGATATCCGGGCTAAGCCCAAGACAATTATGCTTGAAATTATATCCGGTTAAGACCAAGGCAATTGTGCTAGTGGCTATATCGGGCTAAGGCCGAAGGCATTCGTATGAGTTATTCTATCCGGGCTAAGACCAAGGCATTTGTGCACGTGATTATATCCGGTTATATTCGAAGAATCTTGGGCTGGAGGTGAGTGTTGGTTGCTGAAATGAATTTAATTAGTACACTCGGAAAGCCCAAAGGATAAGGTACGTTATATGTGCATTGGAAAGTCGGCGTGTTTGAGCAACATTCGCTCAATCGACTAATGAATTTCAGTTATTGAATTGATTGATGCTTTGCGAACTTATATAATGATGAAGCATGAAGTAAGAATGTGTATTAATGAAATGATGCATTTGGCTATGTGAATGTATTGCTGTAAATTATAGTTCATTATATTCCTTGAGGCTTACTAAGCATAAAATGCTTACCCGTTGCTTTGGCTCTTAGTTTTCTAGATTTCGCCGAGGCAATCGGATTTGGGATCGTTGAAGTCGAAGTCATCCACACTATCAAGCCTCCATTTTGGTATAAATTTTGGTTGAACTTGAGATGGCATGTATAGGACTACCCTTGTTTGTTAAATATGTTGTAATGTAAGTATGTACGGCCGTGCGAAAATGGCTCGAAAAGGGAAGCATGAACTTAGACTAATTGTGGGTTGTATGTATATATTTTGTGTCATGATGTGGCTATGGCTTGGAAATGGGAATGTTGGTCATATGATCAGCCATTGGCATGGTTAAAATGATCATATATGAACCTATGTATGGTAAGGCTAGTTGAATCATGGAGACCACCAAATAGGTAAGTCCTATCTTAAAACAGATGCTGCCAGCTGCAGTGGCATGAATGTGAAAAATCACCAAAATTCATAGGAATGGAATTAGATAGTGAATAAGCTATGTAAATGAACCTTGATGAGTCTATTTTCATATGGAAGAAACGAAACGGTCATAGGAGTTACAGGTTAAGAGATATTAAAGCTATTGTGAGACAGGGCCAGAATGGTTTCTGGGTTCCCTGTCGCAACTTTAAAAATTCACTATAAATTATCCAAAAAGAATTAGGAGATATACCTTATATGTACAGATTCCACTTTGAGTCTAGTTTCATTAGAAACAAACGACACCAGCATTAAAGCCCTGTGCAGAGAGATATTCAAGTTATACCGCGCGAAGGTCAGAGCAGTCGATCCCTGTAACAGGGGTAACTTTAACTAATAAACTGTACCAATTGGCCCGACCAAAAATCCTAGAAATAAATCCATGGATGGATATATGAGTCTAAATTCAGGGAAAATTTACGAAACCAGTTTCCGAGTTTTGAAACTCGAGATATGATTTTTAAGGCGACAGTGACGCAGTTTTCCAGCCTGACTGGAAATGTCAAATTGGTGGGCAAAAACATGTGAACTTGGTTTGTTAACCCTCGGGTCCGACACCGGCGATGGTCTCGGGTTTGGGGTGTTACAATTTTATTGGTATCAGAGCCACGGTTTAGTCGATTCTAGGACTACCGTGTTGTGTTTGGGGTCTAGCTATACATGCCATTAAATGATGAATCGATAGTGTGATGAATTCTGACAATTTGACTTCATGTTTGTTTATAGCAATGGATCCCGATCCCAACCGAAGCGATAGCTGATGATGTGGAGAGTGTGGCGCTGCCCGCGCAAGGGACAGCGCCGCGGACTCTCAACCTATGGCCATAATCCTAATGACGAGGCTAGGCAAGCCTTTTATAGTGTGATGAACGAATGGTTTAATCAATACATTCGAACCAACACTACTGTTCCACCACCTCCATTCCCGATTTAATGCAACCCCGCACCTACAATACCTCCGTTGATCGACCAAATAAGGTCGGGTAAGCCCCCATCGATAGGATTCGAAAACATGGGGCCACTGAATTTAAGGCTACGGATGATGATGATGCCGAAGCGAGCTGAATTATGGTTAGATAACACTATCCGGGTGCTTGATGAGCTATCTGCACACCCGATGAGTGCTTAAAGTGTACCATCTCCTTGCTACGCGAGTCCGCCTACTATTGGTGGAGTACTCGACTTGTGGTGCCTAGAGAGCAAGTGACTTGGGAATTCTTTCTAACCGAGTTCAGAAAAAGTATATCATCGAGATTCATCGACCAAAAGCGGAGGGAGTTCCTTGATCTTAAGCAAGGTTCTATGTCCGTTATCGACTACTGAACGAAAGTTCGTGAGGCTTAGCCGATGCGCGAGAATGCATTTCGTCCAAGCTATTATGTGCAAACGCCGAGGATGGGCTGAATGATGATATAAGGATGTTTGTTGGCATTCTCGAGATCGAGAGTTCGTAGTACTTGTTGAGCGAGCTTGTAAAGTCAAGAGCTTAGAAAGGAGAAACAAAAAGCTGATGTGGGGATTGGAGAATTCGAAGAGGTCCTCGGAAAGTCTCTTCAACAAGCATCAAGAGATTTCGAGATGATGCGAGCCGGTCTAGAGGCGTTTGGGCTTTTCTAGACGAGGACGCGATCGACCCCTGTGACCACACGAGTCACCTCGATCGCGGTGGCGGAAATGATCGCCGAGAGAGGCGGAGTGTCCACATTGTGGCAAATGGCATTCGGGAGCTGTTGGTTTCGTGATCGCTCCTGCTATAAGTGTGGATCGGCCGACCACTTTATGAAGGATTGCCCGAGGATGCATGAGCAGAATGCAAGTCGAGTGCAAACCCGGTGCTACCATCGCCGAGGTAGACCACCTAGAAATATGGGCAATGTCGATTGGCGGTCGAGAGGATCTAGAGATGCTACCATCGAGATCGAGGCTCGTGCTCTGCTAGGACTTATGCCATACGCGCACGCGAGGATCTTGCCTCTCCGGATGTTATTACGGTACTTTCACTCTTTTCAATACAAATGTAATTGCTTTGATTGACCCCGGTTCTACTCATTCATATATATGTGAAACCTTAGCATCCGAAGAAGACTTTGCCCATTGAGTCTCTCGAGTTTGTAATTCGGTGTCAAACCCTTGGGTCATTACGTGCTTGTTAACAAAGTGTGCAAGAAAAGTCCCCTAGTGTTCCGAGGTTCTTGTTTTCCGCGGACTTAATGCTTTTGCCATTCGATGAGTTCGATGTTATTCTTGGTTTGGATTGGTTGACCATGCACGATGCGGTTGTAAATTGCAAGAGCAAGACTATTGATTTGAGGTGCGAATAATGAAATAATTCGGGTTGAGTCCACGGACTTAAAGGGGTTGCCATTGTAATATCGCGATGTTGGCTCGGAAATATGTAAGAAAAGGGTGCGGCGTACCTTGCGACGTGCTCGATGACAAGGAATCGAGAAGAAACCCGAATCTGTGCCCGTGGTTTGTGAATACCGGATGTTTTCCAGAAGAATTGCGGGTTTACCACTGTTCGGAATTAGAATTTGGCATCGAATTGGTACCGGTACCACTCCAATTTCGATAGCTCGTATCGTATGGCACCAACGGAATTAAAGGAGTTGAAAGTTCGGTTGCAAGAATTGGTGGATAGAGGTTTTGCTCGCTTGAGTTTTTGCCTTGGGGTGCGCGGTCTTTGTTCGTGAAGAAGAAGGATGGAACCATGCGATTGTGCATCGACTATCGTCGACTTAACAAAGCGACGATAAAGAACAAATATCCGTTGCCACGTATTGATGACTTGTTCGATCAACTGAAGGAGCCTCGGTGTTCTCGAAAATAGATTTGAGATCGGGCTACTATCAATTGCGAATCCGAGATTGAGACGTGCCCAAGGCGCCTTGAGCGAGATATGGTCACTATGAGTTCTGGTGATGCCGTTTGGGCTCACTAATGCCCTGCGGTATTTATGGATTTAATGAATCGAATCTTTAGACCATATTTGGATCGATTCGTAGTCGTGTTCATTGATGACATCTTGGTCTATTCAAGAAATGAGACCGAACATCTTGAACACCTGCGGTTAGTCTTTGCAAATTTTACGGGACAAGCAATTATATGCTAAGTTCAGCAAGTGTGAGTTACGGTTAAGAGAGGTTAGCTTCTTGGGTCATGTGGTATCTCGTGATCGGGTATTCGAGTCGACCGAATAAAATTTCAGCCATACTAAATTGGAAGCCTCAGAAATATTCGAGGTTGAAGCTTTTTGGGGCTTCTTAGGTTATTACCGACGTTTTGTAAAAGGGTTCTCAACGATAGCCACGCCGATGACGGTTACTCCAAAAGGATGTTAAGTTCGAATGGACGGAGAAATGCCAAAAAGCTTCGATCAACTGAAAACTTATTTGGTGAAGCCCCAATTCTAGTGCAACCCGAGTCCGCAAGGAGTTTGTTATCTATAGCGACGCCTCTCTACTTGGGTTAGGTTGTGTATTAATGCAAGAAGGTCGAGTTGTGGCCTGTGCGTCGAGGCAATTAAAGCCACATGAGAAAAATTATCCGACTCATGATCTCGAATTGGCGCCATCGTATTCGCCTTAAAGATTTGGCGACATTACTTATTTGGTGAAAGGTGCCATGTATACTCGGATCACAAAAGTCTCAAATATTTGATGACCCAAAGAGACTTAAATCTGCGACAAAGACGTTGGCTTGAGCTGTTAAAGGATTATGAGGCGATCATTGATTATCACCGGGAAAGGCGAATGTGGTTGCGGATGCCTTGAGTCGTAAATCGTTATTCACTTTACGAGCGATGAATGTGCACTTGTCTGTCCGATCCGACAGTGTGTTAGTGGCTGAATTGAAAGCCAAACCACTATTGACACACCAAATTCGAGAAGCTCAGAAAGTCGACGACGAGTTGGTTGCAAAACGGGCTGCGTGTGTTCCGAACAAGGACTCGGAGTTTCAAATCACCGATGATGATTGTTTGAGGTTCAAAAGTCGTCTGTGTGTCCCAAGGAATTCGGAACTCATTTCGATAATTCTGAATGAAGCCCATTGTAGCCAAATGGCAATCCACCCGGGGAGTACGAAGATGTACAATGATTTGAAACGTCGATTTTGGTGGCATGGTATGAAGCGAGACATCTCCGACTTTGTTTCAAGATGTTTATTATGTCAACAAGTGAAAGCGGAACATCAGGTGCCTTCAGGATTACTTCACCAATCACGATACCCGAGTGGAAATGGGATCGAGTCACAATGGACTTTGTATCCGGACCGCCATTGTCGACAAGTAAGAAGGATGCGGTTTGGGTCGTGGTAGATCGATTGACTAAGTCGGCCCACTTTGTCCCCCAGACGCACGGATTTTTCAATGGACAAATTAGCGGAATTGTACGTTTCTCAGTTGTGAAATTACACGGGTGCCTATTTCTATCGTGTCGGATAGAGATCCGAGATTTACCTCGCGGTTTTGGAAAAAGTTGCAAGAAGCTTTGGGTACCAAGTTGCATTTCAGCACCGCCTTTCACCCCCAAACCGATGGTCAATCCGAGCGGGTAATTCAGATACTTGAGGATATGTTAAGATGTTGCGTCCTCGAGTTTAGTGGTTCATGGGAACGGTATTTGCCGTTGATTGAATTCGCCACAACAACGACTTTCAATCGAGTATTAAGATGGCACCCTACGAGGCTTTGTACGGCGTAAATGCCGTACACCATTGGTTTGACCGAGCTTGGTGAAAGCAAGATTTTCGGTGGATTTGATTAGGGATGCTGAAGAAAGTGAAAGTAATCCGTGAAAGTTTGAAGATAGCCTTCGATCGTCAGAAGTCGTACGCGGATATGAAGCGTAAGGATATCGAGTATCAGGTGGGTGATAAAGTGTTTCTCAAGGTATCGCCTTGGAAAAAGATACTCGAGTTCGGTAGTAAGGGCAAGTTGAGCCCGAGGTTCATTGGGCCATATGAGATATCGAGCGAGTCGGTCCGGTGGCATATCGTTTGATTTTGCCCCGAACTCAAAAGGTTCACGATGTCTTCCACGTTCGATGCTTGACGTTATAGATCCGATCCATCGCACGTGATTAGCCCATCGAAATTGAAATTCAAGCTAATATGAGTTATGAGGAAGAACCAATTCGTATCCTATCACGAGAAGTGAAAGAGTTGCGAAACAAGCGGTTCCGCTAGTGAAAGTGTTATGGCTCAAGCACGGGATAGAAGAAGCTACTTGGGAGACCGAGAACTCTATGAGAGAGTGATATCCGAACCTATTTACGGTAAGCTTTTAGGGACGAAAATCTCTTGAGTGGGGAGAGTTGTGACACCGAATGTGACCCTAGTCGGAGAGTGGTTTCGGGACCACGAAACCGAGTCACAAGAATAATTAAGTGTTATATTCCGTGCTTATTGTATGTGGAATTGGTATGCGTAAATATTTCGTGTCTCGATTTTTATTAATTAGGTGCTAATTTATAAGAAAGGACTTAGTAGTGAACTTTGAAAGTACGATAAGGAAATATGTGATGACTAATTAAAGCATGCATGCAAAATAATGGACTTGCATGTCAAATTCCCTTTTTACAAGTGATGGCGGCCATGACAAAGAGATATGGGCTAAACATGTCATGAAACATGTTTTGTTGGGCATTAGGAGAAATCATAAACAAATAAGCATGGGTAAGAAAAGAATGAAAAAAAATGTGTGAGAGAGTAGCATTCCCCATTGCCGTGCAACCAAGAAGAGAAAACAAAAAATTTGTTCATCCTTTCTCATCTTTTGGCCGAAAATCATAAGGAGGAAGAAAGGGATTTTTGCTCCATTTTTGGTTTAGAAGAGAACTAGAAGGAGATTTGGCCATACTTGTACCAAGATTAAGGTATGTATGAGGTTGTGTTTGGAGTTTCATGCATGACTTGGTCACTAACTTGATGTGCATGTTAGCCATGGCTCAAATCTTTGTTATGCCATGGAAATGGTATTTGGGCAAAGTTGTTATGGTGATAAAGCCATTGCATGCTAAGTGTGAAGCTTGATGATAATGCATGCAATGATGGATTTTCTACTCATGAGTAAGATTTTGAGTTTTCTCTTTGTTTTATCATGATTAAAGTTGAAAAGGAGCATGATTGTCATATTTGGCCATGATGCATTCTTGAGCATGATTCATGCTTCTTGCATGTTAGTTAAAATTTGTGTTTTGGATGGCTATGGACACCTTGAAAATTCGCCATGCTCATATATGCATATATATGATTGCACATTATATTTGGTTATGAACTAAGTGATGAATATATTGATTTAAAGAAGAAAATGTGGAAGAATGCTTGTGAAATTGCAAGCACAATTGCCTAGCACACATATAAGTGCTTGATGCTATATTATAAGTTTTGGGCCACAATGTGCAAAGCATCAATTAGTAGATTGCATGCTGTTTTTGTGAGGTATTAAGTGTAAAATTGACCTCAACATGTACATGAATATTCGGCCTTGGGTAGCCTATTGAAGGCCTTAGCATTTCCTTGATGCTCAAATAAATTGTATTGAATTGCTTGATGTAGTATAAAATGTGCATGACCATTGTGTATTCAAGCTAAAGAGTGGCCATATGACCATTTAAAATCCTTGTCATATTCGCCATAAGCAAGCACAATGAGGTTTTAATAAATTGAATTTGTTTGAATTAGCTCAAGAGCTAAGAGGGCCACAATTGGACAAGGGGAAGGAAAAGGTGATCGAATAGCCGAAAAAGCCGTTCGACAACATCCGAGGTAAGTCCTCAAGAAGTGACCTTACTTGAATTATGTGAGATGAAGTATGGATGTGTATGATTATTGATTATGTGTGTATGAGTATTTGAATTCCACGGGCTAAGTCCCGGCGAATATGCTAATGATTATAATTGTGTTTGAGCCTTAGTAACGAAAATGAAATATGTATGTCCAATGATTATTGATGTATGTGTGCATGAGAAATTGAATGATATCCGGCTAAGCCCAAGACAATTATGCTGGAAATTATATCCGGTTAAGACCGAAGGCAATTGTGCTAGTGGCTATATCGGGCTAAGGCCGAAGGCATTCGTATGAGTTATTCTATCCGGGCTAAGACCAAGGCATTTGTGCACGTGATTATATCCGGTTATATTCGAAGAATCTTGGGCTGGAGGTGAGTGTTGGTTGCTGAAATGAATTTAATTAGTACACTCGGAAAGCCCAAAGGATAAGGTACGTTATATGTGCATTGGAAAGTCGGCGTGTTTGAGCAACATTCGCTCAATCGACTAATGAATTTCAGTTATTGAATTGATTGATGCTTTGCGAACTTATATAATGATGAAGCATGAAGTAAGAATGTGTATTAATGAAATGATGCATTTGGCTATGTGAATGTATTGCTGTAAATTATAGTTCATTATATTCCTTGAGGCTTACTAAGCATAAAATGCTTACCCGTTGCTTTGGCTCTTAGTTTTCTAGATTTCGCTCGAGGCAATCGGATTTGGGATCGTTGAAGTCGAAGTCATCCACACTATCAAGCCTCCATTTTGGTATAAATTTTGGTTGAACTTGAGATGGCATGTATAGGACTACCCTTGTTTGTTAAATATGTTGTAATGTAAGTATGTACGGCCGTGCGAAAATGGCTCGAAAAGGAAGCATGAACTTAGACTAATTGTGGGTTGTATGTATATATTTTGTGTCATGATGTGGCTATGGCTTGGAAATGGGAATGTTGGTCATATGATCAGCCATTGGCATGGTTAAAATGATCATATATGAACCTATGTATGGTAAGGCTAGTTGAATCATGGAGACCACCAAATAGGTAAGTCCTATCTTAAAACAGATGCTGCCAGCTGCAGTGGCATGAATGTGAAAAATCACCAAAATTCATAGGAATGGAATTAGATAGTGAATAAGCTATGTAAATGAACCTTGATGAGTCTATTTTCATATGGAAGAAACGAAACGGTCATAGGAGTTACAGGTTAAGAGATATTAAAGCTATTGTGAGACAGGGCCAGAATGGTTTCTGGGTTCCCTGTCGCAACTTTAAAAATTCACTATAAATTATCCAAAAAGAATTAGGAGATATACCTTATATGTACAGATTCCATTTTGAGTCTAGTTTCATTAGAAACAAACGACACCAGCATTAAAGCCCTGTGCAGAGAGATATTCAAGTTATACCGCGCGAAGGTCAGAGCAGTCGATCCCTGTAACAGGGTAACTTTAACTAATAAACTGTACCAATTGGCCCGACCAAAATCCTAGAAATAAATCCATGGATGGATATATGAGTCTAAATTCAGGGAAAATTTACGAAACCAGTTTCCGAGTTTTGAAACTCGAGATATGATTTTTAAGGCGACAGTGACGCAGTTTTCCAGCCTGACTGGAAATGTCAAATTGGTGGGCAAAAACATGTGAACTTGGTTTGTTAACCCTCGGGTCCGACACCGGCGATGGTCTCGGGTTTGGGGTGTTACAAGTTGCATCTATCTTAGTGTTATTTAAGCCTACATATTTTTTAAATTTATTTTCAATTTGTTGAGAAATATTTATTTTGATGTTTTTATTATTTTTGATGTATTATATATATTTAAAAATAATATAAAAATGAATACGGGCGGGCCGGGCTTGGCTCGAGTTTTAGTATTTTTGTCTGAGTCGGGCTTGGGCAAAATTTTAGGCCCGTTTTTTGGGCCCGGCCCTACCCGAGCCCAATAAATGGGCATGACTTTTTAGTTGAGCCCGGCCCAAGCTCGGCTCAGCCCGGCCCATGAACACCTCTAGGTCAATTCCCTATTTTTGATATATTTCTAAATTTTATGAAGCTAAATTTGGTATGTTACAGCTTTACCCCCTTAAAGAAATTTCATCCTCGAAATTACTTGTTTCAAAGATATGAGGATACTGAAATTGAGTCCTTCGACTCCTAAGTAGCCTCTTCGATGCCATGATTTCTCCATAGTACTTTAACCAATGGCATTTTCTTTTGTCTTAGAAGTTTAGTCTCATGTTCTAATATTCGAACTGGTTCCTCTTCAAATGATAACTCTAGTTTATCCTCAATCTCCTCAATTGGAACAATATAAGAGGGATCGGATTGATACCGTCTCAACATCGAGACATGAAAAACATTGTGAATACGATCTAACTTAGGTGGCATCTCCAGTTGGTAAGCCACAGAACCAACCTTTTAAGCACTCGATAGGGACTAATGAATCTAGGGCTTAACTTGCCCTTTCAACCAAATCTCAAAACTTTCTTCCATGGAAAAACTTTAAGGAAAATGAGATCCCCCACATTGAACTCAATGTCCTTGCGCTTCAAATCGACATATGACTTCTGTAACCTCCCAAACCCGGCCTAGACGCTATGGCTAGATTGAGAAGGTTACATTAAATACTGAAATGGCTAAGTTAACTTACGTTACTTTTTAAGACTTTAAATAAACTCATTTTAGAGAAAACCATAGTTGTACTTTGAGTTAGCTTAAAAGCATTCATTCACTAGGTCGTGCATGCTTAGGATTCATTTTATTGTTAATAGTGTTGTTTTAGAAAAACCGTTTGCTTGTCACTCTTCTTTAAAAAGAAACTCGAAGTTAAACTAGTGCAGCGGAAAAACCATTTTTCAAGTCATTTTCGAAAATTAGTTGCCTTATTGATTTGTTTTTCAAAAATAGTTCATTTGCAATGAAGTGAAAACTAGGGAACAATATCAAATTTTATTAAGCCTGATATTATGCATTAACCGATTATTATAATTGAGTAATCCATGCATGCAAAAATCCCCAAAAGAAAAATTACCAAGCCACAGACTAGAAATAATTAAAAATTAAAAACCAAAACCAATAAAGAATTAATAATACTTAATTAAAAATAATAATAATTCAAGGTCCAAGTTGATTCTCTGAATATCGAGTCCAATCTTAATTTTGAGGTTACCTAAAAAGTTAAACAGTATTGGGGGGTGAGCTTTTGAAAAGCTCAGTGTGAGTCGAATAATTATTTAAATGGGCAAAAACATCAAATACAGTGAAACATATTAGCATTAACAAAAGAAAACAGAACCATCATATGAATTTCATGTCATTGTATAACCATTATCAAATTGATGTCAAACGGTGTATGAGTATAGCTCAGCATTCACTAGAGTAACAATCATTAATTTCGGTATACAATAAAATACAATGCGTAGCATAAATCAATAACATTCAAATATGTCGTGCACATGATGCAATGTAACAGCCCAATTTCAGTGAAATCGGAACAGTAGTTTCAGGACCAAAATTTGATCCGAAAATAAAATTTATTTTTATTTTATTACATGGTCCGTATTATGTTAGAAATGTCATGTGAAAATTCCGATAAGAAAATTTTATCGATTATGTGCTTAATTACGGGATGGACTAAATCGCATAAAATGAAAAAGTTGAATTCTAGTAGCTAGAAGGATTAAATAGCTATGAAATACAAAACTTGAGGTCCTTATATGGTAATTAGACCATCAAAGAAAAGTATGTATATATTTTGGTGACTCATCCATGGAAATTTAGAAAAAGGACAATGACTAAATTGGAAATTGACTTAATTAATTAAAAGATAATAAAAGAATTATCATCTTATTTTCTCATCATCTTCCCCAAAAATACATGGAAACCCTATGAGAGAGAGAGAAACTTTCACGGCTTAATTGGGTAAGTTTTCTTGTCCCGTTTTTAATAATTTTGATATTTTTTGAAACCGGGATAGCTTAATCTATCTATTTGGAGGATCGATTTGAAAAGTTATCAAGGTATGGAAATTAGGTCATGGATGAATATGCTAAAAATTTAAAATTTATGGTAGAAAATGAAAGGTTGTTGATACATAAACAACTTTTACAAAGTGATTTTTGATGAAAACATGATTTAGGGACTAAAATGTAAAGTTGTGAAAATTGATGAAAAATTCTGAAATTTATAGAAAATATATGCTGTAAATTTTATGTTGAAATTTCGGTTAAGCTTGGAATAAGGAGTAAATTGCATGAATTTCATTTTCTAAGCCTAGGGACTAAATTGGAATTTATGGAAAAGTTCGGGCAAAATGGTAATTTTTCCTAGGATGTAAATTGAGTCCAAATGAATATGAAATGTGTGAAATTGATGATTAAACTTATTTATATAGATCCAGAGAACACAAATTTGAGTTAGATCGAGGAAAAAGAAATGTTTTAGATTAGTAGATTATTTACGCGAACAAGTGTCGAGGTAAGTTCGTGTAACTTAATCGAGCATATAAATATGTTAAACTGAATGTTGTGCTTGTATGGAATGTGACTTATATTGATGTGAATTGTTTGATTGCTATGATGAAGAATTGAATACATGTTTGAAACGGTGAAAAAGGGTTAAGCTCCATTTGAATATTGAATTCCGATGAATATATGTGCTTTCTCGAAATGAATGAAGTCCTGCATTTGTTGATGATGGGATTTAGCTCGGGCTAGTAATCCTATTGATCTCATTATAGAAAGGATTTAGCCCAGATGGGTAATCCTGATCTAATCCCTCTCGAGCATATATTACAATTAGGATTTAGCCTGGACTGGTAATCCTAATTGAGCTCTTTTGAGCATACGTTACATAAAGGATTTAGTCTATAAAGGATTTAGTCTGGACTGGTAATCCTGTAATACTTTATGTGGCTTGAGAGTATGTTCTTTGATTAAGTGCTCTAATGGGTACTCTTGAATAAGAATTGATGGGTTATTGAATTGTACACTTTGAGTGTACTACTTGAGTATCCATCAGAATTTCAATCATTCATTGGACACAACTCTTGGCATGATAAGAGAATTATTGGATGAATTGATTAATGTCTTGAAGGAATATTGTAAGATGAGCTCATCTATGTTTACTTGATGTATATGAAAATTTTGTGACTTACATGTTTGATTGAATGTATGTGTTTGGGCAATTTTCCCAAATGGATGGAAAACATGATATTGTATGCTGAGATTTAATAAACATGATTGGTAAGTTTAGTTTCTATTGTACAAACTTACTAAGTATGTAATGCTTACTCTGTTTTATTTTCCCTTGTTTTATAGTGCTCGAAAGCTCGCGAAGGTTAGAGGTCATTAGAGCATCATCATACTATCCACTATCTTATTTTGGGTATATATAGTAAAATCATTTTGGTATAATGACATGTATAGGCTAACTTGGCCATAGATGGCTTAAATATGTGGTTTGTAATTAGAATGGCTAGTAATGGTTGTTTTTTATATACTTGTAATGTCATACTACGGTAGCTACATACATGTTAATGGTTGTTCAAATTATGCGTAACTTATGGAATACACTAAGGTAATATTATAAACATGTATGCATGTAATGATATGTCATGTTGAATGATAGGGTTTGCTTAATTTGAATGCTTGAAATAGTTGGTATTTAGATGTGAGTTTAAGTGCAGGTCATTGGTGTGATTTTGGGTGACAAAATGAAGCTAGAAATGGCTTCATTTTGTCCGCACGGGCAAACACACAGGTGTGTTTTTAGACCGTGTGTGACACACGGCCAGGAACATAGGCGTCTGGTTAGGCCGTGTGTCCCCTGTACCTTAAATTCGAGAAAACAAAATGCTTAGAATTGAGCACACGGGCAGAGACACGGGTGTGTGTTTCAACCGTGTATGCTACACGGTCTAGAACACGGGTGTGTGTTTCAACCGTGTATGCTACACGGTCTAGAACACGGGCGTGTGTCTTGGCCGTGTGAAACATGCACCTAATTTCAAAGAATTTAATTAACCACATGACCTAACACACGGGCGTGTAGCCGATCGTGTGTACAAGTCTGAGAGATACATGGGTTCAAACACGGCCTGTAGCACGGGCATGTCCTAGGGTCACATGGGCGTGTCCCTTGGACCACACGGGCGTGTGAGCCCTGTAACTTGGAAAAATTTTAAAATTTCACAAAAAAATTTTAGAGTTCCCAATTAAGTCCTGATTCGGCTCTAAAGCTCATACTGGGCCTTGAGGGTCCATTTAAGGGATGTTAGAAAATAATTTCGAAAGGTGAATAGTAATTGTTATAAATTATTTAAAAATATTCTAAAAATTTTGGTAATACTTGTAACTTTATTTTGGTGACGTAAAAAGGTTAGGGGTGTTACATTTAGTGGTATCAAAGCTATAGTTTAGCCAATTCTCGGATTTAACGTAGCAAACACAAGTTTAGTTATACATGCCATTATATAATTTGCGATAGTGTGATGTCTCTTGATCATTTTAAATGTGTTTTTCATATAGTAATGTCATCTAACTAAGCTAGAGCTGAATTTGAAGAAGTTGGGAGTAATGTTTCAGCTTCAGTTCAAAGAGTTGCATCTGTATCTGGTAGTGAAAGGCCAGTATCTGAGGGTCAGAGTGAGGAGGCAAAACATGCCTTCTTTTAAGTGATGAATGAATAGTTTACCGAGTACATAAGAACAAATCCTACTGTACAACGACCTTCCCCACCTGCTCCACAACTGGTTCTTGAGGTACCATAGGGTGCTGAACCCACTAGAACAGGTAAGCCTCCTATAGATAAAATTCGTAAGCATGGGGCAAAAGAATTTAGAGATCTGCAGATGATGATCTGGAAAGGGTGAAATTTTTGTTGGAAAATACCATCTGTGTTTTTGATGAATTATCTTGTACACCTGCTGAATGTCTGAAATGTGTAGTATC
This sequence comes from Gossypium arboreum, assembly GCF_025698485.1. Lineage (NCBI taxonomy): Eukaryota > Viridiplantae > Streptophyta > Magnoliopsida > Malvales > Malvaceae > Gossypium > Gossypium arboreum. The sequence goes on from NC_069075.1 coordinate 122,770,180, forward strand.
TCTATTGAAAGATACAACTTATCATTGGTGGAATACCATAATTTCAGTCATACCGAGAGAGAACGTTACATGAGAATTATTCTAGGCTGAATTCAGAAAGAAATATGTTAGTCAGAGATTTATGGATCAAAAAAAGAAAGAATTTTTAGAACTCAAGCAGGGAGACATGACTGTATCTGGGTATGAATGAGAATTTGTTCTGTTGAGCAAATATGCCAGAGAATGAGTTCTAACTGGGGCTAATATGAGTAAACACTTTGAAAAGGGTTTAAATGAAGATATCAAGTTATTGATTGAAATTCTCAAAATAAGGGAATTTGCAGTGATAGCCGGTCGAGCACACAAAGTTGAGGAATTGAGTAAAGAAAAGAAACAAGTTGAAAGAGAGGATCGGGTTTATGGAAAAAAGATTATGAGTAAGTCACAATCATCTGCTTCTAAGAAAATAAAGAAGTATTATGATCGTGTTACCTTCACTACGGGATATTCTGGAAGAGAGCGAGGTTTTCAAACGCTTGAACCTGAGATCTTCATCTCCTTCTGTAACAAGTGTAGGTAGTATCAGTAATTCCAAACCAAAGTGTAAGAATTAAAATAAATTTCATTTTAGGGAATGCTGTTTGAGAAGTAGAGCTTGCTACCAATGTTGTTTATTTGACCATTTTCTTAGAGATTGTCCAGAAAGTGTTGAAAAAGAAATAGAACCAGCTCCAAAGTTGAGTAATCCTGTTTCGAGGGGTAGACCACCCCGTCACCCCGACAATGTTAGTGATAGCCTAGGTAATACTAGGGATACAACAATTAAATCTGAGGCACGAGCACCTGCAAGAACATATGATATTCGTGCTAGAGAATACGCTTCGGCATCAGATTTCATTACTGGTACATTTTCTCTACTTGATACTGATATTACTGCTTTGATTGATCCTGGTTCCGCACATTCATATCTATGCGCAAACTTAGCGTTTGTTAAAAATTTACCTGTTGAATTCACTGAATTTGAGGTTAAAGTTTCAAACCCTCTGATCCAATGTGTTATGGTGGATAAAGTCTATAAAAACTGTCAGTTGATGGTAAAAGGTTATTGTTTTTGGTTGACTTGATGTTATTGCCATTTGATGAATTTGATGTGATTTTGGGAATGGATTGGTTAACCCAATATGATGCAGTGGTGAATTGTAAACATAAATATATTGTATTAAAATGTAAGAGTGGTGAATAACTTCATGTTGAATCTGATAAATTGGATGGATTACCTAATGTGATTTCAGAAATATCAACATAGAAATATGTCAGAAAGAGTTATGATGCTTATCTCGCATATGTGCTGGATACTAAAGTATTTTAGTCAAAGATTCAGTCAGTGCCGATTGTATGTGAAATTCCTTATGTATTCTGAGAAGAATTAACTGGTTTACCACTGGATAGAGAAATGGAATTCTCTATAGATCTTGTAACGCCCTAAAAATCATTAATATTTATTTTTCATATGTTTATGCTACACAAATCTGTGTCTGCTTCAGTGGTTAAGTGTCCTAGGAAGAGTCTTAGAAGTCTTGGGTTCAAGCCTTGGCTTGTTCAAAAGTTTTGTTTTAAATGAATAAACCCTTGTCTCTAGTCAGTAGGTTTATAAATAAATATGGGTATAACATGTTAGAATGGGCCTGCTGGTCTAGTGGTTAAGTAGAGTGACGAAATACTGGTGGACTTGAGTTCGAATCATAGGATGCGCAATGGAGTGTTTTATTTTACTGCTAGTGCCGTGAGGGTGTTTTGGTCATTGTTTTGCTTTTCATCTTGATTGCTTTCCTGCCATTTTTTACCCTTCTAGTTATCTCTACCGAATTGCTTTTGTTTCCCCAAATACTTCTCTTTTCCATCGACTTTCTGCTTTCCACCCCCCAGTGTTTCATTTTTATTTTGATAATCCCAAAAACCCTGTCAAATATTACTAGTTATGTGATTGATATATCTTTTGTTTTCTTTGGCCTTGTCACTTCCCACGGCAGACGTTCTTTCCCCCTCTTTTGCCGATTCTTTTTCTTCTTCTGCTTCCTTCGTTGCGCATCTCTTTCTTTCTTCGTTGCTACTGATCTTTGATTTTTTCTCTCTGCCGAATTGTGGTTACCTTGGTCTCATTCCTTTTCGGTTTTAGTCTTTAATTAACCCATCTTTTTTACACAGTTCATTAATTTCGATAACTTTGATATTCATTTGGTTCAGACCATTTGTATGAATAATGGTTAATAGGAGTCGGTTGGAATGCAGGTAATCACTAAGCAGCTGGTGATTGGTCTTCTACAATGGTTTAAGTGTGCAAAGCCTCAGTCGTTTAATCAAGGCAAGTGAAAATCTATCTTTGGACAAGTGTTTTGATGAGGGGTCATTTTAACCCAGTTGTTATGTGTTTAATTGTCCGTTATGGTTGAATATAGGTTTGGAGTGCTCAAGAACGGTGTGCGGAAGTTTCATAATCAGGTGTGTGTAAACACAACCTTACAAACTGGAATCAGCAAAAAGTCAAAAATATGAATCGCCGATGCCACACGGGCATGCGGTTGCCCGTGTGGTAGGCCGTGTGTTCTAACACAAGCGTGTGATTGATGAGACAGGCCATATGCGATTCATGAGCCGGGCCAAATTGGGCCGAGTGGGCCCCACGAATGTGTGGCCCCATATGAACGAACCATACGAGCGTGTGGGATTATTGGGCCAGGCCATGTGATACACACAGTTAAGACCATTTTTGGGCCTTGTGGGCCACACGGGCGTGTGGGCCCACTTGGGCAAATGACATGGGCTTTTGGGCCCATTTTCACTATTAAACTGTTAAGGTTGCACAGGTCACCCGATACGACTACAAACCTACTGTTGGGTCGGTAAGTGTATTTAGACCCCTGTTTGACTGAACTGACTGTTATACCCTTGTATGATATAAACATTTGTATGGCTGTATATGAGGCATGCTGCTAGAACTGTACTGAATGCATGTATAATACTATGATTTGGCATCACATGTTGTATATTGCATCGCATTGGGTTGGGGATTATATTATTCAGAGAAAGTGCACTAAAAGGCCTCGACCTTGATTCACTGGCAGCTCAGCTGCATATTACTGTTTAGTGTCACATTCGGCACTATTTGGCATGTAGGGTTGGGTGGGTTGATTATATCCCTACATGGAGTATAAGGTTGGACGGAGATGGTGTGTAGAGGCTGGTTGGGTAGGAATCTTGTGATTGCATACATGTGACTGTTACTGTACTAAGATGGGCTAAGTCCCAAATTGGACTAACAATGTTACTGAAAAAGGGCTCATGCCAAGACTGTGATTATCTGTATGCTATCTGTTTTTGTGCATGGGGATTACATACTGAGTTTTCGTAACCTCACCCCTTTTTGTTTCACTGCACAGGTAATCCCCATTCCTACTTAGATTGGTGCAGTGACGGAATCAAAAATGGCCACAGAACTGCATATATTTTCGTATCTAATTATGATTATATGTATTATTATTTGAGGTTATTTTTACTGTAATAAGGCCTTTATGGATTTTTATCTTAATTTTGGGATTTGTTTTCGTTGCTTATGATTCATAATTGCTAGTGGAAAGAAAACATGGGTTTTCAAAAGTTACAAATATTTTCTTTCAAAATGCTTACCGCTATGTAAATCATTTTAAAAACTTCCGTTAATTATAATGACTTGTAAATAAATGGAAAAGGTTTTGAAAACAAATAACTTGATTTAGAGATAATAAAAGATAACAAAAATAGTTTATCAACGACTTAGTTTTTGAAAGCACTTTCATGTGACATCGCCAGATTTAGCCATAATGTCTGGGTCGGGTTTGGGGTGTTACATTTAGTGGTATCAAAGCCAGGTTGCAAAACTCGGCTATGGATTTCAGTTTTAAAACTTAAATTTTTGAAGAATTACTTTCAAATGATTTGAAATGTTTTGAAATGTTTTACTGAATATGTCGCACACTGAGTTTCCGACGTCGATCTTGTAAGTTTTATATAACTTTTATGCACCGATCCTGAGTTACCGGTGCCGATCCTGAGCCTAATACAGATAGCATACTATACTGAAAATACTTTAGTAGTGCACACTGAGACGATAGTAAAACTGTAGTGAGACCACGATCTAAAAGACGAACTTTGAATTATTGGATTGTTTCCCATAAAATATTTGTTAATAAACACTGGAACTGTAAATTGATGCATAAAATTGTTAGTACAGATAAAACGCAATACAATAATAAGCACTAGAGGTACTGGTGGACGGGGTACTAGAGGCCGTGGCAGGGCTCGTTGAGGTGCTCGAGCTGGGTCTTCCTCATCTGGCCACATGCCTAATTTGAAAACTAGGGAAACACCAGCTTCACCTGTGACTGAGACTGGGTCACATGATCGTGTGGCCTGGGATGACGAACTGTCCCAAGCTATGTTACAAATTTTGGAGAGGGTTGCCGGGCCCAATACTGGTGCTGTAGGCCGAGTGTCAGTTATAGAACGACTCTGGTCTAATGAAGCTGAAATTTTTAGGGGTATTGCTAGAGTTGCCCCTAATGTGGCTAAGTATTGGATTGAGGCCATAGAGAGGATCATGGACTATCTGGACTGCACCGCTGAGCAAAAACTTAAGGGTGCAGTGTCATTGTTGAGAGATGAGGCTTACTAGTGGTGGTTTATAGTTAAAGATGGCACTCAGCCTGATCGATTATCTTTGGAGTTCTTTAAGACTACTTTTTGGGGAAAATATGTGGGTGCCAGTTATGTGGATGCCCGGAGGAGAGAGTTTCTCAATCTAACACAAGGGGATAGATCAGTGGCCGAATATAAGGCCTAATTTTTATAATTAAGCCACTATGCGTGAGGAATAGTGGCGACTGAGTACAAGCAATGTGTTCATTTTGTGGATGGCCTCAGGGATAGTTTACAGGTTCTGATAGCTCCACAAAGTGAGCGAGACCTTACTGCATTAGTTAATAAGGCGAAGATCGCCAAAGAGGTGAAGCACGCTGAACGTCTGAATCGAGAGAAGGAGAGAGGTAGGAACAAGAGGGATTTGGAGCCCTCGAGTTCCTTTTTGAGGTCTAAGAAAAAGGCTAGAGTTGATGGCTGGTCAGAGTTGGGGCCGTTGTTGCTGCTACTAGACTGCAATCCTATGCTGATTGTGAGAGACACTATCAGGGCGAGTACTGGAAAAGGACTGGGGCATGTTTGAGGTGCGAATAATTGGAGCACCGTATTAGAGAGTGTCCACAGAGGCTCGATCAAATCTGAGCTACCGAGGGTGTTTGATGTGATGAAGAGGTGAGGTCGGGGCGGAGGTGGTAATGGTCGGTAGTGGTCGAGAGAAACCTTGGGCAAAAGTGCTGGGCATATTGAGGCGAGACAGCTAGCTCTAGTTTATGTTGTACGTCACCGAGAGGATGGAGATGCTCCAGATGTTATCACAGTTACGTTCTTTATCTATGATGTACCTTATATTGTACTATTAGATATAGGATCTACTCACTCCTATATAGCTTGTACTGTGTCTGAGACTTTAGGTATCTTGGTTGAGAGCACTACAAGTGAGGTTACTATACTTATTCCATTGGGTCAGTCAGTGAGGGTAAAGAAACTGTTCAAAGATGTTCCTTTGGAGGTTCAAGGATAGATGATCTATTCAACCAATTTCGAGAAGCTTCAATTTTTTCTAAGATTAATCTCCAATCTGGGTACCATCAACTGAGAGTCAAAGAGGCTGATGTATACAAGACAGTTTTTAGGACTCGTTATAGTCATTACGAGTTCCTAGTAATGCCATTTGGACTGATGAATGCACCAACGACTTTTATGGATCTGATGAACCAAGTGTTGCAGCCCTATCTGGATCGGTTCATAGTGGTTTTTATTGATGACATTTTGGTGTATTCGAGAACTGATGATGAACATGATGAACATCTTCGAGTAGTTCTACAGATTCTGAGGGAGAAATAATTGTACGCCAAATTCAGTAAATGTGAGTTCTGGTTATGAGAGGTTACATTTTTGGGCCATGTGGTATTTGCTGAAGGGATTAGGGTTGATACTATAAACATTTAGGGTGTTTTGGATTGGAAGCCACCTAAGACTGTATTTGAGATCTGTAATTTTCTAGGACTAGTAGGGTATTATCGACGATTTGTAGTGGGGTTTTCACTGATTGTAGCACCTTTGACTAAGCTGCTACGTAAGGGAGTACCGTTTAACTAGACTGAAGCGCAGCAAGAGAGCTTCGAGAAGCTCAAGAAGGTACTGACTGAGGCCCTTATCTTAATATAGCCAGAGTCAAGGAAAGAGTTCACTGTCTACAGTGATGCATCACATGTTGGTTTGGGATGTGTGTTGATGCAAGAGGGTAAGGTAGTAGTGTACGCGTCTTGTCAGCTAAAGATTCATGAAGCGAATTATCTGACGCATGACTTGGAGTTGGCTGCGATGGTATTCACACTGAAAATTTAGAGGCATTATCTGTACGATGAGAAGTGTATCATCTACCCTGATCACAAAAGCCTCAAATATCTCCTCACTTAGAAGGAGCTAAATCTTAGGCAGGGTAGATGGATTGAGCTGCTTAAAGACTATGATTGTACGATCGAATACCATCCTGGTAAGGCCAATGTGGTGGCGGATGCGCTGAGTCGTAGAGCTATGACTGATCTGAGGGCGATGCTTGCTCACCTCAGTTTATTTGATGATGGTAGTTTGTTGGCTGAGCTTTAAGTTAAACCGACGTGGATAGATCAGATTAAGGGTAAACAGATGGAAGATGAGTTGTTGGGTCTTCGTTTCTGACAGGTTGAAAGTGGGGATACTATAGGTTTTGGACTGAATAATGAAGGGGTGCTTTGTTTCCGTGGGAGAATATGTGTACCAAAGAATACTGATTTAAGACAGTCTATACTGCGAGAGGCGCATGTATCCCTTATGCTATGCATTCTGTGGAAATTAGATGTATCAAGACCTTCGTGAGTTATATTGGTGGCTGGGTCTTAAGTGTGAAGTTACCGACTTCATGGATAGATGTCTGACTTGCCGTCAGGTTAAGGCAGAACATTAGTTACCTTCAGGTTTGCTTCAACCAGTTAAGATTCCACTTTAGAAGTGGGAGAGAGTGACTATGGACTTCATTAGTGGGTTGCCCCTAACGCCTACTAAGAAAGACTCGGTATGGGTTATCGTGGATTAATTGACCAAGTTCGCCCATTTTGTAACTGTTCGTACTGATTGCTCTTTGCAAAAGCTAGCTAAACTATATGCGTCAGAGATAGTGAGACTGCATGGGGTATCAGTTTCGATAATATCTGTAATATCCCGAATTAGGGCCTAATCGAAATAGTGGTTTCGTGACCACAAATCTGAGATAGAAATAATTATTTTATGATTATTTTAAGGTCTATGATATGATTGCATGATTGTGTGAAAATTTCGTGAAGAAATTCTATGCATAAAGTGCTTAATTTGAAGTTAGGGACTAAATTGAATAAGTTACAAAACTTGCATTCTAGAAGTTTCTAGTATGAAATTTCTTTGAAATATTAATTAGGAGGTCTTAAATAGCAATTTGACCAATTTCTATATTTATGGACAAAAATTGGACATGGATGGAATTTTTGGAAAGTTTAGTAAAAAGGACATTTTGGTCATTTAAGGGTAAAATGAATTAAAATACAAAATTAAAAGCCAATTTTGTTCATCTTCTTCACCATGGACGTGTATACCAAGGGAGACTCCATGGATAGGGTTTCCAAGCTTCCAAGCTCGATTGTAAGTCCGTTCTAGCCTCGTTTTTAATGATATTTATGTTTTTGGAGTCTTGGTAACTTGATTTAGCTTATGCTAGCAATAATTCAACCTAGGGTTCATAATTGGAAAAATACCCATAGGTGAAATTTGTGTATTTTGGTGTTTTATGATAGAATATGAGGTTTTAAATGATGTTAGACAACTTGTGCTACTCGGTTTTAAGTGAAAACGAGTAAAAGGGCTTAATCGATAAAAATGCCTAATAGTCATAAGTACATGTTAGAGTGAGAATTTGATGTTGCCATAGAAGGGAAAAATGATCAGAATGTCATGAAACATAAGAAAATAGGATGAAGTTTAATTTCCGAACCTTGGGCCAAAAGTGAAAATATGCAAAAGTTTAAGGGTCAAAATGAAAATTTGTAAAAATATGATTTTTGGACCCGTATGAATATTGTGACTAATTATTAGGCTAAATGTGATATTATAGATGAAGGAAATCAAGATTCGTGCTTAAATCGGGAAAATACAAGGTTATGGACTAAAATGGTAAATTGCCGTTTCTGGATCGAGGTAAGTTTGTATGATAATAATAATGCAATGTTATGGTTGAATTATATTTCTTACTATTATTGCATATATTGTATGATTTAATATATTGGAAAAGTTTATGGAATGGTGTTTATAATGTGGAAATATGACATGAAAGAATGTTACATGAAATGCAAGAAAATGATGATACATGACAAGTGATATATGAAATATGTGATATATGTTATGTAAATTCTTAAAAGCTGATTTGATATTTGAGTTGTGTCTTATTATACTATGAATGGACAATTGGTACTATGGATAGTGAGATTAACACTTCGAGTAAGTTCGTACATAAGTAATCTATCGATTCTTTTTATGTTATTATATTTTGATATCATATGAAATGTGGCTGCCTATCAAATGGTTATTTGATGTAAGTTATGAATTTAAATTGATTACAGACAATTTAGTAAAACGTTGAAAAGTGAGGAATTTCCCAGTTGAACCTTTGGAATAGAAACGATACAAATGAACTATTGTGAGGTCACGTGTGTAGTACTAAGTGCAGGCTACTACTTGTACCGGATAATTGGTCGCAAGTGTAGTACTAAGTGCAGGCTACTACGTGTACCAGATTATTGATCACATGTGTAGTACTAAGTGCAGGCTACTATGCGTGCAGATAGCTTGGCTACAAGTGTGGAAATGGGAAAATGTGCGAGCAATTGTGTATACATTATTATTAGATGAGTTCAACGGAAATCGATTAAATGAAAATACATGTGAAAGTGATTATGTGATGAACAAGTGCAAGTATATGTTTATTTGAATTTATGAGCAATATGCTCAATATTTGAGCGAACCTCAATAAAATGGAATGGATTAAGTGAATTGTGTAAAAGTGAACTTTAGTAGTAAACAGTGTTGAACAGCAGTAGTGCATGACTTTGAAAATTTACCAAAAAATTTTGTAAGTTAAATTAAATTTCAAAAAAACTATGGAATTAAATATTAATGAGTCTATTTTCATATAAAAGAAACAGGGGGAGCAAAAGAGTTATATATTATGTGATATTATAATTTTTGTGAGACAGTGTCAGAATAAATTTGAGATCCCCTATTCTGACTTTAGAAATTCACCATAAATTGTATAAAAATTATTAAGAGTCATACCTTACATGCATGGATTCCTTATTGAGTCTATTGTTAAGGGAAACAAATGGCATGGTCTTTTTAATTCTGTACAGGGAGAAATTTGGTTCGTAGTGTAGAGGGGTTAGAGTAGTCATACCCTGAAACTGGGGAAACTTTAATGAATAAACTATACTAATTGGCTAAACCAAAAATTTTGGAAATTTTATGGGAGAAAGATATATGAATCTAGTTTCAAGGAAAATTAACAAAACTAAATTTGTATTTTTTTATCTTCAGATATGAATGATTTAGTAACTGTAACTTGATAACACAGCTTAACCTGAACATGTGTAATTGTACAATTATAGTGTTTTATCTTGAAAAGCATGGTAGTAATTGCTTATTATTTTCATATGAACTTACTAAGCGTAAAGCTTACCCATCCTCTCCATTTCCTTAGTATTGGCAGGCTGGGTCGGGGTTGGAGATCGTCGGAGGCAAAATCACACTATCAAACTATCATTTTGGGAGAATTAATTCAAATATTAGAAATATCAGGTGAGTGGCATGTATAGGAAGTTGGTTTGTGATATGTATTTTTATTATGATTTTGACCATATGCATCAGTCTGCATTGAGTTATCAGATATGATCATGAGATGTAGTCCTCATCTATTATGGTTTATAAGTTTAATTAATCGTGCCATGTCCTATGTTTTGATGTGATGATATAGTTAGCTTTGTTTGTTATGCATGTGTTCAAAAAGTTTTGAATTAAATGAAATTTTATGGCCCGGTTTTCGTCTATGTGTTTTGTTAAGTTTGGTAATGCCTCGTACTCTGTTCCAGCCTTGAATATGGGTAAGGGGTGTTAGAATATCTGATAGGGATCCTCACTTCACGTCTCGATTCTAGAAGAAGTTACATGAAGCTCTGGGTACATGGTTGGACTTCAGTACTGCGTTCCATCCTCAAACAAACGGTCAGTCAGAAAGGGTGATACATATATTGGAGGATATGTTAAGGAGTTGCGTGATTGATTTCCAAGGCAGTTGGGAGGATTACTTGCCATTAGCAGGGTTTGCTTATAACAATAGTAATCAGTCTAGCATACAGATGGCACCCTATGAGGCATTATATGGTCGTAGGTGTTGCGCATCTTCATGTTAGACTGAGTTGGGCGAGCAGTGTGTGTTGGGCCTTAAACTATTTTCTAATATCGAGGATAAATTTAGACTGATTCGAGATTGACTAAAAGTAGCATCAGACAGGCAGAAGTCCTATATGGATCTTAAGCGTAGAGAGATTGAGTATTCTATGGGGGACTTCATTTTTCTCAAGGTCTCCCCATGGAAGAAGGTACTGAGGTTTGGACGTAAAGGCAAGTTGAGCCCTAGGTTTATTAGGCCTTACTGCATACTGAAATGAGTGGGGCCGGTCGCCTAAGTTTATTCACGATGTGTTCTACATCTCTATGTTGAGGTGCTACTGCTCTGATCCCGCGTATATTATTTTGGTTGAAGAGATTGAGGTGAGGCTAGATTTGACCTTTGAGGAGGAGTCGGTTCAGATATTAAATCATGATGTCAAGGTTTTAAGGAGGAAGTCTATCCCACTGGTGAAGGTTATTTAACATAATCATAGCTCTGAGGAGGCCACTTGGGAGCCTGAGGAGGCGATGCGACAACAATATCCTCATTTGTTCTGATCAGGTAAAATTTTGAAGCCAAAATTTTCTTTTAGGGGGTAGAGTTGTAACGCCTAAAAAATCCTTGATATTTATTTTTGTATGTTTGTGTTACACAAATCTGAGTCTGTTTCAGTGGTTAAGTGTCCTGGGAAGAGTCTGAGAAGTCTTGGGTTCAAGCGTTGGCTTGTGCAAAAGTTTTGTTTTAAATGAATAAAACTCTGTCTCTAGTTAGTAGGTTTATAAATAAATATGGGTATAACATGTCAGAATGGGCCTGCTGGTCTGGTGGTTAAGTAGAGTGACAAAGTGCTAGTAGACTTCAGTTCGAGTCTTGGGATGCACAAAGGAGTGTTTTATTTTACTGCTAGTGCCATGAGGGTGTTTGAGTTTAACCGAACTACTAAAAAGTTGTGGTGGATTTTGAATTGGGTGGTTGAGGGATAAGCGGACTGTTTTGAGGGATTTGGGGAGGAAAATGTCAGAGTTTGAAGATAGTGGGAGAGTTGGTGCCAAACTTGAACTATTGTTTCTCAATTTTTTAGTTTTGGATCGTCTTTTCTCCCCATTACTGTTTCTGTCGACTGTTTTCTCTTCTTGGAGGCCGATTATTGCTGAGGGTGCATACGAATATCTTTCTTTTTTCTTCTATTCTGACATTTTTTCTTCTACTCCTCTAGCAAATGTCCCTTTCTTGTTTTCTTTGGCCGAACACTCTTCCACTCAATCTCACAATTCTTTCTTTTGATTTTGGACATTGTCTTACTTTTCATCTTGATTGCTTTCCTACCATTTTTCACCCTTCTAGTTCTCTCTATCGAATTGCCTTTTGTTTCCCCAAATACTTCCCTTTTTTGCCAACCTTCTGCTTTCCACCCCCAGTGTTTCGTTTGTATTTTGTTAATCCCAAAATCCCTATCAAATATTGCTAGTTGTGTGATTACTATATCTTTTGTTTCCTTCGGCCTTGTCACTTCCCACGACAGACGTTCTTTCCCCTTCTTTTATCAATTCTTTTTCTTCTTCTGCTTCCCTCGTTGCGTAGCTCCTTCTTTCTTTGTTGCTAACAATCTTTGAGTTTTGCTCTCTGCCAAATTGTGGTTACATTAGTCTCATTCCTTTTCGATTTTAGTCTTTAATTGACCCACCTTCTTTACACGGTTCTTCACTTTTGGTAAGTTTGATATTCGTTTGGTTCAAACTATTTGTGTGAATAATGCTTAATAGGATTCGGTTAGAATGCAAGAAATCACTAAGGAGCTAGTGATCGGTCTTTTACAACGGTTTCAGTGTGCAAAGCCTCAGTTGTTCAATCAAGGCAAGTGACAATCAATCTTTGGACAAGTGTTTTGATGAGGGGTCGTTTTAATCCAGTTGTCATGTGATTAATTGTGTGTTATGGTTGAATATAGGTTTGGAGTGCTCAAGAATGGTGTGCACACTTTTCATAATCAGGTGTGTGTAAACACAACCTCGCAAACTAAAATTGGCAAAAAGCCAAAAATGTGAATCGTCGATGCCACACGAGCGTACGACTGCCCGTGTGGTAGGCCATGTGGTCTAACACGGGCATGTGATTGACGAGGCAGGCCATGTGCAATTCATGAGCAGGGCTAAATTGGGCCTAGTGGGCCCCACGAGCATGTGGGCCTCACACGAGTGAACCAAACGGGTGTGTGGGCTCACCTGGGCAAATGATATGGGCTTATGGGCCCATTTTCACTGTTACACTGTTAAGGTTGCAAGGGTTGCCCGAGACGACTGCGAACCTACTGTTAGGTCGGTAAGTATATTTAGACCCCTGTTTGATTGACATGACTGTTATACCCTTGTATGATATAAACATCTGTATGGCTGCATATGAGGCATGCTATTAGAACTGTACTGAATGCATGTATAATACTATGATTTGGCATCACATGTTGTATATTGCATCGCATTGGGTTGGGGACTATATTATTGTAGGAAGTGCACTGAAAGGCCTCGACCTTGATTCACTGGCAGCTTAGCTGCATATTACTGTTTAGTGCCGCATTCGGTACTGCTTGGAGTGTAGGGTTGGGCGGGTTGAATATATCCCTACATGAAGTGTAGGGTTGGGCGGAGATGCTGTGTAGAGGCTGGTTGGTTAGGAATCTTGTGATTGCATACATGTAACTGTTATTGTACTGAGATGGGCTAAGGCCCAAACTGGACTGACAATGTTACTGAAAAAGGACTCATGCCCAGACTATGATTATTTGTATGCTATATGTTTTTGTGCATAGGGATTACACATTGAGTTTTTGTAAACTCACCCCTTTTGTTTTACTGCGTAGGTAATCCCCAGTCCTAATTGGATTGGTTTAGCGAGGGACTCATAGCTGGCCACACAACCGCATATATGTTCGTATCTGATTATTATTATAAGTATTATTCTTTGGGGTTATTTTTACTGTAATAAGGCATTTATGGATTTTTACCTTAATTTTGGGATTTGTTTTCGTTGCTTATGATTCATAATCGCTAGTGGTAGGAAAACATGAGTTTTCAAAAGTTACAAATGTTTTCTTTCAAAACGCTCACCGCTACATAAATCATTTTAAAAACTTTCGCTAATTATAATGACTTGTAAAAAAATGGATAAGGTTTTGAAAACAAATAACTTGATTTAGAGATAATAAAAGATAACAAAAATGGCTTATCAACGACTTAGTTTTCAAAAGCACTTTCATGTGACATCACCAGATTCAGCCATAATGTTTGGGCTGGGTTTGTGGTGTTACAGATCTTGTTCTAGGTACAACACCAATATCCATAGCACCTTATAGAATGGCTCCTACTGAATTGAAAGAGCTGAAAGCACAGTTGCAAGAATTTATTGACAGAGGTTTTGCTCGACCTAGTTTCTCACCTTTAGGTGCGTCGGTTCTGTTTGTGATGAAGAAAGATGGATAGTTGAGGCTGTGCATTGATTCCAGACAGCTCAACAAAGTTACAATAAAGAACAAATATCTATTGCCTTGTATTGATGACTTGTTTGACCTGTTAAAATGTGTCACTGTATTTTCAAAGATTGATCTCCATTCTGGTTACTATCAACTAGGGTAAAAGATTCAGATGTACCAAAGACAGCTTTTAGAACCAGGTATGGACATTCTAAGTTTCTTATGATGCCATTCGGTTTGAAAAATGCACCTGCAGTGTTTATGGGTTTGATGAACAAAATTTTTAGCCCATATTTAAATAGGTTTGTGGTGGTATTTATAGATGATATTTTGGTTTACTCCCAAGATGAAAATGAACATGCGGAGCATTTGAGAATACTGTTGCAAACTTTTCAAGAGAAACAATTGTATGCCAAATTTAGTAAATGTGAATTTTGGTTACGGGAAGTTAGTTTTCTTGGGCATATAGTATCTGCTGAAGGTGTCAGGTGGACCCGAATAAAATTTCAGCCATTGTTAACTGGAAGCCACCGAAGAATGTGTCTGAAGTCCAAAGTTTTCTGGGACTAGCTGGTTATTATTGGATTAACACCCCAAACCCGACTTGGATGTTATGGCCGGATCTGGCGATGTTACATTGAAGTGTTTCAAAAAGCGTCGTTTTATTGTAGAGTCTATTTTGTAAAACCCCGTTGCGGTCTTTAAGTGTAGTTAACATGTTTTGTTTATTGCTAGAACATAGGTTGGTTTAGCAAAACATATGCCATATTAAATTGTTATTACACTTTTAAAAAAATAATGTTTGATTGTGGTAGCTTTCAAAACGAGTTGCATAGCGTGGTAGTTGAAAATCATTTATCTTTTGAAAACCTACATCTTACCACTAGCAGGTATAAATCATAGTAAAATAATAAAAGCACAAATTAAATAATAAAACTTAAAGAGGCCTTTTACATAAAAATACCCAAATAAAACTACTTATAAATTAAAAGATAAATTAGGAAGGGTAAGCTGTTATGTGTCCACCTCCGAGTCCCTCGCAGCACCGATCCACCTAAGGATTACCTATACAGTTAAAACAGTTAGGTGAGTTTACGAAAACTCAGTGTGTAATCTCGATAATAAACAAACAGTCAAACATACAGAGAGCGAATACATTCTGGGCCTAAGCCCATATTAGTAATGATAATGATATGATGCGGGCCTTAGCCCATTTTAGTATCGATAAGCGATGCAGGCCTAAGCCGATCTCAATACAGAAGTAGTCATATATATTACAATTACAGTAAACAGTGCAGTAACAGTAAATAGTATGCAAGTCCTACCCAATCCAGCCTCTACTCTCCATCTCCGTACTAGCCCTACACTCCAAAATGGCACCGGTTGCACACTAACAGTATTTGCAGCAAAGCTGCCAGCATAATCGGCTTAGAGCCATTAGTGATTTGCAGCAGAGCTGCCAGTACAGTACACTTCCTCCAATCATATATAACCCATCCCCATGCAATGCATCATGCAACGTGTCATGTCATATCACAATATCATACTTGTACTCAATACAATTACAAATAGCATGCTAAAATATAAACATACATCACATAGGGGCAAAACAGTCATTTTACCTCACAAGAGCAAAACAGTCATTTTACCCTACAGGGGAATTACAGTCATTTTATCGTACTGGGGTATTTCGGTCATTTTACCCTATGGGGGTATATCGATCATTTTACCCTATAGGGGTATAATGATCATTTTACCCTATGGGGTTATTTCAATCATTTTATCCTATAAGGGCAAAATGGTCATTTTATCGATTAAGGGTCCAAATATTTTTACCGACCCAACAAAAGGTCACAATTGTCTTGGGCGACCGGTGCAACCTTAACAATCAACCGGTAATAATTGGCCTAAGGCCCATATTGCGGGCCGATGTGGGCCCACACGCTCGTGTGGCCCAATAAGCCCAAATAATGGCCTTGGCCGTACAAACTACACAGTCGGCCCAACAATCTCCACACGTCTGTGCGGTTTGCCCGTGCGGGGCGCACACCGCCCATTTCGACCCATCGTGGCTCAAAATCAGCCTAAGCCCATGAAATCGTTCCTGATGGCTTCTTCGATCGAATGCCCACGCTTTGAGCATTCGGCTCGCCACATGTGCAAGTGTATGCTCATGTAGTGTCAACAGTCAAACATTTTTGGCTTTTGCTGATCTATTGCTAGTGACAGTGTGATTACACATCTGTTTGTGGAAACACGCTACTAGCCCACGAGTTTTCCACAACTATCACAGTCAGAAGTTCAATTAGTCACTTATCAATATTAGGGTTAAACACCCTCCTATTTACTCTTAATCTAACTAATATTGATACTTGCCTTGATTGGCCAACTGTGGCTTAGTCCTCTTAGGTCGCTGACTAAAATTGATCCCTTGCTCTTTATCGAAAATCTGCGTTATCATCGAAAACCATTAACACTTTTGCTTAACACCTGGCTTGAAATATTATGTACTACTACATAAAAACCACAAACTCCTAAGTAAGGGAAAAGGGGCATTCGGCCAACACCAAAGAATGCAAGCCCACATGCCCCAATTGAATACTATAACTATAATAAAGTTACCTTAGGTTGGATGATAAGGGAGGTTTCGATCACTTCAGCTACCACTTGCCCTCTTTCACTTCACGAGAAAGTCTAGAAACCAAAAGCAACACACAAGAAGAGAGAGAAGGTGAGAATCAGTAGTAAGAAAGAAAGAGATATTTGGTTCTAATAGTGTGATAGAGGGGAGGCTTGATGACAGTTGAAAGAGGAGAGAGAAAATAATGACCCAAGTGCACTCACCGACTTGCCAGAAACCAGTTACCAATTCGGAGCAGAAAGAAATGAGTAAGAGATGAAGTAGTTCGGCTTGGGTTCCAAAAGAAAGAGGATGCAAGAGAAGTGATTGGGAGAGAAAGAGAGACGAAGAGCAACTTAGAGATGTTTAGACAAAAGAGGAAGAAAAGGAGAATGCAACAACAACAAGAGACCTCCAAATGCCAAAAGAATAGAAAGACACCTAGAATTCCTAGCACTAATTAGTTCTCCAAAGAAAAGGATCCCCAAAATGCTTACCAAAAACCGAAATGGAGTCCTCTAACTCACAAAAGCTAAATTTCCAAAGTGCCTAGTGTTCACAAACGTCCAACTACTCCCTCTCACCCCACTTTCCTTGATTTTCTCCTAAAATCCCTCCTCATATCTCTCCTCAACTCCCTCCTACAATCCCTCCATGACCACACTCCACTCCACTCTGTAGTGTTTTGGTCCAACAGTAAAAATAATCTTCATTTGCACAAGCAGGGATTCAAACCTCAAACCACTAGCACACTCCATACACCACTTACCACTAGGATAGCAGGCTTTTTATGTCATACTTTACCAAAATAAACTTATAACCCTACTGGCCAAAGATAGGGGTTTTATCCTCAAAAACCAAAATTTTTTGGAAGCCAAGGCTTGAGCCCATGACTTCCCAGACACTTCCAGAGCATACAACCACTAAGCCAAACACTCAATTGTGTCACTTCCTTGCACAATTAAATATTTATGAGCAACTTCCCAACTGTTCCCACGCTTAAGACCCAATACTTCCAGGCCCAAATTTGGGGCGTTACATTGGAGGTTTGTAAAAAGTTTTTTAATGATAGCTTCTCTGATGACATGTCTATTGCAAAAAGATGTGAAATTTGAGTGGACTGATAAATAGTAGTAGAGTTTTGACAGATTAAAAGCTTTATTAACAGAAGCTCCAATGTTAGTTCAGCCAGAATCGGGTAAGGAATTTATAGTTTACAGTGATGTGCCATTGAATAGTTTAGGTTGTGTTTTGATGCAAGAAGGTAAAGTAGTAGCCTATGCTTCAAGACAGCTAAAACCATGTGAAAGAAACTACCCGACATAAGATCTCGAATTAGCAGCCATAGTGTTTGCATTGAAAATATGGAGACATTATTTGTTTGGTGAAAATTGTCATATATTCACTGATTATAGAGGTCTAAAATTTTTGATGTCACAAAAAGATTTGGATTTGAGATAGCGCAGGTGGCTTGAATTACTGAAAGATTATGATCTTGTTATTGACTACCATATTGGAAAATCCAATGTAGTTGCAGATGCTCTGAGCAGAAAGGCCTTATATACTTTGTGAGCAATGAATACCCGATTGTCATTATCTGATGATGGTTCAATTATAGCTGGGTTAAAAGCTAGACCAATGTTTTTGCAGCAGATCTCTGAAGCTCAAAAAATGATAGTAAGTTGAAAGGAAAATAGATACAAAGTGAATTGACTCCTGACTCAGAATTTCAAATTGAGACCGATGTTTGTCTGTTATTCAGATGCGGAGTATGTGTACCAGAAAAATTCAGAACTAGTACAGAAGATTTTGAATGAAGATAATAATGGTAATATGTCTATCCCTGGTAGTAATAAAATGTATAATGATCTAAAAAAGATGTACTGGTGACCAGGAATGAAACGAGATATTTCTAAGTTTGTATCTAAATGTTTGATATGTCAGCAAGTAAAAGCTGAACATTAGTTGCCTTCTAGACTATTACAGCTAGTTACGATACCAGAATGGAAATGAGAAAGAATTACCATGGACTTTTTTTCGAGATTACCCCTGTCTCCAAAGAAGAAAGATGCCATTTGGGTGATTGTTGATCGGTTGACAAAGTCTCCAAAGACATTGTCAGATTGCATGGAGTACCTTTCTCCATTATTTTAGATAGAGACCCTTATTTTACTTCTCGATTATGGAGCAAGTTGCAAGAAGCTCTAGGTACTCAGTTACACTTTAGCACTACATTTCATACACAGACAGATGGTCAATCTGAACGTGTAATACAGATCTTGGAAGATATGCTTCCGTGTTGTATACTTGAGTTTGAAGGTAATTAGGAAAAGTATTTTCCTTAGTTGAATTTGCATACAATAAAAGTTACCAGTAGTATCAAAATGGCACTGTATGAAGCTTGGTAAGGTCTCAAATGTAGAACTCCATTGTATTGGACAGAACTCAGTGAGAAAACGTTACATAGAGTATACTTAGTCCGTGAAACTAAGGAAAAAGTGAAAGTAATTCGAGACAGTTTGAAAGCAGCCTTTGATCGTCAAAAGTCCTATGCTGATCTGAAACAAAAAGAAGTAGAATTTCAAGTAGGTGATAAGGTATTCTTGAAAGTATCGCCCGGAAAGAAAGTTCTCCGGTTTGGTCGTAAAGGAAAACTAAGTCCATAGTTCATTGGACCATATGAGATTACAGAAAGAATTGAACCAGTTGCATATCAGTTAGCTTTACCATCAAAACTTGATTGAATTCATAATGTTTTTCATATGTCTATGCTACGGTGGTATCGATCTGATCCTTCACATGTTATCTCTCCGACAGAGGTAGAGATTGAGCCTGATATGACATATAGTGAAGAACTGATCAAAATCTTAGCTCAAGAAATAAAAGAGTTAAGAAATAAATATGTAGATTTAGTAAAAGTTCTTTGGCAATGACACGGCATAGAAGAGGCTACCTGGGAACTGGAGGATTCTATGAGGAAGCAATATCCAAATATTTTTAATGATAAGATTTTCGCGGACGAAAATCCTTAAGGGGGAGAGTTATAACAACCCAATTTCAGTGAAATTAGAATAGTGGTTTCAGGACGAAAAATCCCATCTGAAAATAAATTTATTTTTATTTTATTACACGGCCCGTATTATGTTAGAAATGTCATGTGAAAATTTCGATAATAAAATTTTATCGATTATGTGCTTAATTACTGGATAAACTAAATTGCATAAAAGGCAAAAGTTGAATTCTAGTATCTAGAAGGATTAAATAGCTATGAAATTCAGAACTTGAGGTCCTTATATGAAAATTAGACCATTAAAGAAAAGTATGTAGATATTTTGGTGACTTATCTATGGAAATTTAGAAAAAGGGAAAGGACTAAATTCGAAATTGACTTAATTAATTAAAAGATGATAAAAGAATTATCATCTTATTTTCTCATCATCTTCCCCAAAAATACATGGAAACCCTAGGAGAGAGAGAAGAAACTTTCATGGCTTAATTGGGTAAGTTTTCTTGTCCCATTTTTAGTAAATTTGATATTTTTGAAACCGGGATAGCTTAATGTATCTATTTGGAGGATCAATTTGAAAATTTATCAAGGTATGGAAATTAGGTCATGGATGAATATGCTGAAAACTTAAAATTTATGGTAGAAAATGAAAGGTTGTTGATAGATAAACAAATTTTACAAAGTGATTTTTGATGAAAACATGATATAGGGACTAAAATGTAAAGTTGTGAAAATTAAAAAATTCTGAAATTTATAGAAAATATGTGCTGTAAATTTTATGTTGATATTTCGGTTAGGCTTGGAATAGGGATTAAATTGCATGATTTTCATTTTCTAAGCCTAGGGACAAAATTGGAATTTATGGAAAAAGTTGGGGGCAAAATGGTACTTTTTCCTAGGATGTAAATTGAGTCCAAATGAATATAAAATGAGTGAAATTGATGATTAAAGTTATTTATATAGATCCAGACAACACAAATTTGAAGTTAGATCAAGGAAAATGAAATGTTTCGGATTAGTAGATTATTTACGCGAACACGTGTCAAGGAAAGTTCGTGTAACTTAATCGAGCATGTAAATTTGTTAAATTGAATGTTATGTTTCTATGGAATGTGACTTATATTTATGTGAATTGTTTGATTGCTATGATGAAGAATTGAATACATGTTTGAAACGGGGAAAAAGGGTTGAGCTCCGTTTGAATATTGAAGTCTGATGAATATATGTGCTTTCTTGAAATGAATGAGGTATTGCATTTGTTAATAATGGGATTTAGCTCGGATGAGTAATCCTATTGATCTCATTATAGACGGATTTAGCCTGGATTGGTAATCTTGATCTAATCCCTCTCGAGCATATGTTACAATTAGGATTTAGCCTGGACTGGTAATCCTAATTGAGCTCTTCTGAGCATACGTTACATAACGTATTTAGCTTGGACTAGCAATCTTGTAATACGATATGTGGCTCGAGAGTATGTTCATTGATTAAGTGCCCTAATGGGTACTCTTGAATAAGAATTGACGGGTTATTGAATTGTACACCTTGAGTGTTCTACTTGAGTATCCATCAGAATTTTAATGATTTAACGGACACAACTCTTGGCATGATAAGAGAATTATGAGATGAAATGAATAATGTCTTGAAGGAAAATTGTATGATGAGTTCATCTATGTTTACTTGATGTAGATGACAATTTTGTGACTAACATGTTTGATTGAATGTATGTCTTTAGGCAATTTTGCTAAATGGATGGAAAACATGATATTGTATGCTTAGATTTAATAAACGGGATTGGTAAGTTTAGTTTCTCTTATACAAACTTACTAAGCATGTGTCGCTTACTCTGTTTTATTTCCCCTATTTTATAGTGCTCGAAAGCTCGCGAAGGTTGGAGGTTATTGGAGCATCATCACATTATCCACTATCTTATTTTGGGTATATATAGTAAAATCATTTTGGTATAATGGCATGTATAAGCTAACTTGGACATAGATGGCTTAAATATGTGGTTTGTAATCTAGCCATTGGAATGACTAGTAATGGTTGTTTTTGATATACTTGTAATGTCATACTATGGTAGCTACATAAATGTTAATGGTTGCTTAAATTATAACTAACATATGGAATATACCAAGGTAAGATTATAAACATGTATGCATGTAATGATATGCCATGTTGAATGATAGAATTTGCTTAATTTGAATGCTTGAAATGGTTGAAATTTGGATGTGAGTTTAAGTGCAGGTCATTGGTGTGATTTTGGGTGAGAAACGAAGCTAGAAATGGCTTCATTTTGTCCAAAAGGGCGTGTGTCTAGACCGTGCATGACACACAGCCTGGTACATAAGCGTGTGGTTAGGCTGTGTGTCCCCTGCACCTTAAATTTGAGAAAAAAATGCTAAGAATTGAGCACATGGGCACAGGCACGGGCAGTTGTCTCAGCCATTGTGCTACATGTCCTAGAACACAGACGTGTGTCTTGGCTGTGTGAAACCTGCACCTAATTTCGAAGAATTTAATTAACCACATGGCCTAACATACGGGCGTGTGGCCAGCCATGTGTACAAGTCAGAGAGTTACACGGGTTCGAACACGGCCTGCAACATAGGCGTGTCCTAGGGTCACACGGGCATGTCCCTTGGACCACATGGGCGTATGAGCCCCATTACTTGGAAAAATTTTAAAATTTCACGAAAAATTTTTAGAGTTCCCGATTAAGTCATGATTTGACTCTAAAGTTCATATTGGGCCTCGAGGGTCCATTTAAGGGTCGTTTCAAATAATTTCAGAAGGTGAATAGTAATTGTTATAAATTATCTGAAAATGTTTTAAAAGTTCTGGGAATACTCTGTAACTCTGTTCCGGTGACGTACACGGGTTAGGGGTGTTACATGAAATGGAAAAAGGTTCCTACCTATACCAGCCACTAGACACCACGAGTTCCCTACAACCTGTTTGCTAAACTCCAAAACATTATGAGCATAGCTCGATGTGGTAAAAACCACCGAATAATCAATAATGTAGAAAATCTGCCAGATATTAAATAGTTCGATATAATCGCCAATAGCATATAATATGCGATAAAATCACCAATCCCCTCAGTACTCCAGGTGCTGTGCACTGACTACAAATAACGCGGACTTAATATGCCACCGGTACTCCACGGAACTCCTTCGTCAACCACAAAATCCCAACCCAATACATATGCAATATGTCACACAATCTCATACATAATCATATCTCAATACTTTTGACATTCATTTGACATGCTCATCATGTCCTCAATAATCACATACTTTTAGAAAATGGAAACAATGTTCTAATCTTTAAAATTACCATTGTGTTGGTATCAATCAATATCGTTCAATTTCACGTACTTTACGGATTTTCATTGTGCATAAATAGCACCCTTTTCAATACACAGTATAACAAATATCTCATGCGTTTAAATCATACATAAGCTTAATATTTCAACACATTATATGATTCCATAAAACATTCTCATATCTCATAACTCAAATATGCAATTACAAACTCAATCAAACGTTCATACTATCAAACTAGAAATTTTGCCAACATGTCAATCTTTAAGGCTCGAAACATACCTGGTTCGGCCACTCACAAAATAAATAATTTGCTATTAATAAAATCCAACCAGCAAGCTAATTTATCATATATAACATGATATTTAACATTTTCAAACAATTTTATGAGTTTAGGACCCACACCTTATTTTTCGCTTTGTCACATCACACTAGTGAATCTTCCAATTTTCCTTAATAATTCCTTAAACAAACCTATACCAAAATTTAATATAAATTCAATAAATTTACCATTAAAACATCCCCCTAACACCCACTTATGAGTTCAAACCAATCGTTGAAATTATAACTATTTTATGAATCCAAACTAGTTAGATTCCTTACACTGTATCAATGCAAACTGTATGTACAATCATTCTTCGCCTTTATGGATGATTTGGCGCATTTGGGTCAGCACATAATTCAATAATATACTGGAAAATTATTATCTAATTAATGATTAAATTCTTTTATTTAATCAATTCATAACCTTTATCCAACAACTATGTCGAAATAACAAACTAGTTACCCTTAATTGCACTTATGCTTCACGATTTGTGGGATTCGAATGGCCAATCAATCAAGAATGTCCTTCCCTAATTGAAACGGGTTTAAAATATTATTAGGAGGGTTCAAGAACTCAAATTAATGTTTGAAAAATATAGGTAAGAACCAAGAAACAAAACAAACCCCTTTTTTGCACATAGGCGCACGTACCACCACCCATGGTGGCCAAAATTGGGGCTAAATTTGAAAATAGTTTAAGATATCATTAAATTATGGAAAAATACCTTTGAAATCATTTAAAATCTCCAAAATTCCAGATCTGCAAATTTATTTTTTTAATGGATAATATTAATTTAAAAATTGAAGAGAGAAGAGACCTTACCCAAGCTAGTCGAGAGAAATGACAATAGCACTCTCTTGGCAATGTTCGAGATTGATCATGGAGTTCAAGATTTTAGATTTAGGGCTTATTTTAATGAGCAAAATGATAAAAATATGGTGGAGAATATGTTAACAAATCTTGTGGCAAAAAGAAAAAAGAAAAAAAAAAGAAATAGATGGTAAAACTAGGTGTAGGCTATGACAACAATGGAGGAAAGGAAAAAAATTAAAATCAAGAAGAAGAGGAGGAGAGGAATAGCTAGGGCAATGAGGAGGAGGATTAAAGGCTGATTATTAGTGAAAAATTAATATTTATACCTAGGTTAACTAGGCTTGGATGGCCCACACATGAAAATAAGGGTTTTTTGTCAAAAAATTAAATTATTTGTATGGGAAGGGAATTGAAGTTAGAACCTCAAGGATAAATTCACTTCCCTCAAATCACGATATATCTTAGCACTACCAGGATGTATAGCATAAGGGCTGCTATGTGCTTCTTGAAATATGAACTGTCTCAAATTCTGATCATTAGGCACACAATATTTCCCCTTAAAGCATAAAATTTTATCAGAACTAATCACAAAGTCCTCAGTCGGACCATCCTCGACCTTTTTAAACTGAGGTGTTAGAGTTTCTTCCAAACTCTATTTATCCTTGATTTCTTGAACCCACGTAGGCGTTACTTGGAATTCAACTAAGATACCCCCATTATAAAAAAGACTCAAGCGAGCGAACATAGCCTTCAAATCAAATATTGCCTTTCTGCTCAAGGCATCAACCACAACATTAGCCTTTCTGGGGTGATACTCAGTCGTGCAATCATAGTCCTTTAATAACTCAATCCACCTCCACTGCCTCAAATTAAGTTCCTTCTAGGTGAGTAGATATTTCAGACTCTTATGATCGGTGTAAATAATACACTTTTCACAATACAAGTAATGTCTCTAAATTTTGAGAGCAGAAACAACAACTACCAACTCCAAATCATGAGTGGGCTAATTACATTCATGTGGCCTAAGTTGTCTTGAGGCATATGCTACAACTTTACCATCTTGTATTAGAACACAACTAAGCCCAACATGCGAAGCATCGCTATACACAACATATTCCTTACTAGATTCCTGTTGAATTAAGACAGGAGCTTCTGTTGACACGGACTTCAACTTTTTGAAACTAGCTTGTTTTTTGTCTTCCCATTTAAATGGAGCATTCTTCCTCAACAGCTTAGTCAATGGGTTTTTATCAAGTAAAAACCCCTGACAAACCTTCAATAATACCCAACAAGACCCAAAAAACTCTAAATTTCTAAAACATTCTTCGGTTGCTTCCAATCTAGGATAGCTTCAACCTTCTTAGGATCTATGTGAATACAATCAGCTGATACCACGTGACCTAAAAATATCAGTTCCTTCAACCAAAATTCACACTTATTAAGTTTGGAAAAAATTTGTTTTTCACGGAGTATCTACAAAACCACTCTTAAATGCTCATCATGCTCGATTTCTGTCTTCGAGTAAACAAGAATGTCGTCAATGAAAACCATGATGAATTGATTAAGAAAAGGTTGGAAGACACAAATCATAAGATCCATGAAGGTTGTTGGTGCATTAGTCAACCCAAAAGGCATGATAAGGAACTCGTAATGTCCAGAACGAGTCAAAAAAGTAATTTTGGGAATATCAGATCTTTCACTTTGAGTTGGTAATACCAAGATCTTAAGTCAATTTTGGAAAAGACTGTTGCACCTCTAAACTGATCGAATATGTCATCAATCCTTTGTAGAGGGTAACTATTCTTGATAGTTAATTTATTCAGTTGCCAATAATCAATACACAACCATAAGGTTCCATATTTCTTTTTTACAAATAAAATCGGTGTAGCCCATGGCGAAACACTGGGTCTAATAAAACCCTTATCCAATAGTTCTTGTAACTGTACCTTCAACTCCTTAAGCTCTTTCAGTGCCATGTTGTAGGGAGTGATGGACATCGACCCGTAACAACTCAATTCCAAATTCCACCTCCCTTTCTAGAGGTAACCCTTACAGCTCATTGGGAAATTCCCTCACTGTACGAATATCTTCAACTACAGGGTCAACGAAGCTTGCATCTCGGACAGAAGCCAAAAATGCTTTGCACCTTTTTTGAACTATCTTTTCTACCACTAAAGCAGATATTATATTGGACAGATAGTTCTGATGTTCCCCTACCATAATAACTTCTTTCGACTCAGTCACCAAAGTCACCTTCTTTAATGAACAATCTAATCGAACTCTATGCTCTACCAACCAGTCCATCCCCAAAATCAAATCGAATTCATTGGAAGGATGTTCTATCAAATTGGAAAAGAATACCTCTTCTTGAACCTCTAAAAGACATCTTTTATAAAATTTATTCATAAGTGTGGAGGATCCTAAAAGACTAACTACAATTACAATGTTTTCAGTTTCCTCTACCCCAATCCCCAATTTTACAGCCACATTACAAACAACATATGAATACATAGATCCTATGTCAATCTGTGACAGCCCAAAATTGACCCTAGTCGGAATGTGGTTTCGGGACCGCAAAACCGAGGCATAAAAATATTTTATTGCTCATTTTGATGCTTATGATATGTGTTAATTCGTGTGTGACATTTTTGATGTTTGATTTAGAGTTATAAATGTGAATTTCACTAGAAATGACCTAGTAGAAAACTTTGAAAGTATGATGGGGAAATGTGTGATGACTAATTAAAGCATGCATGCAAAACAATGGCCTTGCATGTCAAATATCCCTCTTTTTATAGGAGGTGGCCGGCCATGACAAGGGAGTATGGGCTAAACATGTCATGAAACATGTTTTGTTGGTGCATTAGGAGAAACAATAAACAAATAAGTATGGGTAATAAAGAAAGAAAAAAAATGTGTGTGAGTGAACCCCCAATTGCCGTGCATTGAAGAAAAGAAAAGAAAAAATTTTGCTCATCTATTTCATTCTCTCTTGACCGAAAATACCAAAGAGGAAGGAAGGAATTTTTGCTTCATGTTTGGTTTGGAAGGGATTAGGAAGAGATTTGGCTATACTTGCATCAAGATTAAGGTATGTTTGAGGTTGTGCCATGAGATTCATGCATGTTTTTAGTTGCTAGCTTGATGTTCTTATTAGCCCATGGTTCAAATCTTTGTTATATCATGGGGATGGTATTTGGCCAAGGTGGATTTTGTGTTAATGCCATTGCATGTTAAATATGAAGCTTGCTAATGGTATATGTGATGGTGGATTGATGGCTCTTGGACTTTCTTTTTAGTATTTTGAGTAAGACATTAAGTTCTTTACTTAATCATGACCAAAATTATGGTGTTGTGATGTATTCGGTCATGGTATATCCATAAGTATGATTCATGCATGTTGCATGGTAGGTAAGATTTGAGCTTTGGATATGTGTTTATATTTGGATATAAACAACTTGAGATTGACCCTTGCACCTACATGAATATATGTTTGCACATGATGTATTGGTATGACATATATACTATTTTAAGGTGTATATTTGCTTGTGATGTTGTTTGGTTATGAAGTAAATGAGAGATGTGTATTGAGCTACAATATGTAATCGTTAGTTAGTAAAATGTATGCTGTTTTTTTGTGTAGTATTAAGTGTAAAATTGGCCTCAACATAGACATGCATATTCGGCCAAATGAAGTAGATTGGTGTGCATGTATTGGTTAGAGGCAACCATATTGAAGCCTTATCTTGGCTTAGATTATTGACTAAATGGGTAATAAGTGAGGATGGTTGCGAATATACAAACATACATATGCATGTGTAATTGAATTATGAATGTTTAGCAAGATGGTTAAACTAGTTGATTTATTGATTAAGCTCAAGGAGTTAAAGAAGGAGAATCAAGCAAGGGAAAGGCGAAGGTCATCGAGTAGCCGACTTGGACTATTTTACCCAACACAAGGTAAGTCACTAAGCATATATTTTGTATTGATATGAATAGACATAATGTCTATATAATTATGCCGAAAGGAATGATGAATTTATATACTTGTATGTATGTGGTGATGGAAGTATTGAATGAAAGGAAAAGAGGTGAGATGTATTGAGTTGTTGATTTGGCACTAAGTGTGCGGGTATAAACATTTGTGATCATGAGAATGGCACTAAGTGTGCGGGTTTAAAACTTGTACAGCACTAAGTGTGCGAGTTTGATCATATAGCACTAAGTGTGCGAGTTGATTATATAGCACTAAGTGTGCGGACTCACTATATGCTTTTGAATCACTATTGACCTTTGAGTGTGCGACACTATTGAGTTGATCACGGACAGCGGATCGGGTAAGTACCTTGAATTCATGGCTAATAGGCGCTATGTTTATATTTGGGGTTGAGCTTGGTAAGTTTGAACCTATGTGACAATGTAAATTGAAGTCACGTACATAAGAATTATCGTGGAATGAGTGAAAGGTCATGTAGATGTATGATTGTGACGAAAACAAAATGGTGTATAGAAATGCTTCAAATATCCTATTGATTAGTATATGGAATGTGAATGTGTAACTTGGTATGTGGTTGAATCGAATGGTCTAAGGAACTATGGTATAGTTCGGTTTGAATGGAGTAATTAGCCTCGTTCCATTTTGTTTCCTTTTGCGATAATGTTATTAATGGTTGGTAGTACATTGCTTATGACTTACTGAGTTATATACTCATTCGGTGTTTGCTTGTCACCTATTTTAGGTTTCTTGGACTCGACTTTTTGCGTATTCGGGACCGTCATCGAAGTCATCACACCGACTAGCGACTTTTTGGTATCTTCTTCTTAGATGGTCTAAGAGAACATTTCGGCATGTATAGGCTATTATGTTTTGTTTGAACTTGGTATGTAAAATTTTGAATAGCCATGTGAAAATGGCTTATAAATGTTTTGAGCATAATGTTATAATCATTTGGTATGTATATGCTCATTAAGAGGCACGGAAATGTTTGGTAATGGCCAGCCATTAGAATGGGTCATCATGATTATATTTTGGACTATATATGAAAAAGGGGTGGTTGAATCATAGAAACTATGTGTTAGAGAAAGTCTACCCTAGAAATAGATGCTGGCAGCAATAGTGATGTGGATGTGAAAAATCACTAAAAATAGTAGGAATGGAATTAAATAGTGAATAAATTATGTAAATGAACCTTGATGAATCTATATTCATATGAAAGAAACGAAACGGTCATATGAGTTGTATGTTAAGAGATATTTGGGTTTTCGTGAAACAGGGCCAGAACGGTTTCTGGATTCCATATTCCGACTTTGAAAATTCATTATAAATTAACCCGAGACATTTAGAAATCATTCCATATATTTATAGATTCCTTTTTGAGTCTAGTTTCTATAGAAACAAACGGAATCAGTATTGAAGCCCTGCGCAGGGAGTTATTTGAGTTACAACGCACAAAGGTCAGCATAGTCGACCCCTATAACATGGGAGACTTTAACTAATAAACTGTACTAATTGGCTTGACCAAAAATTCTAGAAAAAAATATGTAGATGGAAATATGAGTCTAGTTTCATGGAATAATTACGAAACTGATTTTCGAGTTGTAGAACTCAAGTTATGATTTTTGAAGCGACTAGTACACAGATTGGCAGCTTGTCTGGGAAATTATCAATAAGTGGTTTGAAGTTTGTTAACACCTCGTGTCCGACTCCGGCGACGGTCTCGGGTTAGGGGTGTTACAAAATCAAAGTAAAATAGGGTATCGAGTAAATAGTGAAGGTACCTACAATTACATCAGACGTATAGCTATCCTCTCGGTGCCTAACCGCATAAACCAAGGCAGGTTCTCTCACCTCAACTCAGTTCGCACCTTGTGCTGGTGCTCTTTGACCCTGATTACCATTCTCATTTCGATTTTGATTTTGGCCCCTCTGAACACCCTAATTACCTCTCTGATTTTGACCCCCAGCTGGGCCTTGATTCTAAGCTAAAGTTTACACCTGATACTGACACTGAGGACAATCCCTAATTTTAGGCTCCATCAAACAACATACTAAACAAGCACCAATCCTCTTCCAACACTCGCCCAGATGGCGCCTTTGACAATACTGGCAAACCTAAATCTGCCCTTCTGTCAGGTCCACTACTTCCCTATTCTATGGTGGCCTAGCCTCTCTGGCCCGCTTAACAGGTTACGGATTTGGGCCAGTAGGGCTCTTTTCTCTTTTGGGTTAATCCATTTGTTTCCCTTTCCTATCGCGCTCCACACATTTAATCTCTTCAATAATTTTGGTCTTCTCAACCAAAGCCTCAAACACACACTCCTGGTGTCGAGCTACCTAAAACTTGAGGTTATACCTTAGACCTTCCTGAAAATGGAAACTCTTTTCCTGCTCAGGCACTACCATACTAGGTGCATAACGGCTAAACCTTAGAAGTTCCGACTCATACTCAGAAACTATCTTGTCTCCCTGTTTAAGTTCAATAAATTCCAACCATCAGGCCTCCACATAATGAGGGCCCACATACTTACCTTGAAAGGCCCCTTGAAAATAAGCCCAATCAATATGCTCTGGCAGTGTTCCTCTAACCACTGATATGCCTCATCCCTTAACAAAGACACGACACTGTTAAGTTTCTACTCAAGAGTGCATTCCAAATCCTCCAAAATCCGTTTAGTGGTTTCAATCCAGTATTTAGCCATAGTAATAGTTCCAGCAATACCCCTAAACAATTCTACCCTACTAAAGCATAGCCTTTCAGCAATCCTCCCATGACTAACACCTCCTATTGGAGCCCTAACAACCCTATTCAAAGCCCTCAATAAAGCATGATTTACTGGATCTTTCCTATCGTGGTCATCATTCATATTCCCATTTTCCATATTCCCACCCTCAGTAGTGGGTTCACTATTAACCTCATTCTGTTCATTACCCAATTCTGGCCCTGATGATGCAACTAACTCAATCGAAGCCTTCAAAGGTCGCCCCCTACGGCCCCTACTACCACGATTTATCATTCCACATGCATTCATTTTAGTGTTTTATAGATCTACAATTTTACAAGTAAGAGCTTTTAGTACTTTGTTTTAGTCTTTTACGCCCTCACTTTTTATAATTCTTTTGTAAAAGTTTTATGCAATAGTCTCTATAGTCTTACTAGTTTTTCAATACTATTTCTATGGACTTGGCATCGGACCTTCATGCTTCGTCGTTTCCTATATAAAATATTTTCCAAATCCATTGTGGTTTTTATTTCCCCAAAATTTTTACTTTTCATGTATGCATGCGTGCAGACTAATTTAAGTAGATTTAAAATCTCAATCCAAGGTTTTGAACCAAGGTTCTGATATCACTAAATATAACCTCCCAAACTCGGCCTAGACGTTATGGTCAAATAGGGAAAGCCCCATTGAACACCTTAGTGTTGAACTTACCCTAATGATAGTTAAAAACCTTCAAGTACTTCTTTTTAGAAAACATTGGTTTCTATTGTTAGCTTTGGAAAACATCCATTTACTTAGTCTAACCATGCTTAGGTCAAATTAGCAAATTAGGTGAGTTTTTGTAAAACCTTACTGATGGAGTTGCCTTTGAAAAATTATTTTGTTATCTTCTTAGTAGCAGAAATGTACCATTAGTTGTCAAATTGTTAATTTAGTCATATATCATGCATAGTCATGCATTTATAAAAACCATGTATCTATACCAAATATGTGTGTCATGCATGCATGAAAAATCTCAAACAGTCCTAAACCATAATTTAAAGAATCTTTACAATCCAAAACAAAATAGTAATAAAATAACCTAAAAATATAATTAAGTTAAAATAATATGACAAAGTAAAGTCCGAAGTCTGCTATACGTCCGTATGTCAATTTTGATCCTAAGTTCGATCATTACCTAAGAAGTTGAGATAATGGGGTGCGCTTAACAAGCTCAGTGTGAGTCTAAACAAGTATTAAGCATTCATACCAGAAATTTCATAGAGGTACCAATAGCACAATCAAACATTACCAATAATAAGTTTCAAATGCACATGTGAGATCCTACCCATACCATCTGCTACACAGCACGATTTCCCTAGAACCCGTCTGCCAAACTCTAACATATGTGAGCAATGCTCGATGTGATAAAACAACCAGTTATCAGTAATGGAGCGAAACTGCGAAATAAATAATGCGATAGAATCGCCAATCCCTTTGGTACTCCAAATGCAGTGCACTGACTAAAAATATATGCAGACTTATGTTGCCGCCGGTACTCCAGGGAACTCCTCCGTCAACCACAAAATCCCATCACAATGCATACACAATCACATTTCAATACTTTTCACATTTATTTAATATGCTCAACATGTCCTCAATAATCACATACTTTCAGAGAAAGGAAACAGTGTTCCAATTTTCAAATTACCAATAAGATGGTATCTATCAATATTGTTCAATTCACATACTTTACGAATTTCATTGTGCACCAATAGCAACCTCACATATATATATCCTAGTAAATAATTCATGCATTTAAATCATGCATAAAACTAATATCTCAACATGACCATTGCATCAAACACTCTCATATCACATAATATAACTATTCATAACAATATCAATTACACATTCAAACAGTCAAACTAGCAATTTTGCCAACAAATCAATCTTTTAAGGCTCGAAATGTACCTGGTTCGGCCACTCGCAAAACTAATATTTTGGCTACTATGCGAAACCAATCAGCAAGCTAATTATCAAATATAACATAAAATTTATCATTATAAAACAATTTTTACAAGTTTAGGACCTACACCTTATTTTTCACTTTCTCACAGCACCCTAGTGAATCTTCCAATTTTCCTTAGTAAACTTTTATACAATCCTAAACCCAAATTCAGTATAAGTTATATCAATTTACCACTTAACCAACTCCCAATTACCCACTTATGGGTTCAAACCAATTTTGGAATTAATAACTATTTTACAAATTTAACTAGTTCGATTCTTTACCTTGTATTGATGTGAACTATATGTACGATCATTCTTCAGCTTTACGGTTGATTCAAGACGTTTGGGCCAGCACCTAATTCCATAATATACTAGAAAATCAGTAGCTAATAATTATTAAATTATTTCATTTAATCAATCCATAACATTTACCCTACAACTATGTCGAAACAATAATTAATTTTACACTTAACTACACTTACACTTTGCGAATTGTGAGTTTTGAATGCCCAAACAATCAAGAATGTTTCTTCTATAACAGCCCATTTTTCGGTGAAATTGAAATAGTGGTTTCGGGATTACAAATCTAAGTCGAAAATAAAATTTATTTTTATTTTATTTTATGGTCCATAATACGATAGAAATGTCATGTGAGAATTTTGATAAGAAAATTTTACCAATTATGTGCTTAATTGCGAGAAGGACTAAATCGCATAAAAGGAAAAAGTTGGATTCTAGTAGCTAGAAGTATCAAAAAGCTATGGAATTCAAAACTTGAGGTCCTTATGTGGTAATTAGACCATTAATTAAATTGGTGACTCATCCATGTAAATTTAGAAAAAAGGGCAAGGACTAAATTGGAAACTAAATTAGTTAATTAAAAAGATGAAAAGAAAATAAAATTCATATTTTCTCATTTTCTTCCCTAAAATAAGACATGGATACCCTAGGAGAGAGAGAAGAAACTTTCATGGCCAAATTGGGTAAGCTTCCTTTTCCCGTTTTTAGTAATTTTGATATTTTTGAAACTGGGATAACCTAAACCATCTATTTGGGGGATCAATTTGAAAAGTTATCAAGGTATAAAAATTGGTTCAAGGATGTATATGCTGGAAATTTGAAATTTATGGTAGAAAATGAAAGATTGATGATAGATAAACAACTTTTATAAAGTGATTTTTCATGAAAACTTGATTTAGGGACTAAAGTGAAAAATGGTGAAAATCCATGGAAAATGCTAAAATTTGTGAAATGTATTTGCTGTAAAAGTTGTATGTATATTTTGGATAGGCTTGTGTAGAGGGTCGGATTTCATGATTTTCATGTTCCTAGCCTATGGACAAAATGGTAGTTTATGGAAAAGTTAGGGGCAAAATGGTAATTTTGCCTAGGATTTAAATTGAGTCCAAATAAATATGAGATGTGTGAAATTGATGTTAAATTTACTCATTTTGATTCGGATAGACCAAATTCAGAGTTAGAACGAGGAAAAAGAGGAAAATGTCAGATTAGTAGATGTTTGTACTGTAACAACCCAAACCCGGCCTAGGCGTTATGGCTGAATCCGGCGATGTCACATTGAAGTGTTTTTCGCAAAGTGTAATATCGTTGAAAAAATCCTTTCCATATTTATCTTTGTTGTGTTATCGTAATAATGATTTTTAAAATGAGTCTTTCATTTTAAACTTGCGACCCAATCAAAGGTATTTATTTTAGAAACTTCTTGAATGTCAAGATGTCATTTTATAGTGGAAGCTTTCTAAATCAATTGCGTTCTTGCATTTACTTTGTAAAAACGTTGTTTCTTTTTTCTTTTAAACTCGAGTTCCTAATACTAACAGTTATAACCAGAGAAAATTAAAATCCCAAATTAAAAATAAATCCAAAGAGGCCTTATTACAATAAAAATACCCAAATTAAATTTACTTATAATTTAAAAACCAAATACAGAATTACGCGCGGTTGTGTGGCCACCTTTGAGTCCCTCGCAACACCGATCTGCTTAAGACTAGAGATTACCTGTACAGATAAACTGATGACTAAGTTATGAAAAACTCAGTGTGTAATCCCATATCAAGTAAACAAACAGTGAGTATATACAGTTTGGGCCTAAGCCCAATCCAGTGACAATTCAGTATCAGTTAGGGCCTTAGCCCATTACAGTGACAGTACAGTACAAATATGCAGTTAAAGCTCCTACCCAACCTCTACACTCCATCTCCGTCCAACCCTACACTCCATGTGGGGATATAATCAACCCACCCATCCCTACACTCCAAGTAGTACCAGTTGCGGCACTAAATAGTATTTTTAGCAGAGCTGCCAGTACAGTACACTTCGTCCAAACATAATAAAACCCATCCCCACGCAACATATCATGCATCATGTCATGTCGTGTCATAATATCATACGTGTGTTCAATATGTATAATGTGGCATGCTAAAATATAATCATATATCTCATAGGGGCACAACAGTCATTTTATTGATTAGGGGTCCAGGTACACTTATTGACCCAACAGTAGGTACGCTGTTGTCTCAGATGACCCGTGCAACCTTAACAGTCAAACAGTGAAAATGGGCCCAAGGCCCCTAATGCGGGCCCATGTGGGCCCACACTTCTATGTGGCCCACATAACCCAGAAATGGGCTTGGCCATGTGAATTACACAGCCTGACCCAATATTCACCACACATCCGTATGGTTTACCCGAGTGGGGCTCACATGTCCATCGGCCCACTCCGCCTAGTTCGGCCTAATAATGGCCAAAACGGCCTCGGCCTATGAAATCGCTCATGGCCGACCTCAACAATCATATACCTATGTTTAGGCATACGGACTACCACACGAGTGAACGCACGCCCGTACAGTGTCAACGGTCACTTATTTTAGCTTTTACCGATCTACAATTAGGGGCAATGCTTTTACACACCTGACGTGATTTGAAGTTAACTGTACTCCAAAAACTCTTATACCTGTATTAAATCAAACCAACATGTAATCAGTTACTTAAGTCATGTTTCAAATGGGACATAACGGAGTTCCAAATAAATCACAATCTCTTTACCTAAAATCAATCATAGTTGTAGCCTTGGTTCTTAGGAGACGTGCCAATCAAGCTCGATCAGCACCTACACGAAAGTCACAACCTTTTTAGTAAACCCATACTTGGAGTACAATACAATCTCAACTGAACCACACTTACTGCTCAACACCACCTTTCATATAGTAACCTATGATTTTCTACAACAACCCTAAACTACTTACCAACGACGACAGAGCAGATAGTAGATCGGTGATGTAGCGTACAAAGAACGGAGAAGAAGGACTGATCTAAAAAAGTAAACAGAGTTGTAACGACAAGAAGAGGAAAAGAATAGAGATGTGCCAAGAAAAGTGAAAAGCTGAAATGGAAAAAAGTAAGGTCGAAATATTCGGCCAAGGAAAATCAATGGAGAGAGAGGGAGAGAAGAATCGTGCACTTGAACCCGATTGATCAAAAAACACTTGCCAAAACTGAAAACAAAAATAGAGAGGGAGAGATGAAGTATTCGGCCCAAGTATCAAGATGAAAAGGGAAAGGAATTAAGAGAGAAAGAAGAGGGGTATTCGGCCAAAGCTTGAAAGAGGAAAGAAGAGAAGAGAATTGGCCAAGGCAAAAGAAGATAGAAAGAATGACTAATAGAAGAAAGGCAATCGGTCAAAGAGATTTCAAGGGAAGTATAAACTTAGAAAAAACAACAACAACAAAAAGGACAAGAGAATACTCGAATGGTCTTTTGCAATATTCGGCCACCAAACCAAGAAGCGAAAAGAAGTAAAAAGAAAAAGGTCAGAAATTGAAAATGAGGAAAGAAAACATACCAACCCCTAGCTGAATTCTTGAGTGGCTAGCATACCAATTCAACACTAACTCTCCCACACTTCAAAATCCTGAATTTTCCTCCCCAAATCACTCAAACCGTCCACCTCTCCCTTGATCCACTCCTCAAAACTCTCGTTCCATCTCTTAACCATCTAATTTGAACTCCCCCCAAATTCCTTAGAGTTTTGGCTAAGCTAGAACACTCCCACGGCACTAGCAGCAAAATAAAACAGCTTTGCCCATAGCAGGACTCGAACTCAAGATCTTCAGTAACAGTAACACGCCACTTATCCTTTAGTCCAACAGGTCCTTTCTGACATAAAATACCCACATTTATTTAAGAATCTGTTGACTAGAGACAGGGCTTATTCAAAATCAAAACAAAATTTTGCACAAGCTAAGGCTTGAACCCAAGACTTCTCAGACACTTCCCAAAACACTTAACCACTGAAGCAGATACACACTTGTGTCACAACCATACAAAAATAAATACTTAGAATTTTGGGGCATTACATGTACATGAACCTTTTTCGAGGTAAGTTCATGTAACTAAATTATGTTTATTAAGTTCATGTAACTAAATTATGTTTATTTACATGCTTGTTTTGATTGTGATTATGTAAATTGTATAAATGTCATATATATGTGAAAGGATTTCATATTCGATCAAGCTAATAAATAAAAATGTTCAAATTAATTGATAATGCTCGATAGATATTAAAAGGGTAAATGATGGAAATGTTGGTTTTATACTCGGAATGGATATGGAATATTATCATATGAATTATATGGATGTTAAAGATGTATGAAATGATCACATACAGGAAAATTCTTGGAAATGTTAAATCACGTTTGAGTAAATGAAAATCGATGGATAAATATAATTGCTTAAAATAAATGAGGTCCTGCATTTGTTGCAGAATAGATTTAGCTCAGACTAGTAATCCTAATGACTTCATTACAGAAAGGATTTAGCTCGAACGGGTAATCCAGATCAAGCACTTTAGAGCATATGACATAAAAAGGATTTTTCCTGGATTGGTAATGTTGTATACATGTGTAGCCCGAGAGTGTAGTCTCTGAAAATTTTACCCTAAGGGTACTATTGGACATGAATTGATAGATTCTGATTTGTACACCTTAGGTGTACTACTTGTGTGCCCATCGATATTTTGAATAAATTCAACGGGTAAAGTTTTGATAAGGGCAAAGATGAATTTAAAACAAATTGACATAGAATGATACATATGATATGAAAGTATGACATGAAAAGAATAATACATGAAATATAAGAAGATGATATTTGTTTATGGAAATTACTTGATGAGAATGTTCATCCTTGATCATAGACCCATACACCTTGAATGTACTACTGCTTGTGTAACCTTAATACTCGAATAAAATGAGTAAAGTCCTGACATGAAATGATCTGAACTCGAAACGAACTACTATGAAGCTATGCTTGTAATAATAAGAGATGGTCTATAAATGTTTTTATGCATGGGAACTTGATTGTTGTTAAGCCCATATATGCCTTGATGTTACTATAGAATATATGACTAACAAGGGCAATGAGGATGTGTATAGGGCTTGAGATCAAAGTGGTTGAATATGCCTTACTTAGTTACCTCAAATAGGATGAATGGTAAGTTAAGTACCATGTTACACAAACTTACTAAGCATTTTATGCTTACTCTATTTTATTTTCCCCTGTTTTAGAGTAAATCAGAAGCTAGTTGGATTGGAAGCTTGGCAGAGATCATTCACACTATCCATCGACCTATGTCGGTATATATATATGGTAAATCTATTATGGTTGTAATGTCATGTATAGGTTATGTTGGCTATATCGGCATGAAAATTTAAATTATTATTGTAATCTAGCCATTGGAATGGCTAGTGATGTTTATGTTTTTGTACATGTATTTATGTATTTAAGTTCATGTTATGGTGATAACATAGGTAATATATATTGTTTGATTAAGAAAGGGGAAACAAGTATGCTTATTAAAGAGTAAGATTGTAAACATGAATGCTTATGATGATATATCATGTTGAATGATAGATTTTGCTTATCTTGAATGCTTGAAATGGTTGGAATTTGTATGTGTGATTCAACAGCGGGTTATGGGTGAAATTTTGGGTGAGAAATAAAGCTAGAAATGGCTTTATTTTGTCCACACGGGCAGAAACACGAGCATTTGTCTAGACTGTGTATGACAATGGCCTAGTAACATGGGCTTGTAGTTAGGCTGTATGTCCCCTGCACCTTAATTTTGAGAAACAGAATGCTCAGAATTGGGTACACTGGCAGAGACACGGGCGTGTGTCTCAGCTGTGTGTGCCATACGGCCTAGAACACGGGCATGTGTCTTGGCCATGTGAAACCTGCACCTATTTTCGAATTGAATTAATTAACCACACCGCCTAGTACATGGGCCTGTGGCATGGCCATGCGTGCAAGTCAAAGAGTTACATGGGGCCGAACACGGCCTCCAACACGGGCATGTCCCAGGGTTACACGGGCATGTCCTTTGGATCACACGGGCGTGTGAGCCTTGTACCTTTGAAAAATTTTAAAAAGTTGCGAAAAATTCTTAATGGTCTCGATTAAGTCCCGACTCAATGCTAATGCTCGTATTGGGCCTCAAGGGCTCGATCAAGGGACGTTATGAATGATCTCTTACAAATGAATAGTAATTTATATAAGTTATTTGTAAATGTTTCTAAATGTTCTGGTAATGCTCCGAAACCCTATTCCGTCATCGGATATGGGTTAGGGGTGTTACATTTTCCCAAATTGAAATGGGTTTAATAGATTATTAGTAGGGTTCATAAACTCAAATTAAGGCTAGAATTAATTGGGAAAGATTCAAGAAACAAAATAGCCCCCTATTCTACACATATGCACATGTACCACTGCCCGTGGTGGCCGAAATTGAGGCTGAATTTAAAAATCATTTAAAACCTCATTAAAATTTGGAAAAATACATTTAAAAAAATTTTAAAATCCCCTAAATTCTAGATCTGGAAATTTAGGTTTTTAATTGACAAGATTAATTAAGAAACTAAAGATAAGAGAGCTTATACAAGCTAGTCGAGAGAAACGACAATGACATTTTCTAGGCAATGTTTGGGATCGGTCTTGGAGTTCAAAATGTTAGATCTAGGGCTAATTTAATTAAGGTAAAATTGAAGCAATATAGAAAAGGAGATGGTGCACAATCTTGATGCAAAAAGAAGAAGAAGAAGAAGAAGAAGAAGAAGAAGAAGAAGAAGAAGAAGAAGAAGATGGTAAAAGGGGAGGTGTAGGTAACAACAACAATAGAGGAATAAGGGAAAAGATAAAAAAAATAGAGATGAAGAGAAGGAGAGGGGGTTAGAGACAGCTAAGGTAGAAGAAATCGGTTAAATGGCTGATTATTTTGATAAAAAAATTGCATTTATACCTAGGTTTACTAAGCTTGGATGCCAACACATAAAAAAAAAGGGGGAATTTGCAAAAAAATTAATTTATTTTGTAAAAGTTGAGACTTGAGCTTGAGACATCCAACTAACCTTCAAGATTTCAAATTTAATGGCTAACCATTGGGTCAATTCCCTATTTTTGCTATATTTCTAAATTTTATGGAGCTAAATTTGGGATGTTACACGACCATTTTTACCCTACAAGGTAATCCGCTTCATCTCGGAATCCACTTTCGCCTTATGCTTGGTCAACCAGTCCATCCCATAAATAACGTCGAATCCATGAAATGGTAACTCCATCAAATCCATGGGAAAGACATGTCTTTGAATCAACAGAGGACACTTTCAATACACTCTATTCACCACGACTCTGTCACCCAAAAAACTTGTAACAGTCATACTCAACCTAATAATCTCTATCGAAGTACCCAACTCTCCAATGAAATTACTCAAGATATACGAATGTGTATAACCATAATCAACCAAAAAAATAGAGGAATTGACTGTAAAGTAAAAGTACCTACAATCACGTAGGTCGAGTCACGATCTCGTGGCTCCCTAATAGTAGAGACTCGACCTGGTCCTCTGGACTCGGTCTGAGCAACTACTGTGTGTGCAATTTTTCTCTGTCCATATTGTCTACCATTTCCACCATGAACTTGATCTCAGCCTTTAGTAGGTGCAGGTGTAGAACTCAAAGTCTAGGTAGTCTTTCAACAGATGCTCCTTCAAACTACAACCAAAACATCCCTCAATTAACCTTCTAGACTCACCAGAATGTCTACGAGTATAATGCTCACAAAGTAGCTATCCTGAAGCTTTTGACGAACCACCAACACTAACTACTGTACTATTCTACTGCCTAGACTGGTTCAGTCAGAACCCACATCAAGCACTTCTGCCAGACCTCTGTGATTCATGACCCCTTTTATTCAATCACCCTAAAGCACCCAACTGATTAAAAGCCCTCTTTCTAGACTCAATTACTATTGGCCTCGGTGCCTCGGTTAGAATCTGTTCAATAGCCTTGGCCTTCTTAAACATCTCATTGAACCATGAGCTACTAGATACACACAAGTAACCAAGTTTAGCCCATACTAAAACCTCTTACATCTATCTTTCTATGTAGAAACCATCTCAAGAGCATATTGGATAAGTAGTATAAACTTTGACGCTTAGTCAACCACAGTCATGTTGCCCTTAGTTAAATCAAGAAACTCACAGTTACAAGCCTCCATGTGCTGCTCTCCCATATACTTTCTCCATAACATCTCTAAGAAATATCCTTAAGTCAAACCATCAGGAGCAATTCCTTTCCTCATAGTGTTCCACCAATGATGAGTCTCGCTGTTTAACAGGCATATAGTGTAAGCCAACTTCTCTTCATTTGAGCAAGCCATCTGCTCAAGGATCCTCTCTACACCTTCGATCCAATACTGAACTACAGTAGGGTCAACTCCTTTCACATCCCTAAACTCTATTCCAACCAAAACTCGAAGATGCTCGAGTAGTAGCCCACGATTAATAGAAGCAAGGTTACCACCGACAATCCACTGAAAAGCCCCAGTCATCGCTTGCATCAAGGGCTCAACACCAACATATTGTATAGCTTGCCTCTAGGTGCTACAGTAAACATACCACCACCCTCAAGTAGGAAGCATAACATATATGCTAAAACCAAAAAAAGAAATATTATGAAATAGTGAGAAGTGGCAAATGATCCAAGGCATAATCTTTCAAAGAAAAATATTTTAATAAGGGCAATGTGTTCCCATTTCCTACCACAAAAAAGGAAAATTCATACAAGGGAATTTTCTCTGAGGTTTAAAAATTCTCAATTTTATTTTAAAACTAAATCAACAATTTAAATTTCCAAAAATTTTAACCTCGAATTGTAATAGCCTGATTTAGACCCTATTCGGAACAGTGGTTTCGAGACCAAGAATCCGAGTTAGAAAAATATTTAAAAATTATTTTATGAGCTTACTATGTGTGAATTTATATCTGTGAAATTTTTGTGTTTTAATTTTGTCGTTTGAGTGCCAATTTAATAAAAAGGGCTTAATCGCGTAAAATGAAAATTTGATGGTTAAATGTGAAAGGGTTGAATTGCTGTTAAATTTTTAATTTGAGGTACTTATAATGCAATATTACCATAGTTAAAGTGATGCACGGTTTAATACATGAATTATAATGGTTTTATATTTTAGTTTAAAGGTTAAATATGTAAAATGTTAAATATGTTATTATAATAAAACATATAATAAAATATCATGCATTTATCTTTTATTTTCCATGACCGAATGCTAATAAAATATAAAGAATAAGGTTTTAAAAGTTCCGGCCATTGTTGAAGCTTGATTAAGGTATGTAACTAGCTCAGTTTTTTATAAATTTTACGTTTTTGAGATCGTTGCAGTGTAATGTACAAAGCCCATGCTTGAATTTCTGATTTTGATGCATATTTTGAGTTATGCCATTGATGAATAATTAAGCTTTGTGATGTTAGTTGATGAATTATGAAAGATATGTTTTGGATTAATATGTTTTGAATTGGAATTTTTGATGAATTTGAGTAATTAGGGATAAATTGAAAAAATAATAAATTGAGGGACTAAAATGTGAAATAAATGAAATGTATGGACTTGTATGAGCATAAGGAAGATTTGGCCTAAGCATGGTATACTCAAAATTTTCATGTTTTGTGTTTTGTGCAATTTGGACTAAATTGTAAAAAGTGTGAAATGTCAGGGGCAAAATGGTAATTTTCCCATTTATGAGTTTTTGGACTAAATTGAATGGAATTATGTTTGAATGAGTTTAGTTTGAATATGTTTAGATCAAGAACTAAAGAAATCGTATTTGGATCGGGGAAAAACCAAAGTTGTCGGATAATCGTCCTGTTCCGATTATCGTTGTCCGAGGTAAGTTTATAACTAAATATTTGTTGCTAATTTTAAATAAATACGAGTTTTATATGTTGAATTGAACTATCTAGAAGTATATATTATGTACCTGAATATGAATATGCTTGGGAACTATGTTTACGAATTCGATTCGATCGAGTTACGACATCCGAAAGCTCCATACGAACCTTAGGAATAGCTAGGGTACATATGTCATGACATAAGATTTTCGATATGTGTTCTCAAGTAAGACCATGTCTAGGACA
This sequence comes from Gossypium arboreum, assembly GCF_025698485.1. NCBI lineage: Eukaryota > Viridiplantae > Streptophyta > Magnoliopsida > Malvales > Malvaceae > Gossypium > Gossypium arboreum. The sequence goes on from NC_069075.1 coordinate 122,813,550, forward strand.
TTAGCATCGATATGTGATTACATGTAAGACCATGTCTTGGATATCGGCATCGTATTTGATTCATGTAAGACCTTGTCTGTGATAGTGGCATCGATATGTGATTACATGTAAGACCACGTCTAGGGCATTGGCATTGTACGATATGTGTGATTATCTGAGTATTCTTTTAAATTTTGAATGGTTCAATAGGCAATGATAAGTTATGATCAAATGTGGAAATGAGCTAAAGTGATCAGGTATGTGATAGTTAAATTGCCTATTTGAAAATAAGGTAAGTTGACTATTTGATATGTGATAGTAATTATATATGATGCAAATGAAAATATATGTGTACATGAAAAGTATATTCAGCCAAAGGTTATGTATAAGTGATATCAAATTTGTGATCTATGTGCAAACATATATGAATGGTTATATTTGGTCTTATGACTATAAAATGTGAATATTTATGAGATGATTCATGAGTTACAAGCATGAGTATGTACCCTTAATTTAGAACAGATTGATTCGACCTTGTTAATATAATGCTAATATGCATTCTTAGATATATATTTGATATGACTTACTAAGCTGTGAAAGCTTATTGTGTGTATGTTTATGAAAGCTTACTGTGTGTATGTTTACTCTCTGTTTATAGATTGTAGAAGCTATTTACGGGCTCGGGGATCGTCAGAGAAGTCTATCACACTATCGACTATTTTCGGTACTTTATAAGTTTGAACTTGAACCAATGGCATGTATAGACTAGATTATATTTGGTTAAGTTTGAAGTTGTGTACATATTAAGCCATGCGAAAATGGCTTATATGTTATGTAAGTAAATGAAATTTTAGTCAAGTTTATATGTGTCATATGAAATAAAAATGGTTGGTGATTTTGAATGTGGTTTGGTTGATTTAGCTAAAGTATATGTATATATATTATGAATAGCTTGTTTATTTTATTAAGTTTGGTTCATATGCTTTGCTCAAGTGATGATTTTATTTGGTTTGATTGAATAGGTTATGGTATGTACATAAGTATGAATTATGCTTATTATGTTACTCATGGTTTTAATGATTCAATTATGTCTTGTATTTGATAGTAATGGTTTAATTTGGTTAACGAGTGTATTCAGCTAAATGTTGAATTTAGGTAATGGATATATTTGATTGATGATTCTGTCATGCTATGTACAAATATGTGAAACATGTTTTATTTAATTTTGCCATGTATTTTGTTATGTGGTGTACAAATAGGATACAGATGTAAATGACTTAGTAATTAGGCAATAGATTAATTAAGATATTAATGTTCATTCATAAATGGCTATGATTAATATTCAATTTTATGCATTTCGATCATGTTTATATTTATATGTTTTGTTGATATGTTTGTTTTTTATTTGAGAGTTGGTTAAATTATGTATATATATAAACTTGTGAAGTGTTTGACATGTAATGTAAATTATGATTGATGTATGGAATTAATTCTATGCAATGTTACATACGTGTGATATGGTTGAGTAAAATGAAAGTGGACTTTGAATAAGCATATGTATTTAGCAAGTTTATATTTGGCTAAGACATTGGAAAATGACCAAATGAACAGTATGCTTATGTCATGGTTGTAAATGTTTGATTTGGATTTGATTTCATGGTTTATTTGTTAGCCAAATTGATGATAGAGAAATGGTAATGTTCAGACATGCTTTAAACTTGGTTAGATAACCATTTAGGTCATAAACCAACTTAACCGTGGAATGAAAAAGCATATTGTGCCGATTATGATATGGTCAAAATGATATGTGTTTTGATTGTTTGATTATATGATTCATGTATGAAATAATGGAATGAAATAATTATATTAGTTTGGATATTCGCACATGCTTATGTGGTAAAATGATATAATTGATTTTTATTGCTTATGAATTATGTGACTACATATATGTTCGTTATATGATATGAAATGATTTGTAAAGAGATTATGTTAGCTATAAGGTTTTAAAATTGAATGGAGTAAGTGATTTGATGGGAATAATATATTAAGTATGAAATGAAATGCGTGTAAATTTCAAGTTGTGTTTTGTCACCTAATACCTCATGACCCCATTCGATGACGAATACGGGTTAAGGGTGTTACATTTTCACTACAAGAAAATAGACTTCTAGCGGCGTTTTTTTTTGCCTTTAGCGGCGTTTTTAAGCGCCGCTAATACTTTTAGCGGCGCTTTCTCAAGCGCCGCAAAAAACGTCGCTATATGCAACGCCACAAAAATTAGTGGCGTTTTTTCGAAAAAAATGCCGCTAAATACCATGACCTTTAGCGGCGCTTTTTCGCAAACGCCGCTAAAGACCATGACCTTTAGCGGCGCTTTTTCCGCAAACGCCGCTAAAGACCATGACCTTTAGCGACGCTTTTTTCGAAAACGCTGCTAAAGACCATGACCTTTAGCTGCGCTTTTTTTTGCAAACGCCGCTAAAGATCATGACCTTTAGCGGCGCTTTTCTCACAAACGCCGCTAAAAATAATGATCTTAAAAAAATTATTTTATTTTAATTAAATAATATTTATTTCTATGTTAAATATTATATTATGTTTAATTTTGAAATTTGATCTTTAAACTATATACTTTTAAAGATAAATAAAAATATTAATTAAATTAAATTTTCCATTAAAATTTAAACTTCAAAACTAAATATAAAAATTAATGAATTTAAATTTAATACATAAACATTGATTCAATATGTAATTTAATACATAAAAAAAAACATAGACACACACAGACACACAAAGTATTAGAATTTCTAAAACATAATTCATCCTGGTGAGAAAATAATGCCAAAATGTTGAACTCCATATTCCAGTTGACTCCATATTCCCCCACAAGTACCTACAAGGGAGAAATTCCATTAAACGAGAAAAAGTATTGATGATCAATCATCAACAGCTAAAATGTTGAACTACCAACATTAAGAAAGGCGTCATTTAACTAAAACCAGTTTGTATAAATTCTATGCTTATTATGCAAAATGCTTTTGAGTACAAACCGGTTTGGAGCATTATTTTAGACATCTCCCGAGTTCCATTTGTTTTATATTAGCAAGTAGATATAGTACACAACTTATCCTATTCCATTGCAAAAACTATTATTACAAAAGTCCAACAGAAAGAAATATATTCTACCCGGTAGTCTAGACTCAATGTAGAAGCAAGTCTAGCAAATCCTAACAGTAGTAGTGGAGTTGCAGATTTAAAGGTCGCCTTCCACCAACTCCTTAGGAAGCATTTTGAAAAGTTAGTGGAACATAGATCGAAACAATATACATCTATATATCGCATACCAAATTTAGATATGCTACATGCACAAAAGAAAATTGTGATGCCAAAATTATAACGTATGCTCGTAAGAGAAAGAATTTACAATGGTAAGCAATATACATGACAAATTAACACCAAAGATCTGGAAAATATAACGACTCACATTGATGATTTGATGTTTCGTGCTTGCCGTGAAGTAACTGCATTCATTAGCACAAAGGAGCCAACTCCAAGGTCCATCTAAAAAAATTATGCAAGGTTCAAAAACATTAATATGATAAAATATTTGGGATTGATATTTTCCAGGATAAAAACATAAAAGTTCTTGAAAATACAAACAAATTCAATAAGTTTTAAGATATTGGTAGGACAAGTTTAAAAGTTTTCAAAGTGAATGAATGTAGACATCCACTTCTCATACATAATAATCTTTACGAAAGGATGTAAAGACCCTTATGAGAACAACAATAACAAAAATATTATGTACGAGGGTATAGGATTAAATGTTAACATGGGTCCGGACATGGCAAAATTCCTGACCTTGCTCGGAGTTGGTGGACCACTGATTGTGGTCATTGTGGTTTTGAAGATTCTTGCATTTTAAGGCAAGCAAGATTTGCCAAATAATAAAGGAGAAAAGACTTTCCATGGCACTTTGTGAACATGATGCCGTGCTTTTGGAGCTAAGTTCCACGCCATCCATTCCTTAAAATTGAGATGATTCAAGGAGTGGTTAAGTTCAGAGGCCAAGTGTTGACCACCACCTGCTACGACCAATCCTTTAATACATGAGCAAATACTCTGTTGTTCACAAAATGGACAAGTATGTAAATTTATACATAATACTGAGAGATGATAGCAAAATTTTACCAATAAGATTTATAGTAATATATAATACTATAATGTAAGCATTAAAAAAATAAAATGACTATACATAATAATTTAATGAATGAAAATACATAAAATACTAAATATTAGATTAAATATAAAATAGCATTTTAAAAATAAAATAAAATAGACTTAAGATGAGTTTAGACAAAATTTTAAGTGCATATTTCAAATCAAGTGAATTTGAACAAATATAAAATCTATTAACAACATGCTTAATTCTAAGTTGAATCTCGCAAACAACACCTCTAATCGTGAGCTATGCTTGTTACGCCGGCTCTAGTAACTCACAAATCTGTACTTTTCGAATCATATTTGGTTCCACTTCATAATGTCTCTGCATACAAAGAATTTTGTAATTAAAATGTGACGAGTTTTGCTAAGTCTTTGAAGCTAGAAATGTTAAATTCCCAACACCAAGATACACAAGTAAGTGACAAACTATATCAATAAATTCCCACTACATGTAAGGCAAAGAGTGTGGGTAGAACAATGAAGACATAATCCAAAGCTACATGTAAGTTAAATCGAGAAAATGAAGTGAATGATTAAGTTAGACAATGGAGAGATGTGTCCAATCGGTTTTAGTGATTTTATTATTAGGCATTTTGTTTCCACTTATGTAAATTACATAAATATATAACTTCCTCTAAAACTCGAAAGACAAAGCAACAATTATGAAGTGCACACAAAAGCAGCGGTTAAAGGTTGCAATCAACCTTTCTCTTTTAACTAATGCTATGTTATACGACTACTAGTATTATATTGTTCTTAATATTTCACCAAAAAATGGTTTTATTAAATAAAAAGATTGCACCGCCATGAATGTCCGAAATGGAACCTTAAAGCTAAGGTTGTTCGATTAAAGTTTTGTCGAAAAGCCAAATTATGCGCTTATATCGTATCCACTTTCAAACATATCGTGTCTCCAAGCGTTATATCTACGTAATAGTATCCCTCATTCAAATAAAATTAATGTTAGAATCGATATACATACCCCATTATTTTCTGTTGGACTTCTTCTCGAACACCTATAAAGCGCAATTTCATAATATTCACCAATTTTATCGAAACCTGAATTAAATAAACATGAAGTTAAAATAGTAGCGTAAAACTTGTTTAGATACCTTCTTGAACCGATCCATAGTGCCGGACATTATGCCCTTGTAGCATCCATGCCATTGCCATGTTTTTTGCGGCAATAGTAATATATAAATTATCAAAAACTTTGAAGAGCGTGATCTATCTTTAGCTCACTGCAAATCTAATTATCTTTATTATATTTTGAAAGCCGGGTCGACTGAAGGCAAACAAAAAGCTTTTCTTTATATATATTTGATGTATAACGGAGATCCTATAATGTCTTAAAAAATGAAACTATGTCATCCCATATTGTCACTCGGTCTCACCACCACCATTGATCTTGTTGAGCTTAAACCTCCTCATTAGTCTCCATATATAGCTGCTCCTATGTGTGCTGTTCTTTCGGTTCTAAACACTGTTTTGCCTTTTTCCCTTGCATCACTTCTCTTTCCTGTACATACAATAGAAGAAATTAATACAATTACCCTTTTAGCATACGGTCTGAATTTAAAACTTTAAACAATTTAAAATTTAATCGATGTGAGATAACACTGGTATAATACATGATGATGCAAAAAAGGTGATTGTTTACGGATCTAGACAATATCGATAAATTGGAGGATGCATTTCTTTCCTTTGAAAAGTTTGATATATGGATATTAAGTTCATTGGACATATAAAATCAGTACCTCTGGAGTCTCTCAATGCTGCAGACTTCCTGATCCACATGCAAGATGAGAAAGGCCAAAATCAATAAGTAATACATAGCAAATAAGGAAAATATTGTATATTTTCTCAGTTTCTTGCCACTTGCCAAGAAGAAACATGAGGTCTCTCACCAGGGAAAGTAATTTCTTTAAAAGTGCATTCTCATTTCTCAATTGCTCCACTTTTTCTTCCAGAAATCTTGTATGCTCCTTTAAAACAAGATCGCAGCCTTAGTATAGGAAAATAGTTACATCTGTGGAAATTAAAACCGTAAAAACTAAGTTCCCGTTTCAGCTCTACTAATAAAACAGGAAAAAGAAAGGAAGAATTGTAATTTTTGACTAGTATGCTTGCATATATATACATCTTGCCTTCTAGATATGATGTATGGAACAACTTGGCTAAGTTTAGGGCGTATTCTAGATTCTACTACTATCAGCACACATACGCTTTTGAGACTGGCTCGAGATTTTGCAACTGAAATTCTATTTTAATCTTATTCTTCCTCTTCTTTTGCTCACCTCTTCAATGGCTTCTTGTATTTTGTTCCTCCTCTCTTGTAAACAGTAAATCATTCATTATGAGCAACTCTCCACTTCGATGGTGCATCGCAACCAAAACCGCATTCGAGACCTATATGGGAACCCTAATGGATTAATTAAACACCTCTATTTCGATAATCTTATTCGATCATTTAGACGACAAGAAGAAGATCCGATTGCTTTCACGATATTATGAATCCCTATTTCCTCTGCATTGTGGTACATCATTGCAAAGTTGCATTAGAAATTTGTTGCTTTCTTGCGGCTATTCATCGTCTGGTTTCTCAACTTTGACATCACTCATTTCTCTCATTCAACTATAAGCATGAATTAATCGAATATTTACCTCTTCTCCAACATTGATGAAACTCTAGATTTGAAAAACTCGGTCGAATCGCTTTCCCTAATACCTGAAAAAAATTGAATTTTTTTAAATATAAAGGCTTTACTTAAACGAAGAACTATTAAAAAAAACTTAGGGATTTTGGGGGAAATTTAGGGATTAGGGGAAATGTAGAGAATTGTGGAAATCAATTTTAGGGTTTTGCTGGAAATGGCTAAACGTTTGGGATATCTGTTTTGGGATTTGGGGGGAAATGGCTAAGTGTCGGTATAAACAATAATTAATGGTTAAAAAGAACGTAAGGCAACTTCAAGGAAAGACAAAAACGAAATGTTGATGTACTGTATATTAGCGCATCACGTTTTGTTGTATTATGTTTATTTCTCGATAATTTTCTAATAAAAATTGTAAAATTATTCACTAATTATAAATTCTTATTTTTTTTCTAAACGTGTCAATAAATTAATGAATTAATTAAATAATAATTTCTAATCTTAAAAAAAACTGGATTAAAATTATTATTCAATTAATTATAAATTTATTCTTACATAATTGAAATTTTATTTTTAATAATAATTTTTTAAAAAAATCTTTCTTTTAACTCTTCCTAATTTCTTCTTTCGTGTTCTCTCAATTCTTATGGTTTCTCCTAATATCTGGAACTAACAAGCAAAAACATTCGTTCTCCTCTTTTAAAAAATAAACCCTACCAAAAAATAAGAAAGGGAAGAAAGTCATCATGCCCTTTGCTTGCATCATTTCCTTCAAATTCTCGGAAACGCACGACCTCTTTGGTGCAAGGGTCTTGAAACCCATAAAGTACTATTTTTATTGAAAATTATTCAGATTTTTGATAAAAATATAAAATTTTTAATTATTGTTCCTAATTTTCGAGAAAAATTAAAGAGATTTATTTAAAATCTTTGTGCTCAATGAAATTTATCTTTATATCTATTTTTTTTACTAAAAAAACAATGGGTGAGCCAAACTAACGTAATAAAAGGTTTTAAAGATATAAAGATAAATTTAACCCTTAATTTTTATTTATTTTGTTACTTTGGCCCTTATGTTTTGGGATTATTTTGACCCTCAACCTTTAAATTTTAGTCAGGTTGTATCTTTTTAGATTAAAAAACTGACTGAACTGTTAAAATTTTAATGACATTAATATGGCCACTAACATGGTAGTCCATGTATAAATCATAAAAATTAAAAAAATATTTAAAAAATCAAAAAATTTTAAAAAAGTTCATAAAAACTTTTAGAATATTTATTCATATTAGTGGTGAAGTGTATGCAAAATGCCACTTGACCTACTGTGTCAATGTCATTAAAATTTTAATAGTTTAGTCAATTTTTTCATAAAAAAGCAAGCAATTTAACTAAATTCTAAAAAGTATGCCAAAATGATCCCTAAAAAAGAATATGGATCAAAATAATAAATTGAGTAAACATTAGGGGTTAAATTAATTTTTATGAAAAAAGAAAAACATTAAGGGAATGCTTGTTTCATGTAAAATATTATTTGATTTGTTTATAGAAAATCAATTTGGTCAAAGTAAAATATTCATGCGAAAAAGGTAAAGAGAAGGAAAATGAAAAGTAATAATATAGAGTAACTATAAGAAAGTGTAATTATTAAATAATTATATTATTTTTATTATCAATGATTTTCTAAATATATTTTTAATTATTAAACTTGTTTTGGTGTAATGTATCTATTTTTCAATTATATAAGAAATCATTTAATATATAAATTAAAAAATACTAATTAATCTAAACCCTAAACTTCTTAACCCCTATCCCATAAACACTAAACTCTAAACCCTTAACCCCTTAACCCCAAACCCTTACACCTTAAACTCTAACCCTAACCATTAAACCCTAATTAATCATAATCCCTAAACCCATAATTCATCATAAACCTTCAAATACTAGTTAACTCTTAAACCTTAAACCCTAAACTATATATCTTAAACCATAGTTAACTCATAAACCTTAAACCCTAAACCATATATCTTAAACCATAAACCATAAACTATAATGATAATTAATTCGATATTTTAAATTCAATACTATCTCTTTTACGATTATATAAGAAAATATTTAATATATTGTATAACCATAAATTTTAATAATTATTGTTTTAGGGGTTATAGATTAGTGTTTATGATTTTTTTGGGTTTAGGGGTTATATGACTTTTAGCGGCGTTTTTCCAAAAGCGCCGCTAATGCTCTGGTTTTTAGCGGCGTTTTGCCAAAAGCACCGCTAATGCTCTGGTTTTAAGCGGCGTTTTTCCAAAAGCGCCGCTAATGCTCTGGTTTTTAGTGGCGTTTTTCCAAAAGCGCCGCTAATGCACTGGTTTTTAGCGGCGTTTTGCCAAAAGCGCCGCTAATGCTCTGGTTTTTAGCGGCGTTTTGCCAAAAACGCCGCTAATGCTCTATTATTGCGGCGTTTTTTACTAAAACGCCGCTATTGCTCTGGTTTTAGTGGCGTTTTCGGTAAAACGCCGCTATTGCTATGTGTTTTACAATTTTTGCGGCGTTTTTTGATAAAACGCCGCTAAAAACGCCACTAAAGCCCTATTTTCCTGTAGTGTTTATTAGTATCAGAGCTACAGTTTAGTCGATTCTAGGACTAACGTAGCTCGTGTGAGTCTAGCTATACATGTCATATTTTATACTGTGATAGTGTGATGACTCATGACATTTGAAAATGTGTTTTCGTATAGTAAATGGATCCTAATTGAGCCGTAGCTGATGATGTCGAGAGTATAGCGCCTGCTCTCGTGCAAGGGACAGTACCGGTTAATCTCGACCGACTTCAAGTAACCAAGAGGGAGAGGCTAAACAAGCCTTTTACCAAATGATGAATGATTGTTTTACTCAGTATATTCGGATGAATCTGGCTACACAAAAATCTCCACCTCGATAAATCCTCCTCCGATACCTATTATACCTCAAGTGATTGATCCGTTGAGATTACATAAGCCCCCTGTTGATAAAATCAGAAAACACGGGGCTGAGGAATTCAGAGCCACTAATGATGATGATGCTGGGCGAGCTAAATTTTGGCTTGATAATACTATCCGCATGTTTGATGAGCTATCTTGTACCCCTAATGAGTGTCTAAAATGTGCCATATCCTTGCTACGAGACACCACATATCACTAGTGGAACACACTAGTATCGATGGTTCTGAAAGAACGGGTGACTTGAGAGTTCATTCAGACTGAGTTCTGTAAAAAAATACATCAGCCAGAGATTTATAGACCAAAAACGCAAAGAATTTCTGGAGTTGAAACAGGGTCGTATGAGCGGAAATTTGTGAGACTTAACAGATATGCCCATTAATGTGTATCGACTTAAGCTATAATGTGCAAAAGATTCAAACACGGGTTAAATGAAGATAATAAACTGGTTGTTGGCATTCTGGAAATAAAAGAGTTCGTAGTACTAGTTGAGCGAGCATGCAAAGTCGAAGAGCTCGGGAAAGAGAAAAGAAAAGCTGATTTTGAGGCTAAAGATTCACGTAAGAAACCATCGAGTAAGTCATTTTAGTCAGCATCAAAGAGATTCTGAGATGAGTCTAGCCATTCAAAGGCTACTGCGGGTTATACTAGACGTGATCAGGATAGACCACCTGTAAGTTGAAAAGCTACCTCAGTAGCTAGTGTTGGTATCATTAGATCAAATCAACCGGAGTGCAAAAATTGTGGTAAACATCATCTCGGTAGTTGTAGATTGCTTGATTGGGCCTGTTTTAAATGTGGATCAATGGATCATTTCATTTGAGAATGCACTGAGTTAGCTAAACAAAACACAGTACATAATGTGAGACCAAGTAACATGTCAGCTCGAGGTAGACCACCTAGAAATACGGGTAATGTGAGTGGCAATCAAAGTGGAAATACAGACAAAATAGTTTGATCTGAGGTTCGTGCACCTACCAAAGCTTATACTATACGCGCACGCGAATAGGCTTCATCCCCAGATGTTATCCCTGGTATATTCACTCCCTATGAAACTAGTGTAATTGCATTGATTGATCTTGGTTCGACTCATTCTTATGTATGTGAGACTTTAGTATCCAGTACGACTTTGTCTGTAGAGTCTACTGAGTTTGTGATTAGAGTATCGAACCCCTTAGGCTAGTGTGTTCTGGTTGACAAAGTGTGTAAGAATTGTCCTTTGATCATTCGAGATTCGTGTTTTACGGGTGATTTGATGTTTTTTCCATTTGAAGAGTTCGATATAATTCTGGGAATGGACTGTTGACTTTCCATAATGCTATCGTAAACTACAAAAGAAAGACTATTGATTTACAGTGCCAGAATGATGTGATTATTCAGATTGAATCTAATGATTTGAATGGTTTACCAGCAGTGATATCTTCAATGTTAGCTTAGAAGTATGTTAGAAAGGGTTGTGAAGCTTACTTTGCGTATGTGCTTGATAGTAAAGTGTCCGAAAGAAAGATCGAATCAGTACAAGTTGTGTGCGAGTATCCGGATGTTTTTCCTAAAAAATTATCAGGTTTGCTGCCTATCCAAAAAGTAGAGTTTGGTATTGAGTTAAAGCTAGGGACGACTCTGATATAGATAGCTCCGTATAGAATGGCACCTACTGAATTAAAAGAAATGAATGCTCAGTTTCAAGAGTTGATAGATAAAGGTTTCGCGCGACCGAGTTTCTCTCCCTGGGGTGTACCAGTTTTATTTGTGAAAAAGAAAAACGGAACGATAAGAATGTGTGTCGACTATAGATAGCTCAATAAGATGACTATAAAGAATAAATATTTGTTGCCACAGATTGACGACCTGTTCGATCAGTTGAAAGGGGCTACAGTGTTTTCAAAGATAGATTTGAGATCAGGTTACTATCAGTTGCGAGTTAAAGACTCCGATGTGCCGAAAATTACTTTCTGAACGAGGTACGGACATTATGAGTTTTTAGTTATGCCTTTCGGACTTACTAATGCACCTGTTTTTTTCATGGATTTGATGAACCGGATCTTTAGATAGTATTTATATCGGTTTGTGGTTGTGTTCATAGATAACATTTTGATATATTCCCGTGATGAAACCGAGCATGCCGAACATCTACGACTTGTGTCACAGACTTTGCGAGATAAATAGTTGTATGTGAAGTTCAGTAAATGTGAGTTCTGGTCACGTGAAGTCAGTTTTCTAGGACATGTTGTATCAGTGTCAGGTATTCGAGTTGATCCGAGTAAAATTCTGGCTATACTTGATTGGAAACCTCCGAAAAATGTTTCTGAAGTCTGAAGTTTTCTAGGACTTGCTAGTTACTATAGACGATTCGTGAAAGGTTTCTCTATGATTGCAACCCCAATGACGAAGCTATTATAGAAAGATATTATGTTTAAGTGGTCAAAAAAGTTCCAGAAAAGTTTTGATCAGTTGAAAGCCCTCTTGACTGAAGCTCCATACTAGTTCAGGTAGAATCGGGTAAAGATTTTATTATCTATAGTGATGCATCTTTGAATGGTTTGGTTTGTGTTTTGATGCAGGAAGAGAAAGTTGTAGCTTATGCCTCGAGACAGTTAAAGTCGCATGAAAAGAACTATCCAATGCATGATCTGGAATTGGCAGCTATTGTGTTTACGTTGAAAATATGGTTTCACTATATGTTCAGTGAAAAATGTCACATTTATACTGATCACAAAAGTTTAAAGTACTTGATGACTCAGAAAGATCTGAATTTGAGACAGGGACGATGGTTAGATTTGCTAAAAGATTACAAACTTGTGATTGATTACCATCCGGGAAAGGCTAATGTTGTTGCTGATGCTTTAAGCCAAAAATCATTGTTTTCTCTGCATGCACTGAATGTGCATTTGGCTATGTCTAATGATGGTTAAAAAATAGTTGAATTAAAAGTAAGACCGTTATTTACACAACAGATCTGCGAAGCTCAAAAAGTTGATAATGATTTGTTAGCAAAGCGGGATCAATGTGACTTGAATGTTGATTCATAATTTTGAGTTGATGCTGAGGGTTGTCAGATGTTCAGAAACCGAATATGTGTTTCGAGAAATCCAGAGTTGATTCAGATGATTTTGAATGAAGCTCATAATAGTCGATTATCTGTTCACCCAGGTAGTACGAAAATGTATAATGATCTGAAACAACTTTACTGGTGGCATGATATGAAACGAGACGTTTCTGATATTGTTTCGAAATGTTTAGTCTGTTAGCAAGTAAAAGCCAAGCATCAGGTACCTTCTGGGTTGCTTCATCTGATCATAAAACTTGACTGGAAATGGGACAGAGTCACGATGGATTTTTTATCCGGTTAACCGTTGACACAGAGCAAGAAAAATGCGACCTGGGTTGTTGTGGATAGATTGACTAAATCGGCTCTTTTTGTTCCAGTTTGTACAGATTACTCGCTTGATAAGCTAGCTGAATTGTATGTTTCTCAAATTGTGAGATTGCACGGAGTACCTATTTCTATTGTTTCGGATAGAGATCTGAGTTTTACATCACGATTTTGGAAGAAACAGTAAGATGCACTTGGTACCAAATTGCATTTCAGCACTACTTTCCATCCGCAAACATATGGTCAGTCTGAACAAATCATTTAGATACTTGAGGATATGTTGAGATGCTATATTCTTGAGTTTGAAGGTTCGTGGGAAAGATATTTGCCTCTAATTGAATTTGCTTACAATAACAGCTTTCAATCGAGTATCAATGTAACACCCTAAACCCGGCCAGAAGTTAGGCCCGAATCTGGCGTGTCACATTGAAGTGTTCTTCGAAAACCATGTTTTCATTAGAAACCCTTCTTATTTGAAACGTAGTACATTGAAAACTTATTAATTTCATTCCAAAAATTCCTTTTTAGGTTGCGGAAGCTAATTTTGAGAGTAACCGATTTACGAAAACGTGATGTTTAAAAGTTAAGTTGCGAAAACATAGTGTTTTGAAAACAGTTGTTGCTTTGGAAAACCGTGATCTACTTCTAACAATTATAAAACATAGTAGATAAAATCCCAAAGTTTAAAATGAAAACCAGAATTAAGAAAGGCCTTATTACAACCCAAATATAAAAAAAATACACAACAGTAAATAAACAAATCTGAAAACATAAGCAGTGTGTGGCCATCTCCGAGTCCCTCAAAGCATTGATCCATCTATCACTGGGGATTACCTGCACAGTTAATAAACTGGGCGAGTTTACGAAAACTCAGTATGTAATCCCCTAGCATCCAAACAGTCAATCAAAAATAGAATTTAGAACCATTCTGGGGTTGAGCCCTATCCAGTAACAGTACAATCCAATTCAAAATATATGTGGGCCAAAGCCCGGTTCATTAACATTTGGGTCTCAACCCATCACAGTCTCACTTGAGCCTAGTCCATCTCAGAATCAATATCAGTTGGGCCTAGCCCATATCAAAACTAGTATCAATTGGGCCTAGCCCATTTCAATATCAAACCCATATGAATAATGCATGATAACCCATCCAACCCTGCACTTGCCTCCGTCCAACCCTGCACTACCTGTGGGGAATAAATCACCCATGCCATCCCTACACTTATAGTGTTAGCACTAGTTGTAGCATTAACTAGAGTGTAATAAAGCTACTAATATCAAAATATGTGGCACAGCTACCAATACGGTTTCTTCCTCCATAACAATATCCCAATCCCAAGCAGTATGTCATGTATGCAGAATGTCATGCACAAAAGTCATACAAATCACAGACAAATCAGTCATTAACCCTCAAGGGGCAAAACAGTCATTTTACCTTTTAGGGGTATTTTGGTCATTTTATAAATTTTTGAGTCCCAGTACAAATTACGACCTCATAAGTGGTCTGTCGTCGCCTCGAGCGACTCAAGTAACCTAGATGGTCAAAACGGTGAAAATGGGCCCAAGGCCCATTACTCGGCCTAATGGCCCCACACGCTCGTGTGGCCCATTTAGCCCAATTTCAGTCATGGCTATGCGAACAACATAGCCCATTTTATTAATTGTCACTTACTGTAGATTGTATCTGTGTGGGGCCCACAAGCCCTTGTGGTGGCCTCTACAGTACACGAGAACGCTCGTGGTGGCCTCTACAGTCTATTGCCCCTGATTTGTGGGGACAGTTTACCACACAATCGGTCGCACGCTTGTGAGGCCTCAAATGTCGAAGTTTCAGCTTTTTGGCTTTTACCGATTAACGGTTGAGGTAGTTTGATTACACACCTTAAACAAAGTTACGCAAATGGCCCTCAAGTCCAAAGCCTACACTCCACCAAAAATACTCCATTAGTCAAAGCAATAGGATTAGCATCCCCTTTCTACTCTTATCAAAATTACTACACCAACACTTGCCTTACTTGCAAGGGTGAGATTAACCTTGAATGAACTGTTGACAAGGACTGAATACCACTTATTGACTGAACTACATACAACCGAACTCCATTAACCTATATCGATATCGATCACATATAGATTGAACCAATATAATCACTTACCAAAAACATAAAATCGGTTGTGGAAATAAAGTAGTCGTCCCTATTCTTGAAGTGAGAATCCAAAAGATAGAGGCAAGGTTCAGTACCCATACGCTCCTAGCCGTAAACGACAGTACAAAGATATAAGAGAGATTACTACACCACGAAAAGAAAAGAACAGAGAGGGAGACAAGCACCTACCGATTGCCCAAAACTAGTTACAAAACCTGGAAGCAGAGGTAGGGAAAAAGAGTTATGCCGCCACTGTCACAGTACCAAAGGGTGAAAAGGTTATAAGAGGAGAGAAGAGAAAAGAAAAAGTATTCGGTAAAGGATCAAAAGAAACAAGAAATAAGAGTGAGAGCAGAAAGAGAATCGGTTACAAGGGAAAGAAAGCCAAAAAGAACAGAAAGGGAGGAGAGATGGTGAATTCGGCTAATACCCATATTAAGTAAGGGAAGAGAATTGACGTATGAAGAGAGTAGGAGACAAAAAAGAATTGATCAGTAGAGACAGAAGAATAGTAGAACCCACAAGCAAAAATACCTGAATGGTACCAAATCGGCTGCTTCAAAACAGAAAGTGCAAAAAACCTGAAGTAGAAATGTCAGGAGAGCACCACTAAAGCCGAATTTTCTCCCTAATTTCCCCTAGTCGAATTTTCAAGCAATGCTTTAGATTCCCAATCGGCCACAACACCTTACCAACCTTCCATTTCAAATTTCCTTGATTTTCTCCCCAATCTCCTCCTTGACTTGCTCCACAAATCCCTCCAAGACCAAATCAAACTCCACCTTACAGAGTTTCAGTCCAACACCACTTCTCATGCTGCAAGGAAGTAAAATAAATACTCCCTTGTGCATCATGAGATTCGAACCTCAGACCTCACAGTTACACAACACGCCACCTTGCCACTCCACTACAGGCTCTTTCTGTGTCACATTTTATCTTTAATTAATTAAAAGGTTTATAGGCCAAAGTCCAGGTTCCTTTAAAAGAAAAACCAAAATAAATTACAAGAGCCAAGACTTGAACCCAAGCTCCCTTGCAACCTTAATGACACCACAACCACTAGACCACATGCTCCCTTGTGTCATTTATTTAACACAATAATTTAAAAGGCCTATTTCCAAGCATTCAGGGTTTTATTCACTTAAAACCAAAATTTTTGCTAAAGCTCAGGTTTGAGCCTAAGATTTCCACAACACTTCTTAGGGCCATTAACCACCAAAGTAGACATTTAATTGTGTCATTCACTTGTACAACTACATTCCAATTCCACTGATACGCGAAGCCCATTTCTTCTAGGCCCAAAGTCAGGGTGTTACAATCAAAATGGAACTTTACGAGGCTTTGTATGGTTGAAAATGTTGTACACCATTGTATTGGACTGAGCTCGGTGAAAATAAGTTACACGGGGTCGATTTGATCAGAGAGACTGAACAAAAAGTAAAAGTGATCCGCAAAAGTCTAAAATCAACATCAGATCGTCAGAAACCATTTGCTGACTCGACACAAAAAGATTTAGAGTTTCAGGTCAGGGAAAACGTATTTTTAAAAGTCTCACCGTGGAAGAAAATTCTCAGATTCGGTCGTAAAGGCAAATTGAGTCTGAGATTTATTGGACCGTATGAGATTATTGAGCGTATCGGGCTGGTTGCGTACAGACTGTTGTTTCCACCTGAGTTAGAAAAGATCCATAATGTATTCCATGTGTCGATGCTTCGTAGATATCGATCTGATGCCTTACATGTGATTAATCCGTCAGAGATTAAGATTAAGTCTGATATGACATATGAGGAAGAATCGATTCGTATTCTAGCTCGCGAAGTTAAAGAATTACGAAATAAGAAAATTCCATTAGAGAAAGTACTATGGCATAAAAACGGAGTTGAAGAGGCAACATGGGAGCCAGAAGATTCAATGAAAAAACATTATTCAAACCTATTCACCGGTAAGATTTTCGGGGACGAAAATCCCTAATGGGGGAGAGTTGTAATAGCCCGATTTAGACCCTATTCAGAACGGTGGTTTTGGGACCACGAATCTGAGCTAAAAAAATATTTAAAAATTATTTTCTATGTTTACTATGTGTGAATTAATATCTGTGAAATTTTCGTGTTTTAATTTTGTCGTTTGAGTGCCAATTTAATAAAAAATGGCTTAATCGCATAAAATGAAAATTTGATGGTTAAATGTGAAAGGGATGAATTGTTGTTGTCATTTTAATTTGAGGTATTTATAATGCAATATTACCATAGTTAAAGTGATGGACGGTTTAAGACATGAATTATAATGGTTTTATATTTTAGTTTAAAGGTTAAATATGTAAAATGGTAAATATGTTATTATAATAAAACATCTAACAAAATATCATGCATTTATCTTTTATTTTCCATGACCGAACGTTAAAATAAAATAGAAAGAATAAGGTTTTAAAATTTTTGGCCATTGTTAAAGCTTGATTAAGGTATGTAAGTAGCTCGATTTTTTATAACTTTTACGTTTTTGAGATCGTTACAGTGCAATGTACAAAGCCCATGCTTGAATTTCTGATTCTGATGAATATTTTGAGTTATGCCATTGATGAATAATTAAGCTTTGTGATGTTAGTTGATGAATTATGAAAGATATGTTTTGGATTAATAAGTTTTGTATTAGAATTTTTGATAAATTTGAGTAATTAAGGCTAAATTGAAAAAATAATAAATTTAGGGACTAAAATGTGAAATAAATAAAATGTATGGACTTGTATGAGCATAAGGAAGATTTTGCCTAAGCATGGTATACTCAAATTTTGCATGTTTTGTGTTTTGTGCAATTTGGACTAAATCGTAAAAAGTGTGAAATGTCAATGGCAAAATGGTAATTTGCCCATTTATGTGTTTTTGGACTAAATTGAATGGAATTATGTTTGAATGAGTTTAATTTGAATATGTCTAGATCAATAACTAAAGAAATCGGATTTGGATCGGGGGAAAACCAAAGTTGTCGAATAATCGTCCCGTTTCGATTATCGTTGTCCGAGATAAGTTTATAAGCAAATAGTTGTTGTTAGTTTTAAATAAATACGAGTTTTATATGCTACAATGAACTAAGTGGAAGTATATATGTGGTATCTGAATATGAATATGCTTGGGAACTATGTTTACGAATTCGATTCAATCGATTTACGACGTCCGAAAGCCCTGTACGAACCTTAGGAATAGCTAGGATACATATGTCATTACATAAGAGTTTTTATATGTGTTCTTTTGTAAGACCATGTCTAGGACGTTGGCATCGATATGTGATTACGTTTAAGACCATGTCTGAGACATCGACAACGTATTTGATTCGTGTAAGACCCTGTCTGAGACAGTGGGATTGATATGTGATTACATGTAAGACCACGTCTAGGACGTTGGCATTGTACGATATGTGTGATTATTTGAGTATCTTTTTAATTCCGAATGGTTCAACGGGCAATGATAAGTTATGATCAAATGTGTAATTGAGCTAAAGTGATCAGGTATGTGATAGTTAAATTGCCTATTTGAAAATAAGGTAAGTTGACTATTTGATATGTGATACTAATTATATATGATGCAAATGAAAATATATGTGTATATGAAAAGTATATTCGGCCAAAGGTTATGTATAAGTGATATCATATTTGTGATCTATGTGCAAACATATATAAATGGTTATATTCGATCTTACGACTATAAAATGTAAATATTTATGAGATGATTCATGAGTTACAAGCATGAGTATGTACCCTTGATTTAGAACAGATTGATTCGACCTTGTTAATATAATGTTAATATGCATTCTTAGATATATATTTGCTTATGACTTACTAAGCTGTGAAAGCTTACTGTTTGTACGTTTACTCTCTGTTTTATACGTTATGGAAGCTAGTTACCGGCTCGGGGATCGTCAGAGAAGTCTATCACACTATCGACTGTTTTTGGAACTTTATAAGTTTGAACTTGAACCTATGGCATGTATAGACTAGATTATATTTGGTTAAGTTTGAAGTTGTGTATATATTAAGCCATGCAAAAATGGCTCATATGTTATGTAAGTATATGAAATTTTAGTCAAGTTTATATGTGTTGTATGCAATGAAAATGGTTGGTGATTTTGAATGTGGTTTGGTTCATTTAGGTAAAATATATATATGTATGTATTATGAATAGCTTGCTTATTTTATTAAGTTTGGTTCATATGCTTTACTCAAGTGATGATTTTATTTGGTTTGATTGAATAGGTTATGGTATGTACATAAGTATGAATTATGCTTGTTATGTTACTCAAGGTTTTAATGATTCGGTTATGTCTTGTATTTGATAATAATGGTTTAATTTGGTTAACGAGTGTATTCGGCTAAATGTTGAATTTAGGTAATGGGATATTTTTGATTGATGATTCGATCATGCTATGTACAAATATGTGAAGCACGTTTTATTTAGTTTTTCCATGTATTTGGTTATGTGGTGTACGAATAGGATACAATTGTAAATGAATTAGTAATTCGGCAGTAGATTAATTTAGAAATTAATGTTCATTCGTAAATGGCTATGATTAATATTCAATTTTATGCATTTCGATCATGTTTATATTTATATGTTTTGTTGATATGTTTGTTTTTTATTTGAGAGTTGGTTAAATTATGTATATATATATATATATATATATATATATATAAACTTGTGAAGTGTTTGACATGTAATGTAAATTATGGTTGATGTATGGAATTAATTTTATGCAATGTTACATGCGTGTGATATTGTTGAGTAAAATGAAAGTGGACTTTGAATAAGCATATGTATGACCAAGTGAATAGTATGCTTATGTAATGGTTGTAAATGTTTGATTTGGATTTTGATTTCATGGTTTATTTGTTAGCCAAATTGATGATAGAGAAATGGTAATGTTCAGACATGCTATAAACTTGGTTAGATAACCATTTAGGTCATAAGCCAACTTAACCATAGAATGAAAATCCATATTGTGACATTTATGATATGTCAAAATGATATGTGTTTTGATTGTTTGATTATATGATTCATGTATGAAATAATGGTATGAAATAATTATACTAGTTTGGATATTCACACATGCTTATGTGGTAAAATGATATAATTGATTTTTATTGCTTATGAATTATGTGACTACATATATGTTCGTTATATGATATGAAATGATTTGTAAAGAGATTATGTTAGCTATAAGGTTTTAAAATTGAATGGCTTAAGTGATTTGATGGGAAGTATGGAATGAAATGCGTGTAAATTTCAAGTTGTGTTTTGTCAGGTAATACCTCATGACCCCATTCTGGCGATGGATACAGGTTAGGGGTGTTACATTTTATTAGTATTAGAGCTACGGTTTAGGCGATTCTAGGACTAACGTAGCGCGTGTGAGTCTAGCTATACGTGCCATATTTTATATTGTGATAGTGTGATGACTCTTGACATTTGAAAATGTGTTTTCATATAGTAAATGGATCCTGATCAAGCTGTAGCTGGTGATGTCGAGAGTATAGTGCCTACTCCCGCGCAAGGGACACTGCCAGTTAATTATCGACTGACTTCGAATAACCAGGAGGGAGAGGCTAAACAAGTCTTTTACCAAATGATGAATGATTTATTTACTCACTATATCCGAACAAATCCGGCCACACAGCAATCTCCACCCCTGACAAATCCTCTACTGATACTTGTTATACCTCAAGTAATTGATCCATTGAGATTACATAAGCCCCCTATTGATAAAATCAAAAAACACAGGGCTGAGGAATTTAGAGCCATTGATGATGTTGTTGCTGTGCAAGTTGAACTCTGGCTTGATAATATTATCTGCGTGTTTGATGAGCTATCTTGTACCCTTGATGAGTGTCTAAAATGTGTCATATCCTTGCTATGAGACACCACATATCACTGGTGGAACACACTAGTACCGGTGGTTCCGAAAGAACGGGTGACCTGGGAGTACTTTCAAACTGAGTTTCGTAAGAAATACGTTAGCCAAAGATTTATCAACTAGAAACGCAAAGAATTTCTAGAGTTGAAACAAGGTCATATGACCGTGATAGAATATGAACTAAAATTTGTAAGACTCAATAGATATGCCCGTGAATGTGTATCGACTGAAGCTATAATGTGTAAAAGATTCGAAGACGGGTTAAATGAAGATATTAAACTACTAGTTGGCATTCTGGAAATAAAAAAGTTCGTAGTACTAGTTGAGCGAGCATGCCAAGCTGAAGAGATCGAGAAAGAGAAAAGAAAAGGTAATTTTGAAACTAGAGATTCACATAAGAAACCATCAGTAAGTCATTTCAGTCGGCATCAAAGAGATTCCGAGATGATTCTAGCTGTTCAAAGGATATTGCGGGTTATACTAGACATGATCGGGATAGACCACCTGTGAGTTCAAAAGCTACTTCAGTAGCTAGTGTTGGTAATGTTAGATCAAATCAATCAGAGTGCAAACATTGTGGTAAATGACACCTCGATAGTTTTAGATTGCTTGATCGGGCTTGTTTTAAATATGGATTGATGGATCATTTCATTCATGAATGCCCTGAGCTAGCTGAACAAAACACAGTACAGAATGCGAGATAGAGTAACATGTCAACTCGAGGTAGACCACCCAGAAATATGGGTAATGTAGTAGCAGTCAGAGAGGAACTAAAGGCACAACAGTTCGAACTGAGGCTCGTGCACCTGCCAGAGCTTATGCTATACGCGCACGCGAGGAGGCTTCATCCCCAGATGTTATCACTGGTATATTCACTCTCTATTATACTATTGTAATTGCATTGATAGATCCTAGTTCGACTCATTCTTATGTATGTGAGACTTTAGTATCCAGTACAACTTTGCCTGTAGAGTCTACTGAGTTTGTGATTAGAGTATCAAACCCCTAAGGCCGGTGTGTTCTGGTTGATAAAGTGTGTAAGAATTGTCCTTTGATGATTCGAGATTCGTGTTTTTCGGCTGATTTGATGTTGTTTCCATTTGACAAGTTTGATATAATTCTGGGTATGGAATGGTTTACATTGCATGATGCTGTCGTGAACTGCAAAAGAAAGACTATTGATTTATGGTGCCAGAATAATGTGATTATTCAGATTGAATCTAATGATTTGAATGGTTTACCGGCAGTGATATCTTCAATGTTAGCTCAGAAGTATGTGAGAAAGGGTTGTGAAGCTTACTTTTTGTATGTGCTTGATAGTAAAGTGACCGAAAGAAAGATCGAATCAGTACCAGTTGTGTGCAAGTATTCAAATGTTTTTCCTGAAGAATTACCGGGTTTGCCGCCTATCCGAGAAGTAAAGTTTGCTATTGAGTTAGTGCTAGGGACAACTCCGATATCGATAGCTCCGTACAAAATGGCACCTACTGAATTAAAAGAAATGAAAGCTCAGTTGCAAGAGTTGAAAGATAGAGGTTTCATACAACTGAGTTTCTCTTCTTGGGGTGCACCAGTTTTATTTGTGAAAAAGAATGACGGAACTATGAGAATGTGTATCGACTATAGACAGCTCAATAAGGTGACTATAAAGAATAAATATATATTGCCACGAATTGACGACCTGTTCGATTAGTTGAAAGGGGCTACAGTGTTTTCAAAGATAGATTTGAGATCAGTTACTATCAGTTGCGAGTTAAAGACTCTGATGTGCCGAAAACTGCTTTTCGAACGAGGTACAAACATTATGAGTTTTTAGTTATGCCTTTCGGACTTACTATTGCACCTGCTGTTTTTATGGATTTTATGAACCGAATCTTTAGATAGCATTTAGATCGGTTTGTGGTTGTGTTGATAGATGACATTTTGATCTATTCCCGTGATGAAACCGAGCATGCCGAACATCTGAGACTTGTGTTACAGACTTTATGAGATAAACAGTTATAAACGAAGTTTAGTAAATTTAAGTTCTGGTTACGTGAACTCAGTTTTCTAGGACATGTTGTATCAGCATCAGGTATTTGGGTTGATCCGAGTGAAAGTTTGGCTATACTTGATTGGAAACCTCTGAGAAATATTTCTGGCGTCCAAAGTTTTCTAGGACTTACTAGTTACTATAGACGATTCATGAAAGGTTTCTCTATGATTGCAACCCCGATGACGAAGCTACTACAGAAGATATTAAGTTTGAGTGGTCAGAAAACTGCCAGAAAAGTTTTAATTAGTTGAAAGCCCTTTTGACCGAAGCTCCAGTACTAGTTCAGCCAGAATCGGGTAAAGACTTTGTTATCTATAATGATGCATCTTTGAATGGTTTGGGCTGTGTTTTGATGTAGGAAGGCAAAGTTGTAGCTTATGCCTCGAGATAGTTAAAGCTGCATAAAAAGAACTATCCAACGCACAATCTAGAATTAGCAGCTATTGTGTTTTCATTGAAAATATGGCGTCACTATTTGCTCGATGAAAAATGTCACATTTATACTGATCAAAAAAGTTTAAAGTACTTGATGACTCAGAAAGATGTGAATTTGAGACAACGACGATGGTTAGAGTTGCTAAAAGATTACGAACTTGTGATTGATTACCATCCGGTAAAGGCTAATGTTGCAGCTGATGCTTTAAGCCGAAAATCACTGTTTGTTCTGCATGCAATGAATGCGCATGTGGCTATGTCTGATGATGGTTCAATAATAGCTGAATTAAAAGTAAGATCGTTATTTATAAAACAGATCTACGAAGCTTAGAAAGTTGATAATGATTTGTTAGCAAAGCAGGGTCAATGTGACTTAAATGTTGATTCAGAATTTCGAGTTGATGCTGAGGGTTTTCGGAGGTCCAGAAACCAAATATGTGTTCTGAGAAATCCAGAGTTGATTCAGATGATTTTGAATGAAGATCATAATAGTCGATTATCTGTTCACCCGGGTAGTACGAAAATGTATAATGATCTGAAACAACTTTACTGGTGGCATGGTATGAAATGAGACATTTCTGACTTTGTTTCGAAATGTTTAGTTTGTTACCAAGTAAAAGCCGAGCATCAGGTACCTTCAAGATTGTTTCAGCCGATCATGATACCTTAGTCGAAATGGGACAGAGTCACGATGGATTTTGTATCCGATTTACCATTGACACCGAGCAAGAAAGATACGATCTAGGTTGCTGTGGATATATTGACTAAATCGACTCATTTTGTTCTAATTCGCATAGATTACTCGTTTGATAAGCTAGCTAAATTGTATGTTTCTCAAATTGTGAAATTGCACGGAGTACCTATTTCTATTGCTTCGGATAGAGATTCGAGGTTTATATCACGGTTTTGGAAGAAACTGCAAGATCCACTAGGTACCAAACTGCATTTTAGCACTGCTTTCCATTCGCACACAGATGGCCAGTCTGAACGAATCATTCAGATACTTGAGGATATGTTGAGATGCTGTATTATCGAGTTTGTAGGTACGCGGGAATGGTACTTGCCTTTGAATGAATTTGTGTACAATAACAGCTTTCAATCGAGTATCAAAATGGCACCTTACGAGGCTTTTTACTGTCATAAATGTTGTATACCATTGTATTGGACTGAGCTCAGTGAAAATAAGTTACATGAGGTCGATTTGATCAGAAAAACTGAACAGAAAGTAAAAGTGATCCACGAAAGTCTAAAATCAACATCAAATCGTCAAAAATCATATGCTGACTTGAAACGAAAAGATATAGAGTTTCAGATCAGGGACAAAGTATTTTTAAAAGTCTCGTCGTGGAAGAAAATTCTAAGATTCGGTTATAAAGGTGAATTGAGTCTGAGATTTATTGGACCATATGAGATTATTGAGCGTATCAGGCCGGTTGCGTATAGACTGTTGTTGCCACCTGAGTTAGAAAGGAGCCATAATGAATTTCACGTGTCGATGCTTCGTAGATATTGATTTGATCCCTCACATATGATTAATCCGTCAGAGATTGAGATTAAGTCTGATATGACGTATGAGGAAGAACCAATTCGTATTCTGGCTCGCGAAGTTAAAGAATTGCGAAATAAGAAAATTTTGTTAGTGAAAGTACTATGGCATAAACACGGATTTGAAGAGACAACATGGGAGCTAGAAGATGCAATGAAAGAACATTATCTGAACCTATTCATCGGTATGATTTTCGGGGACGAAAATCCCTAATAGAGTGAGTTGTAACAGCCCGATTTAGACCCTATTCAGAACGGTGATTTTGGGACCACGAATCCGAGTTAGAAAAATATTTAAAAATTATTTTCTGTGTTTACTATGTGTGAATTTATATCCCTGAAATTTTTGTGTTTTAATTGTGTCATTTGAGTGTCGATTTAATAAAAATGGCTTAATCACGTAAAATGAAAATTTGATGGTTAAATGTGAAAGGGCCGAATTGTTGTTGTCTTTTTAATTTGAGGTATTTATAACGCAATATTACCATAGTTAAAGTGATGGACGGTTTAAGACATGAATTATAATGGTTTTATATTTTATTTTAAAGGTTAATATGTAAAATGGTAAATATGTGATTATAATAAAACATCATGCATTTATCTTTTATTTTCCATGACTGAATGTTAAAAGAAAATAGAAAGAATAAGGTTTTAAAAGTTTCGTCCATCATTGAAGCTTGATTAAAGTATGTAACTAGCTCGGTTTTTGATAATTTTTACGTTTTTGAGATCGTTGCAGTGTAATGTACAAACCCCGTGCTTGAATTTTTTATTTTAATGAATATTTTGAGTTATGCCATTGATGAATAATTAAGCTTTGTGATGTTAGTTTATGAATTATGAAAGATATGTTTTGGATTAATATGTTTTGTATTAGAATTTTTGATGAATTTGAATAATTAGGGCTAAATTGCAAAAATAATAAATTGAGGGACTAAAATGTGAAATAAATAAAATGTATGGAATTTTATGATCATAAGGAAGATTAAGCCTAAGCATGGTATACTCAAATTTTGCATGTTTTGTGTTTTGTGCAATTTGGACTAAATTGTAAAAAGTGTGAAATGTTAGGGGCAAAATGGTAATTTGTCCATTTATGTGTTTTTGGACTAAATTGAATGGAATTATGTTTGAATGAGTTTGATTAGAATATGTTTAGATCAAGAACTAAAGAAATCGGATTTGGATCGGGGGAAAACCAAAGTTGTCGAATAATCGTCCTGTTCCGATTATCATTGTCCGAGGTAAGTTTATAAGCAATTAGTTATTGTTAATTTTAAATAAATACAAGTTTTACATGTTGAAATGAACTAAGTGGAAGTATATATGTGGTAGCCGAATATGACTATGCTTGGGATTTATGTTTACGAATTCGATTCGACCGAGTTACGACGTCTGAAAGCCCCGTACGAACCTTAGGAATAGCTAGGATACATATGTCATGACATAGGATTTCCGATATGTGTTCTCATGTAAGACCACGTCTGGGACGTTGGCATCGATATGTGATTACGTGTAAGACCATGTTTGGGACATCGACATCGTATTTGATTCGTGTAAGACCCTGTCTAGGATAGTGGCATCGATATGTGATTACATGTAAGACCACGTCTGGGGTGTTGGCATTGTACGATATGTGTGATTATCCGAGTATCCTTTTGAATTCCGAATGGTTCAACAGGCAATGATAAGTTATGATCAAATGTGTAATTGAGCGAAAGTGATCAGGTATGTGATAGTTAAATTGCCTATTTGAAAATAAGGTAAGTTGACTATTTGATATGTGATACTAATTATATATGATGCAAATGAAAATATATGTGTATATGAAAAGCATATTCCGCTAAAGGTTATGTATAAGTGATATCATATTTGCGATCTATGTGCAAAAATATATGAATTGTTATATTCGGTCTTATGACTATAAAATGTGAATATCTATGAGATGATTCATGAGTTACAAGCATGAGTATGTACCCTTGATTTAGAACAGATTGATTTGATCTTGTTAATATAATGTTAATATGCATTCTTAGATATATATTTGATTATGACTTACTAAGTTGTGAAAGCTTACTGTGTGTATGTTTACTCTCTGTTTTATAGATTGTGAAAGCTAGTCACGGGCTCAAGGATCGTCAGAGAAGTCTATCACACTATTGACTGTTTTCGAAACTTTATAACTTTGAACTTGAACCTATAAACTAGATTATATTTGGTTAAGTTTGAAGTTGTGTATATATTAAGCCATGCGAAAATGGCTCATATGTTATGTAAGTAAATGAAATTTTAGTCAAGTTTATATGTGTCGTATGCAATGAAAATGGTTGGTGATTTTGAATGTGGTTTGGTTGATTCAGGTAAAGTATATATATATGTATTATGAATAGCTTGTTTATTTTATTAATTTTGGTTCATATGCTTTGCTCAAGTGATGATTTTATTTGGTTTAATTGAATAGGTTATGGTATGTACATAAGTATGAATTATGCTTGTTATGTTACTTATGGTTTTAATGATTCGATTATGTCTTGTATTTTATAGTAATGGTTTAATTTGGTTAACAAGTGTATTCGGCTAAATGTTGAATTTACGTAATAGATATATTTTATTGATGATTCGGCTATGCTATGTACAAATATATGAAACATGTTTTATTTAGTTTTGCCATGTATTTGGGTATGTGGTGTCTGAATAGGATACATATGTAAATGACCTAGTAATTGACAATAGATTAATTAAGATATTAATGTTCATTCATAAATGGCTATGATTAATATTCAATTTTATGCATTTCAATCATGTTTATATTTATATGTTTTGTTGATATGTTTGTTTTTATTTAAGAGTTGGTTAAATTATGTATATATATATAAACTTGTGAAGTGTTTGACATGTAATGTAAATTATGGTTGATGTATGGAATTAATTCTATGCAATGTTACATGCGTTTGATATGGTTGAGTAAAATGAAAGTGGACATTGAATAAGCATATGTATTTAGCAAGTTTATATTCGGCTAAGACATTGTAAAATGACCAAGTGAATAGTATGCTCATGTCATGGTTGTAAATGTTTGATTTGGATTTTGATTTCATGGTTTATTTGTTAGCCAAATTGATGATAGAGAAACGGTAATGTTCAGACTATAACAGCTCGATTTAGACCCTAATCGGAATGGTGATTTCAGGACCACGAATTTGAGTTAGAAAAATATTTTAAAATTATTTTTTGTGTTTATTTTGTGTGAATTTATATCTGTGAAATTTTCATGATTTAATTTTGTCGTTTGAGTGTCCGATTAAATAAAAGGACTTAATCGTGTAAAATGAAAATTAGGTGGTTATTTCTAAAAGGGGCTAAATTGCACTTGGCTTTTTAAATGGAAGCCTTTATGTTGAAATTAGCCCATTATTAAGTAAAGTGGACGGTAATGGCCATAGTATAATGGTTTTATAATTTAATAAATAAGGTTAAATAAGTAATTAAATAAAATGTCATTATATGTTATAATATTTTAAATTATAATAAGCTTTCATATTATCTTTCTTAAAGAAAAAGAAAAACAAAGCTAGGTTTCGGTTGATTCTAAGCTCAATCAAGGTAAGGGTTCAACTCGGTTTTTGATAATTTTTACATTTTTGAGATTGTTGCTTCGAGTACTACAAAACCCATGCTTGGATTTTTTTATTTTGGTGAATATTTTGCGTTGTGTCATTGTTGAGAGCTTGTGATTTTTGTTGTTTGATGATGAAATATGGAATATATGTTTTAGATTAACATGTTTTGTATTGGAGTTTTTGATGATTTTGAGTAATTAGGACTAAATTGCATAAAAAATAATTTGAGAGACTAAAATGTGAAATAAATGAAATATATGGACTTGTATAAGCATGGGTAAAATTTGGCCCAACATGGGTATAGGGAAATTTTGCATATTTTGTGTTTTGTGCAATAGGGACTAAATTATAAAAATTGTAAATGTGAGGGGTAAAATGGTAATTTACCCATTTATGTGTTTTTGGATTAAATTGAATGAAAATATGTTTGAATGAGCTTAATTTGAATATGTTTAGATCAAGAACTAACGAAAACGAATTTGGATCGGGGAAAAACAAAAGTCGCCGACTAGCTGCCCTGTTCCGTTTTACATCATCCGAGGTAAGTTTATAAGCAAATAGACGTGTTTAATTGTAGTTAAATGTTAATATCATATGCTGGTATGAAATGTGTGAATATATATAAGCTATGGCCGAATATGATTAAGCTTGGCTATTATACCTCTGGATGGGTTTCGACCGAGTTACAACGTCCGACCGAAAGCCCCGTATGAACCATTGGAATAGTTAGGATACAAATGTCATGACATAGGATTCCGATATATGTGTACGAGAAAGACCATGGCATCGATATGTGATTTCGATATGTGTTTACAAGTAAGACCTTGTCTGGGACAGTGGCATCGATATGTGACTACATGTAAGACCACGTCTAGGATGTTGGCATTGTACAACTTGTGTGTTTATCCGAGTGTCCTACCCAATTCCAAATGGTTCATCAAGCTACAATAAGGAGTGAATGAACATGTTGAATAAGCTAAATGACCAGGTATGGAATAGGTTATTATCACTTGTGATAAGGTAAATAAGCACTTAATGTTTGATACAAATGACTTATGAGGTAAATATAGAATGTGTATAATTATAAAAGTGTGTTCGGTCTTGATAGATATATTGTGATTGTCTTCGAAATGATATGTGATATGTGTATAGATGTAACCATGTGTATTCGGCCATTTAGGTAATGTGTACATGATGATATATTATGATGCTTGAGTTGTGTTTATGAGTATAAGTATATTTGATTACTCTAATGATATATTGGCCTTGTAAGTGTAATGTGAATTACTTATATTAGTTATATGAGCATTCAGCCAAGGTGGGAATTTTGTATAAAAACAAAAATATCATTTATGAAATTGGCAAGTTGAGACTAAGTATATTTATTATATTTATGCTAGTATAATTCAGTTTAGTTTAAAATGAATTGGTTATATCACTAGATTGTTTATTTTCTTATGGCTTACTAAGCTATAATAGCTTACTGTGTGTATATTTGTTTCTGTTTTATAGATTTTGGATTCAAGTTACAAGCTCGGGAATCGTCAGCAAAGTCTATCACACTATCGACCGCTTTTGGTATTTATTAAGTTGCATTTTGGAACTATGGCATGTATAGGCTGGATTATATTTTGAAAATGCCGAATGTTGATTATGTGTATAAGCCATATGAAAATGGCTAAACTTTTATTATTTTTTTAAATTGGTCATGTTAAGTTCGGTTTACGTTCACCTTAGGTTTTATGGTTACATGCTATGTATGAATAATGTTTGTGTTAGTTATCATGTGTTTTGAAAATGGTTTACTTGTCATGTTTAAATTCAGTTTTATATGATTTTAGTTAAATTTTCGTTGAGCTTGTTCATAGATAAATATTGTATATGCTTCATGGATAAATTTTGGTTTTGGTATATATATTATATTAAATGTGGTCTTTATTTTAGGTAAGTTGCATATAATATATATGGTCATCATTAATAGGTTTGGCAAGGGTATAATGTATTGAAAACATCTATAACTACATGAGGTAGATTCGGTGTCTACTAGTGAACTATATTAAAGTTATGTTTGATGCTTGATTTACTTATTTTGGTAAATAGACCTAGTGGAATTTGGATTTGCATAAGAAACTTTGTTTAATTTTTTTTAAAGGTTATATTGTATTAGCATGCGGTTATAATCTATTAGTTGAGTTCTTACATGTCTTATTAGGTATATATATATATATAGGCGCTTATATTTGGTTAATGTGTATATGTGCATGGTTGTATAGATTTGTTAGTTATTGGTACATTTATGAATGTGAAAAAATGAATTGTACGGGCCGAATAGGTAAAGAATGAAATAGGTTTTTTTATATGTATATCCGAAGGTTTGCCTTCAAATTATGTTAATATGCAAAACAAATGAATTTCACATGAGTCCATATGATAATGCCGCATAAGTTAATAATGAGGTTGGTAATGACATTTGTTTTAATTGATGTAAAATTTGTACATATAAATGATGTTTATAAAACAAGTCTAACATTCAATAATGAAGTTATGGATGTGTTCCATGTTCTATATATGTATATAATGTTTAACATATGTATATATATACATTTTGGGTTATACATTATTTATGTTGCGTTGTGCATGTTAAAATTTTTAAGATTTAATATTGGATTGAGTTATAAGCATATATGTGATCTAGATCTCGAATTTCAATTTATAATGAATATTTGTATGAACAATAGTATGATCAGTAATGTCTCATAACCCTAATCTGGCAACGGATACAAGCTAGGGGTGTTACACTTACATGCTATAAACTTGGTTAGATAACCATTTAGGTCATAAACTAACTTAACCGTAGAATGAAAATACATATTGTGCCGATTATGATATGGTCAAAATGATATGTGTTTTGATTGTTTGATTATATGATTCATGTATGAAATAATGGAATGAAATAATTATATTAGTTTGGATATCCACACATGCTTATGTGGTAAAATGATATAATTGATTTTTATTGCTTATGAATTATGTGACTACATATATGTTCGTTATATGATATGAAATGATTTGTAAAGAGATTATGTTAGCTATAAGGTTTTAAAATTGAATGGCTTAAGTGATTTGACGGGAATAATATATTAAGTTTGAAATGAAATGCGTGTAAATTTCAAGTTGTGTTTTGTCAGGTAATACCTCATGACCCTATTTCGACGACATATATGGGTTAAGGGTGTTACACGAACGTTGCAAAATCTTGTGGCCAAAGACTTGATAAACCTAGCTCTGATGCCACCAAATGTGATGCCCCAAACCTAACTGGGATAGTCTAACCTAATAGAAAGCATATTATATCATTCATTCATGGCATGGCATTAAGGATATCTCATAGCATTTCATATTATATATTGACATCTTGTAACTATGAAACATGTATAAAAACATCATACATTGGATAAACAAATCTCCAAACACAACCAATTACTCAAAGAGTCTAATATATCCCATGAAGTGTAGCACGTAGCTAACACTCTTCAACACAACCAACATATCCTGTTGAATGGAGTTAAGCTCAACATTCCCTTATCTCTCCAACATATCCCAAGGCCTTAATGCCCAAACATAAACATATGGGTGAAAACTCACAAATCCTATGGCATGTCAATGATATCCAATGGTTCCAAGACACACAATGCCAAGATATCCACTTAAACATATTTACTTCTTATTTTATGCACAATTCCATTTATCATATATCATATGCTTATGACACTTCCATATTCACTTATAATGCACTTTAAAGTGGTAACAAAATGCTTAATGAGCCATATTCATATAGTTATCATATGTGTGCATAATACCAATAAGCCTCTTATCATTTATTATCATAAGCACATAGCATTTGCAATGGCAACTCATCATGCATCACATAGGCATTCTTTGCAACATAATAATAGATCAAGTAAGAAAGGTTACACTCAAAACTTAGAATAGGTGTTGAGGATAGCCTAAGCTTCCAATTAACTCATTGAATTGTGCCTAGAAATAACAATTCCAGATCACTTACCTTTTCTCTTTCGCTCGAACGCCGAAAGCTTAAACTAGCTTTTCCTTTCCTTTCGTTTTGCTTATAGAGGCTCCCGATGAATCTAACAATTTGCATACATTCCCGATGAATCTAAAAATTTGCATACATATTAAAAACAATATATAGACATCATTTATAGACTTAAACACATCTAAATAGCCAATAAAATGTGGATCACTCATCTTCTTTCTTAAACCAAAAATCTAGTTAGTTTTACCAAAATATTTGATTTCACCACTCAATTCTTGTTTCTAATTCCTAATCATGAATTTATACATCCTAAACATCATATTATAATATATCTAAGCTATCAAAATCACCTAATTTCTCAGATCTAACCTTTCTCAAAAATTGATCATGCATGAACATTAAAAGAGAGAAAACTCTCAATTCTTCAAAATTCTTTAATGGTCTATCAAATTGAGATAAAAAAAAACCTTCTAATTATTCAAAACAAGCTAAAAATCAATTTAAAATAGTAATTTAACTTAGTATTTCGAGTTTCACAATTTTAAGCCAAATTTCAGTTTGAAAGGTTTAGATTTATGTAATTCTCAATATAATTGATGAAATTTCAAATTGTAAAAAACAACAAGCTTAGATTTATTAATAGGAATCAAAATTTTACCTCAATTGAAGAAGAACGATGAATTCTAGATCTAATTTGATGAAAAATGTTTGAAGAGAAATGAAGAAATTGATGATGGAAACATGAATTTTCTTTAAAATTAAAAGATGATTTGGTGTTTGGAAGGTAAGAAAATAATTTAAGTTTTGTTAATTTGAGAGAAAAAGCTCTTATTTGGATTTGGGAGAAATTTGAAATGGATTATGAGAAGAGAGGGGAAAATGGGATTAGGGTTTTAAATAGGCAAGGGGAAAAAACTAAGTTTTTAAAATTTAGGGGAGATCGCCTTTTAAAAACTTTTAGTTTTATCCTTTTTCAAATCAGTCCCTTTTTTTAAAAAAATAAAACACATTTTCTTAATTATTTTTAGATCTAATTTTATTTTTTTAAAATTCATTTTAAGTTAATTAATTCCCGAATGCTTAATTCTAATGTCCCAACCTTAACTTTTTAAACCCGATTATTTTTATAATAATTTTTAATTATACTAATCATTTCTAACCTAATTTCGATATCTTAATCGGATATTTGGTTCACTAACCCAATTCTTCTAACCTGATTTTTAGGATGTGACAGTACTTTAGTGGAATGACTCTATTACTAAATAATTTTTTATTAATAGACGAAGAGTCAGAATGTAACACCCCAAACCCGGCCTAGACGTTATGGTTGAATCTTGCGATGTCACATGGAATAGAATTTGAAATCGCATTTTTCAAGTTAAAACCGTTTCCGTTTGTATCTCTTGACAATTCCAAAATCATTTTCTCGTTAAGTTGGATTCATTTAAAAACATATTGTGTAGTGGAAGCTTTTAAAAACGTGTTATTCAGAGAAAATCCTCCGCGTTTAAGAAATTATTATGTTTATTAAACCGAGTTGTCGTTGCGGTTCAAAAGTTCATGAAAACAGTAAAATAAACCAAAACGAAAGCAATTATTCCAACAATCCAAATTACAACAAAAATACTCCCAAAATGATAGGAATTAAAACCATTCAATAAACTTGTGGTCACCACTAAGTCCTCCATCGCACCGAATCCTCTAAGTCTGGGGATTACCTATACAGGTAAAACAGAAAGGGGTGAGTTTGCATAAACTCAGTGTGTAATCCCAACAGATAACATGCATACAGTCAATCAGAGCACACAGTCAAAAGTAGTCTGGGCCTAAGCCCATTTCAATGTCAGTAGCAGTTCGGGCTTTAGCCCATTTCAGTTTTAGTATCAGATATGCATTAAGGTCTAAGCCCATCACAGTAACAGTATCAGATATAAATTAATCAGCAAACAAAATCCAACCCAACCAGCCTCTACACATGATGGTCACTAAACTAACTAAAAACTCAACTCAGGCAAGTGCACCTATCGAACAGTAGTATAGTTATGGTGAGACCAGAAATATCATATCCACAAGGACTAAATGTACTAGTAATTACTATCTTTTTATTATCTAGCCTAAGAATTAATGGATGTTTTAAACTAAGACTAATTATTTAATAGACTAAGATTACGACAGAGATAAAAGTTGGAAAATACTTGTCGAAACCATTTTTAAATCGAGTTTTGGAAAATGGGAATCGACTTAAGAAACGAAAACGGGAGTCGCCGCCAATCTTTTTAGGTGTGATTGGATCACCGATAAATCATTAGTTTTGGTCTACGAAGTAAAAAGAACGGGTTCGGGAGTCGGTTACGTACGAGGAAGGATTAGCACCCTCGGAACGCCCAAAAATTGGTACCTAATTAATTATCAAATGTCTTTAAAATCGGAAATTTAAAAAGTTTAAGATGCAATCCTCTTTAGAATATTTTTTATTTTGAAAATTGGGGTTCCCTTGTATCAAACGAATCAAAATATCTCATCCAGTAAGTTAGGACACAATATTTTTAAGACATTCGAAACTAAACTAGCTTTTTTGAAAATCTCTATCTCGAAATGACAAAACGTCACATCCAGTAAGTTAGGACGCAACGCTTTCAAATTCCAAAACAGTTGCTCGTATTTTGAAAACCTTAAAAAACTTAGAAGGGTGCTTGACTATCCGAACTCAACGAGAAAAATTGCAGGGCACTACTTTTCCCGAAATTTCCAAACACCAAGCATTGCCTTTATTTTTTTTGAAAACTTTAGAGTCTCGTTTTTTAAAATCAATGCATGAAGGAGCATATTAACATAACATACGAGATAACATGTTATAATAATAGGTAAATAAAAGCACAATAACATAAATATCATACATTAACTAACATATACATATAAGAAACATGGCAAATTTTAAATAAGTAAAATATACATAAAACACGATATATATTTAAGAAGAATAAGTAAAACACATAAACATGTAATTTATCATATATTTAAACATATTGATAATAAAAATGACGATGATATACAATTTAATATACATACAAAAATATCATGAAAAAAAGTAATAATGGCAATATGTATATATCAACATAAACATCACTTAATAATGATTTAAAATGAACCTTTGGTATTTAAAAGAATAAAAGAATTAATGCATATTTAAAAAAAAGTTAATAATACAAACATAATATTTAAAATATATAAAAATAATATACCTATTAAATAAAATAATTATATAATATATAATATAAAAGTATATGGATTTAAAATCGTAATATATAGTATATAAGTAATTGATTAATAAAATATAATAGTTAAGGATAATAATATATATAAATAATAATATAAAATAATGAAAATATATGAAATGTCTAATACATGAAATAATATATGAAAAGTAATAATATAGAAAAGTAAAACAATTTTTACATTTATAAAATGATTTAGAATACACTAAATAATATATGAAAAATAATGAATGAAACAATATTATTAAAATAATTTAATGTAAAAAGGAATTTCAGATAAATATATATACAATATAGTAATAATATAATAAATAATACAAATTTAAAAACATATTACTTAATAATGATTTCAAACTAACATTTATTAAATTATATAATAATAATAAAACTAATCTATATATATAAAGATTAATACATAATGAATAATAGGTGAAAATAATTGTATAATTATATAATAAAACATATATAGGTTTAGAATAAGACAAGTAATATATAATATAAAAACACATAGGATTAAATTTAAAATTTTATAAAATTACAGGGACAAAATTAGAAAAATAAAACTGAATCTAGGACTTAAATGAAACGTGCGCCAAGGGTGAAGGACTCATCGGGCAAAATGCCCTATTCCCAAGGAACGACGTCGTTCCATATTCATTCCAAAGTGGCCCCAAAGAATAGATTGGATTGAAAGACAAATTTCTGCGCCAAATTAAAAACATAAATTGGATTTAATTACAAAAGTGAAAGAAACGGAAGGACCAATTGGGATATTTCCCCGAATATCAGAAACGCTTGGATCTTCCCCGGGTTCGGGTCAACACGCGGATCTTGAGGCCTTGAAACGACACCGTTTTGGTCACTAAACGATCACCCCAAAACGATGTCGTTCGGGAAGCTTATAAATACCAAAAAAAACTTTAAAATTTCATTTCTATTCGTGTTTTTAAAAAAATAAAAAAAAAATCCTCTGAAAGAGGAATGAAAAGGGGCCCTCAGAGCTCTGGCCAAACCTCTGTCATCAGGTGGTTCAGGCGCCTTGATCGCCCACCCGTCGTCCTAAACGCCGTCGTGTGCGACCCTCGGAGGTTAGAGACCTCGATTTTTGTCACAAAAACAAAAGGTAAAACCCTTTTTCGCATTTTAGAGCTATTTATCAAACTGTTTGTGTATGTATATGCTTTGAACATGAAAAATAAAAAATAAAATAGAAGATTCACCTCTTCGAAAAAACTGTTTGTATTTGCTCTTTATTTCAGTTCCTGTATGCGTATCGTTACAAAGGTTTCAAAAGAGCTTTTTATAGCCACTGTTTTTAGAGTTACACATTAGGTAAGTATTTTCTTTCAATTTCTTACTATTTCTCTCATGCTCTGTCATTCTTCTTTCCCTTTTTGCAGGTACTTCCGAGGATTACGGCGCCGATCGGGCATTGACTGGATGTGGGGCTGCAGTGCAAGGGCTTGACGATGGGTGCTTGCGGCGCTAGGGTTTGCTGGAAACCCTAGCTTCTGATTTAGAGTCCATATGTTTGGGGCTTATTGGGCCTGCTAAGATTTGGGCCATGATTGAATTTGGGTTGGTGTATGTGTTGGGCTTCGGGTGTATTTGGGTTACACGGGTATTGGTTGTGACGTGTTTTAGAATTTGGGCCCGATGTGGGGTTTGGATTAGTCTGTTATGTTTAGACATTGGGCCCCACTGTTTGGGCTTTGTAACCTGGACTTTTAATGGACTGTTAAATAAATAAATATTTATTTATTTTGGTTTTAAAGCCCGGTCAAATTTGGGCTATTACAGCTGCCCCTCTTTGCTCATTGCTGTGTGACGGGAATTGAGCAAAGATTTAGAAAGACCAAATTTGACCGGTCTTATCAAATCATGGTCTTCAATCTGCTTCTTGTAAACTTATGACTGTCATGTTGATATCTTCGATCTGCTCTCCGCCGAACACAGAGACACCAAATCTGCTTCTTCGATTTGTTCTCTGACAATATAGAGATGCCAAATCATATTTGCTTCAGCGTAAGCACGCGAAAACCAAATCAGCTATGTCTTCGATTTGCTCCTTGTAAGCACAAGGATACCAAACCATCTTGGATCTGCTTCAGTCTAATCATCTGAAGGTTAGATCTGCTATGTGTCTGCCCTCCGTCGAATATGGAGACGCCAAACTTCAATTTGTTCTCTGACAATACAGAGATGCCAAATCATCTTAGATTTGCTTCATCGTAAGCACATGAAGGCCAAATCAGCTATGTCTTCGATTTGTTCCTTGTAAACACAAGGATGCCAAATCATCTTGGATCTGCTTCAATATAAACATTTGAAGGCTAGATCTGCTATGTATCTGCTCTCTATCGAATATGGAGATGCCAAAATTCGATTTGTTTTCTGACAATACAGAGATGCCAAAACATCTTAGATTTGCTTCATCATAAGCACGTGAAAGCCAAATCAGCTATGTCTTCGATTTGTTCCTTGTAAACACAAGGATGCCAAATCATCTTGGATCTACTTCAGTATAAACATTTGAAGGCCAGATCTGATATGTATCTACTCTCCATCGAATATGGAGACGCCAAACTTTGATTTGTTCTCTGACAATACAGAGATTCCAAATCATCTTAGATTTGCCTCATCGTAAGCATGTGAAAGCCAAATCAGCTATGTCTTCGATTTGTTCCTTGTAAGCACAAGGATACCAAACCATATTGGATCTTGCTTCAGCCAGATCTGCTATGCTGCGGCCTATTACCCTACTGTTTAGGGGATTAAGGCACGTCGTCTTTGATAACCTGTAAAATGATTATGCCTGATGATTAGGATGCTATGATCGAAGTGAGTCGAATGTTCCTAATTTAACATGTTATGATGCAAAATGTTGTGAACATGACCCCTATCCTAGACGTCACCACTCATTCCTTCATTTGTCTTTTCTTTTCTCAAAGTATTATTCTTGCTCAGCCTGTAGGCCTATACCCTTCCTCAAATGCTACGATCCACTAAAGATGTCTGTAAGATAATCTTTCCTTAGAATTGAATCGTTGGTTTTGTCCATTTTTCTTTTGGACTGGAAGAAAGAAATTCCTCGAGTTCCTTCATCCCTTACTTATGTGAATTTCTCGAACAATTGTCCTATTTTAGTTTCTTGTATTATCTAGAAATTCCAGAGTAATGCACAAAACTTCGTTTGTGAACATATTTAGTTCATCTATCATTATTTCAATGCAAAATACTTAAAGAATAATGGAAGATAAATAAATCTCTAAGAATAATTGGATTTGAATGAATTATCAAAAAAGATACAAAGGAAATTAATCTAAAAGCCTATCTTTGAGAAGAAAGAAAAAAATCTAAAGATAGCAAACAGGCCAAAAATTAGATGCCCTAGATATCGCCGCTTGAGCGCTTGTACATCAACTTATGAAGGCATGTGTTTAGAAGATTCAAAGTACTTTGACGATGCCCCAGTATGCAACGTTCTTCGTTCTT
This sequence comes from Gossypium arboreum, assembly GCF_025698485.1. Lineage (NCBI taxonomy): Eukaryota > Viridiplantae > Streptophyta > Magnoliopsida > Malvales > Malvaceae > Gossypium > Gossypium arboreum. The sequence goes on from NC_069075.1 coordinate 122,853,263, forward strand.
TGTTGAGCAAGATTACTAGATGCTTCAAAATTTGAGTCGCCCTTTCAGGTTTTCAACTCAAAACCCTTTTGGTCACAAGGCGCCCATTGTAGGTTTTCACCTTGGCCTCTCCATTTTTCTCTTTTTCCTCTTTTTTTTTCGAAATCTCAAAGCGCCCTTTACGGGTTTTCACCTTGGATTCTCTTTTCCTTTAGACAAAGTATTTTTTAACTGAGTCTGAGTTCACTGGGTTAGGTAAACTTTTCCCATCCATTTCCATTAAGATCAATGCACCGCCAGAGAAAGCTTTCTTCACGACATACGGCCCCTCCCAATTCGGCATCCATTTCCCCCTAAAGTCCTTATGAATAGGAAGGATCTTTTTCAGTACAAGGTCTCCCTCGTGGAACTCTCTTAGTCGAACTTTCTTGTCATAAGCTCGCATCTCCGCTTCTGATGCATCTGACCATGTCGAATGGCTCCTTAGCCTCTTTTCCTAAATCAAGATCAACTGGTCATATCGGGATTGAACCCATTCAGCTTCATCTAACCTTATCTCCGTCAAAATTCGAAGAGAAGGTATTTCTAATTCAATAGGTAACACTGCTTCCATCCCATAAACTAACGAGAATGGGGTTTGTGACAGCCTTAAAACGACCCTAGTCGAAATGTGGTTTCGGGACCACAAAACCAAGGCATAAAAATAATTTAATATTTATTTTATTGCCTATAATGTGTGTTAACTCATGTGTGATATTTTTATGCTTTGATTTAGAATTATAAATGTGAATTTCACTAGAAAGGACCTAGTAATAAACTTTGAAAGCATGAGGGAAAATGTGTGATGACTAATTAAAGGATGCATGCAAAACAATGGACTTGCATGTCAAATTTCCCCCATAGCTAGTGGCCGCCATGACAAGGATTTATGGGCAAAAATCATGTCATGAAACATGTTTGGTAAATGGGTTATGATGGAAAGAATAAAATAAGGGTATGGAATAAACAATTAATGTTAGTAGATGAGAAACAAAAAAAAGTGTCCATCTTCTTCCTCCATAGCTTGGCCGAATGTCCTAAAGGAAGAAAGAAAAAATTTGTTCATCTCTTTTCACTCTCTTGTTGGCCGAAAATACTAAGGATAAGGAAGGAGTTTTGCTTCATACTTGGTTTGGAAGAGGATTAGGAAGAGGTTGGCTAAACTTGCATCAAGATTAAGGTATGTTTGAGGTTCATGCATGTTTTTAGTTGTTAGCTTAATGTTCTTGTTAGCCCATGGTTCAAATCCTTGTTATGTCATGGGAATGAAATTCGCCAAAGTGAATGTGGTGTTAATGCCATTGCATGTTAAATAACAAGCTTGAAAGTGATACATGTGATGGAGGATTGAAGATTCTTAGATTTTCTTTTAGCATTCTTTTTTGAATGAGATACTAAGTTCTTTGTTTCACCATGACCAAATTGAAATGGTGTGGTGTTGTGGTATTCGCCATGATATATCCAAAGTATAATTCATGCATGTTGCATGGTGAGTAAGATTTAAGCTTTGGAAATGTGTATATATTTGGATATAAGCCACTTGAGAATTCGCCCTTGCACTTACATGAATATATGTTTGCACATGATGGATTGGTATGACATATATACTAATTCAAAGTGTATATTTGCTTGTGATGATGTGTTGATTATGAAGTAAATAAGAGATGTGCAATGAATTATGATATGTAATGTGTTAGTAGTAAAATGTATGCTGTTTTTTTGTGATATTAAGTATATATTCGCCACATGAGGGTAATTAGTGTACATGCATTCGGTTTGAGGCAAGCATATTGATGCCTATTCTTGGCTTAGAAAATTGGCTAAGAGGAATATTAACTAATGTGTTGAGTTCGATTTATGATTTCGTACATATGCAACTTTGATGCCTAATGTATATAAGGGCCAAGTACTTTGAACTTCACGTTGATGTTTGAATGTATTGAATTGCTTGTTGTGATGTAAAATGTGCATGACCATTGTGTATTTGAGCTAAAGGATGGCCATATGACCATTTACACTCCTTGTCATATTCGCCATAAGCTATCATGATGAGATTTTAATAAGTTAAATTTGTGTGAATTAGCTCAAGAGCAAAGGGGAGCTAAATCCGATAAAGGGAAGGAAAAAGTAGTTGAATAGCCGTCGAGATCGCTCGACAACATCCGAGGTAAGTCTTCGAGTGATGACCCTACTTGAATTATATCAAAATTATGCTCCTTGTTTGTGTGGCCATTGAGCCGAAATAGTAAAGGTTGATAGATATTTTGTGTTAGAGCTTTAGTAACGAAAATGAACTATGGACATGTCTTGAATATTGATATATATATGTAAGTGAACATTGGAAATATATCCGGGCTAAGACCCGAAGGCATTCGTGCGAGTTGATATATCCGGGCTAAGACCCGAAGGCATTCGTGCGAGTTGATATATCCGGGCTAAGACCCGAAGGCATTCGTGCGAGTTGATATATCCGGGCTAAGACCCGAAGGCATTCGTGCGAGTTGATATATCCGGCTAAGACCCAAGGCCTTTGTGCAAGTCACCAAATCCGGATTATGACCAAGGAAATCGTATGAGTCGCTATATCCGGTTAAATCCGAAGGTATGTGATTCGAAGTGAGCAATCTTGCTGTGAAAATTTCAGCTTATACACTTGTGAAAATTCCAGCAATGAGGTATGTTTGTATGTGCTTGTACTAATTGAATTCTTACAAGTAAGTATCGCCAAGTTGATAAACGAGCTACCGGCCTTGGGCCAAGTTGTTCCTTGTGTATGAACATAAGGGTCGGTGATGTGAAATAAGTATGAGTATGGGAATGTGAATTAGTAAAGTGGTTTAATTAGCCATGTGAATAAAATACCTTAGTCAAAGCTGATTTCATTGCTTGAGACTTACTAAGCATTAAAATGCTTACCCGTTGCTTTGGCTCTCTGTTTTATAGGTTTCGCTCGTTAGCTGTCGGATTCGGGATCAAAGAAGTCGAAGTCATCCACACTATCGAAGCCCCATTTTGGTACAAATTTTGGTTGAACTTTGAAATGGCATGTATAGGACCATCCTTTGTTGAAGGTCATGTACCTTCCGGTTTGTGTAAATTTGGATAGCCATGCGAAAATGGCTTATATCGTTTTAGCATAGAACTATAATCGTTTGTATGTTGACCCTTATGAGGTATGGAATTATTTTGAAACGATTAGCCATTGGAATGGTTAATCATGATCACGCTTTGTGCTATGTATGTAAAAAGGGCCAATTGAATCATGGAAAGTATGAAATAGGTAAAGCCTACTAAAGGCAGATGCTGACAGCAGCAGTGACGTGGATGTGAAAAATCACTAAAAATAGTAGGAATGGAATTAAATAGCAAATAAATTATGTAAGTGTACCTTGATGAATCTACTTTCATATGGAAGAAACGAAATGGTCATATGAGTTATAAGTTAACAGATTTTAAAGTTCTTGTGGAATAGGGCCAGAACGGTTTCTGGATCCCCTGTTCCAACTTTGGAAAATCATTGTAAATTAACCAGAGATAATTAGGAGTCATTCCATATATGTAGATTCCTCTCTGAGTCTAGCTTCTACAGAAACAAACGGCATTAGTATTGAAGCCCTGTACAGGAGATATCCAATTCGTAACGCACAAAGGTCAGTGTAGTCGATCCCTACAACAGGCGAGACTTTAACTAATAAACTGTACTAATTGGCTCGACCAAAATTCTAGAAAAAATATGTAGATGGACATATGAGTCTAGTTTCAGGAAAAATTTACGGAACTGATTTTCGAGTTGTAAAACTCAAGTTATGAATTTTGGAGCGACTAGTACTCAGATTGGCAGCTTGTCTGAAAATTGTCAATAAGTGGGCTGAAGCCTGTTAACACCTCGCGTTCGACTCCGGCGACGGTCTCGGGCTCGGGGTGTTACAGGGTTTCCCCAGTAGAGGTTCTGACAGATGTTTGATAGGCCAGAAGTGCAAACGGTAACTTCTCATGCTAATCTCTATAGGTCTCAGTCATCTTCCCCACTATTTTCTTAATATTCTTGTTGGCGGCCTCCACTGCCCCATTCATTTTTGGATGACAGGGAGAAGAATTGTGATGCTTGATCTTGAACTGGTCGCAAAACTCTGCTATTGTTTTGTTGTTCAAGTTCAATGCATTGTCAGATATGATCTTCTCAGGCATTCCATACAGACAAATAATCTCCTTCTTCAAGAATCGACTCACAGCTGACTTAGTAATATTCGCATAAGAAGCGGCCTCTACCAATTTTGTAAAGTAGTCAATTACCACGAAGATAAACCGATGTCCATTCGAAGCTTTCGGTGATATTGGTCCAATGACATCCATGCCCCACATGGAGAAAGGCCATGGAGAAGTCATAACATGCAAAAGAGAAGGTGGTATATGAATTTTGTCCCCATAAATCTGACACTTATGGCATTTCTTGGTATAGTTGATACAGTCCCCTTCTATAGTGGCCCAATAATAGCCAAACCTCATGATTTGCCTTGCCATTGTGTACCCATTTGCATGCGTCCCACATACACCTTCATGAACTTCTTCTAAAATTAGCTTAGCTTCCACAACATCGACACATCTCAAAAGTACTTGGTCTTTCCTTCTCTTGTACAGGATATCCTCGTCCAAGACATAGTCGCAAGCTAACCTTCTCAAAGTTCATTTTTCATTTTCATTGGCTTGTTCAGGGTATTTACAATCTCTCACATATCGTAATATATCCTAATACCAAGGTTATTGTCCTTTTCTTCCTTATCAATGTTACAAAAATGAGCTGGAGCCTCGTAGACACTCATTTGAATTAGTCTCGTCTCTTCCTCTTTATTCGCCTTAATCATTGAGGCCAAGGTTGCTAAAGCATCTGCCATCTGATTTTTGTCTCGTGGGAGATAATTGAAGGTGATGTCATCGAACTCCTTAAGTAACCCCAAAACTATCTTTCGATAATTGATCAATTTAGGGTCCCTCGTCTCCCATTCACCTCTAAGCTGATAAATTACCAACGCAGAATCTCCATATACTTCTAGGGTTTTATACCTCGCTCTATAGCTGCTTGAAGTCCCATGATGCATGCTTCATACTCATCCATATTATTCGTGCAATCAAAGTCAACTTGCAAGTGAACGGGTAATGATCGCCATTTGGGGGTACCAAGACTGCCCCAATTCCATTTCCAACTGCATTAGTAGCCCCATCAAAATTTAGCTTCCAAGGAGAATCTTCGGTCGTTGATATACACATTAACTCCCCATTTGGAAAATCAAAGTTCAATGGCTCATAATCCTCTAGAGCCCTACTGGCCAAGAAGTCTGCTACTGCACTTCCTTTTATAGCCTTCTGACTTATGTAGACTATATCAAACTCTAAAAGTAAAATTTTCCATCTCGCCATTCTCCCATTTAGAGTCGTTGACTCCATCATGTATTTCAATGGATCAAGCTTTGAGATGAGCCAAGTGGTATGGTATAGCATGTACTGTCTTAATCTCCAAGTTGTCCAAATCAGTAGACAAACACAACTTTTCAATTGGTGGATATCTCATTTCATAGTCGGTGAATTTCTTTCGAGATAATAAATTGCCTTCTGCTTTTTCCCTAATTCGTCATGCTGACCAAGCACACATCCCATAGAATTACTGAACACTGACAAGTACAGTATCAACGGTTTGTCTGGGCTAGGTGGAGATAATATCGGAGCATTCAACAAATACTACTTGACCTTTTCAAAAGTATTCTGGCACTCCTCATCCCAAGTACCTTGATTGTGCTTTCTTAAGAGGCGAAAGATAGGATCATATTTCTCAGTTAGTTGTGAAATGAACCGAGCGATGTAATTCAACCTTCCTAGGAATCCTCGAACTTCTTTTTGAGTTTGTGGTGGAGGCAATTCTCGTATTTCTCTGACTTTGTCTGAATCAACTTCTATTCCCTTTTCATTGACTACGAAACCCAATAGCTTTCCCGATCTAGCTCCGAAGGTGCATTTTGCCGGATTGAGCTTCAACTGAAACTTTCTCAATCTCAAAAACAATCTTCTCAAGACCTCAATGTGCTCTTTTTCTGTACGCGACTTGACAATCATATCATCAACATATACCTCAATGTCCTTATGCATCATGTCGTGGAGCAAGTTCACCATGGCCCGCTGGTAGGTTACCCCTGCATTCTTTAGTCCAAACGGCATTACTTTGTAGCAAAAAGTGCCTCACAAGGTTATGAAGGTGGTTTTATTCATGTCCTCTGGATGCATCTTTATCTGATTGTACCCCGAGAAACCATCCATAAAAGAAAACAACGAATATCCCGCCGTGTTGTCTACCAAAGTGTCGATGTGCGGCAAAGGAAAGTTGTCTTTTGGGCTAGCTTTATTCAGATCTCTGTAATCAACATACATTCGTACCTTCCCGTCCTTCTTAGGGACCGACACAATATTAGATACCCATTCGGAGTACTTGACCTCATGTAAGAATCCTGTATCGAACTGCTTCTTAACCTCATCTTTTATTTTTAGAACAATGTCTGGCCGTATTCTTTGCAACTTCTATTGGACTAGTTTGCAATTATGTCTTATCAGAAGATAATGTACTACAATGTCAGTACTCAATCTGGGCATATCTTGATATGACCATGTAAAGATATCCTTGAACTCCTGAAGTAATTCAACCAGACTATGCCTTGTGTCCTCGGTGATCAGTGTTCCAATTTTCAACTCCTTCCCTTCCTCTAGGGCTACATTTTTTATTGCCTCTTTCTCATGCGGAATAATTCATTTTTCCTCCTGTTTTTCCATTCTTAATAGATCAGGAGACACATCATAATCTTGAATATCTTTAAAATCCTGAGATTCCTCTAAACACATGTCTTGCTTGCAAGAGAAATCAGGAGTTGCGGTATCAGTACTCATATCATTGATATCTAGGGACCTGTGGGGGTATGAAAGAATATACAAAGAATGAATAAATCTAAGAATGATTGTTTATGTGCTATGAATGAAAGAAAAAGAATTGCAAAAGTTTAACGAAATATTGATTGATAAAAAGAAACCATATTTGTCCAAATTGATAATAAAGTTATGTTTTATAATAATAGATCATCATAAGCCTTTTTCACAAACGTAATCTTACTACTCCTATGCCCTAGAGTAACAGACATGTTTCAAGAATTACTCTGAAAATTCCTAAAGACTACAGGAAGGTCCTCCGCAGTCCAATTGTTCAGAGTGCTCCCCGGTTCGTAAGGGCGAATGCCCTCGAGGCTTCCTTGTTCCAATCCCTTATTGTGTACAGCATTAATCTGATGACTTTCTTCTACCAGTAACCCTCCTAACTTAAAGGATTTGGATATAGATGGAAATGTCATTGGTTCCCACTCCACTTCTTCTCCGTTAAAACGCGCCTTTCTTCTCGCTTGGCGCTTCTCAATCTCTTGCCTCTGGTGCTTATGGTCTGGCTTGAAGCCCAAACCAAAGTGATCTTTCTTCTCAATCAGTTTTGGGATTTGAACCCCTCCTTGCAACTGTCTTCCTAGTCCCTTTCCTGGCGATGCTCCCTTCCCATCTTCATTTGCAGGGCCATCCTTGTGGCTTTAGATATTTTGGGTACCAGCACCTTACTTCCTTCTAGGATGAAGGTTGTATTGATGACTTCTAAAGAGTGGAAAGAACACTCAATAGCCTCTTCATTCGCCTCAACATAAGGGGCTTTGCTAGTGACTACTACTATAATGTCCTCCTCCGCATTGATGGTTATTAACCGTCCATCTGTCGCTAACTTCAATTTTTGGTGCAATGAGGAGGGCACCGCTCCTGCAGAGTGTATCTATGGTCTCCCCAATAAAAAATTATAGGAGGGCTTGATATCCATCACCAAGAAATCAACTTCATATGTATTTGGCCCAATTTCCAAAGGGATGTCAATTGGTCCCATCACTTTCCTTTCAGTTCCATCGAAGGCTCTTACCACATTGTGACATGTTTTCATATGCGAACTGTCAATGGGTAATCTGTTCAATGTGGATAATGGAAAGACGTTCAAAGCAAACTGTTATCAATGAGTACACTTGGAAGTGTATATCCCTTGCACCGAGTAGTGATGTACAAGGCCTTGGTTGACCCTATGCCCCCAAGTGGAATTTCATCATCATTGAAATAGATGAAATTGTCAGCACTGATGTTATTTACCAACCCAACTTGTTAACGGATATGTCATGGGTGACATATGTTTCGTTAAGTACCTTCAACAATGCATCCCGATGCACCTCAGAACTCAGAAGTAGGGCTAATACTGATATACATGCTGGCTGCCTACGCAACATCTCGACCACACTATACTCGCTATGCTTAAGGAACTTTAGAAACTCCTTAGCCTCTTCCTCCCTTACCGGCTCCTTGACAAGTACTTCAACCTCTTTCCTCTTCTTAACGTCAACATCCTTTGCTTTCGTGGGCTCCACTCTGATGCCCCCTCATCATAACGCTTCCCACTTCGTGAATGGGAACCTTCGTTTTGCATGCCCCTAGACGCACTGGCTATACTCTTCCCCTCAAGTACTGTTACACTGCAGTCATATCTCCATGGTACCCTCTTGTCATCCTTGTAAGGGAAAGGAGTGGGTTTATGGATGACGACCTTGGGCCCGGTTTGCGCCCTCACTTCATTATTCCCCGGTAAGGAAATAATAATTCTTGGTCGGCTGATTCCTTGTTGTTCGTTTTCCAGCACACATATTTGTCTTTTGCAAGAACTACCCTCAAAAATCTGTAGCTCTTTATTAACAATAAAGCCTTGTACCATGGCCTTGAACTCTTCACAATTTTGGATCATATGACCCACCTCTCTATGGAATTCACAGTAGTTCCCTATTCTTTCTCTACCTTTTCCAGAGGTCAACATACCTTTCTTCACCATCTCCTCCCATATTACTTTCATGGGTGTCTTCACCTTAGCAATATCTTCCTTGATTCTTCCTTCCCTAGATTCATCAATGGCATTCACTCTTTGATTGCCATGATCTGGTAACGGGTTTTCAGCATTAGGGGTACTGTCGAATTTCACAACCCCCATCTTGATGAGCGTCTCCACGGCCTTCTTGAATCCGGTGCAGTTTTCAATCGAATGCCCCGGTATTCCCGCATGATATTCGCATTTAGCATTTGCATCATACCATTTGGGGTACGATAGCTGTAGCGGTTTCAGGTGAATTGGAGCAATAGCATGTGCATCGTATAAGCTTTGATAAAGCTCACGATACTTCACAAGGATAGGCGTGAATTGTATCCTTTCCGAATTCTGTCTTGTGCCCGATTCCTGCCTTTGAGTACTTTGTTGCTCGACCGCGACTACTTTGGGTTGACCAACTGTGATTGCCCTCGAGTTGAAACTATTCATGTTATTCACCTCGTTGTCCTTTCTCCTTGGGACCGATCTTTTAGTCGTTTCCCCCTCAATTTTACCGCCCCTTATGGCATTCTCAATCATCTCTCCTGCCATAACTATATCTGTGAAACTTTTCGTGGTGCTTCCAATCATGTGAGTGATGAACGGCGCCTTCAAAGTGTTGATAAACAACATTGTGGTCTCCTTTTCTAACAGTGGTGGTTGTACTTGCATTGTCACCTCCCTCCATCGTTGTGCATATTGCCTAAAACTTTCATTAGGCTTTTTCTCCATGTTTTGAAGCATGATCCTATCTGGCGTCATATCAGTCACATGGTTGTACTGTTGCATAAAGGCTTGTGCAAGATCTCTCCACGAACCGATTCTTGCACAGCTCAACTGATTGTACCACCTAGCCGCTACTCCTACTAAGCTGTCTTAAAAACAATGGATCAATAGTTGATCATTCTTCACATACCCAATCATTCTCCTACAGAACATTGTTATGTGTGCCTCTGGGCAAGTAGTCCCGTTGTACTTTTCAAACTTCGGCATCTTGAATTTGTGAGGAAGTACCAAGTCTGGGACCAAACTTAAGTCTTTGGCATCAATCTGATGATGATTGCCAGTGCCTTCCAAAACCCTAAACTTCTCCTCCAACCACTTGCAACAATCCTCCAACTGTTTTGAGGATTCGGTTGCTATTCTTTCCCTCTCCATCATATCCAGATCAGAAGTGATAGGGTTGATCAAGCTATCGCCCAAATTATTTCCCGACCCAGATGGGAAATTTACGGGGATTCCAGCACCAACCGGCCCACATTGAGGCCTTACAGTGACAGATGGCCTTCTAGGAGGTGCTTCGGTTTGTAGTGGCACATGAGGCGTAGTAAAACCCGGAGGATGATCCTCACCTTCCTCACTAGTGATAGCCACAAGGGCTTTTCCTTTATCAGTGGCCCTTAACAGCTAGGCCATTTCAGCCATCATATTCCTCTGAGCCTCTAGCATTTGCTCCCGCATGTCATTCTGCATTTTGGCCAACTACTCTTGCAATTGGTCTTGCATATCCTTTTGCAATTATTTGAAACTTTGATCCATACTCTTAGTTTTAGTGCAAGTGCCGTAAGGATGTGTGATTTCCAGATTTTCTTTTCTACCTCTCTGGAAGTAAACTTTAACTAATTAGGGTCTTTCTATAACTTTGAATGCATATGATGTGATGTAATGCAAATGCATGAATGCAAAAAGGCATCGATCTCGATACAATCTCATTTAGAAAACTTTATTTAGAAAAAGAATATCTTTACATACAAATGGATTACATATACGCCTTTGCCCTAATGCCCAAAGTTCTAACTTTATCTAATAAAAGGGCTAACTCTCGACCTTTATCAGACGCTGACTCATACATCATACTCAACGCATCAGCTCGTACTGCTAAGTCTTGAACATATTCAGCAATCTCTCGGATCTGGATAGTAGCATCCCTAATAACGTAATCCCTATCTCTGACTTGACCTTTAACTTGATGGAGCTCTCCTTTTATACAATCTTCTTGTGCCTCGAGCTGCTCAATCCGAAGTTCACCATCATGCAATGCCACTTCCAAATCTTCAACCTTTCTTTTTAGCTCCTTTAACTCGACCGTAAGATCATGGTTTCGATGCCAACGAAGCGATCTTCCAAGCTCAGTTACCTTGGTCTTCAACCCTTTATTCTCTTCCCCTAATGCCAAATTCTACGACCGCATCTCTTGGAACTTCCTCTCCCAATACTCGGCTCTAGCTTTTTCCACTTGAACTTCTTTCTGCCACTGCTCTAAAGACATTCCTAACCCCAGTCGCTTTAAAGATACTTGTGCCTTCTTATACTCCTCTTTTAAATCATCTCGGTCTTTTTTGTTTCCTTCCTAACTTTTTCAACCTCTTTCTTTTACAGGTCAACATCTAGACTTAGGTACATCTTCTCCTCCTCAAGCTTTCCTATCTTCTTTTCAAGTTCCAAATTCTTTATCTTAAATTCTTGCTTCATGATATCAAGCTCCGAGGGTATCACTTGTAGATATTCCTCCATTGGTCGAACTTCCTCTATTTTTGTCATAGGGACATTATCGTTAATCCTTTTACTCCTCCACTCAACATATTTCGGTGTCGTAGCAGGATTAATGGCTACTCCCTTCAACCGAAAAGTCTTGTTCCAAGCACTAGAAACCTCGCTAACCTTCCTCTTGTAATCGGCTCCTCTGTATACAAACTCACTTTGAGCCAACCCATGAGTCGCTGCTACGAACTGTCTCAATCCATGCTGCCTTAGCACGAGCAAAGGGGCATAACCAATGGCACCCCAAATTCCCAACAGGGGAACCCAATCAAAGCTGTCGCATCAATAAAGTATCTCTCCAGGAACCATCCATGGAGCTCTCCACTCAACATCCTCCGACTGTAGATTCCGAAGTAATGCCATCCAATTCTCTTTCGGCACATCCACTTTCCTAGATGAGGCTATTATATCTTTCAATGGGGAGTAGTTCTCAAAGAAAACCTGACAAACAATCTCATCAATTAATCGGAAGTGACTGTAGAACCAAGCCAAAAGTAACTGAGCACACCCTATAAACCGCTTTTGCACTGACCCTCCCGCATGCACCTAAGGACTGAATGTCTCCGCCAAAATTGCAGGGACGGAAGTGACCCTTTTACTGAGTCGATGAAAAAGATCTGTGGTTGCCTCGTCCACATATCCCAAAGCCCTAGGGAAAACCATCAGTCCATACAAACTTAAGGCAAAAACGTGTACCTTCTTCGTATCATCGGGGTGTGTCAAAATCAGATCTTTCAAAGTGTCCTATGAAATACACTTGCACTCACCCTTTTCTTTAATTCTAGCTGTGATCCACTGCTCGCTCATTCCCGTAATGGTCATTAATTTCTTCCACTAGCAGCTCGAGAATAGATCCTATCACTCTAAAACCTGGGACAACGGAGTAAGGCAGTGTACTCCTCCATGGTAGGTACCAAATTTACTTCCCCAAAAATGAAACAACTGTACGCTGGGTTCCAAAACTGAGCAAGGGCTCAGAACAAGTGCTCATCTACCTGAATATCGAGCAAGTAAGGTAAATCTCCATAATTATCGTAGAATAACTGCTTGGTCTCGTTGCCCCACTGATCCCAAATTTCCTTAAGCTCTTGGAGATTATTCTGTGACACTAATACGAGTATAATCGATGACTCCGACACATATCCCATAGTTATACTGTCTCCCTTTTCTAGCTGAGTTTACTTTGACTATCTATGAACATCAGCGTTGCCCTCCACTCTATCAAGAAGTCCGTTATCCATAATAAAACTTCCTAACTTAGAAACTAACCGTGAATCAATACCTTTGTAAATGCAAAATGACATGCAAACAAAAGAAAAGAAATAGTCAGTATCACATGATATCAATAAATCTCAACGATAATTTATAAGGGTAATATCTAAAATATAGCTCTAACTAAGTTGGGCTCTTACAGTTTTTCTATATGAGGTTAGTTCTAAAGTTTGAGGTACCCGAACCAGCAGATTCCTCAATTCTCACCCATTATAGGATCATTTGAATCGAGTTTAGTTCAGGGGAATACATTTCCCTATGGCTACACAGAGATGAAAATCTCACGAAACCATAGGTACGGATGTATCCCGAAAGTGATCCACTATCACGCTTGAGGCGAAAACCTCACGGCGTAGTTTCTCACTCCCCTTAAGGGTGTGACCACAACAGTCATGCAAATATAATGCGTATCAGAATATATAACATATGTAATAATACAAACACATGTAATGCAAAGAGGATTGAATTTTAAAATTTTTCAAATTTTTTGACATTAAGACAAAAGGTAATCAATTATACGGCTTGACTCTCTTATTGGTCCCCAGCGGAGTCGCCAAGCTGTCGAAACCATTTTTAAATCAAGTTTTGGAAAAAGGGAATCTACTTAAAAAATGAAAACGGGCGTCACCGCCAATCTTTTTAGGTGTGATTGGATCACTGATAAATCATTAGTTTTAGTCTACGAAGTAAAAAGAACGGGTTCGGAAGTCGGTTACATACGAGGAAGGATTAGCACCCTCGGAACGCCCAAAAATTGGTACCTAATTAATTATCAAATGTCTTTAAAATCGGAAATTTAAAAATTTTAAGATGCAATCCTCTTTAGAATATTTTTTATTTTGAAAATTGGGGTTCACTTGTATCAAACGAATCAAAATATCTCATCCAGTAAGTTAGGACACAATATTTTTAAGACATTCGAAACAAAACTAGCTTTTTTGAAAATCTCTATCTCGAAATGACAAAACGCCACATCTAGTAAGTTAGGACGCAACGCTTTCAAATTCCAAAACAGTTGCTCGTATTTTGAAAACCTTAAAAAACTTAGAAGGGTGCTTGACTATCCAAACTCAACAAGAAAAATTGCAGGGCACTACTTTTCCCGAAATTTCCAAACACCAAGCATTGCCTTTATTTTTTTTGAAAACTTTAGAGTCTCGTTTTTTAAAATCAATGCATGAAGGAGCATATTAACATAACATACGAGATAACATGTTATAATAATAGGTAAATAAAAGCACAATAACATAAATATCATACATTAACTAACATATACATATAAGAAACATGGCAAATTTTAAATAAGTAAAATATACATAAAACACGATATATATTTAAGAAGAATAAGTAAAAACACATAAACATATAATTCATCATCTATTTAAACATATTGATAATAAAAATGATGCATGATATACAATTTAATATACATACAAAAATATCATGAAAAAAGTAACAATGGCAATATGTATATATCAACATAAACATCACTTAATAATGATTTAAAATCACCCTTTGATATTTAAAAATAATAAAAGAATTAATGCATATTTTTTAAAAAATTTAATAATACAAACATAATATTTAAAATATATAAAAATAATATACCTATTAAATAAAATAATTATATAATATATAATATAAAAGTATATGGATTTAAAATCGTAATATATAGTATATAAGTAATTGATTAATAAAATATAATAGTTAAGGATAATAATATATATAAATAATAATATAAAATAATGAAAATATATGAAATGTCTAATACATGAAATAATATATGAAAAGTAATAATATAGAAAAGTAAAACAATTTTTACATTTATAAAATGATTTAGAATACACTAAATAATATATGAAAAATAATGAATGAAACAATATTATTAAAATAATTTAATGTAAAAAGGAATTTCAGATAAATATATATACAATATAGTAATAATATAATAAATAATACAAATTTAAAACATATTACTTAATAATGATTTCAAACTAATATTTATTAAATTATATAATAATAATAAAACTAATGTATATATATAAAGATTAATACATAATGAATAATAGGTTAAAATAATTGTATAATTATATAATAAAACATATATAGGTTTAGAATAAGACAAGTAATACATAACATAAAAAACACATAGGATTAAATTTAAAATTTTATAAAATTACAGGGATGAAATTAGAAAAATAAAACTGAATCTAGGACTTAAATGAAACGTGTGCCAAGGGTGAAGGACTCATCGGGCAAAATGCCCTATTCCCAAGGAACGACGTCGTTCCATATTCATTCCAAAGTGGCCCCAAAGAATAGATTGGATTGAAAGACAAATTTCTGGGCCAAATTAAAAAAGTAAATTGGATTTAATTACAAAAGTGAAAGAAACGGAAGGACCAATTGGGATATTTCCCCGAATATCAGAAACGCTTGGATCTTCCCCGGGTTCGGGTCAACACGCGGATCTTGAGGCCTTGAAACGACACCGTTTTGGTCACTAAACGATCACCCCAAAACGATGTCGTTCGGGAAGCTTATAAATACAAAAAAAAACTTTAAAATTTCATTTCTATTCGTGTTTTAAAAAAATAATAAAAAAATCCTCTGAAAGAGGAATGAAAAGGGGCCCTCAGAGCTATGGCCAAACCTCCATCATCAGGTGGTTCACGCACCTTGCACGCCCACCCGTCGTCCTAAACGCCGTCGTGTGCGACCCTCGGAGGTTAGAGACCTCGATTTTTGTCACAAAAACGAAAGGTAAAACCCTTTTCGCATTTTAGAGCTATTTATCAAACTGTTTGTGTATGTATATGCTTTGAACATGAAAAATAAAAAATAAAAGAGAAGATTCACCCCTTCGAAAAAAACTGTTTGTATTTGCTCTTTATTTCAATTCCTTTATGCGTATCGTTACAAAGGTTTCAAAGGAACTTTTTATAGCCACTGTTTTTAGAGTTACAGATTAGGTAAGTACTTTCTTTTAATTTCTTGCTATTTCTGCCATGCTCTGTCATTCTTCTTTCCCTTTTTGCAGGTACTTCCGAGGATTACGGCGCCGATCGAGCATTGACTAGATGTTGGGTTGCAGCGCAAGGGCTTGACAATGGGTGCTTGCGGCGCTAGGGTTTGCTGGAAACCCTAGCTTTTGATTTGGAGTCCATGTGTTTGGGGCTTATTGGGCCTGCTAAGATTTGGGCCACAATTGAATTTGGGTTGGTGTATGTGTTGGGCTTCGGGTGTATTTGGGTTACACGGGTATTGGTTGTGACGTGTTTTAGAATTTGGGCCCAATGTGGGGTTTGGATCGGTCTGTTATGTTTAGACATTGGGCCCCACTATTTGGGCTTTGTAACCTGGACTTTTAATGGACTGTTAAATAAATATATATTTTTTTTGGTTTTAAAGCCCGGTCAAATTTGGGCTATTACAATACTATTGGAAAACCGATGGAGAAGTCAATACCCAAGGAAGAATCCACCTAGACTTCGCTTATTACCTCAGAATTAGACGATTTATTCACTTGACTTAATCCGTAGAAATCTCTAACTTATGTTAATATCTCTTTCGAAACTAAAAACAACAACTGACTCTAGGTTGATTAATCAAAATCTCTTTCTAATTAAAACCCCTATTGTCGCATTAACTTGTTCTATGGACTCTCTTATTAGATTTGACTCTGATCCAGCAGATTTATGCCATCCTATCTCTAGGATTGCATGCAACTCCACTTAATTATGGAAGATCTACTCTTAAATAGGGACTTTTGCTCCTCTGAATAAGCACATCAAAAACCTGAATTAATATCCTGGAATATTAAAGAAAGCATTAAAACTCATAACTAATAATAAGAAAAGTATTTATTATATAATTGAAATAATAATAAGATCTGTCGTAGGTTTCATCTCCCTCAGGTATTTAGGGAGTTTCGTTGATAACGATAAGGAAAAGTATCTCAAAATTAGGAAAATAACAAAACATAAGAAACCCAAAAAACTTCGGTAGAAGTTGAATGGAGATCTTCAGTCTTGACGTAATTCCTTCTTCCGAGTTGATTCCAATGGCTGTCCTCGAGTATTTTCTGCCTTCTGCTCTTCGTGTCCCTTTTGATCCTTTCTAAGGTGTTTTTATAGACTTTGGAATGCCCAAAATTAGCCTTTTCTTAATAGAATTTAACTTGGGCTCGACAGGGACACGGCAGTGTTCCACGCCCGTGTGAAGGTGCTCAAGTAGTGTGTAATTCTGAGTTAAGCCCATTTTGTCTGTTTTTGGCCCATTTCTTGCTCTTTTCACCTCCTTATGCTCATCTAAGTATAAAACATGATTTTAAAGGATTAGTAGCATCAAATTCACTAAATCTTATGATAATTCATCCAAAAATATGCCAAGCATGGGGTAAAAATATGTACATATTATGGTTTATTAAATATCCCCACACTTAAGCATTTACTTGTCCTCAAGAAAAATCCTCAACTCACGATAAAATTAATGATGTTTCAAAATAATCCACAAATAATCATACATTGAGAATTTCAACTAAAAGAACATCAAAGCTTCAAACAATCCAGGCTGAGCATTTTAATCATAAAATCATAGGTATCTCCCCTTATCTAAATAATTACCTTTAATTCCAAATTGACAAGAGTTGACATCCTCACTAAAGATTCACTCTAATCACTCGAAGTGTTTAAGGTTCAATAATTAAGCACTCAATAGTCAAACATGAAAAGTTATTACCATAGGCTTGCATGAAAATCGAATCTCCACCACTATAAATGAGATGATACATAAATCAAAAGGTCTTTAACAGAGTTGTAATGGGGCTTGGGTTAAAGGTGTGGATAAAGGCTGAAAAAGAGGGTTAGAATCGAGATTAATTTAATAAATTACCCTACTTAAAAGAATAAAGCTAATTACTGAATTACAAACAAGTGCCAAAATTAAAACTTTTAAAATGAAGTGAGCTTTCCCTCAATATAATAACTTTAACTTATCCAAGCTCTTTAAAACAATACGTAATTGAATGAATATAACTATACGTTTTTTTTAAGAATAAGAAAAGTATGGAAAGTACATAATAAGAAATAATTCAGCAACTGAAATGAACGAACATAGTTAGGTAACTAATCAAATCAAATCTCGATAAAAATGGTGTTAATAAAAAGGGAGAAATTCTTAACGAATAGAAAAGGGTTAAGTTATGGGTTAACATTAAGGGGAAAATCAAGAAACAATGGTTAAGGCTCAAAGGGGTTCACTAAGGGTCAATTATTTGGGTAAGCTTTTTTGGGGTAAATGGGTTAAAACCTAAGTGCCTTTATCATTTCAGTATATCAAATCAAAGGTGTGGTCTTGACATGCATAATCGAAGCAAGTTCTAGAATAACAAATCAATGTTGACACACTTATAACCAATAAAATAAGTGATCAAGAAAGATATATGCTCTAAAAGGCTCAAAATCTCACAAAAATTATGGGTATTTGATGTCAATTCTGTAAATTCAAAACTTCAAGATAATACCTCAATTCAGGGAAACAACCTAGCAATTTTAATTCTCAAAAGTCAACTTATCATGCTTGCTTCTCTAATGTCTTAAAGTTCAAAAAAACAATGCACAATTGCATATGATTTAATTCAAAACATATCAATAAAAATTATAAATCAATTAGATGAGAAAATTATTTGAGAACGAGATTAAAATTCAGGGATTTTTTGATAATCATATAAATAACCTCCGCACACTCAAGGTGTACATTGTCCTCATACAAAGATAGATAATAACAATATAAGTATAATATTAGAAGAGAGGGAGAGAAACGAAACTGCCCTAAAATTTGGATGAAATCCTTGAAATAGCGAAGGCTGGAATTGTGGATAAGGCTAATGAATGGTATGACTCAGAATTACTAATAAGAAAATAAACACAACTGTGGAAGAGAATTAAGGTATTACTCGATAATAACCATAAAGATAAACATAGTTCAAAATATAAAACATAAGTCTAAAAAAAAATAAAAGAGAGATAAAATGAAAATTAAAAATAAAAGTAGTAATAATAATATAAATGGACTCAAAGGTCCTCATGATCAGATGCCTCATGGGTCGACGATGCCGAAGGAGAGATGTAGAGGTGGTGGAAAATCTATCAAAGAGTGGCATCGATGCTTTCAAATCGCTTAAAACACTGCTGCTCAAAGCTAGTGAGTCGTTCGGATATATCTCTCAAAGAGGCAGCAGTGGGGCAGTGACTCTGTGATGGTGGTGGAGGTGGGTCCTCATGAAGGGGAGGGACATCATCAGTAATATCCTCTAGATCATCCTGATCATCAGAGTGGACGAGTCTGTACTGAGGGGGGTCGAATCCACGGCGTCATTCTATCATCCTCATGTGGATCATACTAGAAATTCCTTGAGGAGACATCTGGCCTACTAGTGTGAGTGTCGATGACATCTTTGGAGTGTCGAAGAGGCCGAACTACCGAGAGAGATTGGAGCAAAGGGTGGCGAGTTGGAGTTGAAGCGCTTGATGACGAGGTTCCACTAGGACCTTTCCGCTTTTCAGAAGCAGGGACGGTGACTTTGGACTTTCCACGTGTGTTCGTCATAGTGTGCCTATAAAAGTAAAAGAATTTATCAGAAAATTATCACTATTTCTGTAAATAAAAGCTGATAACGCAAAGTTTAAGTAATCCTAAATAATAATTCATGTCTAAATAACGTGTACGCAAATCCAATTATGCAAAAATAATATGGTGATATTGGTATGGAATAACGAGATAAAATAATAAGGAACAAAAACTAGCCACGACATAATAATAGTTAAGGGAAAAAAAAAGGAACCATAATAAGCTAATTTTAATAGAAATAAGCAACAAAACCTAAATAACGGAATAAACCTAATGGTAGGAATGAATTGGAATAAAATAGGGAACAATGAATTCAGCCAATGGGTATTTGGTAGACTAGTCTAAAACAGTACCCAAAATAATCAGAGGGCAAATCAATAATGCTAATAATCGATAAAATAACTAATAAAAATAATATTTATGCAGTAAATAAAGGATCATAAAGTAAATAAATAAATAAATAATATGAATAAAAGAGTAACGACTAACAAGGGGACCCGACGGTGATGGTTGGTGACCGGCGGTTGGACGGACAGCGATGTCGACGGGCGAAGGGTCGTACAGCAGGGGCTGTGGTGGGAGGGAGACAAGCTGGTGGCCGTGCAAGTAAGAGAGAAAAGGGAAAGAAAGAGGAGAGGGGATAAAGGGAAACAAAAAGGAAGAAAGAAAGAAAAAGGGAAAGAAAGGGTGGGATAAGAAGGGAAGGAAGAAAGAGGGATAAAGGGAGAGGGGAGGGGTGACCGATGGTAGGTCAAAGATGAAGGGGGTGGGAGCTGTGGCGGCGGCTGGTTGAGAGGGTGTGAGGAGAAAGAAGACAAAAGTAAAAAGATAAATTAGGTTTTGGAGGGGTTAAATGGGACACGGTCGTGTGAGGCTCATGTTAGGCCACACGGCTGTGTCACACGCCCGTTAGAATCATGGTTAGCCCATGTTTTTTGTAAAACTTTTATGGTCATTCGTCACACGGCCACTGACACTCCCGTATGTCCGGGCCATGTGGTCCATACGGCCGTATCGTACGGTCTGTTCACGTTGTTCGCTTCTCCCACACCCGTGTGGTTTCCCACACGCCAGTGTGTCAGGACACACGGCCATATGCCTTACCCGTGGAGCTCTCTGACTTGTTTAAAATTTGAAAATTTTAGCTTCAGTTTTCACACGTCCTATAACATGCTTGTGTGTCCAGGCCTTGTGGTCCACATGACCGTGTCACACTTTCGTGTGACCTCTTTTAGCTCATGTCTGTCGATTTTAGGTGATTTAAGCCATGTTTCCACATGGCCAAGGACACGCCCATGTGTCCACGCCGTGCGAGTCACTGTACCCGCATTAAAATACGAAAAATAGCTAAAATAAATGAGTTAGTGGTGTTAGTGCTCGGGTTGCCTCTCGATAAGCGCTTATTTAAAGTCTAAGCTCGACTTACCTCATATTTGCACAGTCATGATGGTTCGAGGAGTTGAAACTCCTCATTCTTGCTATCAATCTTATCAAAATAAGGTTTTAGACGAGTACTATTTACCTTAAAAGTGCCGAATTTGGAATGAGTTACCTTAACTGTACCGTATGGGGAAACGTTGAGTACAGCAAAAAGGATTGCTCCATTAGATTCAGAAGTGGCAACATGAGGGTCTATTTCATCTAACAGTACTTTGTCTCCAACCTTAAGTTGATTCGATTCACCTTTAAGTTTGTCATGGCACTGCCTTGATTGATCGTGTATTCTCGATTTCTCCTTAACCTATGTTTGCCATTCATCTAGTTCCTCGATCTGTAGCCTTCACTCTTCATGGATAGTCTTGTTATTACATGGACTGGAATGTGGCTCATTTGTACTCCATGAAAGTTTTTCCTGCAAAGAGGTTTGAACAACAAGGTTACTCACATTAAAAGAACTTGTGTAATCATCTCGATCACTAGTCTTTTTGACAGAATCACGAGCTTGGAGTTTAATCATGTCATCGCCTACCCAAAGTATTAACTCACCTGTACCGACATCAATAATAGTCCTAGCAGTTGCTAAAAAGGGTCGTCCTAAAATTAAAGGAATTTCACTATCCTCATCCATGTCTGAAACAACAAAGTCTATTGGAAATATAAATTTTTCGATTTTAACAAGCACATATTCAATTATACCCCTAGGAAATCTAATGGTTTTATCAGCCAATTGAACGCTCATCCTAGTTTGTTTATGTTTCCAAAGACCTAGTTGTTTAAACATTTTATAAGGCATAACATTAATACTTGCCCCTAAATCAGCTAAAGCATTATTAACATTCAAACTACCAATTAAACAAGGAATTGTAAAACTCCCTAGATCTTTCAGTTTGTTGGGTAGCTTGTTTTGTAGAATAGCTGAGCAGACTGCATTTAACTCCACATGTGATGACTCATCTAACTTCCGCTTGTTTGATAAAATCTCCTTTAAAATTTTAACTGCGTTTGGCATATGCGAAAGAGCTTCAATAAACGGTAAGTTAATATGTAATTTTTGTAATAATTTAAGGAATTTACCAAATTGTTCGTTCGTGTGGCCTTTCCTTGTCGCATTGGGGTATGGTACACGAGGTCTATATTCTTTGTTTACCGGCTTTTGTGTACCATGACTCATCTCAACCTTACCATTTCTTACCACAACTTCTTGCCTTGTTTCAGATTTAGGTTCAGCTAACCCTTCTTTGTCGCGCACAGTGATGGCATGGAGTTGCTCCCTTGGGTTAGTTTCTATATTACTGGGCAAGCCACCTTTACTGTCGTTCAGAGATCAACTTAGCAAGCTGACCTATTTGAGTTTTGAGCCCTTGAATCGACACTTGCTTATTTTTTAGTGTTGTCTCAGTATTCTGAAAACGCGTTTCTGACACCAAGATAAATTTTGTAAAAATCTCCTCAAGGTTTGGCTTTTTCTCCTATTGGTAAGGCGGTTGTTGAAAACCTGGAGGGTGTTGTGGCCTTTGATTCCCTTGATCACCCAAAAAAAAATTGGGATGGTTCCTCCAACCTGCATTGTAAGTGTTACTATAAGGGTTATTCTGAAGTTTAGAATTATTACCCATATAGTGGACTTCTTCTCCCTTAGTGCTGGGGTTGAAGGATGGATAGTCTGTGTTGTGCATCCCTCCTCCATTTGAATCACACCTCATCACCAGATGTACCTGAGTAGAATCATACAAACCATCAATCTTTTTATTCAATAGTTCTACATGGTTAGATAGCATAGTGACCGCGTCGACGTTGAAAACACCAACTGCTTTTATCAACTTCGTTCTCATGACTTGCCACTGATAGTTGTTTAGTAACATCTCTTTAATAAATTTGTAAGCCTCTTCAGGTGTTTTGTTGTTCAAGGTTCCACTGGTGGCTGGATCAACCAATTGCCTTCTTGAGGGGTTCACACCATTGTAAAAATTCTGAACTTGTAGCCATAGAGGTAGCCCATAGTGAGGGCACCATCTCAATAAGTCTTTGTATCTCTCCCATGCATCATAAAGTGTTTCTAAATCCATCGTAAACTTTTCCTTATTTCCCTATGATTTTTACGAGCTGTGCTTTCAATTTTGCTATCAAAAAGTAGAGGTCCTAACAGGTTTCTTCTAGTCATAAACTATAAAAACCTGCCAAAAGTAAATAAAAGAAAAGTTAGTAATTAAAATAAAAAAATTAAATTGCAATAAAAATAAAAATGGTTAAAGTAATAAAAATTAAGTATTCCTAATATCTCAGTCCCCGGCAAAGGCGCCAAAAACTTGATTGTAATATCCTGATTTTGGGCCTAGTCGGAATAGTGGTTTCGTGACCACAAAATCTAAGATATAAATAATTATTTTATGATTATTTTAAGGTCTATGATATGATTGCATGATTGTGTGAAAATTTCGTGAAGAAATTTTATGCATAAAGTGCTTAATTTGAAATTTGGGACTAAATTGAATAAATTGCAAAACTTGTGTTCTAGAAGTATTTTGCATAAAATTGAATTAGATTATTAATTAGAGGTCCTTAAAGAGTAATTTTACCAATTTCTAAGTCTATGGACAAAAATTGGACATGGATGGAATTTTTGGAAAGTTTAGTAGTAAGGGCATTTTGGTCATTTAGGGGTAAAATGAATTAAAATACAAAATTAAAGCCAATTTTGCTCATCTTCAACCCCATGGCCGAATATAGCAAGGAGAAACCATGGCTAGGGTTTTTCAAGCTTCCAAGCTCGATTGTAAGTCCGTTCTAGCCTCGTTTTTAATGATTTTTACGTTTTTGGAGTCCCGGTAGCTCGATTTAGCTTATGCTAGCAATAATTTAACCTAGGGTTTATATTTGGAAAAATACCCATAGGTGAAATTTGTGTATTTTGGTGTTTTATGATAGAATATGAGGTTTTAAATTATGTTAGACAACTTGTGCTACTCGGTTTTAAGTGAAAAGCGAGCAAAAGGGCTTAATCGATAAAAATACCTAATAGTCATAAGTACATGTTAGAGTGAGAATTTGATGTTGCCATAGAAGGAAAAATGATCAGCATGTTATAAAACATAAGAAAATAGGCTGAATTTTAATTTACGAGCTTTGGGGCAAAAGTGTAAATATGCAAAAGTTTAGGGCAAAATTGTAATTTTTCAAAATATGATTTTGGGTCAATTTGAATAATTTGAGTCCTAATTAGACTATATTTTAAATGATAGAGCAAGGAAAATTGAAATTGGGCTAAAATGGGAAAATACCAAGTTGTGGACGAAATGGTAAAATAGCCATTTTCGCATACGAGGTAAGTTCATATGTAAATGTTGGTAACATAGTTATTATTTTAAATGTTTTAATGTTTTTAAATGATATGATAATTATTATGAAATATTATACTTGTGATAATTGTTTGATAATATGTAATTATGTGAATTACTTGATGAGTATGAACTATCACCAAGTATCGATTTCGATATTCCGTGGAAGACGGCAAAGATGTGAGATCGAGGAAAAAAGCCCGTTTGAACCTTAGGAATAGATTAGGATACAAGTGACATGTCACTAGGATGGTTGAGCATCCGAACTCGTTGAGTTGAGTCCGAGTTCACTTATGGATGCGAATGTCCGAACTCATTGAGTTGAGTCCGAGTTCGTGAGATGTAACTAGGCATCCGAACTCGTTGAGTTGAGTCCGAGTTCACTTATGGATCTGAACGCCGAGCTCGTTGAGTTGAGTCCGAGTTCACTTATGGGCGGGTTACATGGTAGCTTGGCTACATATGTGGCACTTATGTGCAAACTTTCCATGTATCCGAATTATATTCGATGTGTTCAACGGGTAAAGTTCTACTCAAATGGAGGAATACTCAAGATGAAAGGGACGTATTGGTAAGTGTTTTGAAATGGATAATTTGAACAGGTATGTACTTAACCCTCGGGTTGAAAACTCGATATAACAACAATATGGTAAGATGATAAATGAAAAGGTGATATGAATGTCTTGGTGATGATTATGCAAATGATGTTTTATGTTTGCTTATATGGTTATGTTACTTGCTATTTGCATGTGAGCTTCCTAAGCATTTATGCTTACTCCTCCTTTTCATTCCTTGTAGTGTTGACAAGCCAGCTCGAAATCGGAAGCGGTCGGAGGCACGCTCACACTATCCGTATACCATCTTGGCATAATGGCTTGTATATTTTGAGTATGGCATGTATAGCATTATAATCATTTTGTATATATGGTCTTATGATATGGTTATTGAGTGGTATGGAGATAGAAATGCTTGGTAATGATTAGCCATTGGAATGGCTAATCATGATCATATTTGGTATTATGTATGTCAAATTGCTAGCTAATCCATGGAAACCATGAAATAGGTAAAATTTACCATAAAATAGATTCAGACAACAGCAGTGACGTGAGTTTGAAAAATCACTAAAAATAGTAGAAATGGAATTAAATAATGAATAAGTTATGGAATCGAAGCTTGATGAGTCTATTTTCATATGGAATAAGCGAAACAGGTATATGAGCTATATTTTATGAGATGTTTAAATTTTTTTGAAATAGGGCCAGAGCGATTTCTGGATCCCCTGTTCTGACTTTGGAAATTCACCATAAATTTTACAAAGATAATTAGAAGTCATACTTTATATTTACAGATTCCTTAT